>NC_079381.1:6970000-7570000 GCF_021018895.1 Seriola aureovittata | reverse complement strand
AAGGCATCACAGGTTATACTGTGGATAAGCGTCATAAGTGTTTTGATTTGTCTTTGTTGCCCTTATTTGACACTTCAGAGTTGAGTGATCCACGACGGACCGACACAGAATTCAAATTCAAGACCTTGTACAGTAGAAACATTGCCCATAATGCCCCATCCCGGTGAGCACTCTTCTTAATCAAATAAATGCTCAAATCATATGTATATGCAGTCCTATTAATAAATCCTCTCACTTAACCTTTTGATCATCGTGTATCCACTTTGTAAGAAGCAAGACATCCATAATAGTGCATCTGCGATAAGTGGCAGTCCATTTCCTTTCACATTATGGCCCAGCCAAAGGGAAACATTTCTTTTTTTTCCGCCTCTCATTGTGCTCAACAGCATATCTGTCTTTCATCTAACCCAGTGACTCAATCAATTATGCATGCAACCTAAGCACGCCTTTCTCACTCAAGTACACGAGAGCATCATAGCTGATATAGTGTGGCGCCAAGGTGTTTGTGTATCATGACAGGGTGTCGTCTCTCGCGCTTTTTTTGACCACCGTTTGTGACCAGACCTCCAACTCATATGTTACAAGTGTCATAATGAACCTCAGGCTTAGTCAGTCATTTGATATTTTGACCGGAGATGTAGATCTGCATCAACCTGCAAAGGTGATCCTACACGCTTTAAAGCCATGCTCACTGAGGCGGTAAAGACTGCTACAAAGGGATTTGTAAGCTAAGCGCCACAGTATATCCTGGCATTAATGATGATGTCAAAGCTATTTTCTCAATCAGCTTATGACTCCAAGCTTTGGGGTTCTATATAAATACAACGGTTTCTGCCAAAGGTTGAACAAGTTTGCTCATTTCAATGACAGATTCCTGTATTTGAGGTTTTAACTACGGTCTTCTTACTGGTTTGAAATGGTTGGGGCTTAGCTGTAAAAAAAAAAAAAAAAAAAAAAAAAAATGTGATGTCACAAACTTCCATGCACCAATCAGGGTTTAGCACAACAACTAATGAAAAACTGATGACAGTTGTGAGGCTTTTTGTTTATGTTGCCAGACCACTGTCAAATCAAATCTGATTAGATCCGACACACAGTCAGTACATAAGGTTACTTTATTCTGAAATTAAATGAAATTAATTTGATTGTTGCCTATTCGGTCAGATATTTAATGTTTAATGTTATTCATTTTTTAAATATTTATTAGAGGGTTTAATTTCTCACACTTTAAAGGGGCTATTTGTAAGTTTGATGATTGTCACTTGACAAGAGCTTCAGCCATTGTTGTCTTTATAAGACACGATATTATAATAAAACCTCTGAGCAGCGCTACTTCTTCAGGGCAGAGTGGTGGCTGCATTGAGTCGCTATCAGAAAATGGAGAGAAGGGCTGGGGCTAGCTGGTTAACGTGCTGACTTCAGTAGAAGAAAAGACGTGATAGAGTCAAGCGTTAACATTGGCGTTACTTTCCACCGCTGTTTGATGCTGAACTTACAACGTTTCTTCTACACCAGTGAGTAAACAGAGGTTAATACTAACGTTAGCTATGTAGCAATAGCAAAACCTACAAATAGCTCCTTTAAAAAAACAAAACAAACTGGGTGCTGTTTCTCCTCCCTTGGATATGTATCCATTGTATGGATGGATGTACACTGATGTTGGGAGATCCAACAATGTAAGGTCTGGCTCACAGTTGGCATTCCAATTCACCTCAAAGGTGTTGGGTGAGGTTGAGGTCACGAAGGCTCTTTGCAAGCACAAGGTTGGAAGTATGATTAACATTTCTCTTGTTTGGAACTAAGTGGGCTTTAGTCATGTAGCCATCTTATTTTTTTTTTATTTTTTTTTTTCTACTTGTGGATTTTAAATTGTCTTCTCTGCTCACTGCAGGTTTTAACATTTACCTAGTTGGAACATGAAACAATGAAACCCACTATTTCAAAACTAAATACGTGACATAAATTGTAATAAACACTTGATGACTTCACATGGAGCTCCAATTATCTGGCCTGCTCAGCCAGCAACTTCTGTTTGTTTCAGTGTAATAGAGTTGTAGCATTAGATAGTTTACTTATTAACATACCCAGTGATTTGGGGAGGCAGCTGTACTGTAATTGTGGAGGATGTGCGGAAGAAAGTAATTAGATCATTGCAACGCTGCCTGCAGCTGTCTGTTTTTCATCAATATTTTAAATGGGTTTGTCAGATCCCTCATTCTCTGTCCGTACAGAAGTCCAATTATTTTTTTATTTGTGTATGATAATTCCCTGAGCATTGAATGATGGCTGATTAATACATAGTGGATGGGGCAATGGATTCCTCACTGTGTTCAAATTAAGGTGACGATTTCATGAGATTAAATATCTGTCTTTGGTGTTTTACCCACTCCAAAAATGTGTGTTGACTCAAACAGATGACTTGTGGCTAGTTTGTTTGATTTCTTTGTTTTTGTAGCTAACATCCAGACTGCTAACCCCATCCTGTTTTTATTTATCTATTCATTTTTCCCATCAGGTGCATCTGAAACACAAGGTTTCCATTACAGGAAGTGTTCCTATCAAATATTAAATTGTGCTAAAATGCTCTGTTGGGCTGCTGCCATGGAAATATGGACTGTCATTTATACATTGTAAACATTATCTACTTCTGATTTTGAGATGATTGTCTGCTCGCAAAAGAGTCGGTGAGGTGGCACAGCTAATGGCTTTTCCTTTCATTACTGCTTTCCTCAGAGTGCACAGAAATTAGCCTCCATATATTAAAAGATGAGGATGTCATGTGTGGAAGTGATTCTGATAGTTCGTCCACATAAACAAGGGAAAAAAACCCTCTCTGAAAACTTCTCTGGGCTCTGTTCTCAGTTGAAATTACCTTGGGAAGCTGAACCTTACTCTGCCCTGGTTGTCTGTGGCGGTCTCAGATGTTGTGGCTGTTTCTGTCACTTCACGTCTAAGTAATTAACCCTGCCAGGTCCTTTCAGAGCCCTCAGCAGCAGAAGCGGGTTACCTTGGTAGCCACTGATAACACTTCATCTCTACTTGTGCTGGTGTGAGCAGAAAGTACTCCAATGTGAAAGTGGGGTAGATTGTAGTTTAATTGAGGTATTTTTAGTCATTTGCAACTTTTCTATTTCTGCTATCAGCCAGAATTAGGATGCAGTGACAGTTGCTCTATTTTACTTGACATCAGAGAAATGTAGACAGTCGAATATCTGTATGTGCAGTTCAGATGTCTTTTAACTGAGTTTCAGTATAGTAATACATGTGGATACTCTCATACTCTCTCTATAGATCCTACAGTTATTGTTCATATATCTTATTAGTTAAAAAACTGCATCAGTAAACTGTTCATTTTGCACAAAACAAGTTTAGGTCATCAGTACAAGTCCAGGCTAAACTTGATTTGGGACATGAAGGGATGACTAAGCACAAACGGTTATCTATCAAGCCTTCAGGGCGACGGAACACTGGAAGTGAAACAAGAAGTTGGTAAAGTTCAAACTGTTTCAACCCTTGCTGCCTCTGTATGATTTCATCATTTTTCAGGGGACATAATTTTCATTACACTACAGTATATGGTCAAATGTGTGTGTACTTGAGCTGTTATCATAGTGTTTTACATAGTTGGGGATGGGTCATTCTTTTCCAATTAAAGGAATTTGAGCAATATGCTTATTCACTTTCTACAACTTGCTGTCCAAAAAAAAACATGATTTTTAGCTGACTTTGAATTACATGAATGTCTGTCCCTGAGTCTGACCCAAAATAAACACTGAAAGTCACTGCCTGAAATGGAAATTACAGCTAATTGCAACAGGATCTGCATTCGGGGAAATTTGGACACCGTTTGTTTACATGTGTGAGGCAGCGGATAGCTTTTAGCATGGATTCGTTTTAGGAGAGGAGTAGTAGCAAATGAGTGTCTGCAGTTTCTGAATAGCAAGGATAAAGGCTGTGAGTCACACATATTGCATGTGGGGGAGGCCCTTTCCTATTTCAATATGACAATGTGTACATAGGTCCATGAAGGAATGGTTTACCCATTTGGATGTGAAAGAGCCCTGACTTCAACCCCATTTGGAATGAACTTGAGCACAGACTGTGCACCAGGCTTTATCACCTCACATCTGTGGTCATCCTCATTAATGCTCTTGAAGCTGAGTGGGAGAAAATCCCCCCAGGTTCTAAAATCTTGTTGAAAGACTTCTGAGAAAAGTTGAGGATGTTATAGCAGCATATCAATACCAAGTGGAAATCTACAAGGAAAATGAAGCCAATACAGAAGTGGCAAAAACTACAGTTCCTCAAATGACCACTTGAGGCTGGCTCCTAAATTTTTGGATAAGGTGGGAGTTTGGCGTAGTCAGGTCCTGCCAAGATGGCAACGGTGCAGTAGCCCACTCTGAGCTTCAAAATCGCTCCTGAGAAGCCTATGGGTGAAGTCAAGAAGGCTACGTCCACCTTTATATACAGTACCAAGGTGGAATGGGTACCATTCACATATGGTTGTAATGTCTTGGTGTCCATGTACAGCATTTTGTTCGGGAAGTTTACATCCTTTCAGCTTTGTAATCATCACATGATACTAAGAATAAATTGAGCTCTTGAAAGGCTAAAATGTTTTTTTTTTTAAAGCTTGTAAGATTTTGAAGTGGCATTGTGCTTGAAACTGGTCTTTGATGGCTCCATGGATACTGCCTTAAATTCAGTCCCTTTAATTTATTCATTGCTATTTATACATGACTTTAATTGTTACTGACACTTGACGGCCTGAGGGAAACTTTTATCTACTTAGGCCTCAACTTTGATGTTCAGCAGAATGTAACAAAAATAGATAAAGCACAACCTATTTTACTGTCAAATCACACTTCTTAGGGTATTGCGCAATATAAAAGACAAGACATGAATGATTATCAGTTCTCAAATACATTTTTAAGCCTGTATGCTTTAGGACGGATCAATTTTTTAGCCGAGACAAAAGCTTGTGCTGCTGCTGAATCACGGATAATGTGTAATTTTTCCAGCACAGATTGATTGTCGCTGCCAGAAAAGTTCATTTCATCACAAATGCTCAGACAAATCTAATATGGATCCATAAAGTCTCCCTCCGATTTATTAATGTCCGAGCAGCATTGTGGTACCATCACAAGACATCACAAATGTGTGACTTGGGTCGGTGGATTCGAGCTGTTTTTACTCACAAATATTAGCTCCAGATTTCTAGTTTAAGGGAATGTCTTATCTAAATCCATGAATTAAGTCATATCATTAAGTTTTTTAAAGAATAACAATATTGTTATTAGGAGCTGACAAGCAATACTCATCCTGCAAAGTGTGTTTTTTTTTATTGACCTTATCTCCTCTTGAACAATTCATTTCACGAGTCTGGCATGTTGTTAAAGCTCCAGCGCCAAGTGCTCACATTTTGAAAATATGTACGCAGCTCTCTGTTCACAGTGGGAGATAAATTAGGTAAATTTTCATGCTGCGCTCACTGGAGTTACAGCCTGTCCCTATTACTCCATCCAGGCCATAAATAGGCAGAAACCTGTGACACATTTAATTAAATTCAAAAGCTCAAGCTGTCAGACGTTGTGTTGGCCCTCCCTTCTTTTGGTCCTAATGGATGCTTGTGGTCCATTATACATCGGTGCCAGATTCACTGTGTCAGTTCTGGGGGGGTGGTACTAAATAATGGGGCTTTGTCAGATCTGGTAATCAATCTACATCGCCAGAAGAAGACGTCAAATTGTCTGAGGAAAAGACAGCATCTCCAAATGATTAATCAGGCCAAGAGGATTGAGGAAATGACCATATACGTGCAATTCAATTTAGAAAATGGCAAGCTTGTGTAACACATGACGGGTAATTTGCTAAACCAAAGGTAAACAATGCTCAGTCTGACAGAGCAAATCCTGTGATCCGCCTTGATGAGGCGGGGAAAGGACAGCGCTTCTATATAGGCTTTACTTAATAGGGAGCAGCATCAGTTGGCAGGTAGCATCTGGATAAAATCACACCAACTGTGCTTAGTCAGGAGGTAAGCCACATGGTGCTGAACGGGCTTCACGATGTGACAAAGAGCAGCTGTCCTCCAGAAGTAGCACTGACACCAGATTAGTCAGTGTTCTTCATCTCTAGCTTTGTCATACTGCTCTGCGGTGATGGACAGGTAGATAAGAGATTAACATTTGGCAGCAGTTTTATGGATTTCATCGCGAGGATGGAAATCCAATTACTTCATTCTATCATACCATGCAGGGGTGTACGAGTGTGGGATAAGCTACTCCAAGAGGAGAGATATTAGGAGTAGTCTTAAAGAGGGACAAACACAGTTTAAAGCTGCAATATGCAGTCACTTTCACATTTACATAATAAGAAATATAAATATTACATATAATCTGTAAAAGCTGGAATATCCCAACTTTCCTGACCTTGGCTTTCAAGGATGTTTTCATTATGGCTGTCAACTTAAAACCATAGTAAAATGGCAGATCGTCTTTAGCTTTAGACATATTTCTGAGTGAAACTGAGTGAGCTATAGATTAGGAGGGTTTTGATGAAATTGTTCAGGGATTTGATTTCCCTGCTTACTTACTGTTGCGACGTCTGTACCTTTTAGCTGGATTCCAAGAGTTTGTGTAAAACTATCGAGCCCATCACCATCTACACGATTAGATATGCAGTTAGCCAATGTGGCTATTTCAGGGTATCCTCTATGTTTTTACTTTCATCTTAGGGTAGAGGCTCCCCTCTACAAAATCACATTTGATTGGCTATTGTATGTTTATGCTGTCGACTGTAGGATGAATCAGCAGAAATATCGTTTCACAAAGATGAAAAATACAGAAACAAATATTTAGACATGGTTTTTATGACATACATGCATGCAGTACGTCTTTAACCCCACATTAAACAGATTTTGGCTCAAGCTATAAAACAAATTGGTTACAAACTGTCACCTTTTAAAGGTGCTATTTATAAATTTTGCTATTGCTACATAGCCAGCGTTAGCATTAACACTTGTTTACTTACCAGTCTAGAAGAGATGTTGTGACTGCAGCACTCCATCAACTCTTGAGGGAAATATTTGTCTCTTTCGCTGCTAAATGCGCCACTTCTCTCACCCGCTAGTCGCTACTTTATCTGCTCACCATTTCCCCCAGGATAGTTTGCAAACAGTCGATTTATACACTTTATATAGCGTACAGTCACTAATGACACTGGCGAGAGAGAAACCGAATAAAGCGGCCTTTCTAAAATCAAAATGACCTGAAAGACACTATAAAGCTCTGTAGAGTGGAGTGCAAACGCAGGCCTGTGTGTCTATTATGAGCAACCGCTTTCAATACAGGTAATGAAGAGCTAGTGTTAATGTAAAACAATATTGATTGTAGCTGGTTTGAGGCTAGAGGCCACAGTGCAGGAATCTATATTAACATATAAAATGAGAGAAAAAAACGCAATACAATAAAGAAACAAAACCAAATGGATTTTGAACAAGGCCTTTAAGCAAAATTTAGTTCATCATCATCATTGCTTCAATTTATTACAGACTTTCTTGACTATCAGACTGTCTGCTTCTTTAGCACATGGGTGACAATATATATTGTACGAAATGTGGTGTCTTGACCTGACCTAATTTGACTCCAATCAAAATCCTAGAAGGAAGGTTTTAATTACATCCTTTGTACACAAATATGAATGCCCTAAAGAAATCTGTTAAAATTTTAGAAAACAGTATAACTTCAAGTAACCTAGGGCAACCATGATCCTGAAATCTGTTATATCATGATAACCTGTATCCTTGATTTGTAGCTTTAAGGACAGGCTTTCTTTTCTTTCTAGTTACCACCATTGGGTGATGGTGAGTCTGATATTGTTCAATATTAAAATGCACAAAAAGTTGCATATTGGTAGTTTAGGGTCAGAATCAGCAGATCGTAATGTTTTTCTTCCCTTCCACTAAAATGGCTTCTACATGTGGACTATTACCATAGAAACAGAAATAAAAAAAACCCAAAATTGAGTGACTGATAATTAGCATGTTTGGAGTCCTGACAGTTGGAAAATGAGATAATGTCTGTTTGCAGATGCTGTATAAAATTCTTAAGCACCATAGTTTTAAATGGATGCTAAGCACCCCAAATAAATTCAGTGTAAGCATGTAAGCAGTGTAAGAACAAGTTATTTGGCAATAGTTTACTGTATAAGAACATATATCAGATGATAAAGGGAGATTTAATCCACACAAACTGAAATGTCTTTGGCTTTCACTGCTTGGCATGACTGCAACACTGTTATTCTTCTGAGACACAAAGCTGGACTGATTTGCAGTTTTTCTAAAAATCCTAAACTCACACTCTAAACTTCGCAACAGAAAATTGGCTGAATTTGAGTGAATTTAAATCAGCTGCGAGACTGATCAGTTGCCAGGCAACAGCTCTGGTATTGGCATCAACAGGTTTTTCCAGCCTACAGCCCTTTAAAGTCATGCTTAGGGAGGTTACATGACAATAGGTATAAAACATAGATTTCTGAATGAAAAAGAAATATTCCGTAGCATCATAACTATTTAATTTTTTATTAAATAATAATATTAAAGAAATTTGATTATGTTTCCCATCTATAGTGAAGGTCTGAAACATCCTTCCATCTTTCTTTTTCAAATCCACACTGTGTTCAGATGCAAGGCTGAGTCATCCTCCAGTTAATCTGATAATGATTAAACATCAAACAAAGCTGAGTTTCATCCTCAGCCTTCACTCTGGCTGATCCTAAACCCCTCCAGTCAAGAGATTTCTATATACTTTTGAATAAATGTTTCGATAATGTCACTTAAAAGTTTCCTTATCATTCCCACGAGGAAAGCAACTTCACCTTAATTTTGCCGTCGCAGCTGTTCCCACTCCCTCTGGGTAATAAGAGCGTTTGACCTCTGCACCTTTGACTTTCTGTGTTTGTTGCTTTCAGCGATGTGAGCTGAAAAACAAAAGACTCAGTCCAGAAATGAAAGCGATAAGAACTCTTTGAACGTGATGAATACACATCATTTTCTAACAATGTACTGTATGATGATTGGAACTATAAAAGAGAAGAGGAGAGAGGAGAAACCTGTAATGATGTATGAACTGACTGTATGAAATGACTCTTTGCCCCCTCAGTTAATTTTGCTACACTTGTCAAGCTCTCTGTTTCTCTTATGGCACATGCAGTTTACAATGATAATGGCGGCAAGTCACACTTCTAGATTGCAACCAATGATTTTATTGGCTCAAATGACAACTTTGTAAAAGCCTTCAACGGCTAAATGTTTAACATTACTATTTGTAACGAGAACCCTGTCCGTAGTTAATTAACACTTGATGGCTGCATACATTATATTGGGCTGAGAGACTGAGGCTGAAGCTGGTTTAGGAAGACATGGAAATAAAGAAACAGCATTGTTCTTGTATCATGGGTAAGGTAAGAAAAAATGTAAGTGTTATTTCATATTTATAATACTCTGGGTGCTTACTTTAGATACTTAGACAAACGAGATAGATTTCTGCTTTATTTTTCAAATTTTATGTTTCATGCATATATGTTCATATCCAATAAAACAGTGTGTACAGTACAGAACATTTTTACAATCTACTGCTGTCCCTGTTTTGTATACTTCCCATATAGCTGTCTTATGCTATAACTTGCAAAACTAATACACACATTGAATATGATTGATGATCTCAGGAAATTAATGCAAACCAAAGCAGTGCTTGGACAAGATCACCGCAATCCTCCTGTTTTTTTTCATCAGCGAGAAGAACGTGTCGAGAATCACATGAAAAGCACTTGGAGTACTTTCCATATTCTCTTCAGGCGTCTGACCAAAAGGAATAAAATGATGTTTGTTCCTGCAGTGTCCGGTAAGATATTCAAACCCTTTCATGCCAAGGCTCATGATCCAAGAGAATGTGTGAGAACCAACTAAGCCACACATTGTGTAGAAAACCATGAAGGTTTTCCATGAGTCTGAAAGACAAAGACGACTTTGTGAATACAGCGAGACACTGGTAATTCTGTGAAGAAAATACAGCAGGATGTGTACATGGTGTATGCACAAACTGACAATAATTCATGAATAATCCATGAGAAGACAGAAGGAAACAGAAGTGCTTGGAATAAAATAAAAGACTAGTGCATACAAACCTACGTATATTGGATTAGAAGCTAAACATATAGAGAAAGAGAGAAACCTGAGAATGGTGAGTGAATCATGAGATGGGCTGATGTTTACAGTAGATTTATATGTGATAATTTGAATTTAAACATAAGTGTGAAGGCTTTTTTCTGCATTCATTTCTTATTTTCTATTGTTTCTGATTCATATAAATGAACTTATAGTTATGCAGAATTGCTTTCAGGAACTTTACAGAAGCTACATCCATGTTTTGCCTATTGCATATTCCATATTGCCAAAATATTCCCTGCAGTGCTTCCACCATGTTTGACCTATTGATGTGATGGGAGATTAATAACGTGACTATTGAAGACCACTGAATCAGAGGTCATTTCTATAATTGGCGCTTTTGCCACAGAAACGGAGCAAGTGGCAGAAAATAAAGAGAAAGGTACAATTACCGGTCACTCAAAATGAGCCAATCAGGTGCCATCAGGTCCATTGTTCTCATTCCACAGGAAAAGTAATTCAGTGCTGAAAAGGCGTTGATTGCAGCGCTCCAAAATCCAACTCCAAATCCATGGGAATGCTATTAAGAATGCAACCGGACTGTGAATGGACTGTTAATAGTGACAGACTGCTCCACTGAGACCATTACAGCTATTCAGAAAGGGGAACTGAAGCCACTGCTATTTGCTTTCCCAGCCTAATTCTTCTTTTAAAAATGTTCCCAGCTTGGCTTTTCCTCTGCCCTTTTTCCTTCACTTAGAGCCAGTTTCTGTCTTTTAAAAAAACGAAGCAAAGTTTAAATAGTGAGCTGTACCACCATTTTCTCTTTTTCTAAAGACTTTAGCTGAAGTTCACGCCAAAGGTTTTTGATTTTAACATAAACGAAGAGAAAAAACTGTGCTTCCTGTGTGAAAGGAAAAGAGGAACACACATTCACACTGTAAATGAAAAGAAAAGTCATCATTATATTTCATGCATTTCTCAAGGTTACATCTTTTCTGTTAATGTCTGTAGTAGCCTAACACAATGTAACCAACATGAGAGAAGAAAAAAAATCCATATCCTATATGCTTTGTAAAGCGCTGAGGTGACCGTGAGGTGGTGGTGTCAGGTCTCCCTCTGTGACTTACTCCAGATGACCATTTCTTCCTCTGCCCTCCTGCTGAGAAAAGAGGCCAAGCACCTCAAGACCCACGGGTCAGTGTGCACTTACGTCCTCATCAATAATGCATGGGCCTCCATTTGAACCGGCAGGCCGTGGAACAAGTGGCACATGGTGCATAGAGTTGTTCATACATTAACCATACACCCTGCTGTGGCCAGGCTCTGGAGAAGCTGCCTTTTCATATACATGTGTTTTATCTAGGAACTGTATATAATTGTGCTTGGATTTTTATGTGCAAGCAGCAATTTATTTTTCCTGTAATATACTGTGTGGATGGATTTTCCATTATTTAAACATGACTGTATTAAAACATGCTGACATAGATGGATTTCAGGTTCTACTCTTCTTCATGTAAGGGATTATTATTTTTTCTGTACAAACTGTCACTATATGTAAATCAGTGTCATGTGAGACCGACACTGGAAGGAACCACATGAGGTTACAGCCCCGTAGCCTGAGAAGACTTCTTGGATGTTCATCCGAATTCTCTGGGTGGGCTCCTTTTTTGATAAATTTCTGAGGTTTTTTTCTGTTTGTTTTTTCCTACCGTTGCATTATAGTTTTTTTTCAGTTTTCTTGCAAATCCAGTGTGTACAGTGTATGTGCAATCCATACATACTTTGGTATTTTTTCTTCATAAATGGCTTGAACAATTAAGTATCAAACATTTGCCTCTTTGAATGACAGGTTTTGCCGTTTTTGTCTGCTTTATATCGTAAATTGCATGTCTGTGAGTTTTGAACTGTTGGTTCGACATAACAAGCAAGTTGAAGATGTCACTTTGGGCTCTGGGAAATTGTGATGGGCACCCCCCCCCCCCTATTTTCAAACTTTTTTGACAAAAAAATGAATTGAATAATGAAAAAAAATCATAATCATAATCTATAATGAAAATAATCTTTAATTACAACCCGCATATAGTATATGAGTGTTGGGCATGTTTAACTCACTATAAAGTGATAATGTTAACAAATGTCAAAAAATATGTCTGTAAAAAGACTAATTCTGATCTGGCCATTTGAAAAAAAAAAGGTTATAATAATAGTGATTGTCAAATCAAGAATAATTTAGATGTTTAATGCATCCTATCTGCTGTCATCTTGGTGAGTGGAAGTGCTTTCACATTCAAAGATAAATACGGTCCATTAAGGATAAAATAGCCACAGTTAGCATAAATAGTCATTGATTGCTCTGCCTGAACTAAATGTAGCCTTATTTCACTGGTCATTTTGAATCACATAATAGGAGGATGCCTCACTGATGAGGAGGTTCTTCTGGGCTTAACAGGAAGTTGTTTGGAGGTTGATGTAATTTCCAAATAAAAGTTGTGGAAAACATTTGACAACAATAAGCTGTTTTCTAAACTCATATATGATGAGTTGCTTATTGCGGTGTGGATCATTCAGCAAATAATAAAAAAAAAAGTTGGGATCAGTTATATCTGGCTTTTATGATAGATTTATCCTGGTCTGCATTACATCAGTGGCCCATATTTAATCTGCAGTGTGCAGACGCAGCTCTACATGCATATGATGCCTTCATGTCACACATCTGCTGAATCAAAATTCTGACTCCAGGCTTGCCCTGAAAACATACCGTCTCCTCTCCTCTCCCCTCCTCTGCTCTCCTCTCCTCTCCTATCCCGCCTCTTAATGCCAAAATGGGATTCAAATGGGATTCAAACCTTCAAGCTGCGCACCCATTCTCCAACTGAACCCCCTCTATATTACGTTTTAAATTTCTCCGTGTAATAATTGGCTGATGAAGAGAGCATCTCTCCTAACGTCATTGTTTGGATGAACTGTAGGGTCCTGGCCAATCAAGACGCTTGGTTCAAGACTAAAAGGAGCGCACAAGTTATTAACCTGACGCACACACTAACTCCCGGGGATCTTGGGAGAGGGGAGGGGGCAGCAAATATGACGGTCATAAATCCGTGATTGAACTTCAGTGGCTGGCTGTCTGCTCGTCCGCACCAAGGTCTCCTCTCCTGCCTCAGCTTACTGCACGTCTCCTCCGATGCCGAGGGAGTAGCTCACGGAGGAAGGAGGGTGGAAAGGAAAAAAAAAAAAAAAAAAGAAAAGAAAAAATTTCAGATTTCAGCACCGGAGCTGTCCGCGGCTCTTGGAGAAGTGTCCAGTCCTGCTGGAGAGAGAGAAGCTGCTCCCGACTGAACATTTGCTCCGTGGTACTGTGAGGGGGAAGGAATAATAAACTGCTGTGCCATTCATCTCTCTGCGGGGCGAGTAAAGGGCGCACACTCTTCATTTCCAGCAAAGTCCTGCCATGCTGGACGACCGGGCTTGAGACAGAAAGGATAAAGTCCCCAATAAGTCGCGGTGAACACCAGCCTTTACCCTTTAAGGTGAGTCCATACATACATATACATATACATATACATACACATATGGGCTGATTGGCTTTCCTCTGTAAAATGTTACATAACAAACTATGTGCTGCTGTAGATTCAGGTTTTGGTTACTGTTGCAAACATGGGGCAGTGACGGCTGGATTCTGCTGGGAAGCCTCGTTACAGATGCTTGTGTGAGAAGCACATTTAGGTCAGCAGACACACACACGCGCACACACACACACACACACACGGGTGTGGATGCGCGCTGTGGTTGCTACAGGAGTTCCCACTGCTGCGAATTGTGTGTGCCAGCTTTTGTATCCCTCTCATTTCATAGCAGTGAGCTGTGCGGAAAAAAAAAAAAGAATCTGCAGAAATCTGGAGTGAAGAGACCAAAATTGTGGGGAGTTCTCGGACTATACTTAGCTGCATGTACGTCATTGGGAGGATAGCTGTTAAAGCAATAGGCTGCTGCTGCTGCTGCTTGTTTTCTATGACCTTTTAAGTTGTCACAGTGAGAGATCCTGCAACTAAATGCATGGCTGGATCATTTCTGGATTGATGCTCCTGTCTGCAGCAGACACACTGTTGTTTACTCTGTCTCCAGCTGTCCACTTTTCCTCAGCTCTGTCCCACAGGGGAGTGCTGCTGTCCATTAGGCTCTCCATCAGTCTTTGTTTACAACCCTGTTATTGTTATCTTCTATAGGCCATATAGGCGCATAAAAAAACCCGGTTTCTGTGTTGACCTTGGACCGAGTCCTGCTCCTCGATCTGTGGCAGATCCCTGCAGCCTGAGCTGCTTCGCTGCCGCCTGCTATGTGCTTATTGTCAGACTCTCTCAGAGCGTTTGGCTGGCACAGGCTCTCCGGCTGGCAGCGCCTGAATGCCAACGTGATGTCTCCAGCCTAATGATGCACTGAGATTTACATTCCTCCTCCATTCTGGTACTTTTTTTTTTTTCCTTTTTTTGTTCTGTTCAGAAGTTGAATTTCAAAGCCTTCCATACGCATTTGTTGAGCCCTGAGCATATGATGCTTTTTGTGGTTGAGTGTTGTTCCTGTGCTCAGGTACAAACACACAGACAGGAGATGAGGTGATGAAATGCCAGAGGGAGAGTTGCTGTTTCATGCACATAGCAATATATTTCTTCTAGAGGCAATGATGGATCTGATCAGTGCAGGCCAGGGGCAGCAAGAGATCCTCAATCTCTCTGATCTGATTTATTTAGCCCTGTGTGTCCGAGTGCACGTCCATCTGCGTGTTTTAAATGGTTGTTAATGATTCCACTCACTCGCTATTACAGGGATCTGGGTGAACTCGTTAGTGTAATTAGTTCCAGGTCTTTGCTTCCCTGGTCGGTGGGTGAGATCTTTGGCTAAAGGGGGTTTCGTTCTCATGAAAAGGCATGCTTTGTGGTGCTTCCATTCAAAAAATCCCACCCCTCCCTCCCTCTCCACTGAAACAAGGAATGAAAAGAAGGGCTGGTTGGGATTCTAATCAGCACATACCAGTGACATCCAACAGCTTTGGAAAGAGAATCATACAGTTGGAGGAACACCACACCAACATAACATGAGAGCAAAGCCAGATACTGTTTAGCATCACTGTCGTGATATTATGATCTAAAATGCAAGAATACATAACAGTATGCTGGAATAGTGTGGCTTGAAAATTTGCTCTGATTTGTTTATGCGTAGGGAAAAAAAGAATCCAACACAACAGACGTGAAGCTGCTTTTGTTTGGGTGTGTTGTTCCAAACCTGAGGATAAGAACCTTTAAAAAAAGATAAATATAAGGGGTCACAAGATGGTAAAAGGGATAGTAAAAATTTTTTTTTCCCTTTTTTGTTGACTTCTCCAATTTTGATTGTTTTTTGTGAATCGTTACCTCACCAAGCTGATGGAAGGAAAAAATCTTAGAAGTAAAAATCACTCTTTGGTTGAACTGCTAACAACACACGTCCAGACTAGGGCTATAACCTGTGATGGATGTCTGCAAAATTGCTTGGTTTTAAGGGGTCACAAGTCAAAGGGCTGGGAGCCACTGAGGTTAAGTGTTGCGTTGATACAGATGATTAGAAATTCTCTGCCCCGTAAAAACACCTTCAAGTAGTTGAATAGACCAGTGGATTATGTTCATTTGAAATGTTTCTGTATTATTTTGATCACACACTGAATGAATCTGTCCTCAGAGAACATTTGCAGTAGTTGAACGCAGCCCTCTCACACTGACCTTCAAGTAATATCCTCTCAGGTTTTTCTCAGTAGCATCTGAACAGACCTGCTTCTATGACCAGTTCTGATTAAAAGCATAATCTATTTCAGCAGCCGTAGCTAAGCGTTGACACTGATATTCTATTTCCTAGCAGTGGTGTAGTTTTTTTTTTTCCTTAGACTGATAAATGGCAGTTACATGAGCTCTTGCAGATCTAAATAACTTCCTCATAGTGACACTGGGGCAGCAGAGGACTGAATACTAATATAGACCTTAAGTTGTCCCTGTTGGTCTCTAATACACTGCAGCGTATGGGAGAAAATGGATTCTTGTTCAGGGTAAAGATAAATGCACTCAGCTCTTGTCTCCAGACGAAAATAGATCCACTAACCATGATTCTTTTTTTTTTCTTGTCTGTAATGCGAAACATTCACAAAACGACTTAAGGTGGAATTGAGAATTTCATAAAACGCCAGTCCGCCGTGTTGTCGGCCGTTGTTTATGTTGCTGCTGTGAATTGAAGTTAGTGTGTTTTGCCCGACATGGTCTGGTAGTGTTCAATTGTGAGGTGTGGACGTACAAAAGCGTTACTCAGAGGAACAGAAGAAAATCCCAAAGACTTGAAGAGCTATTTGGTGCCACCTCCCTCTGAAATTATCAATATTTAATTAAACTGAGATTCTCCTGAGAGCTTCATCATGTGAGAGCCTGTCACGCTGATTTGAGTCAACAGCCTGGATGCATTTTGAATCTTAAATGTAGACTCCTTGTGAAAAAAAAAAAAAAAAAGAAGATATCAAGTATTAGAGAAAATGGGGAAACAAAATGAATGATTCACTTACCCCTCCAAGAAACTCGTGTTTTACTTTGGAACGAAAAGCCTTGATCCTGTCAGGTAACATAAGACATACAACCGAGTGAATGTCTGATTTACCTCACCATCTTGAGACTACTCTGTCGCAGTGCAGCTTGACAGAATAACATTTCTACAGCCATAGATGTCAGGTCTGCCTCTGGCCCCGTGGCCCTATTTTCTTTCCCTTCGTCCAGATCTTTTTTTTTTTTTTTTTATCTCGGGGCATTTAAATCATTCAGAAAGGTCCTGGAAAGAGAGCAGAGCAGTGGAGGCAGCTGCTCCTGCAGGAGTCAAGTGAACGTCAAGCCTGAGGGGGTTTTCATCCCTTCCTCCTCTGCTTGTATTACCCCCAGGTGGAATATGAAGGGTGAATTTGATTTGGGTGATTGCTGAGACTTAATGCCACCACTTTTTTTTTTTAAACAGTTGGTACTTGAAGGAAAATTTGTTTTTTTATCACCACTGGTTTGTTATTTGTGTTGTTTGGGCCATCATTACTACATGATAGCAGTGTATTCAGCAAAGTAATTGCTGAGATATGGGAGTGTGGTAGAACTTACTACAACATAGTCATGATCAAACTGGTTGTAAACAAGCCCATAATTCAGTTACATTATGCGAACAACTTTATTTGGAGGTGAGAGGGCACAAACTGTGTTCATCATTGTGCAGGAAATGTGTGTGCGCACAGGTCAAAGGTGATTTCAAAGCGCTTTTAAATAGCCTGCTTGCAACATTCGCCTGTTCGCTCATACATGTATACATCACACCCATACACACTCTCACACACTGATGGAACAGCCATCAGGGGCAATTTGGGGTTCAGTATCATGCCCAAGGACATGGAGGAGCCGGGGATCGAACCACTGAACCTCTGGTTAGTGGACAACTCGCTCTAGAACTGTTCAGAAGAAACAGAAAAGGTAATTTCTTATATTACCAAAAATATTTATTTACCATTTACCATTTACCAACAGCTAGCTTAACATTAGCATGCCAAGGTCCCGTCCTCAGTGAAGCTAGGCTTCACACATCTGTAATTCCTAATTCCTGAGCGTTACGAGGTGATACTCTCTGTTTTCAACCTATGGTGGATGTTTACAACATTGGTCTGCTTTGATTTTGTCTTCCACATGACATTATCTAACCTTCAGGATCATTTTTCTTTTTTTTTCTTTTGCATTATCATCGCGCTCCCGGATCACAGCAATTAACCTGGTGGGTATGTAATTATCGTGGAGAGGAATCATGACCGAAGCTACACATAGAGCCAAGTTGTAATAAACAGTTTGATTGGCATGGATTTATACGCACCCTCTTCAAAAATTATTCATCTATTTTGTTTATTTTTTGTACTGGCAAGCTTTCACGGATGAAAGACAAATACATCACCTTTGTCTTTTGTGAGTATGAAGCGCACGCAGGTGGCAGGCTGCACAAATGTCGCTGTCAGTCAGGCAGGAAAAGGGTTGAGCAGTTTGACAGGCCTGTGGTCAGAAGCTGTAGGATCTCAGACTTGCGAAGAAACCAAGTGGCAGGTTACTCAGCGCTATCTAATACACTGAGGTATCAAAGCCATGCACTGACCCACTTGTGTCAGAATCGACTTGTAAAAGGGAGGGGGAAAGAAAAAAACACAAAGCCCTCATTTAAAATTCATAAGTTAACCTGAAAATGACAAGGTCTTCTGCTCGCTCAGATATTTTCCTCATCAGTAGTGGCTTCATTCCCAGCTCTGTTTGAAGGATGCAAATGCTGAGAGGTACATGCTTCTCCAGCACCCTGTCTTCATTTTCCCTCTGGCGTCATATAATGTCTTGCTACATACAGTACATGAGTGTAGATTTCCATTACAAGCTGTTATTGAATTGTTTTGAGAAATGAGTTGAGGGATGGAATTTATTAATAATGCAGGTAAACAGCCAGTGTTTTTTATTTTCTTCTCTCCATATATTTTGCTCTATAATTGAGAAATGAGATTTGGACTTAGAGTTATGAGTGTTTGCCTTTCAATGGATATTGAAATGATATTCATGCTATTTCCTGCTGACATTGAAGTGATGGAGTGTACGAAGACCTTGGGGCTTGTAATAGCACTTAGTTTATCGTTATTGTTTCTTATTTTTCTCCCTGCTGTTTATGAAGCCGACTCACTTTGCTGGCCATTAAGGAACAATTTCTTTATTGTTGATTATCTCATTTAAAATGGCTGAGTCCATTATCAGCACTGCACAGTAATTGAGGATCCAGCTGTGGTAGCAGCATCTAACCACAATATATCAACCATGTCATTATTTTAATCCTTCCCTTTAAGCATGCAGAAGCTTTCAAAGTTTTTTTTTTAAATTTTAATTCTCCCTTGGGTTCATGTGAAAGAAGCAGCAGTTTACAAGCCGATCCATCGCAGGCATCTTTGGCATCTAAAGGCTGTCACTGTCTAATGTCTGCGCCAGCGCTGCTCTGAGCCCGAGTGGGAAGGTCACTTCAGTGGATAATTAAGTCGCTATAATAATCAGTGTACCATCCTGTATTGTGATCACCACTTCCTCTCATCGACAGTCCATGCATGAGCTGTTCAGGCGTCTGGTAAGAAGATTTTTACATATTCAAGTGTTTCAAATCATATCCAAGCTAATGCTATTGGGAGTTTTTTTTGTTTGCCTTGTTTGCCTTGTTGTGAGGTTGGTCATTGTCTGCTATGTTGTCAATATCCTCCAGTCTCCCTAGCCTGATTTCCTTCTTCTTATATCTATTCTGTTTTTCTACAGCCCACCTCTTTTTTTAAGCAAACAGGCAGGTGACTGCCCCGCCTTTTTTCCCTCAGTAGTTTTGATCACTGCTTCCTAATCTCTCTGGTTTGCGATCCTTTATAGCCAATTCAGGGGCTATTCATGACCTCAAGAGTGTGAATGTCGACCGCAGAGTGCTGCTACCTTGTTAAAATGTTTCATTTGTTTGTTTCTGAGTCTGAGGAAGATGAAACTGTATATGTTGTGATGTCTTGTGAGGTAGGGAGCTTTTCTCTTGAAGTTTTGAGGCGGGGATGCAGGAAATAAAGACAGCGAGGCGTTGTTTTTCAACTTAAATTCAGTAGATTCAGTCTTCTCAAAACAGGCCAACTCAATTCTGTTGAGCCTGAAGATCAAAAAAACAGGTCTAAATAAAAACTATTTCTCTGTCTTATTGTTGTAACAAAAGGTCTGATCCACTCACTCTTTTCTCAGCCTCTTATATACTGTCTCTCTTCAACTTTTCTTTTCCCTCACTGCAGGAATCAGCTCATATTATTTCACTGGGCAGCAACCATTGTTCTGGTTGCCCTGCTGACTATGGGTTTTGTAGTCTTTTGTTGAAAGCCAGGGGGGGGATGGGTTGTAGTACATGCTGCAGCCACCAGAAGGGAATGTATCTTCCCACCATTACACTACTTCTCATGACATCACAATTTCATAAGAAAAAGTACGCTTTAAAAAAATAAAGATATTTCATGTACCAGAGTAGCCTGGTGTCGCCAGACCAGTTTGCATTTGTGAAAGCGTGTGGAACCTCTGAGTTCATTTACGAGTTCCATGGTTTCATTTTCAATGGACGCAGAGCGACCAATCAGAGCACAGAGTGACTGAAAAATGTAAGTGCAGTAGTTCTTCTTTTAGAAAAAAAATATACTGTCCAGTTTGTTCAATAGTCGCAATAGTAGATTCATTCAACCTCCCAACATCAGCGGCATCCACCTCGGTTGTTCACGAAAATGCTTCAGCAACACTCCTGTCTCAGTCATCGACACATTTAAGATAAATGGTTGTGATTGGACAAACCAGTTTCTGGACAGATGGAGATCTGTTTGAATGGAAGAGGGGGGCAAGGCTAGTGCAGAGAAATACTTTCTCCTTTTCTTGCTTATCTTGTTAAACATGGGGCATCTTACACCGTGTTGGGAGGCCCTGACTTGGTGGACTAGGGCTGAACAATTAATCAAACTATTTTTGAATCAAGTGCAATATCCAAATCACAGAGGCTGAAATTTTTTGATCAAGGTAAAATGTGTCACAACATACCATATATGAAGCAACGTGTTGTTACAGA
Source organism: Seriola aureovittata (assembly GCF_021018895.1). Lineage (NCBI taxonomy): Eukaryota > Metazoa > Chordata > Actinopteri > Carangiformes > Carangidae > Seriola > Seriola aureovittata. The sequence goes on along the minus strand of NC_079381.1, from coordinate 7,549,158 downwards.
GATGACCTTGGCCTATGAATCATATTCTCCAGACGTAAGGGAACATGCTTGGTTGGTTCAGACCCCAGGAAAAATCACATTATGTGATTTTTTTTTCAGTGAAAGTGAAATGCAAAAATTACAATTCCCACTATAATTGTGACTCATATTGCACTCGCAATATCTGTCAAAATAATCATAATAAGATTTTTTTTTTATCGCATGTTGTTCAGCCCCGGTGCGGACAGAGGCTGCACAGACAGTTTTTTGCTGTACTACATTGCATGTCTGCATAAATAAGTGCGTCCCACCAGTTTTTATGCACATTTTCCATTTACACATGGAGAAACCTGAATGGAAATGCTCAAAATGAAGTGGTTATCTACCACATACAGGTACCGCAATGTCCCCGTTCCTCTTTTCTCTGTCATCCAAAATCCAGAACTACTCCTGCATCAAAATAATGGAACAGAGCATTTCAGCTTAAGCCCATCTGTGCTAAAAGACAACCCACTGAGCTGATTGTCATTCCAGCACTTAGGAAAACAGTCTAGCCAGTATTCCACAGGGCCTACATATGTGTATTTTAATCATTGTATATTCTCGGCGTGTCGCTGTCATTCATCAGACTGCAGGAGGGGTCGTTACGAGGAAGATTGACCATTTAATGAAGTGCTTGTCCTTGAGGAGGAGAGACCACAGAGCAAGGCTTGGTTATAAGTTTACAGGAATTTCATAAAAGCAGTTGCCTCTATGATTTTTCAAGTTCATTTCTTGTTTTCTAACCACTAACTGAAGGCATTTCACCATCAGCCTGCTAATTGTTCACTTTTCGTCCGACTCTGAGCACCCCTTCTTGTGCGGAACAATACAGTGCATCAACAACACACTCGAGCCATTTTAGTAAGTAGTTGGCATTTTGGAGTGTGCTTCATTTTGACATTTTACCAGCGTGGACATATGACATACTCAAAACACGATTCAATAAAATTAGTCAGAGGGGACACTTACCAGCTGCAGGAGTGCTATGCTTCAGCTACCTTGACCTTTGACCTCCCTTTAGAGAGATGCTAGGCAGAAGAGATATTCAGTGTAATGATCAATATAGTCTCACTTTGCTTATGATTTGTTTTAACTGAGCTGACATGGACTTTCACCGTGTGTGTGTGTGTTTTCGTTTGGGTGGTTAAAATGTATGAAAGCAGTGGATGATACAAATGAGCGTTGTATCGTCTGGAGTCTATGGAGCATAAGTCCACCAGCAGCCTGAGAACATAAGGCCTTGCTGGCTATTAGACACAGCCTGGGAGGAAGAGAGAGGGAATGACTCCCATTTCACGTCAAATAAATGCGATTGAATTTCACACAAGCACTTACGTGGAGCGTGGATGGATGGATGGGATTGCATTTCAGAGCCAAGACACATGTCCCATAAGTACCATGTAATCAACTTGAATCCACCACGGTGCCTTTTTTTCAATAATAGAATTCACGGTTGCATCTCACTTAAGTGGAAATGAGAGCTAAGTCAGTGCACGTTGTACCACATCTTACAGTGCGTTATGCAATCACTGCAATCGCGTTATTACTTTTTGCAGATTGTGGCACAAAAAGAAAAGAGTCATGTCTTTTGAACATTTCTAGTGCGACAGTTTTCACAAAAATCCATATCAGTCACGATTTCGTCAAGATTACGTCTCGTAATAAATAACTTATTTCATCTTTATATTGTGAATTGATAGACCATGCTTTTTTTTATTGCCAAAATCAAACAATAACTTTCACAGTAACACTGTCAAAAATCAAATTACCTTGGTCTTTCAGCAGCCTAAAGATGTTGGCAGGGAGGGAAGTTCATTTTCTCCTCTGGGATGAATGACGCTGATCTTACCTTATCTTACCTCGAGTCTTTTCATTTTGTGAACAGTCGGAGGTGAAGACAAGCAATGCCAGGCTTGACTGAGCTAAGCAAGTTGTGGCGATTGATGCCATGTGTGTGTATCCCACTGTGGGACCATTAAAAAAAGGCATGTCGTATACATATATACATGCTCGCAGGTTATTCTCTTCCTGAGCAAAATCTGGCCTCCTGAAATAATCATGGACCTAAAGCAGATGGTGATTCTTGTCGCTCCACAGGTTGAGGAGGGTGACCTTTGGGCAGAAGGTCACACAAGCATGAATCCCTGAACAATTTAGGTAATGTGGTTAGGAATATAGGACAGTCTGTGATACATGACGCTGAATATACAGTGGAGGTGAATGGAATTTGCTTTGCTGCTCAAAGCACCAAGAATCTGTCGACGGTAAACAGCAGCGGCGGTTCCAATGAAAACTGTTCACAGTGGACACTGTGGAGCTTCCAAAAATAACTGGGACATTATTTCTGGAAAGAAACATTGCTGTTTGACTTTCTAAGTTGTCCTTCATCATTGCTGCGAGCGGCACAGTTGAAATTCCCTTCACCTACATTTCACTTGGGTTGAAGGCATAGACCTCAGAGACGGATATCTGTAAATCTGGACTAATGAAACCACAACTACCTGCATGGCTTGATACCACTAGAGTGAATAAGAAAATATGTGTATTCAATTTCTCAACTCTGTAGAAAATGATTGGATTGCTGGCCAGTAGCAGCATGTTATTTACAGGCTGTGTGAGGTAATTTGAACTGTAGGGAGTTGTCTGTTATTTATTCTGTTATTGATTTATTATTTATCTTCATCCATATGTCAAGATGATGGAGATACATTTTCCAAACCTTCACAAATCATGATTTTTTTGTCTGGCAGTCGCTATGTTCAGCTTTGGATTTTTTTCACAGCGTTGATGAGCAGTTATTTATTGCTGTTCAGATCAACGTCATCTTTTACATGACGAGCTGCCTAGAACCACAGACACATAAAACAAGGTATAGATTTCTGCATCGATATGTACAGTGTCCCTTACTTTGCATGTGGAGGCATTGTAGACACGCTCTCTTGCTTGCTGTATATGAAGATATGCAAACTCCTGGGGCCTGCTTTCTTAGTCTGCACCCCCAAATATCCACATCTTCATGTGGATTGAACTACTATATGAAATAGGAGCAGTGAGCCAGGAGCAGATGGGCAGGCTTTATTAATAATAAGGAGGGGAGTTCAGGGACGTTGCTGCTGATAGAAAGAGATGTGGGAGATTTGGAGAGACCGAGCTGTTCAGGGTGTGCAGGAAACGTAAGCACAATCAGTAAAAAACAAGATCAGATGTGCAAGGAGAGTGAATGTTTTCAGCGGTTGATGATCTCATCTCTGTGCTTGACTGCAGAGAGTTCTCACAGTGTCCTGATTTTATTCCTCCATCCCTTACAAGAAAATTACGATTGCACCAGAGGGCTCTTCAGTGGGTTTACTGCCACTGCCATAGTGTATACCTCTGTCAGCTCCTCTTTAAATCTCTGTACCCTGAGTTTCGAGTCATTCTTCAAATGACTGATCTTGTCAGTACACATCCTTTTGACTGGGAAGTACCACCATATATGTATGCACTATGCATAAGTGGCAGGGGGAAAGTGGGGGTGGGTGGGTGAAGTCACTGTCACAGTTATCAGTTTCAGCTGGGAAAAAAGATGCTAAAGTTGTTCTTTAAAGGTTAAAGGTTATTTCACATGCGATTTTATGTTTTTCTCTGTGTATTTCTTACTAGTTTGAAGTGGGCGGAGCTTAGTCAGAAAGAACTGATGTCATTTACTTGCATACACCAATCAGAAGGGAGAAATATATGAAATAATCTCCCTGCTTGTTAAGTTATGAATATTTAACTACATATTGAAATGCTTATAATTTGAAACCTAGTTTTCAGGAGCTTTAATCTTGGATAATAGCTGTGCTGTTGTAGGTGATTGTTATGATGAATTGCAAATGCAGCACACTTGTGTAACTGTTCTTTGTTTCTTTGTCTCACCATCTGTCTGCAGCCATGGGAGTGCTCATGTCAAAGAAGCAGCAGGTGGAGAAGGTGCAGAAATGCAACGCCGTCGTCTCCGCCTTCCAGGCTGGCCTTAAGGATCGCCCTCCTCCAGCCAAACAGGCAGACGGAGAAGCGGAGGAAGCTGACGGGCCTGCCAAAACTTCAGCCAACCCTGAGGAGAAGAATACAGAGGAGTCGGAGAAAGAGGACACAGACAATAGCGCAGGTCCGTCCACCTCCCAGCAGGCCTCAGCTCCATCGAGGGACGAGTGTAAGGTCAACCAGGAGGCCTGGTCCAGGTTACGGGATGGGAAGGGAGTGGAGCCCGAAGATCTTGACAAGACCCATCAGCTCACACCGCCTGCTTTCGTGCGGCCCAAAAGGGAAGCCGATGACGACCAGCCTGTAGAGGTGGAGCTGGAAAAGAAAGAGCAGGTATAGCATGATGATCATAGTATATGTCATTGAATCATACATACATTAAAGAATATTAAAACACACTATAAATCCCCAAATCCTGGGATTAAATAGATGTCAAAGAATTTCCATGGCAAGAGCAGTACATTATGTCTTTTCCTCCCACAAGTTACACGTTATGATAAAGCAATTCGGCCAAGCTATAATGGAACTGTTACGCTTTTTTCTAAACACCCTTGTTGAAGGTGAGACAGTATGAGTTGTTTGGGAGATGTGTTGTTTTTGTATGCGAGGGCTCTTCACAGCGAGCATCTTGTGGGCAGGCTCCCAGAGGTGACCCCATCCAGGGCGACGCTGACTAACAGGGGACGGAGTTCACAGGAGCACTTGACACCATTAGGTTTTCTGTTTTGTAAAGAGTAAACAACGCATGGCAGCTTGTCTGTTCTGCCAGTGGTGCACTTTAACAAGAGGCACAGATATAAAAGCGTCTACCTTGCAATAATTATAGATACAGTATATCAGAATTTTGTAGGAAATAGGAAAGATTTGCTGTCGCAAGCTAATTACTAATCCATGGCCTTGCTAGACCACAGTGAGTAAGGCAATATTATGGGATGATTTGCCAGCAGGCTAATGCCTTTGGTGAGTGGGTTTATTTGGCAGTGAATTGGTTGAAATTGATTTCTGTCACATTGAAAGTTCTGTAGCAGTTCTGTTCCATTAGCAACCGTCTCTTTATTCTCTCCTGTCAAGTATGGTGTACCTCAAGGGTCAATTTTGGGCCTATTCTTTTGTTCCCCACATATTTTTTTTTTTAGACATTGCATCATTTCTCCATGATCTTACTTTCATTCATACCTTAGTGTGTCGATGTAAAAACCTGGATGTCATCTTAATATTAAAACATATTATATTGAGTTGTCTATTTATTTTATTGTAGTGGATTTTATCTTAGTCTTATTTTACACTCAGCGAGCTTTACCCTTGCACTACTACCAGGCTAGAATGTCAGCTGTGAACACAAGATGTCTCACACTTCAGTGGGTAGACTGCAAGGAAGGTCACTGAGCACAATCATGCTCCCATGGCGATGAACCCTCTGGATTTAATTGATCCCATGACCTTTCCTTTACTTCAATATTTTGGCCAAGAGTTCAACAACAACAACTGTCTACACTTAGTTTAAGAACAGCAAACGTCAGTATGTTGTTTGTTATGTGGGGGATTATTAAAACTGAAGCCTGCTGGGTCACTCTAGATGTTAGGCTTGATTTTTAGAGAAATGACCACATCTTAGAAGTCGATGAATGACCCTCTCCAGAGTTATTTTGACTGGAGCTTTGATGCAGGATTGTTGATGTAAACTAGGTCATCAGGTCACAAGAGATAAGCTGTGACTAAAAGATAAGCTGTGATGAAAAAACTAAATTTGACATGGTCTCATCTGTGATGTTACTACAGCCCTGAAGCTGGTGTAGGAGCACTGGAATAGAGATTAAAAAAAAAAAAAAAAAACAGCATAGCAAGGATAAAAACTGACAGTGTCTTCGTATGGAAAACCAGTTAAGCATCCTGCAGTCATTTTCCCTGCCTTGACATCTGAGTGTATATGGCCTATAAATGGAGTGTACAGGGAAGTCAGACAAAGACTTACAAAGAGCACATGTTAGACAAGGCCACAGATGCCGGTCTTCATGGTAAAATACACAAAACTGTTGCTGTTACATTACACAACACTCCTCCTATCATCAAACCACACTCTGATTCACACCTACTTGTTTTTACCTCAGCCACCAAATGACGAGATGTGTGACGTGTGTGAGGTGTGGACGGCCGACGACCTGTACCCCTGCAGGATCTGCACGCGGGTGTTTCACGACGGCTGCCTGAGGGAGCTGGGCTACCTGCGTGCCGAGGCCCTGCAGGAGATGAGAGATACAGCCCACACTGTTACCGGCTGGAGCTGCTACTATTGTGTAAGCCTGCACAGCTCACTGCCACCATCACATACAATCCTCTGTTTATCGTACTTCCTACTCTATTGTGCCCAGGTAATCTAAAGTAGTCTTTGCATTTGGCATCATGGACATGACAAAAGGTGCTACAGAGAACAAAGTTTATTGAGTCGTGTTTTTTTTCATGATTTTATACATAAACCTCAATTACTAAATCTAATTTAATTTCATGAAACTATTCATAGGTTGTTCTTCTGGTTGATTTATGTCATGCCTCTTCAGGGACTCATTTATTTGCTTGTTGTTGCCTTTAAAAAAAAGAAGCTCTTCTTGACTGCCTATTATGGGAATTAGCCAAACACCACACGTTATAATCCTGTCAGAGACACTTGGAGTCGTGTGAAAAATGAATGTTATTTCCAGAAAAACAACAGCGAAAAAGGTTTCATGACTGGTTGTGCTCATGAAGGCAATTGTTCCCTGAACTTAACAGTTTCAATTTTTCCTACTTTCGATTAAATTAAACTAGGGGCTTTATTTATGATGTACATGGTATTCAAAAAAATATTCTTATGCCAGGTATAACCATAAGCTTACCTTGTTTCTAGATCCAGAGAATCAGATAAAACACTGCATTTACATGTTATAGTTCTAAAACCAGTCAAAAAAAAAAGTCAACTTCTATGTTCTCACGGCGGACATTTTGACTTGTCATAGCAGGAAAAGCACATTTAGAATCAGTGACTCTCTTTCCTTTACGTATGGGTCACAGTAATTTAGGACAAGAATTAGGGTACAGCAGGTGAAATCAACTGTTGTTGCATTAAATATTTACCTGCTACAACTTGTTGATACACTGTTAATTATGAAAGTTATTAAAACTGCAGCTGTTGTAACGTGAAAGTTTCACTCTTTCAAATTGCAAATTTGTTTTAAATGTTTGAGAACTATTGGAAAGCGGACCATCCTTGTTGTGACAGGGATTCATGTTCTCTTTCGTGGAAAGATGAAGATCAAGCATCGTATAGAAGCATCAACGTTAGCATAAACAGCAGTTATCATACCGATCAACTGTAATGCTTTACTTTACTTTTGTGAAACTATTTCAACTTGAGTTGAAATAAAGTGAGGCAATGTTCTGGATGGGTTTTTTTTAGTGTGAAACAAAACGCCCAACTTCTCATCAGGAATTCAAGGCCAATGCCAAAACTGATGACTCTGGTGATCATCGCCCTGCGAGAGGCATAATGCAGTCTGTTTTAATTCTAGCATAAATAGCTGAAGGGTGTTTTTTCTGGAGGACCCTTCAGAGTGGAGTATAGGGGCTTTTGCTGTCTTCGCCAGCCTTGAGAAGCAAAACCACTTGCCAAAGTTGCGCTTAGAGGGAGATGTTTCACACAATCTGTGAGAGGACGCTGAAAGGTCCTCTTTCTTTGGCTCGCTCCTTCAGTGTGCGAAGAGTGGGGGCGGAAGGAGACAATTCAGTGAGGGAAGGAGAAAGACGTTTTTATTTAAATTGTTTTATTTAAACTCTAGTCTTTACAGTTAAAGAAACCAGCAAACTTGTTAGCATATGTCACTCAGCTGTTACAAATCCCCCCACCCCTTCTCTCACATCTAACATTTAATTTCACACAGCCCATCTGCCAGCAGCAGCCCTCCAGTGCCTGAGTTTCCTTGAAAGTGGATTTACAGTTAGCCTTCAAAGCAAGCGGCTGCGTGCACGGCTCAATGGCAGCCAATCAGACCGAGGATGGGTTCGTGAACATGAGCGACCCTTCTTTATAGCACTGACTTGTTTTTGGTGCTTGCCGCTAGCTCCGCAGGACCAAGGCAACGTGTTCAAGCTCGAGTCAAAGTGGAGTGCATTCATGTAGCAGACATGCTGGATGTGTAAATAAAACATTCATTTTCAGTTCTGTTTTTATCCACCACCATGAATCCAACTCCAATATTTTGTCTCTTTTTTAGCTCTGGGTGGTTTCACCAGCTCCTGAGAAAAATATCTGACTCTTAAGCCTCAGCATGTGTCAGGGAATCTAGTCTACAGGTTTATGAGAATGTCCTCACTTGGAACATCTGCTGTCAGATAAAAGTGACTAAAAGGCTCCACAGATATGAGGGGAATGGCAGGGTTGGCTGATTATGCTCTTATTTTACGACATAATCTACTGATTACGTCAGTGCTAGCAACACACTAATTTATTGTTAGCACAGAAAATTGATTCTTACAGCATCGGTAAGAGGAATTTATTTTTTTAAACTTCCTGCTCCGGCACTGAGTTTAATCACGAGTTATTTAAAGACCAACGCTGTCATTTTTCTGAACAGGACAGTCTCAAATAACCGTTGATGTGAGCTGCCAGAATAAAATTAGAATGTGTTGGTATTATTATACTTTTTTCTCTCGGGGCTTGATGAACAAAGAAGCTCTGCAGATTGGAAAAGCACAGTAATGATGTCAGGAGTTAACAAAAGAAGCAGTTTCTTGAAGACAGCATAATCATTTTTTTTATTGTTGTTGTTTCTTGATGTTGATTCACATCTCACTTTTTAAATTGAACTTTATGAATTCCTGTGGGAATTGTAGTTTAATTAGGAGCTTAATAAGACGCAGCACGCTGAGAGCAGCAAGAAATATAATAATGAAAAAAAAAAGAAAGAAAACAGGACAGATAGCAGAGATTATGTTGTGCATGCTGTAATTTTCCTACCTCCCACATGGCTTGGGAAAATTATATTTATTTTATTGGAGGTGGCATACATAAGTAATCTCACTTCATCACCTGTAGACAAGTGTGACATTCAATTTCAACAAGGCACTAAAAGCACCAAGCAGCTGAAGATGATCTGCTGCATTTTGAGGATGATATTTGATGTACTGATGTACAAGATAAAACTTTTAGCAAATTGTTTTCCATGCTTCCATGGAACTGCAGAGAGTTCCTCACTCATTGAAATAGCTGGTTGCTTCATTAGATGCTACTGCCGAGTTATACTGCTACAGCTCTATTCCACATATTTTATTCTGAACTATCTATCTGTCTTTTCTGGAAATGTATCCATGTTGGGCTTTTGAATGGCTGTGGTGATTGTGCAAAAACGGAAAACTGCAACAGCCACTATAGAGCATGTACAGTCAATGTGGAAAAAGCATGGAGGGTTTTTCAGTGCGATATCTGGCCCAGAGCTCTTTCATCAAGGGCACAGTGTCCCAGAATTTGTCTGCAAATTTTTTAGGGGTGTTGCAGGCAGGACGTGATCTTGGTGTAGGTGCCTTGTGCAGATTTCCTCGACCTTGGAATGGCTACCTCAGGCAGATATAGAGTAATCCTGAAGGAATGAGTGCATGGATTAATGGTTGGATGAAGGAATGAAGAATAAAAGTGAGTTTCTTCATGAGTGACATTTCTAGATCCATTAGGTGCTTAAAATATTAAGTAAGTTAAGCTGAACCACCCACTTGCACTCAGATAGTAGAAGGAAGATTTGGGTACTATTCAAAGCAGAGCAAATAAATAAATGAATCATTAAATACTCCTAGAGTACAGACTGTAGGTCTGTAGATGTTGCAGACAGTGAGCTAACAAGGTGTTGGCAGTTGCTGTCATCTAGATGACTTTATGAGAAAATGCAGGACACCATACAGTTAGTTGGCACACATGTACAGCTCACAGTGGGTGATATGATGAGGTCGTGTGGCGGTGTTCATTTGTGGTGGATTAAATTTTTGTGCATAGGAAAAACGGAGGGTGCAGTAGGTGGGGAGTAGAGTAGTAGTAGTAGCAGTTTTAATCAGCTTCCTTAACTTAACTACATACTACTCTTACTGTTATAATTCAAAGCATTTCTAATAGGTGTTGCTTGAAATTCACATATCCAACTTTTTTATCAATTTCCGTTTTTTGATTTTTCAGCATTAGCTGAGCTTGAGGGTTTTTTAGTTATTTATTTTTTGAGTTGGCTGTGCATTTTCATTTAGATTTCATGATGTGGCTTTTATAAAGCAGTGATGGACTGTAAAAGTGAAAAAACTGGAATTGATTACAATTTAAGGGTAATCTGCCAATTATCTGATAAATAATATAGAAAGAATTTACAAATCTAGGCTTAATATTCAAATCAGTTTCTCCTATGAGTTTCCTTGTCTGTGGATTTGCTGATGTCCTGTACAAGCACATGGAAGATTTTTGCAATTCAAGTTTTTTTTCATTACATGAAAATTTATGAAACATCCGTACCTAAATGTCTTAACTGCAATTAACCTGAAATCTTCCTTCTCTTTGTGGCTGTGTTTTACTAATGATGCAGTAATGTAGAGACTCAGAGATAGAACAGCATATCATGAGAATCACCTGGGAAACAGAATAGTTGGTGAAATGATCCACAATCCAATACTTTATATGCTTGTGGCTAATTGCAGGGGACCCATCTGGGACTAACTTCATATAATTAGAGCACACTGACTTATTAAACATCAAGTAATGCACCATTTTTCAATAAAAGAATCAGAATGAGCCTCACTTTTCTTTTCTTTTTTTACAAAGTGTAATTCTCTGCCCTCATTTCACCCTTTCATGCAGGATAATCTGAATCTACTTCTAACAGAGGAAGAGATGTACAGCCTCATGGAGACCTTTAAGCAGTGTAAGATCATCCCAGGTGAGTCACTGAATCAAGGTTAGGCGCAACATTTATTTAAACAGTGGCAGATGTTGGCAATTAAGGAATATTAGAAATGTGGTGAGTCCACCGCCAGACTAGAACTATCTTCAATGTATCTCTGGTCTGACCTTAATTGTAATAATGTCTGCTAAATATATGCTAAATAATAATAATGATAATAATATTAATCTTCATTTATGGAGCACTACTTCAAAATCTACGTTACAAAGTTGACAGAGGCAGCAGTAAAAAACAAAATCAATAAAATCAGACTAAGATGGTGAACACAATAAACTGAATACCTGCTAAAGATCAGCATGTTAGCATTGTCATTGTGAACATGTTAGCATGATGACTTGCCATTTAGCTCAAAGTACTGCAATATCTAACGACAGCCTCTGAGAACTGCTAGCATTGCTGTAGACTCATAAGCCTGATTTGCACCTGGTATTAACATGAGATATATATCTGTTTATTGACATATGTTCCATGTGTCTTTGCATTTACACCATGTAATAAAATGTGTGCCTGTTATCTCGACTGTGCCTGTATTGTGATCGGATCTCAATATGCAAATTAGGTATGCGGGCTGACTTGTGATAGACATGGTACATCCTAAGTCAAGTGAAGCAGTGCTAAAGAGCTGACATTATTCATTTCTAAATCACTTCTTTGAGGAAGAACTGCTAGCCATTAGCCTACGTCTAGCCTAATTGCTTAAACTAGCAGGAAGAAGCAGAGTCAGGCGACCTTTGAACTTGCTGTGCGGATGTTTTCTTAATGGCTGTGGTCAGACGGTATGAGCTACATTTACATATGGCTGGGAATATAAATGTGGTCTGCCCGATGTCAACACACTCCAATGCATTCTTTTACTCTTGGCATTATGTTTTTAGTGATGCCCTCACTTGTAAATTGCATTGGATAAAAGTGTCTGCCAAATGAGTAAACGTAAATGTTAATGTTTATCTTTACCCAGAACATGTGTGCAGATGCAGATCACATTTTAATGGTATAAATTGGGGACACATTTTGTTTTTATATTTCCAAAAAGTAATAAAAATTAAAAGATAATCACCTCTAATCCCACACTCTGATGTTATGCTCTGCTGTACCATTGCAGCCATCAGAGGCCTGCTCACTCCAAGTTTTATAAGTTCTATTCTCATTCCTCTTTTTTTACAAAACTTTGAAAAGAATCTCAACCAAAAACTAAAAAAGTGAGTGAAAGAAAAAAGTCCTCTCCCTGACATTTTTCTTTTTAATTCAGACCATATTTCTCAAAAGAAAAGATTTGTGAATGAAGCATTTTATATAGCAGAGCTGGCTTTCCCTCTTGTATTCTACTACCCAATACTGTACCTGTTGCCACATTGACTGGATTAACCTGTCAGGAGGCCCCAGGCAAAGAAATTGCTGTTTGCCACTACTAACCTACAATGCACCTTTTTATGTTCTTTGAACACCTGCCTTCTTCTACCATCTCTGCACATCCCTGCCTATGTAGCCACTGAACTTTCAAATAAGATCACTTGGTGAACACTGGACAGAAATGTATCCACTTTACAGAAAAGCCCACTGCATACACAAAATTTTCCCCTTGAATTCATTACTGGATTGCTCAGTCAAAGTTATTACATTATTTGCCCTCAACCCAGTCGACTTCCAATTGTGTGGTATTACTCCGCGGCTTGGATGGAGGGCAATCTGTGGGAGGTGGTCTTGCCATTGTAGAAAATGAGTCTCCATAAGTTAATTATATCTGGAAGACTTGTTGGTGACTAATTAGGTTTGATGTGATGAATTGTTCCTTGTTGCTCTAGAGTCATGCCTGGTGTCAGATGAGCTCCTGCAGTACCGCCACTTTGTATCCAAGCAGCAGTTTGATAAGGACCTGACTGATGAGCAAGAAGAGGAGGTCCTGGCCCAGTTTGCGGCTCTGGATCCTGAGAAGAAGGGTCACATCGAGTGGTCAGACTTCCTGTACTTTGAGTCACTGGCAATGTTAAGGAAGTTTCGCACAGAGGTAAAGTATACTAGACTGACAAAACGAGATGAATATATTCAAGGAATAATCATAAGGCGTTTTATAGTTCCTGATTTGTTACATAACCCAATGTCACTTCATCAAAAAAAAAAATCATAACGTTTCCTCCTCATTCTCGATGTCTTCATACTCAGTCATGAACTATGTTGTGTTATGCAGCAACAGTAAACTGGGAAGAAATGCTGAGGTTTTGGGGTTGGTATTGGGCACTATAAAGGTAGATTTACACTTACATGTACAGCAGTCTCACAATAAAAGCCTGTGACAAAGTCTGTTTTGTAGTTTGATTTGACTGGTTGACCTTGACTTTTCTTGATCACAAAATATGTCTATGGTTACAGAAAAGGAGAAGATTTTGGAGTCTTAACTTGCTTGATGTTGTCTTCACTATCAACAGTCTCTGCCAGTAAGAGAGAGAGAAGTGTTTTTGGCTGTTCATGTGCCTGGCAAAAGCATACCTTCCTCTGCTCAGCCAAAATACTCTCTAATCAGCCTTGTAAAGGATGGAGGAACATGGGTCAAATAGATTATGTTGAGTGAGGTTAGTTTGATGGAATTGCTCAGGGGGGCAAAAGCAACCAAAATTTTGGCCTGCACCCACCTGCCTTAATTACTCCCTTTTATTGTCACTTGATCACCAGACAGCAGTTTAAATATTGTGCTTTGTGTTTGGCTCGGGAGATTAAGTTTACAGTTTGTGGACTGTGTGTGGCTCTATGGTAGCACAGTGTAAATCAGTGCTTGCCGATTATATCAGACAGTGCTAATGTGATTGGGTATGATTAAGGCCAAAGAAATGAGCCCCAAAAATACCTTTGCCAGGCCCCTAAATTACAGCAAAGGAAAGCATAAAAGGGCAATGGAGTTATTATGAGAGATTTAAAGGAGTAGGTCCACCTAATCTCATAGAGTTGTTGGTTTTTATTTTTCCTAGAACTCAATGATGCGCCTGTTGACTGCCAAGGAGAGAGACAAAGCACGGTCAGTGTTCCTGGGTCTGGATCTGGATAAAGATGGTATGATCACAAGAGCAGAATGCCGCCAGGCCCAGCAGTCCTGGTTTCACAATCTCAACAAAGACTCGCAGTCCTGTAATGTGAGGTGAGTAGACCAAAGGAGAGCCCAGATATCCATTCCCAGTGCATAGAAAAATTACTCCCTTTAAATACTTTAAGGAAACAGAAGTATTCCATGTCAAGAGAGATAAAAAAGCACATAAGTCGATATATAAATTAGGCAGGAGTTTTGGGAGCCCTGGTCTCATCTGTACACTAACTGCAGCTTGAAGAGGGCACAAAGGGTTGGCTGCTAAGGGAATAGAGACCATGACAAATATAACTGGAAGTATAAGATACTTTTCTCATTAGATATGGTTCCTCCAGTCGACATAAGCCACAGTAACCGCTAAGAGTTGTCTCCAACAGTGGAAAGCAACGTCAATGCTAAATCTTGTTTCTACCACTTCTTCTCTTCTACTGAAGTTAGCATGCTAACCAGCTAACCCACTCGTCACTTTCCGATAGCAACTCACTGTGGCCTCCATTCTGCCCTGAAGACATAGTGCTGCTCAGAGGGTGTATTATAACCTCCCGTATTATAAAGACAATGATGGCTGAAGCTCTTGTGAAGTGACAATCAACACCACCTGCTACTGGCAATAAACCATGTTTGGTGTCAGAGAAAACTTACAAATAACCCTTTTAAATGGCCGACTCTTCATACTATGTATTTGATCATTTCTACACTAGTGCAGTATGAGATCAAAGCTACAGATAAATCTAACTCATCTAACTCATTAACCTTGATTTGTCAGCTTTGTGTGGGTTGGTGTCATGCCAGTGTCAAATTACATAATTTAACATAGTTACTTAGAGTTGGCTCTATTTAATTACATTTTTGCATGCTTTCTAGTTTGATTTCATATCTGTTTTCTAAAACACGTCCAGGAAAATACATGAATTATTCATTACACAAACTAATAATTCATGTAATTGTTTCATAATAGTTGACAGTCTCACAAAAGCATTATGTCTGATTTTATGTCTGTTGTCTATATATTTTGACTTTTTGAAGTTTCACCATCATATCACTAAAATAGTATGTTCATGCATCTGATTCAATGACTATATTGACACATTGTACCCATAAATTAGTGTTGTAGTGTTTACATCCCTGAAAAGTAAAATTCAAGTTAGTCCAAAGTCGGATGACATAATTAGCATACCACCATGCTTTCCTTCCAATATGGTAAAAAGGATTATATTGTTCATAAATCAAATAAGTAAACAAAACAATACAAAAAAACTCAAAAAGACTTTCAGCATAAATTAAACAGTGCTTAACATGGACTTAAAAAGTAAAACAAGAGTTTAACAACTGTCCTCCTTTAATGTTTGTACTAGCGTTAGCATTTATTATTTAACATGTCCTCTGGCCAGTGCGCCAAATCAAAAACCACAGCTATGACACTTTGGGGATTTGCTTTGACTAAGTTTCACCAATGTTGTGCAGCAAAAACAAACCCACAACACTCTGGAGCCTTTGGGAGATGTGGTTGCCATCCCCACAGTGACTTTCTGTTTACTTCTTTATCGTACATTGACACTGAAAATGTATGACTAACCAGTGCACCCTGGAACACTGGGACTGGCACATAACAATGTTGTTTCCCTGTCAAGCTGGAGCTTTCAGCTAAAACTGATAAGTGAGGAATCACAGCCATTGTTTCTGATTGGCACTTTGGCCTGTGCAGAATGCAATAAATGATTATATCAGTGCAACACTGATAAAGAACCAGCAAAGAGACATGACCTGAGCAACAAAAGGATTCTCAAATAAAGTGTTTCTGCCTTTATCAAGTCAAATACATTTAAATCCTATCCATGAGAATCATGGTAAAACAAGCTGAATTTCAAAAGCAAATCAAGCTTGCTACTCCCTGCATATTAAAAGGCACCAACATAATGTGTTTCATTCAATAATGTATTCTGTACTGCCACTCATGTTATTAGCAGGCTTTTAGCTGCCTGTCAGTTTGATGTTTAGTATTCTTGCTATTAATATATTGACGTGTTTTAGATGAATGAAGCTGTTTCTTCTCTTAGAGCTCACCTCACTTGAACTCAATACAGAGCTGTTTGTGCTTTGATCAGCTGAGATCAAGTAAAGTTTTACTCCTGAAATGGCTACAGGGTGTGGACACAGTAATATGAACAGTATATACAGTAAAGGGCAATTCAATACAACAACCCTGCAACTAATACTACCTTTTTGGGTTGTGACTAAGGAGAGACAAAATATTAGATACAGTTCACAGTAAACGCAATATAGTCACTGCAGAGTTCAGCCTCAAAAATGACTATTTAACTGAATGAGTTAACTGGGAGTAATAATGACAGAAAAATAAGCTCTGTCTGACTCTGATGAGGTTAAGTTTGTTTGTCCTCACTGTGTGACATTGTGTGTGTGTGTGTGTGTGTGTGTCAGTGGTTGAAGATCCTTTACTTTCGTAAAAGCAGTAATACAACAATGCAGAAGTACTCCATTACAAGTGAAACTCCTGTATGAAATAAAAGTATTACCAGAACTAGAATGGCACTCAATAGAGCGCATACCTCCATCAAGGCCAAACATTCATGTCTGTGAGATCTAGAATATTATCTGGATCTGTACCAGATGTTACAGAGTCTTAACACCATTTTCTCACATTAAGATCCACGCATTATTCCCTGACAAATTAACAAAAATGTTGATAAATACCCTGTCATGAAATGTTAAAGAAATGATTAAGTAAATGTTTTAAAAAATTCCTGGATCCATCCCTTTAACTGGATCAACACCAAGATTAAATGGATTCTTCGCTGGTCCATGCCACATCCCTCGATCAAGTTTGGTGCAAATCAGCTCATTATTTTTTGTGTAATCCTGCTGACAAGCAAAAAATAAAAAAATAAAACAAAAGAAAAAAAAAAAAAAACACAATAAAATAGAAAATGCTCTCAGCATATACCTTCACCAAGGCCAATGTGAAACAACCAGCACCAGATTTCAGTGGAAAAAATTCTAATTCATAGTAAATGATATAGATCTGTCCCAAAATGTAATGGGTTCATAATGGGCACATGTCCCATCCCTCAACCAAACTCGGTGTATATCAGTTCAGTGCTTTTTGCGTAATCCTGCTGCCAAACAGACAAACAAACAAACCAACAAACCAACAAGTGAACTGACATGGGTGAAAAGATAACCTCTGTGTTGGAGGTAAAAATACACTGAAGTATCAAAATGAATCTACTCATTATCATGAATGTCAGTATATTACTGAGCTATTGTTGCTGATTATTATTACTGATGCACGTAACATGAAAGCAGTATTTTAGTTGTTGTTTTTATTTTACTTTTAATGGTAGATATTTAGTTTTGTATATAAAATCAGAATCCTACGAGTAAGTATAAGAACTGCAAATAAATGTATAGGAGTGAAAAGTACAAGCTGTCCCTCTGAAAGGTGGTGAAAAATAGCATGTAAGGCTTGTACTGGAATAAATGTACTTCTCAGCATGGGGTGTGTGTGTGTGTGTGTGTGTGTGTGTGTGTGTGTGTACTGTATGTCTGTGCATGTGCTTGTTACTGCTTATAACCTCTTGTGCTGTCAAATCAATCTCCTATATGCTGTGCCATTCCATCCCTCTCACCTATTCAACATGCGGTATTCCCCACAGACTCATGGGACTCTGCTCTCCTATGAATTGTGGGTGAGTGTGACTCAGCACTGCATGGCTTGTCTTCTTCTCCTCACTTCAACAACCCTCAAGCACTCTGCAATCCTCAAGTATTCTCAGACAACTCCTCAGTTTAGATTTCATTTGTAATTTAACATTAAAAACAAGAAACAAGAAGAAGATAAGCCTCTTAACTCCAAAGTGGAACTCTTTCTAAACATATAGCAATCAAACACAAATGCATCCTTGAAAGAAGTTTAATGAGCAGAATGTGAGTCCTTCATTTCATTAGATCTTGTTATACTGACGCATGGATGCTGGCCTCTAATTATAGGGATCAAAAGAAAGCCTTTTGTTCTCTTCTTTTTAAAAGCCTCACTTATCCGTGTAAGAGGACAATCTGGGGCAAGAGGTTGTGAGTGCGCGCATCAGAACCACACATAGCACTAAAATGCAACTTCACTAATTCTCATTAAAAAGCAAATAAATATCAAATGAGGCAGAAAACGTCTGCTCCCTTTGATTACTGGATTAGAGACATTCACATTCGCTACAGTGTGAAAAGTGAGTTTTTTCAAGGAGCCATCAGTCAGAGGGTTAATCAGTGCAGCTTCTATTTGACTCTGAAATATCAGAAGCCGATGACTCATAGGTGTGGCAGACAGCCATTTAAGTGTGAAAAGGAAAGTGTCTTATATTCTTATGTAACCTATTTGATTTGGCATTGAAAAGAAAATCCACCCTTAAACAGAGCTTACATTAGGTGTTGGATATTAAAAAAGGTCCACCTTCTGCTTTTTTTTATTAGCCTAGTTTAAACTGAGCAAATGCCATCTGCTGAGGAAGACTGTGGCTCTAAGTGATGGGAAAAGCTATTAAATTGAGTTTGAATTTACATTGTGATAACCCTCTGATTTAGGGCAGTATAAGGTGGAAAAGAGAGCATCGAGAATATTGGTGGAAAGATTATCAATTAATCATGAAAGCCAATCCATCAAGCAGTGCTTTTTTTATGTTTTATGACATAGTGAGATGATTATCTTTTCTTATTTTTCCATTTAGGATTCTCAGTGACTCTTTTAACTGGAATGAAATGTTTAACTTTTATAGACTCTAACTTTTCAGTGGCATGTCATGACTATATTTCAAGCGTATAACTGGTTCTACAGGATCTGGATACTTTTCTGGGCAAAAGCACTTGGAAAGTGAATCCTCACATGCAATGCAATGTTATATGGTTTGTTTTAAGTTTTATTTGAGATTACAGATTGTGAACTAGAAATGTCCTCATCCCAGCGAAATAACTATGGGTGCTCTATTGTTTAAATAGATGGTATGATGTCATAATTTACATTGCATTTTTTATTATAAGTTTTTTTCAGCCCAAGGGGAAATGCCTTCTCCTTCACTGACTGATGTAGCAGCTAACTCATTCTGTCTGTTTTTATTCTTTGTTCTTTTGTTCAGTATAAGTCAAGTTGGCCCCATATGTGAGAGCAGTCCAGGCAGCTCTGACAGTGAAAGGAGCAAGGCTGGTGAAAGCAGGTTTGTCCTCTTACAGTATATATTTAGTGAATGTGTGTGAGGTAGTGTGGACACAATTACAATGTAATAACCCTGAAGTAAATATCAGTTCAGTGAAGCTCTATTCTCTCAGGATCTTTCTTCTAACGAGCATTACAGGCCCGCAGACTGCCTTTAGTGGGGGAATTTACATAACCTTGCTCCCCCTGCTCTCCACAGAGACTTTCCCACCAGACCAGCCCACACATGGCTGTTGTGACCCCACAGTGGTCCCCCTCTGTGCAAAGACAGTAAAGTATTTTGTGGGCAGCAGCTGAGGGATTCATTTTAGGAGAAACAATGCAACCCAGAGGAGTGCTGCGTGGACGGCAATGACCTTTTTTATTTCAGGCTCTGTTGTCCCTCCAAATTAAGATAAATCCCTTTTGGTATATCACGACTTTTGAGAGTTTCCTTCATGTCACATTAAAGGATTTTTAAATCATTGTAGCTAATGCACCAGCACTCCAGACAGCAACTACAGTGAACCACATTTACAAAGAAAACATCACATGAGTCATACTAAGTTGAACACTAATTAGCAGAACATGCTTAGACAGAGGTCTGGCAAACACTGTTTTTATGACTGAATTTCCACAGTGAATTATACTATTACCAAACTGTTTTTTATTGTTTGATGGTGTAAGCTGCATGGGATCGCGCCTGCACATGTAGCTATTTAGTGTGGTTATCATGAACGAGATACAAAAACCCAAAAATGAACATCAGAATCACATTTTTATGTGTAGCCAATAAATTGCTCATACTATTTTATGTTTTAATTTTTGTCAATAAATTACATGGTTCCTACTGAAGTTACTTTAAATTACTTACTAAAAAAACGCTGTAGTTTTTAGGAGATATTACCCAACCAAGAGGAAATACAGCATTTGTTGGGAAAAATTTGGGAAAAAAAAACTGTGGATTAATATTAATTTGGTTCATAGTGAGTATTTATGGCAGTGAGTGGGTTGGCTCTAAACAATAACTACAGTGGCCATGTTCTTTGAATGAAGGAGTGACTTTAATTTTAACTTTTAAAAAAAGGTACCATATTTTACACTTTTCCAGTGTTTTATTAGAAGTGTTGATATCCTTCCAAGATATATTTGTGATTTTAAGCACCAAAAATGATCTCAATATAGACTTACATCTTCTCTCTAAGGCTTCTCTCTGGAGCTCTAGCAACAACAGCTAGGTGTTGTTAAGGCTGTGAGCCTCTCCTATGATTGGCTGACTGTTTTTCTGAGTGATCAAATACGAATATTGCAGATTCAGGTAAACACTCAGAGAAGCCAAATCCTGCAAGGCTGGATGGTGGGTCTGGGTGGGCGGGTCTTCGGGCTGAGAGCGACTGCTTTGTTTTGACATAACAAAGTTACAGCAGTTCTGAAGGCTTGTTTTAAGGCTCAGTTTCTGAATACAGGCTGTGTGTATCTCTCTGTGGACTGAGCAGTTTGATACTTTCACGGTATTAATATAGAACCTAGACCTGCTTTATATTCAAAAATGACATGGAAATCTCACTTTATACTATAATGAATCTTTAATAATTTCTATAATAAAACATATCAGGCTTTGGCTGCACAGACAATACTTGTTATTATGATCAGTTCATTGTTGGCTTTTCATTTGGGGACAGTAAAAAAATATAGAAACTAGTCCTCAATAGTCTGCAGTTCATTGTGTTTCATGTTTCATGACCCCAGCCTTATCCCCAGTTTGTAACCGTATACATACATCGAATTTTGTCAGACTGAAAAGAAATGATTGCAAACAGTGATTTCAAACTAATACATTAAAAAAACCTCTCTTTAACAGGTCAGTGACCTGGGCAGACTTTTTAAAGGAGAGTGCCATCTATGTTTTGGCTGCGCGTCCCAATAGTTCTGCCATGCACATCCATCTGCCTCTATAGTCCAGGATCCTCCACTGCACCCAAGCAGAGAGAGGGACAGGGAGATAGAGGGTGTACCCTATAATATACAGATGAGCGGAGGAAGATAGACGTGATGACACGATGACACGAGGAAGGTGACTGAGTGAACTGGATGAAGCTCTGAGAGACAGCAGATCAGGCCATCGATGGAATCTCTCCTCCTCTGCTTCACCTCAATCCACTACACCGACAACACACATGCCGAATGACACGACGACGATGCAAGTGACAGCAGCTGTCACTGGTCCCAACTCCAAAACCTGACGGCTTCCAACAACAAATGTGAGAGATAGGACGAGGAAGACAAACAACCAACTCATGACTAGTCAGTCAGTCAGTGATATTCCTGAGCCCTTGTATGAAGAGATCATTCACACGAGCAGACAAGCTCCTAGTGTGCTCGCACTCCGTTGTAAATGACAGATACTACACTCTATGGCCATCCAGACTACAAAACACACCTCTTCATGCAGGTACATTAATTTGACAGGCTGTTACTCTTTCAAGTATCCATTCCTCTGGGCCTCATCATGTCCTAATAATAACTCCATCCTACTGTAATGGGATTGTGTTATTCACCAACAAAAGTGTTAATCGCTGTGCACAAAGGCCCATGCAAATTCATTACTGGTACTGCTTGACAAATGGATGCACTTCTGGGAGCAGATTAACCCTGGAGTTGCCATTATCAGAACATATACCAAACAGAAATGATAGCTATCCGCATACATATTATATCAAAACTGCTATAAATACCAGTATAAATTATTATTATGTATTAAAAATCCATATTTATTCCTGTATCCTCTGATATATCTGTTTTTTCCCCATTCTCATCCAAGGCTCTATATGTTCTCCTGAAGTACTACATGTGAAAAAGAATGTGAAGTGAACGTTAATGAAAGCTAAACCAGTAAGTGACTTGTATATACTGCCATATAGTACATTTTGTTCCTGTTGTGCTCACAGAGCTGCACTTTGACAAGGTGGAGACATCTGCCTTCCTGTTCCAGTGTCATTATTTGCACTGTGGGAATGAGATGTAGCTGGACCACTGTGTGAGATAATCATGTAATGAAATACTGAGAGACAGTGGGAGATCGGCTGCAAACATTTGTCATTTGTTAAATTAATATGCAGAAGCACTGATTAAAACTTGTTATGGAAGATGTGGTGGGAATTCTATAATGTTACAGGTTATACAACAATTTAAATGCACATGAAACTGCCCCTAGAATCACTGGAAACATACTGTAACAAATAGAACTTCATCTAGTGTTTATGCCATGAATTAAGGTTATCTGCCATGACCTTTTAGTGAATAAAGTATGGTTACGATATGAATGTTGATAGTCTGAGGGATTTGTCACAGTGCTGAAATAAACGCATGGCATTTACTCTCCTTCTTGAGAATCTTGGGTTTGTGTCTTTTTGTCCTTTTTTTAGGCAACAAAAAATAAACATGCTTAAACATTTACCATAGGGATGGACAATGGAAATGGTTGAAATCAGTACCACAAAATTTATACAAATATTTTTTCCATAATATGTGTATGTCAGGATACAGAAAATATATGTAAAATGTCATAAAATAATCTAATATTCAATTCAATGACCACAATTTGTATAAAATCATTAATTTGGACAAGATAAAATCAACAATATTGAACAGAATTGAACTGAATTAAATTTCAAAGCCTTTTCAAAACCAAAAAACACAAGAGCAAAAGTATAAGGAATGGATTTAACTGTGTGTGTATCTGCTCTAACATTATACAAACACTAGCATGTCCTGCCAACTACAGTAGCTTAGTCATTATTACTCATCTTCAAATTCTGTTTTCTTGTGAAAGGGAAGCAGTGTTTGGAAAATACAAACACAACCACTGCGTTGCTTGTATCCAAGCCATTTGAGGGTTACGCTATGTTAGAACAAATAGCATTTTAATTACATTTTTATAGGCTAATTAGCTGATGAGGATGCTGACTTTTTGCCTGTGGGGCAACTTTAACTTCAGTCTTTTAGCTTAGCCATCATGTCCAATTTAAGATTGTTCTTTTCTTGTTTAAAAAAACATCAAAAAGCCAGTCATGCCCCTCCACTGGTCAAAAAACACAGCAAGACCCGCCAACGTTGTGCTTTTGTTGGCAATTTACAGACAGTTAGAGACAGTGTTTTAAACAACCCACATAATTTGAGCATGAGCCCTAGTTTACTCTAGCTAGCTACCGCTGGTGATAAATCTGCCACATTTGTCATTATAATCAGCACCATGCAAAAATGTAAATGTAGTGTAGCAAGAGTAGTATTACATTTAAAATTCATCCATTTATCAGCTCCCTCAGCTTGATTACCCTCTGCACACTATTTCAAGTGGCAGGAACAGATAACATGGCGTGATTTAACTGTTGCTTCATCAAGTATGTATACACAGATTATACATTCCACAGAGCGCAAATGGCTTTCCCTGAGAATCTCACCCATAGCATCTCAAATATATCAATGTCAAGAGGATGGTAGCACAGGGACAGTAAAGTACCAATCGTGGAGCAGATCGTAGCTGAGTGTGTGCTCTAGCTTACATAAAGAGGACAGAGCCCTGGCTCTCAGAGTATCACGGCCACTGGACCTTTCACCTGGCAACCACTGACATGAAAAGGACTGTCTCTCATATCACCAAAAGATCACCTTCTCGCTAAGGGTTTTGCCAGAGATAGGGTGGGACAGAAACTGTTTTATGAACCATACTTTGCCTCAAAGGATTGTCATGGTAAATTGGAGAAAATAGAGAAGGAAAACAGACATGTAGTAGCTATGAACCCTCTGCTACCCTGAAGCTTCCTCTTTTTATCTGTCAGTAGAAGAAAGAATAGGGAGGAGTGCAGCAGTAGCATCTCCCCCCAAATGTTAAACTGAAGGTCACACAGTGAGAATGGGAGAGAGACACAGAAAGTAGAAAAAGAGAAAAAACAGAGAGAGAGAGAGAGAGAGACTAAACAGGAAATAGGGATAAAAGGACACAAAGAATGAGACAGCGTGTGTGGGAGAGAAATCGTTTAGATGAGGATATTATGTAACTGTTTCATAACAGATTCAATGATGATGGTCGTGACCAGGCTAATTGCCACATTAAATGCTGAGTCAAATGTGAAACTTGAGCTCTGAATTAGTCCAAGGTTATCCCACCCAAATAGCCTCACAAATTATCAGGCTAATGAGAAAGATTGTTTTAAGCCCTGTGATGCTGCCTTCATGCCATCTGAAATGTTTAGCTTATGAACAAGTTCTCTTTTCCAGTCAAAGGCCTGGTACACTTTACAGGGTTGAAACAAAAAATTTGTACATGCCAGTGTGAGTATAAACAACATCTCTGTCTTTTGGGTATGACAGCAGCAACACAGCAGCAGCAAAGGGCAGAATAGTGTGCCTGTATTTCCTTTTCTCGTGGTCAATCTTATTTAATCTATTTCTTTATAAGAGCTTACATCTTTATAAAAAAATGACTATTTACAATGAATGTTAAAGGCTTTACAGTGTCAAGCACACACTGGATGTGGACCCACAAAGCAGACTCAGATGAGGGTCAGGTTCAAAGTTTTAATCAGTCCAGAAATCCGAACACAGGTGATCAGTCAATGTGGCAAAAGTATCAAAATCGTCAGGTAAAACTCACTGGTCAAACAAACAGGTAAAAATCACACAAACACGAGGGGCTACACGAGAAACTGCTGGACCGCTCACACGGGGATAAAGACAATCAACACATGAGGGGAAGGCAAGGACTTAAATACTCTAAGGCAGGAGAGACAATGAGACACAGGTGAAACACATTAGGGCGGGGCAGGTAATCACACAGGAGGGAAACTTGACAGGACGTGGGCTCTGACATGAGACAAGACAATGGTTACCAAAATACAAGAGAGGGAAACATTAAAGACAAAGAACCATGAACTCAAGTAACTTGGTGGGTCATGACATTTAGAAGTTTAATAGATTAGAACATACAATACATCAGACTTCATTCCTTTACTCACCAATAGCTGTCTCCAGAGGTTGAAAGGAACCCTCTTGTTTTGCTTCTATTTCTATCATTTCTTCTCTAAAACTAAAATTGGCATGCTAACTAGCTAGCATGGTCGGCCCATCTTGTCACTTTCCAATACTGAGTCAGTGTAGCATCAGAAGTTCTGCCCTGAAGAAAAAAAGTGCTGTATTGTAAACACAACAGTGGCTGAAACTCTTAGCAAGTCTGGTAAGTTAACAGCTGTTAATGCTAATGTTGGCTATGCAGAAATAGCATACCTTACAAATAGCTCCTTTAAACTGCAATTACAGAGATGTTGATGTCATCAAAAGAGCAGACGCTTCTTCTACACATTCTGTATAAGAGAGTTTTTCACAGTCATGTAGTTAAACTGCAGTGACGTAATTTGATGGACTGTGTCAGTGGAACCATTCATTCAACAAAATTGTTCCAATTAATTCAAACTTCTAGTAGACCATAACAAATCATGACAAGATGTGAGGTCAATGAACAAATCAAACTTTCAGGTAGGCAGTGTGAAACAGCAGATAAAATAAAGGGAAACGTTTTGAAATTCCTGCTATAGAATAGTGTATATAGACCTTGTTGTTAAAGGATAAGGCTGACAATACTCAAGACATTACTTTTTCATGTTGTCAGGAAATACCATTAAAAGACCAAAATCTACAATGAAGTGATTCCACAAACCAATGATGCCAATGTGGCCAAAAAACTAAATGTGTATTAACTCTAGTCCTGACCAAAACTGACATAGGCCTATTTGAGTGACCTTTGTTAAAAACAGCAGTGCCCCGCTGTTTTGTAAAGCATTTTTAAAAGGAAACGATATATTTGTGACCTGTTTTTAAATGTTTATGTCTTCGGGGAAACAATGAGAATTCTATTTCATAATGTTAAGCTCTGAATGTTTAAATAAAACAAGTTTTCATTCAGTGTTTGACAAAGGAATAATCGCATGAATACAAATGTGTTGCATGAACAGATGTGAGCCTGTGAGAGTGCCACGGCAACAAGTATGAGTTTGTGAGTCATCGCCTCCCCACGAGTAGCTCAGTATAAAGGTTATCTGGCTTGTCCTATGGAGAGTGTATCAGGGCCAGCTGCTGGCTGAGGTGTTACGGAGTGGCTAGCTGCTGCTGTGTGATGGCTTCACTCAGCAGGGATGAGTAATGGTAAATAAGAGTGGCAGCCTGGTCATGGCTCTGGGGAAGCAGTTCCAGGATGGAGTCACGGTAAAATGTCAGCACATCAGTAACATCACGGAGTTAATCAGCAGGTTTGTGAGCCAACACAGGATTTTTGATGAGACTGTGAAAGCTCTCCCAGTTTGGGCTTTTGACTCTAGAGAGAAATTCTATCAAAGCAGGCATTCAGGTTGTAAATATTACAAAGACAAAAAATCTCCTAAAAGATGTTATGTCAGTTCTTCAGTTTAGATTTATAAACATTTAAATAAATGTATAATTCGCTCTCCTAAGCATTTGTCTTAATTTTGTATATTTGATATAAAGGGATGTCTACATAAACAGTCTGACTGACAGATAAGAAGAAATAAAGTAGGAGCCCTAATCACACAGGATAAATTACAAGAAAATAAGTCTTTAAATTATGTAATATCAAGGTTTACCCAATCCCACCTCTGTCCTTGTTCTACCATTGCCAACTGATTTTCAACACATCAAAACTAACAAAATGCCATACCATCCAACTCCATCCCTACAATCCATTTTTAGATCCACCTCCGCATACAAGCAAAAAAAAAAAAAAAAAACATCACATCCCACCTCCAGCAGCCAGGCCAACTTCTTCCTTGGAGCCCACTCAGTCTCCTCAGCTGACGTGAGCCAATTACAGCGGTCTGGTTCCAGGACAGTCGTCTAACATGCCTGGCTCTTGTTTTTCTTTTTAAAAGCTCATTTAATGAAATATTGAAGTGCTCTTGTGAAAGTGATGCATGGCACGCATCTCTCTTCTATTCTACCTGCACAAAAACATGCATATACATGTCTAAATCACACAATAACGGTCTTGTTGTTTTGAGATTTTCTAAATAATACATTCTCCCAGATAAGAATGAGAAGAAAGAAGAAGCCAACAATATTAAGTGGTAATAACAAGGCATAAAGGCTGTGAGGGGAAAAATTAAATCTCTGTAATTGAACACCCGGTGTGGACTGACATCTGTGTACTGCAATCAACCGTGACCATGCCTATAATTTGGGGCTGTGTCTGCTGTGACATTCTGGATAATAGGGCTTGGTGAAATGTAAATTCTGTTTTTAGATGGTCCAGTGAAATTTAACCCCCCCCTTCATTTCACACATCTCTGCTGGACACCTTTTTTTCTTTTTTACTTAGCTCCTCATTATGTGCCATAGACTGCAGTGTTTGCTGCCCCCTGTGTGCTGTATGGGGAGGTGAACATCATTATGTATTTTAAATCTGTCGATGTTTGAGGAAAAGAGAATAGGTGTAGTTGTAGGAATGGTGGTGAGGGGACTAAATAAAGATGAAAAGACACTTTCAGCTATTGCTGCAGCTCTACATGACTCCATTAACAGAAGAGAGTGTAAGAGACTGCCCCATGGGGTGAAAGAGATAAAGAACAATTAGCCCTATCTTGCTGGCATCAGAACAGCTAAGGGAGGCAATGCTGATGGCAAAAAATAAATTAGTAACATCCAAGAAAAACTGTTAAATTATACAAAATAAAAATATTAACAAATAGGAGACACTTTAAGCTGGTACAGCGGTGGTGTAACTAATTAACAATGATAATGGCTACTTTCCAGAGGCCTAGCATTATGCATGATAGCTCATTTGTATGGTTTATTGGTCTATCCATATTGGAACAGAGGCACCATTAATGTAATTCATCACACTTCTTCTGCTAAGAATAATCAAAAACACCCGCCGGAGCACTAGCACAACAGCAGTATAGGGACAACTGAACACAGGTGATGAGGTTTGGCACTGGCCTGGGATCAGGTTGTTCTGCCTGACATAGGAATTAGAGATTTGTTGCATGATCTCATCTCTAAATGGTTTCATGTTGTACATTGTCACTATACTTGATGCACGCTCCCATCTAGTGTTTATTACATACAATTACATCTCTCATTACACATTAGGAACAGAATTATAATGTGATAGTGATAGTTATATTCTGCAAGACAAACAGCTTCGGCGATGATACCTGCTTATGGGGAAATAAAATATTGCGGGATCATTTGATAGCTTTTAATGAGGCTTTTTTTTTATCTACTGCGCATGCGCAAACCGGAGGGGGCGGGTTTGTTTGCTGTGACTAATGTTTTGTTTTCTGCCCTGACGAGATGGTTGTGACGAGTTAACACCAACAGCTACGACGCTAAACACTGCTCAGGTAAAAAGCTAATCGCCGGTCAGTATTTATAGTCAGTTCTTTCAGTCCTTAAGGGGTGTCACTTCTATGTAGCAAGCAGTAGCACTGTTTGGGTTACAGGACCTCTAGTCGGCTACACAACACAATGATGCTAGCTTCTAACTGTTAGCTTTAGTAAATCATTTAGCTAACGTTGCATCTTATTGCACAGGTGCCACTGGCTGAAACTTAACTCACCTTCTGTCCTATAATCCCACAATAGTTAGTAATGTTGTTTCTTCTATTGCAGTCAGATTTTAAGATGAGCTAATGTCCGTTAGCCCTCTTCGGGGGTCACGGGGGGGGGGGGGGGGTCGCTAATGGAAGCGTCATTTTGCGTTACGTAAAACTGCTAAAAAACTCGTCCGTGGAACTGCATCATCCTAGAAAGATAACTACGTATAAGCTGCATGATATTGTATCCGTTTTATAGTATCACCCCACAGAAATGTTATAGTATAACGATCAGTGGTTGAAACAGTACTTTACTCAAAATGTTGATACTGTCATACAGTGGGAAAATGCCCCGCATCCATGATCAACATGCAATAGAAGCACAACCCTGGAAAAACAGATCTTAAATTGAACAAATTACTATAAAGTCACATGTGGTAGTAAAGGGATGATTTGACTCTAATGATCAGACCCCAACAGGGGAGTGACAGATTATTTTGGTGTGTTTTATCAGAGACAATTAGAGAATTTGATAAGCCCTGAGTCAGGCTGATACTTCACAGTGGAAAAAGTTGAACTACAGCAAAGCTCCCCTTGAGATAAGAAACTCAGAAAAAGTAGTTCAAACTATTTTGGAAAAAAAAACAAAAAACAAGATCAAATTGACAACACCTGAAACAAAATTATAACAAAGTCACATGTCAAAAGTGTTCACAGGTTAAACATTAACCAAAAATAAATACCCCACTATTCACAGGAAAGTGAAAAGATTGTCAGCTTTGGTTTGATATACAATAACTTCTTATGTGTGGCCATGGAGATTCCTTCTTAGGCTGAGATTTTGGAGGTTTAACCACAATAATGCTGTCACTGTGTGAGCATTGAGCAGTGCTTGCCCTTGGCTTTTGTACATGTATTACACAAAGAGTGTGATGTGTATGGACTGCCTGACAAATGCATTGCCTGGGCTTACCTTCATAGGATGAAAAGAGAGCAAAGAAATGGTAAAATTTAATGGCCCAACAGGGCCAAAAGTTTCAGTAGTTAACTACACAAAAATGGTTATGTCTTCTTAAATCTCTTTGCCTGATGTCTTCTTAAATACAAACCTTTTCTGTCACCATTTTGAATCGTCTTGATTATGTGGTAGTGACACTAACTGTAGTAATCACATCATGATAATAGAAATACTAAGAAATTCCTGAGTAATGTTAATTGAAAGAAATCAATGTATTTTCCAATTTTAAGCAATTTTGGCAGACGTTTTCATTATTACCACTAGTAGTATGTCAGAGTTTGGTTTCATTTGATTTCACACTGGTATGCAACTTAATTTTCACTGAGAGGCATCCTTGAAATAGGTAATCCATTACTGTAAATGCCATATTGCCTTTTGTTTGTCAAGGTCATGTTACCATTGCTTACTTCCAGCTGACAGTGAAAACTGATTTTTAAAACTCAGCACAACATTATTATCATGCAGCAGTAACTTACATAAGTAGAAATCAATGAAATAATTAATAAAAGCCAATATGTGTTGGGATGGATTTGTGAAGTATACTGCAGTAACTTTAATTGTCCCACAGAAACACTGGCCCTTTAAAGAGAGAAGGTAGCATACTGAAAGAAATGGCATGTTAGGTTCATACTGAGCCTAACAATAAAAAGGTAAACTCTAACATTTCAGGTGCCCAAGTGGTGTGTCGAACAATACCGCCCTGTGTTATTCAGTTCCCAGCAGCAGGGATTCTGCAATGATTATACAGTTTTGTTTGTACAGTCATACTGTGCAAAGAACAGATTGCTCCAGCTGTTCGATGAATACAGTAATACAGGCAACATGTTTTCTATGAAGTGGAGTAAAAGTCTGTCAAATCTTTCCACGTGATTCTGACCCACTGCTCTTTGTAATTTACGATCTATACATGTGAGTAAGCTTAATCTGCTGCTTCACTCATTCTAGAGAGGAACTTTAGCGCCTAAGGTGTAAAGAATTTTATCTGTCTCATTTGACGGATGTAGTCTTAAAAAGCAACACTTGCTGCAGGTAGCCCAGTACTGGCCACTAATGATTAATGACCTTATTTGAGAAATGTCACATCTTGTGGAGTCTTTTCTGAGTTGCTGTTTGGCCTTAAATCTCCTACTAACAGTGACCTTGTGTTGGCCTGCAAGAAGACAAAGCCATGGGGAATACAAGCAGTGAGAGGGCCGCGATGGGCCAGGGGGAGAAGGCTCAGCGCAGGGACAGCCGAGGTATCAAGGAGGGAGAGAGACCAAAGATCCTGATGGACAGCCCAGAAGATGCTGATATTTTTCATGGTGAAGATTTGAAAGTAAGTCACGCGGCTCACTCTCAGGCAGACTATCTGCTGCCAACATGGTAATTTGGTGCCCGTAGACCTTTTCAAACCCAACTCTTCACATGATGTAAATCAACAGCTAGTGATGTTTTTTTCTCCAAATGATGTTTCAGGCTCCTTTAGAGAAAGAGGAGTTCCTTGCATGGCAACAAGACTTAGAAGCAGACGACAAAGCCCCAACTTTAGACCGGCCAACGGTATTTCGCTGGACTGGAGATGGCAAGGAGGTCTACCTCTCTGGGTCCTTCAACAATTGGGCCAACAAGATTCCTCTTATTAGAAGGTGAGGATGTATCTTGAAAATTTGTGTCCTCATTTAAAGTTATTTGATAAGATAACATTTACCATTTCTCGCTGAATCTAGCTAGCACGCAAAGACAGTTGTTTTGAGTGTCTTTCATGAAACAGCTTGTTTTATGAATGAAACAGGTCGATACAATTGCTAGGTTGATATACATGATTTCACTGTACCACTGAAGTTTCTGGAAGTAAAGGATAAAGCCTTGTTGAAATTCAGTTCACTGGTTTAGAGGGCACACATATTATTAATGAGGTTGAAGACTCAAAGAGAAGTTACTGTGACAACTCACCTTACTTGTCATCTTTCAAAGTCAAAACACCTTTGTGGCCATTGTGGATCTGCCTGAGGGGGAGCATCAGTACAAGTTTTATGTGGACGGCCAGTGGACCCATGACCCAGCTGAGGTCAGCAGTTATTATTCTCTAATATACTCACTCATATGACCTTTTTGTCAAATAGGCTTTCATCGGTCACCATCCAACTAGAGAGGTTGTTGCAGCTGTGATTCAGCCCCACATTACACGTAGAGGCCTCCTAAAACATTATATACATTATTTATATTCTACCTGGAAATTTCCTGTACAACCTCCATCGGCATCTGTAAATAAAGCTATTACACCTCTGCTATGAGTGAAAGTCTGGAAAGACCGCTAAACCAACATTGTCATGACATAATGAATGGTTTTGCATTATTGTATGTTGTATCTTTGCCAGCATTACATAGTGTAACTGCAAGTGTATGTAATGAGTTTTTAATTTTGGCTGCAAGCAATAATCTGAGTGAGACCTATTATCCTGTTGAAACAACAATTATCATTTATCTGCAGCAAGGAAATAGAGTTTCACATATCTGAAAATAATTAATCACGTATCCTGTAAACTTGGCGAAATTGTGGAATGAAGGAAATATTGGACAGACGGGGTTGAACATCTTGCGCATTCAGTTATTGTACACTTGTAATTTGTCTTGTGTGTTCCCTCACAGCCGGTTGTGACCAGCCAGCTGGGCACAGTCAATAATGTCATCCAGGTGAAGAAAACAGACTTTGAGGTGTTTGATGCTTTAATGGTGGACTCACAGAAATGTTCTGACATGTCAGGTGAGTACTAATAACCCCTTTTCATGTCTGCTTTGTGAAAATTTAGTGAGGTAGCATACAGGTTTTTGGAAGCGGGTATGGAAAAGTGTACAAAAATATTCTATATATTCTAATATTTGGGCACTCAGTCCACCAAACATCAATAGACATCATAAAATATAAACCATGATTCATGAATTCAGTCAGAAATTAAAACATCATAGTATAATTTTAAAATTGAAATTTTGTGCTGTTGTGTGAACTGAGGCCAGGATTTCTACACAGCTTCTTCAGAAAATGTTTGAGAATGATGTTCTCTCTTACTCATACTCTCCCGCCCCTGCTCTGCTCTCCTCACTTCCTCAATTAGACCTCTCCAGCTCTCCTCCTGGACCATATCATCAGGACGCCTACATTCCGAAACAGGAAGAGAAGTTTAAGTCTCCACCCATACTCCCACCGCACTTGCTTCAGGTCATCCTCAACAAAGACACGGGGATATCTGTAAGTAGCTGTGTTGTAATTAAATCAGGCCTATTCCACACACAGTTATTTACATTGTGGATGTTCTTGATATAGTGAATTGCTTATTCTTTATTTCTCTCTATTTTGTATTGTAACTGTGTAACAAATTCCTTGAAATTAAAACGCAGTTAAAATATTGAAGGTTATAATAAAAAGCAACAACTTGCTCATTAATGTAATAAATAATAAATAAAAAAAAAAATCTGTCAAATAACACTGCCAGTAACTGATAAAACACATCTATAAAATGAGGCAAGTAATTATGAAGAGCTAATATGCATTTATGGAAATAGAGATTATAAAAATAGAAAGATGGAAAATAGAAATATAAACAGAATCTGTTCCAGTATTCTCAGTTGTTTCTGTTTCTTTTCATAATTCTTTTTCCAGTGTGACCCTGCGTTACTCCCAGAACCCAATCATGTCATGCTCAACCACCTCTATGCTCTTTCAATTAAGGTAAGGTCTGAAGCTGACTGCCTCACGCAAAAAATAAATTCAGTATTTGCTATTTTTCAGCTGCTGAAATGTGGGAAAACTCAGTGACACTTTAGTAATGACCAGATTTGATAGCATTTTTAATAGAAAGTGTGAGCTGTTGCTGCTGTAGCATGCACAGCTGATTCTATCTGTGGAATGCCAACAATGATAACAAGCTGCTATTAGAGGAGCTGAAGGACAGATGATTCAAAAATTATGACAGGAAAAACGAACACAATATACATGACAAGATATAAATACAAACAGCAGTGTCAGACTACATGGAGGAAAAGACAGAAAAAAAACTTCTGCCCTTCCCTTCCCTGCACTTCCCTTTCAATCCTGCACAGTTGAATGTCACGTGACTGAGTTGGAGTTTCCTCATTGGCCGCTTCTCTGACAAAATGAATTGAGACAAGAAGTTTCTATGCAGTGTTGCCAACATATCAGATTTTCTGAACGCTCCAAATGAACTCAGATGCCTCTGCATTGATCTCAGTTCGGTTGGCTTCATTTCCACGTTGTGGGTTGCTTAACCTGTGCATTGTGGACACAAAGTGCCTTTTTCTCACCTTCCCCATTGTATTTTAGCCCCGGCGTAGATGGATCACATGCTATTGCACTGGGACACACAAATAGATGGAACCATGGCCGCTGATAACGATAACAAGACAGGTGGTCGACAGACATAGAATGAACACATCAATCAGCAACTGTCTACTATGCACTCTCTCGCTCTCTTTCTCTCTCTCAGTTGTTTACAGCATTTCCACAACAGTTTTGACCTAGTCTTGTTTTCATATCAGTTGGCGGCTGGTCAATTGACCTTGTTTTTACTGTGTGTAGTTTATTTTTAAAGCTTTTTAAGGGGACTTTGCAACTGTGATCATAAAGTTATACAGGTGTTGGATAAAATGCGGCAGTATATACATGGGAAACAACATTTTCTTAAACTTTGAAGTTAATAAAGGAAACTGTCTTTTTAGGAAGGATTGCAAATTTTTCATATATTGGGTATTTGGAAAGAGTTTTTGTTGGTCAATAGCGCATTCACTTTCCGCTTCCTCAAGCTAGCAATGTGCCAACAATGCGTTTGACCACACTTCATTTTAAGCCCAATGCACCATGGGTGCTCAGGGCGCAAGTGCACTTGGTATTTAAATAATGTGGGGCGGGTGCTGCTTTGCGCTGGTTTGCCACTATCACTTTCATTGGAATCACATTAGAATGAGATCTCTTAATGGCCAACATGAAAACGAGGAATCATTACAGCAACCAAAAAGTCTTTGAATGTAAACACGGGCACCTGACTATTGTTTTAAGACAGATTTGAAAAGTTGTGAGCCTCCCCTGTAATGTAAAGCAACAAAAAAAAGTGTTTGGTTCCCTATAGTAGCAGGTTCACAGCAGTTTTGCAGCTTTTACACCACAACAAATGAGTCGCTCTGTGTCTCTGTGTGAAAATAAGAACCGGAATATAGTAGACATCATATTGCCTGATTGTTGATGGGGATTAGTGAGCGGCGGGTCTTCAAGATTAGTGGGTGGCCCTCCCACTAATCTCTACGGTAAAGGTGCACATGGTATGACCGATACCATTGTCCCCACAAGGCTCATATGTATCTAAGCTGCCAGCATGCATTTCATTGTTTTGAAAGCCTGTGTTTTTTTAAGTGAATTTTTCCTCCATGTTTTCTTTTTCTGTCACAGGATGGGGTGATGGTGCTCAGCGCGACACATCGCTACAAGAAGAAGTACGTCACCACCTTGCTATATAAGCCTATCTGATTGAAGACTCTCTTATCCCAGTGTGTTAACTGTACACTGAGTGTACAAAATATGAGCTCCACCTGTTTTTTTCCATAAAGCAGAGACCAGGTGAATGCAAGCTCATATCAGTCATGGGTTTCACCTGTTAGATCCGCAACTGGACTTGAAGAAGCAGCTCTGAGTGAGGTGGAGGAGATAGATTAAAGATTAGGAAAATAGATATTGTTAAATCGGTCAATTAAACTTTTATTTTAAGTAAAATTCAGGAATAATGTTTACTATAGGAATGCCCTGAAAATGAATAAACTAAATCAAGATGACATGATAGTGTTGAATGGGTGTGCACAGTAAAATGTCAACAGATTAATCATTTGTATCATTGTACAAATCTGCCTCAAGAGGCTGGTTAAATGATGACATTACTTTATCCATTCTGAGCTTTGAACACACAGCTCTGAGATTATATCTTGTACACTCACTGTACACCCAGTTGTTGTACACATCTGCTGAGGACCATCAATGCCACACAGTTACCACAATCCTTCATAATCTGCCTTTATTTTTTCACTGATTGCCCTCTGTAGTTTTCAACAACAGTAACTTTGTTCAGTAGACATAGAGAGGCACACAGCTATAATCAAAGCAGACATAAATGGAATGAGGAGAATTGGTAATGCTGGGGAAATTGGACTGAAGGACCTCAGATACGTGAGGTTGCTGTTGTCCTTCCTATGGTTGCAAAGACAACAGTGGTACAATCGAGAATGTGAATGTGAAGGTCAAAGAAGGAAAAAAATTGCACTGCAGTAGTTATCCACTGTTTTCTTTTGCCTTTTTATCTTAAAATAGTTGTATTTATTAGTTGTATTTTATTTAGTATGATCACAGAGCACACAGTAGTTATTTTTCTATTATTTGTGACGTATTTAGTTATATAATTTTTTTTCTACTTTGGTTGATGATGTGATTTGTTTTGTTGTCAAGAGTTTTCTCAGTATAGTTGCAGCGTTGCAGTCATTACCATTCCAGTCGAGTATCTCAGCAGATTGTTAGGACTAAGACGATGTAGTCGAGACCAAAACCATCTCATAAATGAATCTGGTCTAAATAACTCTTATTAGATTTGCACTACCATAATAAACATTTAATTTTATATAGAATATGTAGTGGTCTTCACACTGATATACCATTGCACAATAATAATTTCCTTCTTTTATACAGTGTTTATGCATTCCACACCATAGAGTTGATCCCTGCTGGCTTAGTCAATATGGGATCGTTAGGTTTGTGCCATGACACATTGCCAATCTTCAGTAGTAATGCAGAAAATTCAGATGGATCCATGGGTAATGAAGAAAGACCCAACAGGAACGTTATTTGACAATGACAACAAAGTGACCGACATTTGCTTGAAGAGCCACAACACTGACTAAGGGACCAGCATAGGATCAGACTGGAACTGTTACTGAAGAGGCGTTATAGTGAACATGTTTGTCTGCACTGTTAATGGTCAGTGTGTATTTCATGAGGTCTGAAAGACTGGACTGAATTTTAAGTTAAAAGGTAGCCTATGACTTGAACCATCAACATATCATTGCCAAGTTATGTTATCTAGGTGTAATTACCATAAACAAATGAGACCAGGATGTTGGTTACAGGCCACTGGATGCTGACACTCCTCAGTCATAGTCTCTTTTGTTTTATTGTCTCAGAACCAACATGGTAATGACTTATTGATGACAAGATGCTGGATATTCAAATACATTGCAGTATCATTAAAAATGTTGTTGAGCCTTTGAACCATGCTGGTGTGTATACATTTTCAAAGATATTTGTATTAAAGATAAGTTGCAGTAAAGATTCATATGCAGTTTGTTTTATTTGTGTGTGTATATCTGCCTATTGTCAGCCTCACTAAAACACTCATGAGTCCATGTGTAGAGGGCAATGGCTTGTTTTGACTCACAGTCATTGTAGGAAACCCTGCAGGGATTTTGAAAGCAATTTATTCTCTACTGGTCATTTTTATGATGAACCAAACAGTGTCATTTGACTTGTCCACAGTATTATTTTATTTTACATTTATTTCTTCTTCCCAATGAGGTTATCAAATCATTTGACATATTGTAGTGAGAGTATTCAAAGAGAGGAGGTTTTAAAGCTGCACAGAAAATGACTTTTAAAGCAGCTTTTCCTTAATGAATTTTTTATTTTTTATACACTAATAAAGCTAATTAAAAAAAAAAAAAAAAAAAATATATATATATATATATATATATATATATGTATATATATATACAGTACTTGAGAAAAATACAGAATGACCTTCAAGCAAACATGGTAAAAGTCAAAATAAGGATGAAGAAAGATCACTGTTATTACTTCACAGAACTGCCAGAGAAAACAGAAACATTCCACTTCACTGTTCCTGAGCCTC
Source organism: Seriola aureovittata (assembly GCF_021018895.1). NCBI lineage: Eukaryota > Metazoa > Chordata > Actinopteri > Carangiformes > Carangidae > Seriola > Seriola aureovittata. Next base: position 7,511,343 of record NC_079381.1, on the reverse strand, counting down.
TGAGCACTTTGCTCTCAACCTTCGTCTGCTCTTTATGTAATCATAGGTGTGTTCTGGAAGTATGGGAGTTTCCATGTCCCCTTGCATATGGCAGAAAACCTGAAGTTGCTGTTTAAATTTAGTCTCATGTTTATCTCTCTATTTTGGGCATGAGGTTATTTATTACATAATTATGCAACAAACAGTGTCTACAGAAGGTTTTACTTAAGCATACCTTGTTTACAACAGTTTGACATATGACTATTTTTCTTACAGTAAGCCAAAAAAAAACCTAATTAAAATATGAAAGCTCATGTACGTTTACAGTGATGTTACACATAGAGTGATTCTATCAGTATGTCTTACTGCCTATTAAGAAATAATGATGCATTTTATAAATTGCCGACTTATGTGCAACAAGTGGCATTGAGTAATTATAATTTTTCCCTTGGTGTGTGGCAATGTAGCTACACTTATGACAAGGCATATAGGGCATATAGGACATTTATGGACATCCTGATGTGTCATGCACAGTCACACACAGATGACAAATGTCTGACCAGGGTTTGACCCATGATCAAGAGGATGGAGGGAGCCCAGATAGATTATACAGAGACTGGAAAATCACTAAGGGAGCATAAATCTCACCCAAAGCCACTTGGTCCGCTACATTATTTATTTTAATCACAGAAAATGTGTTGATGGTAAACATTTATTCTATATGTGGATTAAGATCTGCATGAAAATACACGTAGTGATAAACAATTTGGGGACCCATCAATTTTTTTTTATCATTTACTGGTTGAGATGGCCAAAAACATGTGGACATGTGAATTTTACACTGTTATTGGATTTTTGAGCATCTAATTCAAAAACCATGGGCATTAAAGGTTCAATATTATATAAAGTGAGATATCCATATATTTTTTGAATATAAAGCAGGTCTATGTTCCATATTAATACTGTGAAAGTACCAAAGTGGTCAGTCCACAGAGAAATACACACAGCCTGTGTTCGGAAACTGAGCCTTAAAATGAGCCGTCAGGACTAATGTAACATTGTGATGTCACAACATGTTGTCACCGACCTCAGCCAAGTCCCAAGCCCAGCTCACATGGATCCACCATCCAGCCATGCAGGATTTGGTTTCTTTGAGTTTTTACCTGAAATCTGCTATATTTTTATTCGATCACTCAGAAAACAGTCAGCCAATCAGAAGAGACGATCTGGTGTTACTAGAGCTCCAGAGAGAAGCCTGAGAGAGGAGATGCTAAACTACACTGAGATGGTTTTTGGTACTTAAAACCACAAATATATCTTCTTATGGATCAACACTTAAAATAAAACACTGGAAAAGTGTAAAATATGGGACGTTTAATCGCTTTCTCTTTCTTCTCCCTCGTCTCCTCTTCAAAAGTGTTTCAGGAGATTTTGAAGCCTGTTTGGGTGGATTTACTCCCACTGAGACACAAGGGCATTTGTGAGGTTGACACTGATGTTGAAGCTGGCTCACACTTTGTGTTCTAGTTCATCCCAAAAATGTTGAATGGGGTTTCTGTCAGGGAACACCATTTTTTGCATGGGGGTATAAATGTAGCATTAAGGTTTCTTTTGAAAATGTTCCAACATTGGCAAACATATTTAAGGGAAATTGTTTCAGATATGAACATGCTTTTGCTCGAAACAAGAAAATATGGCTGCTGTATCAAGGGATTGTCACTTGATAAGATTTTTTACAAATAAATCTGCCACAGGAATTCTTAATTAGTGTAGTTAGACTGACAGGTTGAAAAAAAAATGAAATTATGAGAAACAACCAACTAAAGCGTGAAATTAGATATTTTGTCCCTAAAGACAAGTTTAAAATATCCCTTGTGCAAGCCAAAAGAATAAAACTTGAAATAAGATGCTTTTGTTTTGAAACTTCACAGCTAAAAGTAAATGGTAAAGCATGCTGAAGGATCTGTAGCAGACGTGTCCCTTGTATTTAGCTAAACAATTAACAATTAAAACAAGGCAGGTGAGATTTACTTGAATCAAGTCAAACAGTGAGATTGAAAACAACGTTTTTGATGATATATTTCAAACCTTTTAAATGAATGAGTCTTAAACATGACTTATAACCCTGTCAGTATATTCAGTGCCTCCCACATGGGTCTTTCACGTAACAGCCTACCAAGTCTAGTCCAGAAAGAACATCAAACATATTTGACAACAAGACAGGGTTATGGAAAGTTCACAGAGTGTGGGAGTTTTGATTCACTTTTACACATGCTGGTCTGTGTTCAAACGTCAGATCCCGTGCACAGTGAGGTGTGCGACTCTGTGTCGTATGAACAGCTGACAGGGCAGGTCCCAAGGTCCTCATGGTTGCTATATAAAGAGGATCCTGATCTCAGAGTGAGAGCTACTACACTTTGGCAGAAATACTTATTTACAGGATGAATACCCTCCAGACTCTGTGTCTTTTGGTTGCGGGCCTCTCTGTTGGTGAGTTCAACTTAACACACAGCTGTTTGTCCGGCATACATGTTGGTTCTGAATATATGCATCCTCCAGTCGGATTCTGATTGTTCCCACTTTGCTGTGTTTCAGCCCAGTCCTTGGACTACAAGGCACTCAACCAGTTTAGGAGAATGATCCTCTGTGTGATGCCTGAGAGCTGGCCTGTTTTTGACTACGCTGACTACGGCTGCTTCTGTGGAAAAGGAGGCTCTGGCACACCTGTGGATGATCTGGACAGGTGATGATTCAGTTACTCTGTTTCATTCTAAAATGACTTTTAATAAAAGCCTATTCGGTCTGTTTTGAATATTTCTTTTTATATCTGTAGGTGCTGTCAAGTGCACGACCAGTGTTACAGCGATGCTATGCAGCACCCTGAGTGCTGGCCCATCATCGACAACCCTTACACCGAGTTCTATGACTACAGCTGTGATAAAAATAACAAGAAGGTCACCTGCACCGGTGAGTACACCAAAACAAAAAGCTTCTCCTGCTCATTTGTTCTTATAAACATGTTCATTTGTTCATAAAACCTGCAGTAAGATGCATTTTTACCCTCCTCTGTTGCTGTATTATTGTTATTGTCACATTGATGGGAACAAATTGTCTCTATTATAAAAGAATCTATAATGTTCTCAGTTCCTTTCATTTTTTTTTATTTGTAATCTCAACGTGTTCTCTGCTTGCTCTTCCTCAGACGAAAACAACGAATGTGAGATGTTCATCTGCGAGTGTGACAGGAAGGCCGCTGAGTGTTTTGCCAGGTCACATTGGAACCCCGATCACGAGCACCTGCCCAGCGACCAGTGTCATTAAAGATATCTGCAAATAGTTTTCAAAAGTGACAGTTTGTTTTGTTAATTTATTGAGAATCATTATCATGTTAAGATGTTTTCACATAAACCTTATGCTGTACAGCCACATTCAAAATATCATGATTTCTGTATGAGACAACGCATTTCTCATACTGTAATTTTACAAAACTATCACCATCCATCATTCACTCCATGTGGAACTGCAAAGTTCTCAACACAATAAACACAATTACATGTACATCTCTCATTTTACCTCACCTCACATTCTACTTATAGCCAGTCATTCCAGCGTGTAATGTTGAATGTGATTCCTGTCACTTATGTTGCCATTAGAGGGCACTATGGTCTACCTTTTTTTTGCCTGGCTTCCAGGATGAAGTCGGTAGTATACCTGTCATCCGATGCTTTGTTTTTTCATCTATCCTTCCATACTATCTGTAAAACTCCCATATCCAGTGTGTAATATTTGCATATAATCAGATAATAAAAATGTATTTACAGAAAAGGAGAGAAATAATATTCAAGTTTTCATTTTGCCTTTGTTTTACATTTTGTGGATATGAATGGGGGTTTGTGTCACGTAGGTTTCTTCAGTACATCGGCCAGTAAGTAGTTGTGACGGCACAGTCACCCTCCTTCCCCCATAGAGTCAGAGCAAATAAAACATGGCGTGACCTTTATAAACAGAATTTTCTTTATTGTAACTATAATATAATGCACACTTTTAAACTGCAAGTATTTTACACTTTAACTTTTATTATATAATAGACAGACACAATCTGAACAGACAGGTCTTCTGGCCTGACAAAATGCACAAACGTGTAGTTATACAATATGCAAAACAAACATGCAATGCACCTTTCTGCAGTTAAGGGTCACTCTTACTGAATTAATGAATTCATTTTGCCAGAAGCAGCTGTTAGCCACTTTTAGCCACTACAAATCACAGCAACAAACATTCACAAACAGTGTTGTCACAAACAATCTATCGTCAGCTCATTCTGTATCGCTAGTGACACTGGTTATTTCTATCACAGTTCTTACTTGTTATGTACAACTCCCAGGGCACCAGAGGGCTGCAGGTGAGATGTGGTTGCTTGTGAGATCATTTGGGACCAGAAAAAACAAAGAAAAAAACGAATCTAATCACTGAAGCCGAATGTGTTGGTTTCAGCTAGCCACCACTGTTAGCTCCCAGCAGCTCACTCTTTGTTTCAGTCTTCAGGGTATTGTTCAGACAACACTAAGCATCAGCACTGTAAGCAACAGCAGCTGGTAGCTGGCCGCTGGCCATCAGCCAGCTGTGGCTGCTGCTGGCTCGAAGATAAAATGAGACAAAATGGCAAATGCAAGGAGGAAAAAATAGATATTGACCACTTAGTAATATTATGAGTCATCTGCTGTTGTTACTGTAAGGTAGCTATAAGTGGCTAGTGCAGCTGGTTATGTCTTGGATTGACCAAGAAGCCTGTTGTGAGGGAAATGATGATTATGATGGTGTTTTCATCTTGTGCTGATTTGCTAATTGGAGATTTACACTGTTTACACTGTTGTTTGAAGCCAAGTCCAAATTGCTGAGAACATAATTTAACACCTTGACGCCGAAACAGTGTTAGCAGTGGAAGATGAGGCCAGTATCACCATGCATGTTACAAAACACAAGGCGTCCTCCAGTCTTCCAAACTGAGTGACAAAATTGATTGTTTGTCAGTGGCTTGAAAAATAACCCACGTGAGTGTTTTCTGATACCTGTTGTCAGGATGACATCATTTGTCAGAGTTGTTTTCAAATGACATAGAGTGTGTGTGTGTGTGTGTGTGTGTGTGTGTGTGTGTGTGTGTGTGTGTGTGAGTGTGTGAGAGTGAGAGAGAGAGGGAGACAGAGAGAAGGAGAAAACAAGTCAAACATTATTGTATTTTTTCTGTCACTCAACACCTACGAGTTCAGGCTCTGTTTCACTACCTTTATGCTCAGAACTGTTTTGTGCGTCACACTGATTGTCTGTGTAGAAACGAAGAAAAAAAAAACCCTCACACAACTCATACTCTTTACTAACCACACTGGATTATGGAGATATCCTTTGCGGTAAACCGCTGGATGTCATACACCACAGTGCCATTCAATTCATCACTGAAGATTGAGTGATTGCACTCACCACTCTGAACTGGGAAAGACTGGTTACAATATATTCATTCATTCGTTAGCCATACCCCTTATCCATATATTGGTGGGGGGTGGGGTGGGGGGGCCCTGGACAGGTCTCACAACTACAGGCAATTTAGAGTCACCAATTAACCTAAACCTGCATGTCTTTGGATTGTGGGAGGACTGGTTTCCAGTATCTTATAATATAGCTAATGGGATAGTAAGTTCACACAGTTCACTGAAGAAATGTACTTGTACCAGTGACTCTGGTTTCATGGTAGTAACTCTCTGCTCTTTTGTGAGATTATTTTGACTCTGACAGAGGAGTTTAAACAAGAGTGAATGTTGCAGCACAGCTAATTTGGACTTTCTGACTCATTGTGAAGATGGCATGCTATTGTTCCCCAGCACAAATGCACGGGTTAACATTTATCAAAGTTTGATGCAAAAAAATTTTGCAGATTAACGTTGCCCCTAATTGCAAACAATTCCATCGAAATGAAATAAATTGCCACTACTTTTAGCCATTTTAGATGCTGGTGTTACCATGGTGTTTACGTGCCTTACTTCTGGAATGAACTGAGTTTCTTTTTTACCTGGAGCATCAGAAACTTTTCTTGGCTCTGGCAAACAAATCATTGTTGGTTGACATAAAACACATCGCTTCCGGTACTCTGGCACGAAATGCCACTAGATTTAAAAATGCGGTGTACCATGAAATACAAAGAGATGAACCTGGCGCTTAATCAGCATCGTGCGAACTTAAAGTTCTGCTTGACACTGGAATCCAAGTTGCAAAATATTAGTAAAGATCATTAGAAACTTGGTTGTACTCTCAGATGAACTAGAAGTACATCCATTTACTAGCATTGATAATGTATCGTTCCTCTGGGGTTTTATTTAGCTTCTCATTCACTAGATGTCAGGAGGCCCCCCCCCCACATGTAACACCAGGTACCAACTCAACACTGCTGAGTCTAATAAATAGATAAGTGCTTCAAGATACAATGTGCGTAAACTTGCTACATGTGTCTACCGCTCACATGCGCCATGGAAACTCAGCTGTGACAATTCCCAAAGGCGGTACCCCTATGCCAGGAGGATATGAACCTGAGAGAAAAGTGAAAGACAAAGAAACAAGTCTAACAGAGAGGTGACTAAGAAGGAGTAGAACAGGAGAAGCAGCGAGAGAGACACTGTCTCACAGCAGTTGGCTGCCGCAGTGTCTAATAATGACCCCGCCCTTGCATGTAAACACAAGCCCACGCATTATCCAGAGTACTCGCTTGCTCTGATGCTGCCATGGTTACCCACTATTTACCATACCAATCATGTACAGTACAAGAAGTAACGATTTCCAGCATGTTATTCAACTTTTCACAGCAGGTAGGGGAGTGACTAGTGTCTGAGTGAAGGGACTCTCCTGTGCAAACCATCTGTGTTGAATTGTTGACTTATTCTGTCTGGTATGCGAGATGGAAATCTGAGCCTGAGTCGAGAGAATGGACGGCTGTGTGAAAGTACATCATGAGCATGGCCGTTCATTCACTATGCTTGGAGAAAATTGGGTTAGTACCTGCAAGTACAAAAGGTTCTCGGAGTAACCGCTTTGTCCATGTGACGTATGTTTTCTCCGAGACAAAAACAGGTTTCATGTTTTCACTTTTTCCTCTAGGGCCCAGGTATCTTAATCAAGGCTCATGTGTCATTCTACAATGTCTATTATTGCACAGTGCACTTTGTAAATGGACAGGTATAGAATGATTTGTTTGTATCTTCTACAGAGGGAAGAAAAGAGAAAGAAAAGCTTTTAAAAAACAATGGATTTTTAATCAGAACAAAAATGACGTATGTGCTGTTCACATTTCAGCAGGGTGGTTGGGCTGCTTTTTAAACAGTAGGCTATAGACCATCTAACACTGAGAATTGAGAAAGATCAAACATCTCTAGAAGCAGTCACTCTCTTTTAAATATTAGTTGATTAATATATTCACATTATTTACATATCCTCATAGCTCTGTGGAGAACGTATAGGCTAATTTCACTTGGCTGGACACAAAGTTTTCCACTCTGCCCTGACTCTCCTTGATAAACTCTTTTGAAGATACTGCAGATCAGCAGAGTTCTGCATACTGAGGGACACGTGCGAAGGCCAAGATGGTGACTGATGTTTTGATAGTGTCGGGTAGAAATGGTTAGCATCGCTTTGGTTAGCATTTGATGCATCCATGCACACCCTGTAATTCTTCCCTCTGTTGTCATCCCAGTGTGGTGTTACACCAGGTCCCGGCCTGAAGGACACACAAAACTCGATCCGCTCCTTTGGATCGATGTTCTGGGGTAAGCTTAAGTCGAAGGCAAAAACACCCATATCAGAACCCCCACAGCGCAGCTGCTGCAGGAATGTGCAGGGAATGTCATGATGGCTCCTCCAAGAGTCAAAGGTCACCCTTATATGCACAGCTTTCTCAATACTGACATGGGAGACACACACTTTGCCACTCAGAGAGCGTTCTGAAATGTTGCAGCTTTCCAGTTGTACATGCATCTCTCTCAAACGTGCAAGGAAGGCTTTAAAGTCCAGTGTCGGCTGAGGGAAGGCCAGCCTCAACTTGTAGCGCCGCAGGTTGTTTGGGGTTGACTGTTGGGCTTGCAGTTTGGCCGGCAAGGGTTTCATCAGCAGAGCAGGAGTGGTAGAGGAAGGTTCAGGGATGAATAGCCGCACAGCAGTGAGCGCCAATCCCTTCGCGTCTGCAAACACCACACGCTTTTTGTTCACAGTGCCGCTGTCTCTGCGGAAACAGCTCCGAGGCTCTGAGGGCACAGGTGAGGAGAGCAGCAAGGAGGATGAAGAAAAAGTGGAGAGATATGGAGATTGACGGCTGGTCTTCGGCAGGCTGTCGGTCGGCTGACAGGGACGCTTTGCCGGTTTCGTAGGGGACATGGAAAGCAGCTGGTAAAGAGGCTGGCGCTGACTGAGGCTCAGACACACAGCGAGGTCGACCGGCATCACAGCGGGCTTGGGGTGACTACCAAAGGCATGGAGAACTCTGAGGAGGAAGCCGTGATGGGGTTACAATGACATCTACTGTCACACAGAATGACTGCACATATTTCTGCTGTAGAAATTCTGCCTTTACAACTTGTTCTAATGACTGACACACAGGTACTGTTAGTTCTCACAAGAACAGTTAAATGAAAGCACATTAGCTTACCTTGTACAGTTCATTCTCAGATTTTACACTGTCAGTCAGTTGTCTTTGCTTGAGCAGCTGCAGCAAATTCAGAATAATCTGCAAGCGGGAAAACAGAGGTAAAGAATGAAGAAAACTTCTCAGTGAATTAAACAACTATGAGTCAAAAGATGACCTATCTGAGATGAGTTCAAACTACACTGAAGAACAGAGACAGCTAAGTGCCTAAAAACTGAAAATGTGGAGGCATATTTTAAAAATGCAGAACATACTTACATATTGTGTTTCAACAAATCAGAGAAAAAGAAAAGAGATGATCGTAGTCCAAGTCTGTCTCTCCTCTCTCTCTGGAGCTTATGTGAAGAGTTTGGGAATGAGGCTGGACCTTTGTGTGACAACACATTTGCATGTGGGTAGTTTAACCAATGAAGTGAAGCTCCTTTGTTTATGTCCTGCCCCTAAAGAAGTGTTGCATGAAAGTTAGGTGTCAGAGTTTTCCTTGCTGCTATATTTATCTTTCTGGTTTACTTAAAAATGTAGATATTTAAAACAATACCAAATGTTTCATGTTAGGTTTATTGTAGAACCCAGGAGTAAAGAAAAAAAATGAAACATGTGCACACTCATTAGAATATGTGTTTTTACACCAGTAGAGGTGTGAAAATGAAAAACATCAACAGATAGCCTTTTCAAATTACAGGCCTCTCTTTTTCCCTAGTGCCTGTTAAAGGGAGGCTGCAAGCACAATATCCAATTAAACGCTAAATCCAAAAGTTAGAATATAAAAATTTGTCCATTAAATGTGTGTAATGGTGGAGTTCTTCTTTTCCCTGTCCGCTTTTAAATTTAAATTGTAAATCATGCTGGCAGGCACAGTGCTCTCATTTTCAAATTAGGAAAGGGATGGACCTCAGGAGAAAATTGTAATGCTATCATAAAAAGAAGTCACATGACATTAAGCTTTGATGTAGCTGAGGGAGAGAATGACTGTCCACGGCTAAGTTGAAATAGTATATATTGAGGCTATTTAAAGATGGTAAATAATCAGTCAACAATATCAGATTGGCTAAACGGCTATTCTTCAACGTACAATATAATCTTTTAATATGGTACATAACTAGACTTTTTTGTTAGCATTCATTGTATGTCATCATCCTGCTTTGCATTTAGAATATATTAGATATAATATATGAAAATGAGCCTGACTCGAAAACTATTATGTAGTAAAATATAGTTTAACATTCTCGGAAACAGTCTTATTTGCTTTCTTGCCAATAGCTTGATGAGAACATTGATACCACCTATGTGTGCACAACTTCTTACATAAAAACAGGCTTACATAGAGATAGGCTGTTCAATATGTCTCATACTAGCCTACACTTGTGTTAGCAAGGAATAGTTTTAATCCTACTGGGCTGTTGCTTTTTGATTGCAACATGGTGAAATTCCTTGAAACAGGTTCAGACTAAGATCTGTCTGGGAGTTAACAGAATGCCGCCCCACAGAGTTATTACACAGCACTCCCTTGTTTTAGTATTACATTATGTTTGGTGGGTATCCAAACTTACACACTGCCTAGGGCTTGTCCCAGAAACTGGTTAATTCATGACAGACAGGCTCAAACAAAGCAAATTCTATGATGTGAATACATTCTTGCAAACAGGTTTTGGGTACCAACCACAGACTGGGGTGCAGCAGTTTCTTAAGTTATCAGGTTTATAGATTGTTGACTGTTTCAACTCGAAAGGAACCTTTTTCATAAACTCCTTCAAGACATTGATTTTTCTTTGAGTAGAATATTCAACAATCATATATTGCATGGCATGTGAACATGTGACCTCACAGTTAAATATTATAATAATTCAATCACCTCACACTATAATGTGTTATATAATGTCAGCTAAACTATAGAATATAGATGATTATTGGCTGGGTTGCAACAGCAGGGCCATCCCTATAACCTGGAATGTCGCTGACTGACTGACTGACTGACTGACAGACTGATCATATTTCCACCACTGGTCAGTCGAATGTCTCACTGAGTTGGAGTGCAGTGTTGCCAAATTAAGCGCATTGTTGCTAGATTTGGAGACTTTTTTTCAAACAAACTGGGTACAAACCTGGTACATGACTGAACTGTGTATGGATGCTAACTGGGGACTGAGGGCTACACCTCTTGTTTCAGGCAGTCTACTGAGCTGCTCTGGTTTGCAAGCTGCTTGGGAACTGCAGGGAAGCAGAGGAGCACTTCCAATACTCTGAGCCTCGCAAATAAACTACTTTCTTTACATGTACCATTATTACTAAAGGAAGCAGAGGAATAACTAAACTTAAGAAACACAGAGCAGAGGGAGCAGGAGCGACGGAGGGAGAGACAGAAGCCAATTCCAACTGCTAAAGAAACTAGAAGATCTGAATAGCATGTAAACAACAGTAACACCCTCAACTGGTAATGAGACAATATGACAATACAGCACAGCAATAAAAGTCCTGATGAGAAATAAAGGGTTTCTCTAGAGGACTTTATATTTGAAACGATCTCAATAAGTGTTGATTTTGTATTAACACATAATGCAATAACTTTTAACAGGACAGATGGGAGCGACTCAAAATGAGGCTTTGCACTGAAATACCACCATGGCCAATTCTATATATCAAACTGAGGGAACTAGACAAAAGCCCTGCCAAAAGTCTGTTATATTCTGGAGTTGGAAGTAAATAAGGGCTAAACTATTGTGGATCCCAGATGGACTCTGTGAGCTGTGTGACAGACAAGATAAGGAAGATAGTTTGTCTCAGGGCACCACGGTGGCTCACCTGGTGGAGTAGGTGCGATTTGGGCTTAGTCCTTACCCTGAAGACCCTTGCTTGAGTCTGACGTGTGGCCCTTAATAAAAAGAAAGATAGTCTGTCTCTCCTAACTTTCTGTCTGAGTGATCATTTTATAGGTAATTAAATAGTAAATAGGCTATAGTCGAAATCACAGCAACATCTTGTCTTTAAGTTATGTGTTTTGGTGATTTTGTCAGACAATGTCGCTGTTATAAAATCTGAATTTGACTATAAGCAGTCCAGCCATTTACTATAGGTTTTGACCTAGTCTACTAATATGTTAAAATGAATTGAATTGAATGAATTTAAAAAAATAAAATAGATATACTTTATGTGAAAAGGCCATCAGACTTGGTGCACTTCCTTATATGCTTAAAGTTGCCTACAGCTAATTTTTCACTTCTGGTGAGAGACAGCATAATCACAAAGGCTTCATACACTATCATCTCATGGGAAAGCCGATTGACTGGTGTTGTATTTGTGTAAAATTTTAAGCATGGGGTGAAGTCACACAATAAAGCACATGATTCAGGCTTTATTCATACCTTCCACATCATTCAGCACACATGTCTTCAGTCTCAGTTCATTGTCTGTCTTCTGGCAACAGCTGGCCATAGAACATGCCACAAAACCAAATCAGCGCCTGATGATGTCAGTCAGACTACATAAGCCTGTTGGTATGTGTGTGAAAGTAACTACTAACTGTATTGCTTATTTAGGACATTGTGAAGAAAGGGCTGGACTCCATAAACCATGTCCACCAGTCCAACAGGGTAGTTATGTAAGTTCATGAAGCTGTTGGGCTACTTGCACAAAAAGCAACAGATAGCCTTCTCCACACTACTTAAGGTCTCTAAACCATGATGAATTAATCCTTAATACAAACCTTATAGTAGATTATTTCACAACCAGAAGATGCTAAAAATATAAAAAGAAGATTTAAAAAAGATTTTGGGGCCATGAAAAAAAATTGTTTTTTAATGAACTCATCTGTTTACTACTAGTTTGGCTTTATAAACTTGCACCAAACTACTTTTGCACGTATATAGTTACAGCACTATGATTAAGTAGTTTATTTATTTATTTTTTTTACAATTGCACAGCTCATTTCAGAGTGTGACCCTTTTATGAAATCAGATTACACCAAAAAAGTATATTTGGAGCAACATGTGTTTAAAATGGAAACTTTGCATTGGCACTGAACATCTTTTTTTTACTTTAACAAGTAGTAATAGAAGCAAATAGAAGCAACACCCACATGCTAGTAATAAATAGTGGCAGTGAGAGCAGCTTGAGCTTAGATTTTGAATTCAGTGGATGTAAGAAGAATCAATTGTACATGTTTCAGAACTGCACTGTGAACTTCATTCTCTGTCATCTCCTTTTACTGTATTGAAATGAAATATATTCACATTGTAACACTGGATCATATTAACCTATAATTCCTCCAGCGTCACATTACTTGCATGCAGAATGTCAGGTTTGATACTGAGGTGACAGATTGACACACTTTCTCTTTCCGCTTCAGCACATGACAATCCACTTCAACAATCCACATCTTAGTAGGTAATACTGTTTAAAGGTTTGCATGTAAATACCACCATTATTATCATAATGGTTCAACAAGTCCAGTCATGTGAGTCACAATATATGGACCTACAGATCTACTGTATATTCATTATTCAGACATTATTATCATAATGAGAATAATTATTGACAAGTTTCAGGCAAAAGTTCACCACAGTTACACTGTTAATGTTCAGACCCCAGCTGTACACTATTATTAATCAATTGTAGTTATAGATTATATGTTGCCATTTGCTAATTTTTTCATCAGTGCCATATGAGTTACAAGGCACAGGTGGTTGTCTACAGATTCTTACTCCTTTATTTCACTGTCTGATTTTGGTTCACTCACCGTGCAAGTCTATTATATGACATGATGATATAATGTGACTGAGGCATAGGTGCCAAAAGTCATGATGCACACCAACTGCTCGCTTTCTGCTACATGCAGATGTTCAATGAGCTCACACCGAGTCATACAGCTTGGATCATTAATCTCTGTTTTTACAGCGTCTGTCTGCCTTTGTGCATTACTGCATGGTCTGTCTCTCTGTCTAGATTTCTTCCTCCAATCAGTGTCATTTCTATGGGCTCACGCAGATTTACAAAGGAAACTTGGGACTTTGTTGTTTTCCCGACAAGTGAGATCAAGTACAGTGCACTCTCATACATACACCTCCTGTCCCTAATGTCTCTATAACACATTAGGAATACATATTAGCCAAGCTGAGCTGTTGGTGCTAATGCAACAGGGGGCCGTCTGAGGATAGTTGTTTATGATTGTGACAAAACAAATTAGGACCCTATTTGCATGCTTTGAAAGATGTTTAAAAATTATATTATGCAAAAATCTTTGCTTGTTAAGGCAACAGTAATGCGAGTGGGGAAATTCAGCCAAGGCTCTGCTTATGAAGGAAAGAAAGAAAGAAAGAAAGAAAGAAATTTGTAAGTCTCATACGACTGTAATTATACTTTGCAGATTTGTTATGCATTAATACAATGTTACCCATAGATTAAACATAAAATTGAGTCATTAAAAAAAACAAAACAATTATACTCTTTACTTAGCAGAAATTCAACCTTTGTACATTATGCAGGTGACTCAACATAATTAAGTGAGATGCACTCCTTTAGTTTGGATTAGTACAATGTAACCACAACAACCAGTCCTCCAACCTGAAAAACCATACAGGTCATTCTCACGCTCTGACACGTCTCTGACACCTGTCACAATCTGACACAGCCCATAGGAGTGTCACCTGAAATAGTGCCCCATCCAGCGGTAGACATACCGAACCTACAGGATGTTGTCATGGTTACAACAATTAACATGCAATTAAGCTTATGTCCCAGTTTGGTTAGGTTATAGGCACACAAACTACTTTGTTAGGTTTTAGGGAAAGATTGTGGCTATGATGGGTTATTATTAGTGCTTCGTTAAGGTTGGAGGACCTTGAACTTCATCCATCCATCCATCCATCCATCCACTCCCTAGACTTTGTTGCTCTATATACTACGTCACTTGGCTTCCTCCTTTGGCTAGTAGAATAGAATAGAATATCTTTATTGTCAGTGAATCAGTACAACTGCACAAATGTAGAGATACATAATATATAGAGAGAGATTAAGTTTGTAACTTCTGTTCTTGAACAAAAAAATAAAATAGAGTAAACGCAAATAGTATAAAATATTGCAACAAAGCAGAAATAAAGTAACAAACAATGATATCAGTATCAGTGTCTGGTAGTTGGATGTGCAATGCAGAAACAGAACCAGCAGTATCGAAAAGAATCAAAGAACCAATTAGTATCAAACAACATGCACAGTACAAAGAGCAGATAAAAAACTGTTAATAGTCGAGGTCGTATATAAAATAAGACGGACCTACACATTGTAACAAGCTGCTTGTACCGATAACCTATACAGTGTTGTTTTAGGGGGGGGCAGTTTCATCCACACACATCTGTGCATTTCTGTCTGTCTTCTCATTTCATTCCTTATTTGTTTCCTCTTGCCAGCTCTGTGTTAAATTGTGCATGATGAACTAATGCTTGAGGGCGATCGATTTCCTCAATTTGCCCTTCAAGTCTTGACATGAAGGTGGAGTGCGGCATAATTATATGACTTCCACCCACATTGATATGGGTGTTCCCAACAGAACTTTATGACCTGAAAAGACTGACGAAAAAAAAAAAATTGTTAAACTTGTTATGTCACTGTGGTTTGATACTTCCATCACAGTTTCATTACGAATGTGTGTTACCATTATTAACCTTTTGTGGCCATCAAAAGTTTTATTCTCATACAGACAAACTCTGAACTCCACTCTGTGCAAAGGTGTCGCTAAATTGACATTATTTTATTTTATTTCTTATACCACACTAACAGGACAGCTCTTCATACCTGGACTTAAATCATAAAATACATATATACACATCAATCTCATCAAAGGTCTTTTTGCTTATGTTGTTTATACAAAAATGATTCACAGTTTGATTTTAATATATGAAATATTTTATTATATCTTCCATATCTATTACAGCTGAATATACTATATGTCTGGTTTACCTTCATATGACTTATTTAGTACCTAAACACACTGTTGCAAACCAATTTGTTGGCTATGCTGCTTAAAACACTTTTGAAGTTTTTAAATCTAAAATGCCTCAGACACTTTTTAAGACTCTAGTCCATTCTGGGGATTTTAAATAAATAAATATAACTATAATAATAGTATCTTCAAAGCCAAAACTTTATTTCTTTGGGGGGGAAAAATAACATCTTCAAAGCCAAAACTGTATTTCTGCTGGCAGAACGATTAAGATTCCCACTTTTAAGAGGAATGATGAGAGAGGCTGATGTAAGCTTGGAGGGGCAGAGCAGCAAATTGTACACTGTAACCCCATTACCACCCTTGGCTCAGTGAAGATAGCACCCTGCAGGACCTCCATCATCATTTGTGCTGACTCCCTACACAGCCAGAAGGGATAAGGGAGGAGCACCCTCCTGTGGGAAGAGAAGGGAGAACTCCTCTTCCACTGTGAGGGGCAGGCTCGCTGTGGTGTTCATGCAACTGGAAAAAGGAGTATGTGTCTAATTAGTACTGCTTGAGATGTCAGTGAGACAAGAGTAAAGCACGAGCATCTTCATTAGGTGTCCAAGCGGCGAAGGTGCAGTTATGTTTATCGGAATACATCCACGTTCTTTCTTTATTTGTCTCTCTTATTTCTTTAACACATTCTGACCTGAACTTTGTGGTTGAAAAAAAAAAAAAAAAAAAAGGAACACAAACATCAACAGGCATCAACTATAAGTGGGTGTTACACTGTAAAGAAAACCACAAATCCATCTGCAAATAAACTTTTATGTTAATAATGTCAATTTATTGTGTCTGTTGTGTCGATTTTGAATCAGTGTTTCAACCATGATTACATAAGGAAAGATAACAGAGTTTACCCCTACCTGGTTCCTTTTCTAATATAAATTGACTCATATAAATCACCATTTCATTGTATGACCAGTCTGACCTTTATAGCATTTCAAATTGTGGTTGCAACTAAAAAAATAAACATGCCCACATATAATAAAAAAACATCCATTCTACTCAACCAATGGATATTTGAATATCTCTACCTTGAATAAATGTAGTAATGCAGTGTAAGTGGATTATGTCTGGATAGTTGTCTTTTTATTTATTTATTTAGTTTTTTTTCGCAGTTTCCACTTTCATAATTGTATCACAAGGACAACACTGTATCCTTCTCTGCCTAGTTTGAAATAATGATATATATATATATATATATATATATATATATATATGTAGGCCTGGTGTATTTTCATCTTGTGTGTGTTATGATGTTATGCTCTTTTACAGTGTTATGTCATGGAGCTCAAAGAGCTATGTTCCCTTTAACCAGCTGTGCAATGGATGGTCCTCATTATTCTGTGATATCACTACTACTGCTACTTCTACTAATAGTAATAATAATACAAATAATATAATAATAACAACAACTACTATTATTATTGATATTTGTCATGTTATATATGTTGTTGTTAAAATCTTGCAGGTTGTACTGCAGCGATGTACCTGACTTTGATACAGTAATTCTTTCTTTCTTTCTTTCCAAACTGCCTAATGTAAGGAAAGAGATGTCAAGATTTTTCCTTATACCTTTGAAATGTGTAAATGCTTTGGCTGCAAAAATCAAATAGGCAGCCTCCACACAGGTACCCTGACAAGCACCAAATACACTAACAAGGAAAAGACTTGACAGTGACAGTGTTATTTACAGAGACAAAACAGCTAAATGTTTACTGTGATGTGTTAGTTGTCTGAGTGTGAAGGTCTTGGGAGGCTGAGTTTCACATCGCACTGACATGAAATGAAATAAGTTTCTCCCCGGAGTTTAGGAAATTTAAAAATCTCAGATCCTACGATGTGATTCTGCGTCATGAAAATGTAAAGCGTATCATATCGGTGATCATGGATACCTTACAGATGTGCAGCTGTGCATGGGATGTGACGTTTAGCAGACTGAATCAAACAGTGAAACCTAACACATCTTTTTTTTTTTTTTCTTCTTTTAGCTAAATGAGGTCAAGAGAATCAAGATTAGATTTGCACTTCTGTCTAACCACAATAGCTGAATGTCTTCTTAATTATTAGTGAAATCAAGATCTGGAATATTAAAATTGATCCAGCTGACATTTTAACCTTACAGGCTGCGGGCTGAGACTCAACAAAGAATGGAGCTGAGCTAAGCAAAGCCATGGGCTTGGCTCCTAGCTTTTTGCCAGAGGGAAGAGGGTGGCGGTGGTTGGGGAGGGAGGGGGCGGAGTCCTCAGCGTGGGTCGAGCCAGCAGCTGGGACACTCGAGTCCAACTCTGCTGTTGTCTCAGCAGGAGCTAATAGCGGGGAGTCAAGCTGATTGTCTTCCTAAATCTCATTCAGCAGTTTCCCATCTTGCTCTGTTATCGTCTTCATGTGGCATGCACAGTCATAGCTACGATCCGTTAATGACAATCGGGATCACCTACAGGACACCAGGTGCATACAGTACTGTGTGTGTGCCATCATGAGCAACAGCAAGGTAGAACTGACAGGTTTGCACAAGAGGTTGTGGGTCTTACATCACTGCAGCCTGTCCGTGTTTGTCTGGAATCAATTTGTATGAATCAAACACATGTCTGAGATGTGAAAAAA
This sequence comes from Seriola aureovittata, assembly GCF_021018895.1. Classification (NCBI taxonomy): domain Eukaryota; kingdom Metazoa; phylum Chordata; class Actinopteri; order Carangiformes; family Carangidae; genus Seriola; species Seriola aureovittata. The sequence goes on along the minus strand of NC_079381.1, from coordinate 7,493,101 downwards.
AGTGGTCTGCTGGTTTTGCCTTCCACTTCATCATCTTACATCATTATCTGTGACCTTCCGCCACGAAGCTCCTTATTTGCACAGAAAAGAGCAAAGTGTGTTGTGAAATATTGCCAAAATGGGTTTTTGAACGAGCCTAAAAATATTGTATCAGTCATGAGGCTGTCCTATCAAATGGAATTTTTTTTTTTTTGACAAACAAGTCAGAACGCTTTTATTGTTGGAAGTCAGAGGGGCACAAAGGGAAGATGGCAGATGGATCGTCTGACAGAGACACTCCCTTTAAAATTAATTAAAAATAATTAAAGGAAAACCGATTCAATGAAAATCCCACATTGAACCCTGTAAAGAAAAAAGAAACTATGGTTAATTACATTAATGACTGTCGTGTTAACATATGAAATAAAATATAAGATACATGTAATATCCATAGAGACACTCATCAAAGACCAATATACCCCTGGAACAAGCTTTCATATGTTAATGAGTTTCTATGGTACTTAAAATATGCATTTTTTTCTACATTTGCATCATCTTCTTACATCCTATACTGAGACTCGTGAGTGCGTGAGTGAAACAGCGAGAGTGTGCATATGTGCTACATGAAAGTAATTCCCATGTGGTCTGATCGTTTTTTAATGTACAGCCTATGATATACTGTAATGTGCTGTGCAGTGTTATTAATAATGTACGCTCATTGTTTTCAGTTGTGAAAACAGCAATATCTCTCAGTGAGCAGACACGCCTCAATGTCGTACAATCCCAATGAGAGCGACATGAAAGCATCTTACCACTGACATTGACAGCATGACTGTCACATGACCACTTTCAGCATAAAGAAAATTCATGTTTAGCCATTTTTGCTAGTCTAAGAAAGGGAAAAAGGTTAAGATAGTCTTTTTCCTAAGCGATCAGATCTTACTTCGCAGGCACATCATTATAAATGTGTCACCTTTAGCAAAGTCTTGGGACTGTGAAGACTTTGCTAAAGGAGAAAACTGCCATCAAACTGAAACAGCATTACTTAATCCTCCTGGACGTACATTATCATTAGAGGGAGGGTCTTGACTTTGACTACTTTGGCCTTGAAGGGTTGCACCCTTTTTTTTTTTTTCCCTGTACTCAAATCACCTTGTTCTTTGTCTGATGGTGTTAAAATTAACTGTTGCTCGTCTGGTTCAATGGCCGATGAGTTGTGTTTGGATAAGACGTTTAATGTAATGTAAATGGTTACTAGGGATGAGCAGTTGAAGAAAAAGTTGTTGCTCATCATGAGAACTTGAGTGCATTTTTCAGATGTGTCCTAATTTGCAGACTACAGGACCATTTTGCCTAACATCTGTGGGCAGTCAAACATTTTCTATTGGGTGCACTTTCACAGCTGGGGAGGAAATGGACCAGTCAGGTGAATCCACATGAAAGTTACTACCCCTTACGGCTTTCACCTATTAAATCCAAATGAATCCTGATGGAAGATAATTCAAAAACAAGCAAGGGTGAATCAGTTTTTACTCGTACAGTACAGGAGATAATAAAAATATGACCTTAAAAGCAGCAGTTAAAAATTTTTTTACATATTGTACATACTTTTCATTTTGCCATATTTGCTCTGAGTACAATTACAAACACATAGACATGTCTTTCATTCTGCAGTTCTAATATTAGTGATCACGTGTCTCGGATCTTGTATGAAGACACATCCAACATCTTTACGTGCATGATTCATCCATGGATTACACTGCACGCTTCAGCCAGTTTCTACCTGCGTACTTGCAGTCTTCTTGCAGCTCCACTTGATGGCAGTGGAGCTTCAGTGATACTGATTACAAACGCCTCCTTTTCATTCTGCGTCATTCAGTTCTCACACGAAAACATAAGCACAATAAAAAAAGAGAGAGAGAGAAAAAAAACAAAAAAACAAAACAAACAAACTGCACTGTACCTTCTTCATTATGAACAGCACAGCCACGCTGGCCTGTAGCCCACAGGTGCGTTTGTGGCTTTGGCTTTGGCTCAATCAGCCTGACAGAGCCTCATGAAATAATTTCCACAAACGCAAGCACTTCTGTAACCTTGGACAGAATATCAGCAAATGATGTATGTTGCTGAGAACTTTAACAACTGGAATAGGTCCTCTGCCAGGCAGCCGCACTCTGTGCAGCAGTCGAGGAACACAGGCCATGCACAAACACTGTTATGTTCTCAGTCATTCTCCGGATTAAGAAGATTCAGTGCTCTGTTTGTCTTTTTTCTTTCTTTCTTTTCTTTTCATTAATGTAGCCCACTCTTCTTGTGCTGGCTTTGCATATTAGAAAATATTAATTTAGTAAACTGAAAACATTAATGCATTATGCAAATAGACCCAGAGCATGTTTTATATATGCTACTAAGGTGGTAAGAGACATAGCCCCTGGTGCTATGGTAGAGTACACAGTCTCAGATGGATTTGTATCACACTCCACTGCTGCTGCACAGTGCATATGTCCAACGGTGAGAATGCACATACAGTATTTATTGTGTGAAGGAAAGTTCCCATGTGGTACAAACGATTACAAATAAATAATGGACTCTCATCTCATGGAGCACCAGGAGGACCGCAAAGTCTCAAGACCCATTTTCAATTGCATGATACAAGTATGTTGACCTTGGAGAGGGCATATTGGGATAGCTTATTTCCTATAATACATGTCATGATCCCACAGGAATTGCAAGTCTTGTAGCGATCCAGTGGGTGTCTGCATTATTGAAAAGCCTTAAATTACCAGAGCCTCAGTCTGAAGGAAAGTGAATGCTGTTAATTAAACACAGTTAACTCTGAGGGGCTTTGTAGTACAAGAGGTTAGCTGCACTGTCTTTGTGCAGCTAACCTCTTCTACCCACATATACATATGAATAAAGACAATAGTCTGTTTTTGAAAAGGAAAGAACAACAAAATACTTAATTATGCATGTTCTCACAGAAAGGAAAACGACTTAATCAAGAGTTTTGTGGCTCAACAAAGAATCATACAAAGATCTCAAGACTATAAATCTTGTGGCACAACCATGGCACAATGTCCAGCTGTGGCCTGTAGCACCTCAAGCCGCGCCCCCCTTTCAGTAGAGTCTGTTGTGATTGGTTGTGGTGTAAAATAACACCCACTTTTTCTCCTTGTCTATTTTGTTTTTTTTTCAAATTCTGACAGTTATTGTAATCTTTAAAATGATAATTAAGACCTCATGTTTATTTACACCGTCGAACTATGATTGAACATGAAACACAAGTTAATTTAATATTTCCACATGCGCACTCACGCACATGCTGGAGCGACTCTCCCAGCTGCTCTGGAAGGACCTGGGGATCTCCAGGGAGGAACCTGAGGAAGTTGCTTGCCCCTTTCCCACCATGAATCTTACTCAGATAATCAGCTAGAAAATGAATGGACAGGTTTTATTAAGTGTCTCAATCATGATAAATATCAACTATTTTACTCCATTAATCACAGACAATGATACTGTTTGGAGGATTGGGATTAGCATAAAGAGTGGAATTAAGTCTCAATTGCTTAATTTGTTCTGGTTTCCACAAGCTAAAAGTTGCAATAGATCCAATGCAATAGAATAGGGAAAGTATGATGAAAAAATTCGAATATACAGTTGACTTGAAAAAATATAAATACTGGACATTTCTTCCATTAATGCTTTTATATAAACGTCATGCTGTCACAAAGGTCTGGAAACATTTTTTAAATTAAAAAGACTAGCAGTATTAACAGTCAACTGTCCCAGGCTGTCAAAACATTGTATATTTTGACTGCAAATGCCCTTTGTAGCGTCGGTAGACATGAAAGGCAGACAGGAATCGCTGAGAAGGCCTTTTAAAATGTAACTACAGGTGTGTTCAGCTTCAAAATACAAAGGCATGTTGTTTTCTTCAGTCTTGAATGAAATATATTCATCGGTTCCTGAAGAGCCCGACACAAAGGTAATAGACACTGTAGTGGCAGAGATGCCAGTCACTGCAGAAGACACAGTAAGCTAACACTAGACTACTGTTGTTAGACTAACATTGACACTGCATCTAAACTGACAAATGCCATCTTCTTTTCTGATGAACTTTGTCCCAGATGTAATAGTGACATCACAGGTTTTACATTGTAGGTTAAGGGGTTTAACTGGAGGCTCTACAGGCCACAGACGGACCCTTCTCCAACTCCGTGAAGCATGTTACAGAGCGATGAAAGCAGCTGGGCACAAGTATGTTCTGAGCAGTAATGCAATCTGTTGAACTAATATATCTGATGTTGCTGCACTCCTTGTCAGTGTGAGTAACTCATCCTTCGCCTTGAAAAGACACAGTCACATTCGGTCTGCTTATAGCTGAAAGGATGGTGAGTGAATTAGCCACGCAGGCTGGCAGAACTATATTAAAAATTCCTCCTTACTTCCTCATTCCCTGTGATGCCGTTTGATCTCCTCCTTTTATTCTTTGTACGCTCGTTCATCACCTCCGTCACCCCCCCCCCCCCCCCCCCCCCCCCATTTTCTCTTTACACCTGAAAAAAAAAATCCTGAAACCCATAGCATTATTATGCAGTCCCAGAGATCTCAAATGGAGTTTAATCATTCAAGGATCACATCTCTGAGGTGAATTCCAGTCATACCTAGGCTCCTTTTGTTTGGTAATGGACAGGTAATTTATTCTTTGGGTGAGAAAAAAAAAACAGAATTGCATTTTTGCCTTCCCTTTAAAATTCTTGCGATGATGTTGATATAGAATTATAATATAGTTAGTAGTATAGTATAATACTTAAATGATTGAAAGGATTTATAGCATGTTGATATGAAAAAAATGTATTTTAGCAATCATCAACTGATCTACAATATAAAAAGCACTGCCCAGGAAGCATTATGCAGTATAAAACTGGTAAATATTATTTATATTTGCAAAGTCATAAAAAAAGAGTAACTCATTGTCTTACATACATTTATATCAAATTCCAAATACTATCGTAAAAGTGAGAAATCACTTCTTTTGCGAACTTATCTCCTTGGTGAAATATGTTTTTATAAAAATGTTATTAAATGATGAACTGCAGACAGTGGTTCTGACCTGGAGGAGTGTTTTTATAAGATAACACTGTTATCCTCTAAAAAAAATACTTTGTTGTGCCCGCCCTCATATCCGCTCAATCCAAACAAATTAACTGTGAACATCTGCGCTTACTGCCATCAAAGGATGAGTCATACTGCAAGCACCTCTGTGTCTGGGTTTGGACAACACACTTATGGATTGATAAGGATGTGAAATTTGAGATTGGAAAGCGCAGTGTTACTTAACCAACTTTCATGTGAAAGGAGGTAAGTTTTCAGTAAACTGGTGCTGAACTTGTTGCAACTTTCTGACTTCATCGCCCTGTTTGCCGAGCCTTTTTTATAGACTTTCAACCACATGTCATGCCCTTCATCAGTGACCGGAATCTACTCAGTCCTACATGTATGAATATACCACATGCACTGAATGTAGAGATTTGCATTTCTGCCATTGGTGCAGAGAAAGCAACAGCTTACAAAATCTGACAGCGTTTAAACGAATAGTTTCACATTTTGGGAAATACACATATTCTCTTTCTTGCTAAGAGTAGAGAAGATTGATACAACTCCCATATCTATATGCTAAATATAAAGCTACTGACAGGAGATGGTTGGCTTAGCTTAGCCCAAAGCTTAGCAAAGAAACAGGGAGAAACAGCTGGTCAGTCCAAAAATAAAAAACAAAAAAGCTGTGTGCTAAGCTAACTGGCTGCTGGCGGTTCATACTATTTACAGTGGTATTGATCTTTTCATCTATCTCTTGGCAAGAAAGGAACAAGAAATCAAAATAAAACTATTCCTAAATAAATATATATTTAATAATTTCCCTAGAGAAGCTTTGGTATATACAACATGGGATTAATAATAACAAGTTACCCATTTGTAAATCATTTTTAAAACATTTTCTTATAGTATTCAAGAAAACTCAGTTTTATTATTCATTACTTTTTGTTAAACAAAAATATGTTTTGAACTTTATGTGTTGGAAATATTATGAAGGAGCAAAGTCTTTCAGTCCATTCAAAGTGATGAAGAATCTTATTTTAGATGATGAGTACGATTCTTCATCCCTCTCAAACCTTCGTCACCCTGAACTCCCTGAAACCTCTTAAAAGCCATTGTATACTTTTGAAAAAGAAGCTCAAGTAGCATTTTGTCATTTCTGGTGAATCTCCTATTCATTTGAATGGACTATATTGAGACTACATTGAATAATGTATAAATTTCTGAGTTTCATGTGGTAAAATCTTGGAGCTGGGATTAGAAATGGGGTCAGGTTGAAATGACGCTGAGGTCAGACATACTGCATGTGTTTCTCTCGAGGGATGCAAAAAATAGTCAACTGAAAACTTTTATTGCCTTATTATCAACACAAAGTATTTTTCCAACAATGTGATTCATGGCAATTTATTCCAGTTGTCTGTTAAATAAAAGCATAAGGCCTAATTATAAAGAAGTTTAGTAAAGGTTTGGTTAATCTTGTGCTACTCAATGCAGCAAATTGGCTTGATATGACAAAACAGGACGAGCCCTCTATATAGGGGCTTTTCCTGAATCATAAAATCAAGCCTGAAAATCTTATCTGACTTTCAATTTTTCCACAGCATATTGGCATAAGTTAATTCCATGCCTTCTTCTCTTCTCCATCTGAATTTCATTGTGTCTGCCTAATCAGCCAGAAGCAGAAATGATCTGCTAACATTTCATTTCTCCATGAATATTTGATTGTCAAAAATTGCCCTAAGGGAATGAACTGGGCCCAAAGTTCGGCTTTGATTTGCGATTAAACTATCAAGAAATCAATTTCATCTGCTTTGAATAATTCAGGGTTTAATGGAATGAGAAATAGCAAAAAAATGGGGGGTGGGTTATGAGATGGTCTGACGGGTGTGTATATATATATATATATATATGTGTGTGTGTGTGTGTGTGTGTGTGTGTGTGTGTGTGTGTGTGTTGGGGGGTTGGTGGGTGATGCAGAATGGTTCTGCCACTCAAAATGAAAGCAGGGCCCTGTGGCCTGGGAGCTACTGTCCTTTCACCTGTACTGCTGGTGTGGCATTCTAATAAGGCGTCTGTGTCAGTAAGTTGTTGATAGCAGTGAGTCCAGTGGAAATACCTGAGATTAGTTGTTTGTTCAGTGTGTTACTACACTTATTGCCTTTTCTTAAAGAAAGTGGAATAGATCATGAGCAAAATGCAGAGGGAGCATTTTCTGTTAAATTTGTGCCGTAATTGGTGTCAAAAAAGCTTTCATGTTTTGCAGTCCACCAGTCACTGATATTTTTTTTCTCCCCTTGATGAATCTTAACTGGTGATTAGCCCCAAGCTAAGACTCTAATAAGGAAAACAAGAATGAAAGAAATATGCGGGAAGAGGAAGGAAAGAAAGGGGTTGAGTTACTTCGGGGACAGAGAGAGGTAAGGGCAAATTTTGCTCATCTCCCAAATGAGCATCTAATGGCAAAAGGTTCAGAGAGACTTTTTGATGTCATCTTCTCTCCGGATCCCTGGAACCGTCCCACAGTGACGTGCAGGCATATGTCATCGTCTGCTCCTGTCAGTTCAAAAAGGATGGCGGCGCTGGTGTTTCTTGACAAGACAGAAATAAATGGAGCTGCTGCTGCTGCTGACTGCATGCAGCCCGACCTGACAGTTGTTGAATTAAAGAGGTGGCTGTGTTGTCAAAAGGTTAAGACGGCTGGTACCAACCTGAAGCCAACAGCTGTAGCTCTGGTAGAGCTTGTCAAAAATGTTCTGTCTTTTATTTGAAAAAAGTAAGCAAGCTAACTTTATCTGCTGTTTGTCACTCATCTTTGCATTCAACTGATCTCTTGCTCACCTTTATTTTAGGATCTTACCTCTGAATCTTGTTTCAGGTTGGGTAAATTATTTTGATGTTAGGAAATGTAGGACGCTTTGAAAGAAATGATTCCCAAAGCATCTTATTTTTAGGACTAATCACTTGCTAGCTAGATAGCATGTCAACAGAAGTTGACATAGATAAAATATAGTTGAAGCGTCATCATTAGTGGCTTTCACTTTATATATAGGAAACATAAAAATCCTCCTTGAGCCTGTAAGCAATAGTAGTATAGACAAGGTTGTTTACAGGCAGCATGTCACAGTCAGTGCATGTACTTTACTTAAAGAAGACTTAAGGTAAATGACATCAACCTGGCTTTATGAAGCACCTATATGTCATCAACAGTGGCTGAAGCATGGTGCTTTGAGCTAAATATCAGAATTAGCATGCTAACAATGACAATGCTGATGTTTATCAGGTATATTGGTAACCATGTTCATTAGTTTGTCAGCATGCTAATTAGGACTGAGCACAAAGCATAGCTAAAGCTGAAGGGAATTTCATTAGGTTTGGTTTTCAAATATAAACCTGCTGGCGACACTAGAGAAAACATCAGGGGATCACCAGAGGATTCTTCGCCTGTGATCCATGAATATTGCCACCAGATATTGTGCACATCCAGTATTGTGACCGAAGTGGTGGACCATCTGACTGACATCGTCATGCTGCTAGCGTGGCAAAGGCTACATCCATGATATATTTTTCATTTTGAAACAGCATTTTAAAATGAAAACAACCACCATCCAGATGATCGTCTTAGCTCTGTATTAGAAACAATCCCTGCCCACACTAAAACACCTGAAAATGCATACATACATGACCATTCACGTACACTGGGCATGTGCGAGCCAGTGTAAACAGGAAGCAGATTTGTTTACTCTGCAGTTGATTATTCGGACAAAATACTGCGAATGAGTCAAAGGCAGAATTTAACTGCACGACAGCTGCTAGCAAAGATAATAAGGCCAGTAACACTTGTATTTCATTATCCATGTTGCTTTCACTACTGGTAGTTGAGGCTGTTAAGACCCAATCAGGGAGCGACCGTGTGTCATCGTGACATCATCATTTCCAAAGTTCAATGTTTCTGCCCGTCCACAATAAAATGCAACCCCAGAGTTTTCAAACTAAAATGGGTCTCAGTTTTAGGCGCTTGAAGACTCCACAGAAGTGTGGACGCCAGGTGTAAACGTAGCGAGAGAGATGCGTTTTACAGCTAAAACATGGTTTTGTGGCTGTAGCCCAAAAAAAACATAAAAACCCAAAGAAAACCATTAGAAAGCTGTGTGTGCTTTGCCATCTAACTCCCTTTCTATGGCTCCTTGTAATGTGTCCTTGAACAAGAGAGACTGCTGACAACTTTGCTACGCTGACCCCTGTGCTCCCTGTAGAGAAAGAGAAAGAAAGAATAGAAAGAAAGAGTATCACAAAAAGCTCATAACTCAGGTATTAACCCACATCTTGCTTTTCTCTGGTGACTACACTAGGAGTGGCAGATGGTCTAAACTTTTAAAAAGGACCAAACTTATGTCCTATTTTGACTCAAGTATGTTAGCTGTATATGTTATACCTGTATCCAGTTGTAGGAAAGCTGTTTAAATCCAATAGTTCAGATGCTCTCTCTCGTCTAAGAGGGATCTATAACTAAACCTTGGGTATTAAAACAGCAAGAACAGTAGTAATGCAATGACAATATCCTCAACATATTTCACACAATTATTAAATATATTGACTGCCTCTAAATGTTTCTTGTAGCCATCTAGAAGTTTCTTACACCTTTCTTCCTGTAGTCTGCCATGCTTCTTCCATTGCTATAAGTTCAAGCAGGAGTCTTTGTTGAAATGGCAGATTTCAGATCTCTCTAAAGGTTTTCAATGGCATTTAGGTCATGACTAATTGCTGGCCAGTTTAAACAGTCCATCCTTTCCCCTTCAACCATTCTTTTGTGCTGCTGGATGTGAGCTTTGGGTCGTTGTCCTGCTAAGAAGACCCAAGATTTCCCCTCAAACCTAGTTTTTTCTCATACTGGGCAACACGTTTTTGCTCTAAAATGTCTCAGTAATCTTCTGATTTCATCATTAATTTGATACATTCTGTGCCTCCAGTACCAGAGGCAGCATCGCACCCACACAGCACGACAGAGCCTCCACCGTGTTTTACTGTAGGTAGGGTGTTCGTTTCCTTATGGGCTTCATTTTACCTATAAACAAACTGATGCACTGCATTCCCCGCAAAATTCACTTTAGTTTCATCTGTCCATAGCACTTTATCCCACAGAGGCTGTGGCTTTTGCAAACATTAGTCTTGCCTTTTTGTGCCTTTCTTTCAATAGTGGTGTCCTCCTTGGCATTCGTCCATGAAGCACTACTTGGTTTCGAGAGTGGTGAGTGGTACGGACTGAAACCACCACCTCCACATAGCTCCAGGTCCGGCTGAAGCTATTTCAAATTTCTTGCGTTGTTTAATTTTCCACAATGCACACCAACCTTCACAGACTTCTCTCAATGAGTTTCTTCTTAGTGCCTTATAGCGTTTGGAATAGTTATGTTTTATGATAATGGCATTTCTCATGCTCTCAGACAGCAATTTATTTTCGCCATTGTGGAAAAGAAACTGGAAACATTCAGACCCACTGTCATGCAGCAAAACCATCATTCATTGGGTCATGTGGACCCTGAAAATTGAGCACAGGTGAGTTTTATTTGGTTTTTTTTATTGTGTGTTTTTAGGGACAAGCTCAAGTAAATTAATATGGTGCCAGTAATTGTGTGTGGGGTACATTTCGTGTTTGTATTATTTCATTATTAAGCAAGTTTTGTATTTTGTTATCTCTTCAGTTTGAGAACCTTGAACATTTTATTAAAATATTTTGGTAATACAAAATCTGTTCATTTGCAGTTATTCCTGAAGATATTCTGAATGATGTACTTGATATTCAAGAGCTCCAATAATTTTGACCAGGATGTATGTGTCACACTAATTTGCCCAAAAAAACAACTATTTGGCATACTATATATGCTCAATATGCCCTTTTTCACATTCCATTTGGAATATTATTGTGCTTTTTGACAGGTACTTTACTGTATATCACCTGTAGTTTATTTCCTTCTTTCCTCGTCTCATCCATGTCTATTTCCGTCTCCAAAATTTCTCCCCTGCTTTTAAATTGCTCTGCCTCCTCACCCATCGTGGTAAGGCGGCAATATGCATTTAAGTTGTCCATTTTGGGCATTTACTGTGGGAGGATAACTAGCAGAGTGGCTCATTTAAATTCCCACTTTTGTAATATTTCATAACTCGACTTCTGACCTCTTGTCAACAGTTTCCTTGCTCTTGATTGCAGAGACTACAATGATTAAAATTGAGGAGAGAGTGCAAGCTTTTATGGATGCTGAGTATGAATACAAAATTAGTGATACAGCTCAAGAACAGTTTGGGAAATAGCACTGACAAGGAGTGTTGACACATCATCAAACTGAGACTGATTGCTTGAATAATTGGTTTGTACCTAATTATATTAGAGTGCCCTCTTGGGTGTGTGTATGATTATGTGTGCAGAGCTTTCTGTGTTCCTTCGCTGCCTGTATTCTAGGATAGGGGCTGGCCGGGGGGAGCTCTGCTCCAAGGAAACTGGCGGATTTGCTTTCTAGCGGGGGCTTCGATCAAATTCACAGAGCAATTCTCCAACCACAATTAAATTTTAAAAGTTTACAATCACGTTAGGGAGCTGTAGAGAAAGGGGGAAGCGCTGGAAGGGCGACCTAGTGTTTTTGTTCTAAGCCTGTGATAAGAAGGCAGCCTCTAAGTGAGTTAAATGAGAAATAGCGTCGGCACAGCTGTTGTTCCATTAAAGGCCCCCTGAGGAGGCTTTAGAGGGGGTCCGAGAGGATCCGATATGGGCAGTGTGCCAGCAGGCCTCGCTGCATCTGTTACTGATTTTTCATATGGTGACAGAATCCCTCATTTGCTGTGTGACCATGACCTATTCGCTGAGATTTGTAAACATCTTACGGCCATTCACCACCACCGTGTATACAGACATGCCGTATATATATATATACACAGGTGTGACCATACAGTAGCTGATTTCTGTATTAGTGCATTCATTCATTTGGTAGACCGCCCTGGTCTTCTATGCATTTCTTTCTAAACTTTAACCCTACTCTCTGTATTTCAATGGACCTGAATAGTTAGGATGCAAAGTAATAGAATGTTGTAGAGGCAGAAAAAAAAAGAAATCTGTGGAGAGATTTCTATCTAGCTTTAGATTACAGGTGGATTTTATTTCCTTTCCTGTATGGAACTGTTGATCCCATATAAGTGCAAGCTCCTGCAGGAAAATTGGGAGCTTTGCATTTCTCAAACAAGAGCTGCACTGCAGAATGTGACCGGAATGGGAATGTTTAGTTTTATGTCCGCTATTCCCACACAGGACTATGAAGGTTGAATATTTAATGTGGCTATAATCAATGTTATTATATTAGAGTGCTGCAGGGATGATGTATGTTTGTAGGCCGACCCGCAAGTTAGCATCATCTTGGTTCCCACGACAAAAAGCAAGATTTTTCCGTTGGCTTTTGGAGTACTGCAGGAAATAAGCTCATGACAAACAAAAGTTTATGATACTTGCACATTTTGTTCAGTAAAATAATGGTCGCATGACTTCAACGTCACCACCATGAAGCTTCTAACTTTATTTGATCTGGTGCACTTACATCTTCAACATAAGCCTTTCCTCTTCAAAGCAGGTAGTAGTTTGTAGGGCGCGAGTAAAAAAACAATGAGGCTGTAAAAGTGGATTGATGAGTAGATCGACTTTAATGTTAGGAATGATTATCATCATCATCATCATCATCTTTTATTTATTTTCTCGGGATTGACCCTCAAGTGACCCTCATTTTCAATGATTACATAATTAAATTAGATTAGATTAGATTAGATTAGCTTTATTAATCCCACAACTGGGAAATTCATTTACCACAGCAGAAAAATAAACATCTATAGAATAAACATCTATGGATCAGAAAGAAAATAAAACCAGACAGCAAAAATACAAAAATCAATTCCTAATGAAAACAACTACATTCAAAGACATCAAGATGGAAAATATTTGAAATATGCTTTTAAATCTTTTCAAATGTTTTCAGCGAATCAATCTGTACACGTGTTGGTTAGGTAATTGTGTTATAGCTTATTCCATGAGTCTGGAGCACAACATCTAAAAAGCAGTCTTCCCAAGTTCTGAGTGGAGCCGAGGAACATACAATGTAATCCAGTCCTGAGAGCAGGTTTGATTGAGGTTTATTAGTGAAGTAAAGTAATTTGTTAATTTATTTAAGAGTGCTTTCTAAATAACTGCGTACCTTCCCATAAAGAGAGGGGACTCGTGTAATAAATCTAAAAGCAGAGTGCTATACAGCATCTAAGGGCTTGACGGTGGTATGATGATGTCCCCTTTTACATGTCTTTACGACATATAAAAGCTTACAAATATCAAGAGTGGGGGATTTATTGATGTAGTTTATGTCATGGAATAAAATGTGTGTCTTGAGCTTGTGTTAACTGCAGACCTTATTTTAGGCATCTAACCAAAAACCCATTTAGACAACTTAGTGTTTTTGCACCTCAGATTTCCTCGTCCCAAAGTCGATAACTTATTTAGGTTTTAGGACTCATTCCTGCAGCACTCGATAACACTGAATCGAAAGACTGTGTTTGTGACTATGTTCCTATGAAATCGGTTGCTCAGACAGTTATATTTAGGTTGTATAGGTAATTATCACCCAACTCTGCAGATCCTCCTCAGCTCTACTGAACATTTTATCTTGATTAATTCATTTCTACGGCACAGCTTTACTGTTGTGGTTTCCTCTCCCTGCTCTGGTATTGTTGCTTTGACCCCAGCAGGCAGCTGTTTTCAGCCAGGAAGCTCTGAAAACTTACTGTATAAAAGGTGTGTTCAGACAGAAAGCCAAGCAACCATCACCTCGCATTACTCACACAAATTTGAGCCCTAGACCTTTTGTGTTTATTGACCTCAAGAAGCTAATGTACCAACTTTTCAGACTTTAGCTGCAAGCTCCCCCTAGCAACAAACTCACCAACCGTGTCTGTGGGAGTGTGCCTGCTTGTGTGTTCAGCTCAGCCTCTGACTGAACACAAAACACACCAGAAACTCTGGTTCTTTCTATTATTGTTTTCATTTTTTCACTCGCCCTTTCCCTCTCCTCTCTTGTGTTGGATATTCATAAAGCCCAAGGATACATGCAAATCACCTCAGCTCACGTGGACGCCTCTATTCTGGCTAAAGCTGTGTAATCGCTTCTTTTCATTGTGAACACACGGTAACACACCTGTCCAGCGCTGACCAGCACACGATGTTAGTGAGCATCCAGCGGCTACAGAGCCAGATATACCCCTCTAATGGAAACCGAAAACAGAGCTCAAAAAGGAGAGCGAATATTGGACTAGCATTCATCAAGTGGCCTGAAACACAACTCCTAATCAATGCCAATGTTGCTCTTTATCTGTTGGGTGTGTAACTAGCCAATATTTTTTAACAAGTTCAGGATATAAGCTTAAAAGGTGATGATCAGCATTTGTTTTTACCTGGTTTCTGCTGCACCTAAGCATTGCAGGTTTAAGACTCATTACTCAAACTTAATTTACACACACACACACACACACACACACACACATACTGTATACTGTACTATATGTATGCATATTGCATCTCTATACCCTATACATATTGTTGTTTCCTGACCCCCCCCCAAAAAAAATGTAGCAAAATCTAAATAAAATGAATGATAAAATAAAAATGAATACAGACAAAAATACCAGAATTTTATGTTAGCAACGAGTTCAATGAATACAATATCTCTGTGATAAAAGGAAAAGTGTATGTTTTGAAAAGTTGCTTCTACTTCACTTCCATGTTCATGCACAACATTCTCCCTCGGGATCAACTGCACGGAGAAAGCCTTAAATCCAGGTCTTAGTCAGACTGCTAAAGATATCTATGTCAGGAGACACATTTATTTATCCACATACACATTCGTATCTTTGAGCCCGCATGACCATAAAACTGTTCCGGCATGTAACGGCAATATCTCCTTATGAGTAATTTCTTTGTGGGCTCCTTATCTTGATTTCCACTCATGTCTGAATAAAAAACTGAGCACAGTATAGACCATATCCTAATTGTAGAAATTATATCTGACTCTCTGCCTGAACTCCACTCCCTCTTTTATCCTTGAGCCTGTTTCTGAAAGTGATAAAACATTTTTTGGCTTCTCCCTCCTATTTCTGCTTCACTTTCATTATTTCAATGTTGCTTTATTAAATCCAAAATCATTTCCCTGTTGTGCCACGCAAACGAGCACACAGCCTAAAAAAACGGAGTGCAGTTTTGTCCACAGTGATCATTTGTTTTCCAGCTTTGGCATTGCCTCTGACACCAACGTAGCATTTTGGGCAACTACTGTGTCCATGCTTTCATTTGCAGACTTGCTTTCAGCATCAACAAGTCCACATTTCCACATTTCTCTGATTATGGTCAGTCTCTTGTCATGCAGACTGTATTTCTTATTTTCAATCAGACCTTTTTTACACCAAGGTAAAATCAGTTTAGATATATCTGGCAGAAGTGAGTCAAGCCGGCTCCAAATGTTCACTGTTTTTTTTTTTTTTCCCCTATTCTCTTCCTCCCTGTTTGTAGAACAACATTTGCCACGCATAAAGAATCATGTTTCTCATTATAATGTTTGTTTTCTGTACTTTTGTTACCATCGTCACACTTGCTCATAGCATGCGGCACCACATGTAGCATCCTGCTGTTCCATAAACCTCAGCAAACAAGCCCAATCAGCTTGTCTGTGACGATACCGGTAATTTATGGCCAAGCATAAGATCAAAACTTGAGAAAAAAGACCAAATGTATGCTCGGGAATATTTGACATGGGTTCAGTGGAAATGAAATCACTCAGTCTAACCATAATGCCTCCCAGAGCGAGGAGCGTGGAGTGTGCACTGCTGAGGATTAGCGTCTGTAATGGGGTTTTGAGGATAGTCAGGATTTCAGATCTGGAGCGATATGTTACCAGGGGGTAAACACCAGGCAGGGGACAAGAGGATTTAGCCGGCAAAGGCTTCCCTCTCCATGTGGAACGAGTATCACTGTGTTCTAAAGTACACTCATTTCCCACGTTCATTTACTCAAGCATCTCCAGTGGGGATTTGGTTATCCTCTCTAAAAGGGCACCGTAGTCTTATAATACTGCCCCTGCTCGAGCCCGGGTGACAGGGAGGGAGGAAATTAATGATTCATTGGGAGGGAGAGATGAACAGAGAGGCACTGAGAGAGCAAAATAGAAAAAAAAAATAGAATAAAAAAGAAGATTGAGTCGTCACATGGATGTTTGTGTGGAAGTTTTTAAAAGCAGAGTGTATAGTGCATTTACTCAGCTGCAACTATGCGGTATTCTACTTTATACCTCTAGTCCATTACATTTCAGAGAGCACTTCAAAAGGGACATATTGTGGTTTATACTGCAGGGCAGTTTAACAGCTACAGTTAACAGTTACTTTCTAGATATTTCTTTCAATATATGATGAACTTCCCAAATATGAAGCATTGTTATTAATGAAACTGCCCAACATTACATTAAAATCCTACTCAGGTGTTGGTAAATTAAAATTTGTTGCTATATAATGTTTTTTATATAATGTAATATTATTATCAGAGAAGCTCACAAGTCATTTTTTGCAAGTCCAAATCAAGTCTCAAGTCTCTTATGGTTGTAATGAGCTTTCTATCACCTGCTGTCTGCTTAGAACATTGCATTACCATAGCTAAGGAATTCAAAGCATGTGCAACATTATCATCACTCTTATATACACTCTATAAAGTAACGCATGGTAATACGGGAGAGAATGACATTCAGCTCGTCAGACGTTTTCTTAATGGTAATATGCCAAAAAGGAAAATGCGCGCAGTAGAGTGCAGAGCTCAACCAGGGCAAATATCAAACAACATACACCAGGGATGGAATAAAAATCAGACCAGGACTTTTGACTTGGACTAGGCCACCAAACCCATCTGGAGACACTATCACATGGGTTAAGGCCTGTCACACTTTACAAGACAGAGGGTAAATTCATTATAATGACTTTTTTCAATTTCCTCTATAAATTAGTATCTGTACAGAGTGAGAGATGAGAATTCAGACTGGACAGTAGAGCAATAAATGCAACACCAGACATATTTCAATTTCAGTCATTTTTCTCCCTACATTGGGTCTTTCTGTAAAAATAATTCAGTTGATCTGAGCTAATCACACGGGATTGAGTATTTTAATTACCTTTTTGGAATTTTCTGATGAAACGAGCAGCAATCGAAGCTATACAACATTATGCTGCTAAATAAACCAAATTCCTGTTGTCTTCTGCCTACCGCTAATCTGTAAAACTGGACTCACGGAGAGCTGTGGTCCCGTTGGTCTGCTCCTGTCTGTTGCCGTGCGGAACAGAAACCAAATATAGTTTGCTGGGAAGACAAACGTGACGCACATGACGGCCTCACAGAAGCACAGTGGGCTGTGCAGCCTGCTCCACTGGGCTGATCACCACAACACAAAGCTATCCATCTCTCTCCCTCTCGCTCCAACAGGAATCTTGGTGCCTCCCGAGTAGCCACTCTGTGCCCAACATACACTAGACTTCATAGAGAAAAAAAGTCATAGTAAATGATCCAGATCTGCCACAAAATTGAATGAGTTCTTTCCTGGCCCATGCCCCATCCCTCCACCAAGTTTGGCGCAAATCAGTTCAGTACTTTTTGCATAATCCTGCTGACAAATCAGTGAACACATAACCTCTTTGGTGGAGGGAGTAAAATAAAGATTGTTCAAATCTAGAGTCTGAGCTTTAAGTCCAAGTCGCAAACTCAAGTCCCTATCTCTGATTATTATAATGTTATATACCATAATACTGTGAAAGAGGGAACTCTGCATGAACCTCTGCTTATGACATTTTAAGTGGGCCTAGTTTACTGATAATTTTTTTGTATTTCTTTGCTGCACTTGTTTCAGCAGGTGCCAAGCAGCTGTTCTAATTAAGGAGGGAGCAAAGGAGGAAGTCAGGGGGCCATGTTCATCTCCTGTTGACTGACACACATTTTTATTTTTATTTTTTTTTACTTTAATCATGTGTTCTAAAGTTATTCAAGGTATATAGTAGAGGAGTACCAAGAACACAGATCATGCAGACACATGGTACATACACTATATGTGCAGCTAAATAAAAAGTGAAAAAAATAAAAATACGAGAGCAACTTTTCTTTAAGTGTAAAAGAAAACACTTATTCAACAAAACTAGATACCTCTAGTTGACCTTGTCGCCTACCAGCCGCATCACTATCCCCCAACTTCCCAGCCCCATTCCCCCCCTAGAGGAACCCCAAACAGATTTATTTTTCAGTAGTGATTTGTATCGGATTTGGAGGGCACAGACAAACAACGATGTCCTGCCCTATAGGAGTGTTAGATCAGAAAATGCTCCGATGTGTCATTCTAGAGGGCATGGACAAAACATATTCTGTGCTTGTCTCAAAGACTTTGGAGGACTGGAGGTTTTTTTTTTTCCCCCATTGAAAACATTTCTGCACTTCTGAACCCTAACAAAAATTGTGAGTGCAGGACTCTTAACTTGTAATAGAATAATATTTTTTACATTGGGGTTTTACTATTTTCATTGATTCATGCGCCATTTCATTTTCCCTCCATGCTATTTTACCTCTTGCCTAGAGTAATACAGATTTTACAGTTACATGGTTGGTAACTTACACTTACACAAAACATTCACCTTTACGCCTTTTTATTCACAATGTGCTATTTTTTTTTGTACTTGAAGTAAATTCTCTTCCGGCCTTTTTCTATATGGGACGCTTCAGCTTAGCCACACACACACACACACACACACACACACACACACAACTGACACCCCTTCTTTGTAAGCCTGGAGCACTATCCTTTCTACATTGTTTATTTCTACTTAAAGGATATATATATCTCTGATCTCACAACAATGACCACTTTTTGCTTCCACAGCAGGGGGCACACTCCTACCCCCTTGCCCTCAAGGTGCTAATGCTGTGTTTTATCCTCTGATTGGCTTAGGATCACTAAAATCACCGCTCCCTCTTACAGCACTCCAGCGATACAGCGGCTCACCAAGCGGACATGTTTGGAGACAGATGGAGTCAGAGAGCGTGTCAGGACTGTCTAAAATGAGCTTCACATCTGCCGCTCACAAGGAATCGGGCCACAGACGGTCGGGGGGATTACACGGTGGAAAAGAGGGAGTCAGGAAGAATCTCGGTTCAACTTTAACCTCTCTGACCCAGAGGTGTAAGAGAGCCGAGCGGCAGGGCAGAAAAGCCAGAGAGACAGGACAGGTTGTGAAATGAATGAATGCAACCGTGCAAGAAAGGTGAGATGAAAGGTGCAGTTGTTTTTCATAAGCCAGTATTTCATTAATTAAAACAATAACACACACACACTCTCAACAATTGTACATGAAGCATTATGCAAAAACATCTACTGTAATTAAAGTCAATTAACACACTGCACTTGATTAATTGGGAAGTGTGAGGTGTTGACAAACAGGAAAGTGAACATGTTTGTGCACATTGTCTAGAGAAAACATGTGCATGACATGTGAGAAGCACTCAGTAAGCTACTTTTAATTAGGCATAATGATGATGGGATGTTGGAAAATAAATGGAATAACTTGTGTGAGTCTTTTTTTTTCCTTTTTTTTGGGAATAGGGACTAAAGTATTTTTGATTAACAAACAGGAAAACTCGCTTCTTAAAGTGATGCTTCAGGTTATTTGATGTGGGGTTGTGTGAGGTAGTTATACATAGTCAATGTTTTACCAAGTGGAAACCTCCCAGGCTGAAAAATGAAGCCAACATTACAGTGCTAAAAACTGGAGTTCCTCAAATGAGTGAGTCAATCCCCACAGACTCCCATGTCAAAATGCCAAACTTTACAGCAGAAATTAACATGTTTACAGCCTGTTACACAAAATGGTTTTGGTCTCTATAGTTAATTTTCCCCTTTATGACAACTGTGCGGGGAGTGAATGTTTATATGTGTCATGCATTTAAATTTTATCAAGGCTTAAAGTTATGCATAGTTGAGGAATTGGCCGCTTTGAGTGACTTGCCTGTCACAAACCGGGATGAACCGAAGTCTCAGCTCCACACACACACACCCCACCTCTTTTCCCATTTTTGGAATTGCCGAGAGTTAGGTAGAGTCAGGCACTGCCAAGATGGTTACGGCAGAGCAGCTCACTCTGAGCTTCAAAACAGCTCTCCAGAAACCTATGGGTGATGTCACAGAGGCTACATCCATCTTTATATACAGTCTGTGTATGGATACAACCTTTACCTTTGGAACTACATTTTCTCAACTGATGAACTACTGTATTCCTACGAACGAGAGTACCTTCCGCACATGCTGTATTACACTGCAGATTAGCTGTTTAAGTCAGAAATGGCAATGTGTAGGTGTTGGCTATTTGACAGTAAGATAAAGCAGTGAAAATATTCAAAGTGAAGCGTACACATAACCTTTTTTTTTTTTGGTGGGCATTTCTGGCTAGAAAACGTTTTTCCGGCTGGCCCCGTCCACAGCAGCACATCATTTAGCTTCTGAGCCGGTACTCCCGGCTGCTTCTCTGAACTGGTAGGGTGCCGATCTGAATCTACTGCAGGTAATACACTGACTGCAGATAAGTACCTCACACAACCCAACCAACTATCACTTATTATAGTATATAAGTATCTTCACCAGAGAACTGACAAGAGAAAACTGTCGAATGTCCTTTAGGTGATACTGTCAACATTGTGGCCTCAGTTGCAGCTACAGTGACAGAAATTCACTACCAAACGTTGCCTTCTCTTGTGTCATCTGTCAGGCTTCATCTGGCATAACCTGCTATATCATAATTTTAATATCATTAATACAAATAAATTCTATCAATAAAAAAAACATTTATATCAATTTCTTTTCAAAAATAAATTTACAAAGTGCTTTAGATATAAAAAAGATGAAGAAAATATGATAATAAAAACTTGCAAGAGCAAGCCTTCAAGACAAGGTTATGCAAGGGTGTGCATGTATGACCTTGGTTTGCTGGTGATGCTGTTTCACTGTGACACATTGAAATGTTTGACACAAGAATGCCTGAGTTATCCAGTTTCTATTTGGGGCACCTGTGATCAAAAATGAAAGGGAATGAATCTTTCCCCCACACTTTTGTGAAAGGGTTGCTTTCCTGATGTTTGAGCTGCGTGCGACTCATTGACTTTGAATTTAAAATTGCCCCACATGCAGAGCTTTTCCTCAAAGCTACTTATGGTAAGCAACGGAAGCGGTCGACGTTGCGGCAGGAGGACTTGTTTGAAGAATGACAAGAATGCAACCCTGCAGATGTTCATACTGCAAAAGAAAAAAAAAAAAAAAAAAAACTGGTAGGGTGCATCTCCCCCATATCCGCTTTTTGCTGCTACCTAACACCCAGCACCCTTCAGACACCTTAAAGTTGCAAATCACTCTAATCTGATGAGCTACAGCACAAGTGGGCAGGCTTGTAGTGTGATCCGCTAACGGTATGTATTAACCAATAGAGGGTTACAGTGCTTGATAGCAGCAGAAAACGACATAAAGACAATTTTACCATTAGTAAAATTTCCTTTGCGTGTTGTCCACCCACTTACTGTGTTTTTAAAATTTAGCTGTTTCCTTTTAATTTTGTCTTTTGTATTCAGCTCACTTGTTATATTCACTCTTTCTACACTTGATCATGTTGTAGATTAAATCTTAAATGGATAAAATAGCATTTTTTGCCAATCCATCTACACACAATAACTCATGATGACAAAGTGGAAATATGCTTTTAGACATTTTCGCAAACTAATTAAAAATGAAAAATGGAAATCTTTCATTTACAAAAGTATTCAGAACCTTAATTTAGTACTGTGAAAAGCCCCTTTGGGACTTTACAAGCTTTACACAACTGGAATTGGGCAGTTTATGTAATTCTTCCTGGAAGATCCAGCTCCATCAGACTGGAAGTGCCTATGAACTGCTATCTTCTGGTCTCTTCCCAGATGTTCTATGGGCTTTAAGTCTGACTATCCTTGAGTGGCCCAGCCAAAGCCCAGAGACTTGATCTGAAGCCACTCCAATGTTCTCTTGGCTGTGTGCTTCAGCTCATTGTCGTGCTGAAAGGTAAACCGTGACTCCACTCTCAGGTCTAGTGCACTCAGGAGTAGGTTTTCTTCAAGAACCTCCCTGTATTTGCCTGCATTCATCCTTCCCTAAATTCTGACCAGTCAAACTCCAAGCAGGTTGTCATAAGTCTTTTACTTAAAGTGGCTTCTCTCTAGCTACGCAACCATAAAGGCCTGATTGATGGAGTGCTGCTAAGATGGCCTTCCTTCCAGCAGGTACTCCCATCTCAGTCTTCTGAAGCTCTGTCAGTGACCATAAGGCTCTTTGTCACCTCCCAGACCAAGGCCATTCTTGCCCAGTAACTCAGTTTGGTTGGACAACCAACTTAAAAGAAGGTGGTTCCAAACTTCTGCTTCACAATTATTGACAACACTATGTTCCTGGGAATACTCAAAGCTTTGAAAAATGGTTTCATACCCTTGTCCTGTATGCTTCCTTCGAGGGCTTCATGGCTTGGTTTTTGTCCTGATATGCAGTGATGTTATATACACTGGTGTGCACCTTTCTAAACTATGTCCAATCAATTCAATTTGCCTCAGATGGACAATCAGGTTCTAGTCACATCTCAAGGATAATTAAAGCAAATAGGACCACAGTATGGAGTATCATGCAGTAAAGGGTCTGAATACTCATGTATGTATGTGATTTCAGTTGTTGATCTTGAATAAATTTGTAAAACGTGTTTCCACTTCGTAATTATTGGTTATTTAGTGCAGAATGGCAATCTTATCCATTTAATCTGAATACTATCTGAAGAGAACGTGGCCTTTTGAACATGCATTTGTTTTCTTTGTAATATTAATTTAAAAAAAGAAAAAAAAAAAAGGAAAAAAAACAACCCTGCAGTTACAATTCATTTCTTAGGTTTACACATGTCAAATAGCATGGTTAACTACATACCTCATATTTAATACATTGACATGTTTTTGTTTTCTTTAAACATTCAAGACATTAAAATTAGTCCCAGCTTTCATTAGATTTCACCAAATGAGCTAAGCCTTTTTGATAAATTTGTATTCTGTCTGCATGCATGGAGCTAAAGGGGCATAAATGAGAATAATATGAAATAAGCAGAATTAGCAGGCAGTGTAGCCAACCACAAACACCTCAAAGCTCCCTATCCATATATCTTAACCCCTGGACAAACACCCTCATTACTGGATTTGAAAGATCCCAATGGTTCATTAACAACGGCATTAATAAGTAGGTTGTAGGTCAAGCGTTTGATACACTTCATCTTCTTAGAATGGACCTTTGATTTGCGGAGTCATGGGCACAAAGTCCCAGGCTTTTACGCTCATATGGATTGGCACTCTGCCAGATGAGCAAGCTCAGGACAGCGAGCTACACTGTGACCCATCACCCCAGAGCTCCCTGACCAGAGTCCCCTAATTGGCTGCTTTTCTCTCTCAGACTGCGTTACCCATTCCAATTACAGCCCGGTGTTTGCATGCTGCTGAGTTCATTGGAGGACTGCAGGCAGATCAGACAGAGATGGGGGGGATGAGACACTGGTGCAAAGGCACAGAGGGAAAGCAAGGAGACAGAGGGCATTTACTCAAGTATCACAACATTTATGGTACTATAAACTTCTACTACACTGAATTTAGTTAAGGGAAATAATGTACCTTTAAACGAAACTAGTTGCTGCCTACTTTCGAGAATATGTATAATTTATGTAACACACACACACACACACACACACACACACACACACACACAAAAAAAAAAAAAAAATCACCTTATAAAGTACCACCTCAATTGGGGCATAGTTTTAGCTTATGCAGATTATGATTACATGATATATATACATTAGCAGATTAGAATGAGCTGCTTAACTCATGCTTCACCAGCTGCTTTGCTACCACCTGATGAGTAACATCCAGTCATATGCACTGTAACCTGACACTGTTCAACAGTGCAGCTCCCTCCACCAACTTGACCTCCTCCTTGTAGTGGTTAAGCAAGCACGGCCTATATGTAACTATGGATCATAAAATGACCTAAAAAGAAAAACTCTAAAAAAAGGTTATTTATATTGACCATCAACTAATTGGTTCTAGACTACTTAGCGGTGAACTAGTCACATTAGGTTACCTGGCATTTCTCATATTTTCTACACAAACTCAGTGGCACTGCATAAGAGATCATGCGCAGGGGGAAGAGGGACAAGATACATGATACACCCCCACGTGGACTCAATTTGCGTGGTCATCAAATACAGTATGTTTAAATGATATTGTTGAAGACACCATCTTCTATGAGTAAGTTATGGCCCTGCAATTGCCACAGGAAAACAGTTTTTGCAACCAAATTACTGCCAATTGGCAACTGAAGGTGCTTTCAGATTTTCTGTTAGTCATGATCTGACTGGGACATCATAGTCCTCAGCTACCTCAACAGAGGCAGAAAAACCCATTTGTGGGAGCAGATTGGCCAGACACTGAATGGCGGTGGTGATATGTTGTCAAGATATTATTGCCATAGAAAAAAACTCACTTGCAGCATTTTTGACAGTAAGTAAGCAAGTGTTCCAGTATTAAGAGGGGAGGTCTGCTGCCTCCTTTTGTAACTATTTGTAACTTCTATGCCTGTGTGTCTTTTTAATAGTCTGGGAGGGAGAATAGTCTGGGAGAAATGGGCTAGTTTAGTAAGCGACAATTGCATCGTTTCCCTTATTGTATGATTACAGTGCAGTGTTTGAAAGAGTGCTGTGCCCGATTGTGTTGCTTTAAACTAGTAGTCTAGACTTGTGTGTGAGGGCATGCAGTGGTGTTTTATGGCTTACTGGAAGCTATTTATTGTCCTGGTGGATGTAGCTGATCTCCGGCTGTTGGGTCCCTCTTATTATGAATTATTGTGTATAATAAAGATTATTGTGTTTCTGTACTTTTAAGTCTCTCTGTGATTATTTAAAGGCCTTGACTTCAAAGGCAGTGCTTTCCTGCCAACAGCAAACCCCACATTTATTACATTATTATACTTTACACCTCCACCTGTCAGGTACAGTTGCAGCTGCAGTGGTGAAGGTTGAGGCTATAGCTCTAGAGAACCTCAAGAAGGGCTCGAAATCTTCCCACAACCTGAAGGCGTGCGTGTTGTTTGCAGAGTCAACAGAGAGCATGATGTGGGTTTGACTCAACAATGACCACCAATGGATCCTGCAATAATATAACAGAATCAAGATTGCATGTGGAAAGCGTTTTTTCAGTTCTTTCACAACAGCCTTGCAGATCTGCTTGGTGACCTTCATGCACGGGCAGGAGCCTTCAGGGACAGCGAATCCCTCCATCGTCTTCTACACCAGATGTTTGACATGGCTGACAAACTCCTCTGGACTGAGGTTTTTGGAATACTGTGTGTCCCAGCTGTGGCTTCACATCCAGAGGTAGTAGATAGATCAGCAGAAATAAGGGGACAGAGCTTGGCGCGCCGACACCCAAGGAAGGCAGGTAAAGCTTGATCGTGTGACAATATATCAGACTAGGCAGGCGCCTACTGACACTCTGCAGGTCTTTCACCACAGCCTCACAGACCTGCGTCATGTCCTTCATGTCTTCAGGGACAGTGAGTCCCTCCATCGTTTGGTACACCAGGCGATTGATATACATGACGACCTCCTCCACAGTTTTAAGAGGGTGGCAGCTGTCCAGCACTCTCATCATCAGCAGGTTGACAAATTTTTAGAGCTGGTCACTGTGTGTCTCAGCTGTGGCTGATGGTTCAGGATTGGAGGACATTTCTTGAATTTTTTAAGCGCAACAAAAGAGCTATATCTTCTCTAGGATTCTTGACTCTGTGTGTTCTGATAAGATGCTCCCAAGTTCGTGAATGGTTTATGATACTAAATGTTTTGCAGTCTCTGGTGGTGAGATATTATCTCCCCAGAGATTATATCAGTATTAATTATAATGATAAAGAAATGGAGAAACATTCAAACAGTTTGTGTGTGTGTGTGTGTGTGTGTGTGTGTGTGTGAGACAGAAGAGTCCAGGGTTCACAGCTCAGGTGTAATCACAGTCTTTGGTGGTGTTACTTTTTCTATATAAGCGACAATCAAATACCAATGCATAAGATAAGGTTCTATTTTTACATAACGGAGATTTTGGTTGTTTACGCCCATTTTGCATTGTGTCTACATAGCTGATATTCTGGAGCTGACCATATGACCCAAGAGCTGGTCGTACATCTCTCTGACATGCTAATAGCTGGCCTGTTTTTAGAAGTGTGAATCCCGCTGCCTCTGTCTCCTATCCAAGTGATAGTTTGATGTTGGGAAGGCAGGAAGAGTAAGGCCATAAAATCTACATGTCATTAGCATGAACTCTTCAATAACATGCGATTGATGCTAGGCCAGGGAATGTCTGCTACATCCTTCTCTAATGTTCATGTATGCATTGACTAAAGGGGGGATTCACTCTCCTAGTAGAATCCTTGTTGCTGCTCATATTCTTTGAGAGCTTCCTCAAAGAGCAGGGGCTTTTTGTTTTTGCCAAGTCTAAGCCTCCACTCACACTTGTCATTTCAAGTATCCAGATAAAATCCAGATGCATTCTATTAACGATGAATTTTGCCTGCAGTTCTTTAATGTGTGGGCCTGTTAGTCAGTGCAAGACTTCTACCAACTCTGTTCAGAATATCTGGCACGTAAAATGGATAAAACAAACACTGTCAAACTCACAGCCAGCATTAGCTTGCACAGCCAGCAACAATCATGCTAAAAGATTGGCTCACTTGCTGTAGTGCTAGCTTGGCTAAGACATGTCTTGGAATGCAGTTCATCTCTAATTCTGCTTCGTTGCATTTACACTTGACCTTTTGATATCAGGTCAACATCTGATTTTAATGGCGCTAAATGTATGGAGTATTACTTTTGATAGCTTTGATAACGTGGTATTTCTATTTTGACTTTGGTAAAAAATCTGATTACCTCTCACACCACTGGGAGAGAGATAGATGGCACATGAGGGAATGAGATGAAGCACAGAGGGAACAGCAAGGTTCAGAAGCCCTTCAGAATAGGGCAACATCTGTCCTCCACAAAAAAAAATTGGGCTAAGAGAGAAATGAAGGACAAAAAAGGTGGACGGAGGAGAAATGGAGAGCGTCATAGAAAGACAGACTGGTGGTGGATGAGCGCAAATGAGAAATCCCAACACAGAAAGGGGAAGATGGAAGTGGGAATGAATATATGCGGGCAGTCAGTGAGTCTTCTGATCAGGAGGATGGGCTCCTATCACACACATGCTGTCAGTGCAGGAAGGAGACAGGCCTGATGGATTGTATGATAGATGTGTGGACGCGTGGAGCCGCGGCCCCAGCTGCTGGGCTTAATGAAATGTGTCCCACTACAAGATGGAGCGCTGGGATTTAAACACATCCTGCCACGCTATTCCTCTTCTTCCTAATACAACCAGAAAGAGCCGACGCCGCCATCAGGCCCCTCTCTGTTTGTCTTTCTATTTGAAAGTCGGCTTTTTCATTTGGAACCAATCCGCTGTCTCTCGTCTCACCCCCGAAATGAATCACGCTTCTATTCTCTGCACCTGTAGATCATTGACAAAACAAACTTGATCTGAAACGTACTTTGTTGTTTTTGTTTTAAGCCCGAGCTTGATCTTCTGCTTCAGTGCACCTTCAGCATGTGTCAGGATTAAAGCTGTTTATTCTAAAATCAACATTTTAAATGAATGAATTGAGAGCATCAAATAAAATACAAGACAGCATGCTACTTTTTTTATTTATTTATTTTTTTAAATGTAGAAGGTATCAAGAGAAACCGAAAAAGAATCTTCCTTCAGTTTTATTGTTGGCTCTCATTTCTTCTCCCCTGTGGCATCCGTTGCTTCCCTGTTGCCTCCGCTCTTTCCCTGCTCATGTCCCCCCTCTGTCACTTCCTCCTCTGTGTATCTTGTCCCTTGAGGCACAGTAGTCCTGTTTCTCTGCGGGAGTTCAGGGCATAAGGCCAAGGAGAGTCTTCGTCAGCCAAGTGTTTACAAAGCTTTCTGCCATGTCAACAAGGACAAACCGTTTCTGTCTCCTACTTCCCAGATCCCAAATTCCAACATCGCTGCCCACCTTTTCACTTGAAGGCCGGCCTGCATCTCTACAATGCGTGTCCTTCGCCGCCTCATCTGTGTGTACATGGCATGTGTGAGTGAGTGCGTATGTGTGTGTTAGTGTGGACGGGCTCGCCGAAAGCCCCGCTTCCTCCCCGGAATAATTGATTTAACAAATTGCCGGCCATGTTTCATTCTGAGGAAGTGACAGGAGCAAAGCAGGGAGACGGAGCCAGGAGATTAATTAGGAAACAAAGTCATCTTTATGGAAATTAAATGCAGCCTCTGATGATAGCCTTCCTTTCCCATCAGTCTGCCGGGTTTCGTCCCTTGTGCATGATAAAAGACTGGGAGGCCTCCAAAACATCACAGAGAAGACTGTCAGCGCCAGAGCCCAGCGCCTACACAGCACCCCTTTGCAATGCCAACTCCAGCTCCCATTTTCATGGGTGATGGGTTTTGGGCTATATCATTGGAAAGCATTGAACCCAGAAAAAACAGCTGCTCTTGAAAACAATGCAGTACCCTCTTCCGGGGGAAAAAATGCAGTAAAACAGAGGCCTGCAAAAAAAGTCAACCACATATCTCTCATAGCCAGTCATAGCCCTGCATACTGTATGTGCATCGCTCTCTGTAGAGCTTTTGAGATAACAAGCTCCCAAGAGACAGTGCACAAGGGCACATGGTAAAACTTGTATCCATTAAGTTTAGTGCATACTTTCACATCACACCGTGCCCTTATGATTGTAGGTGTGTGATTAACTCGGCCCAGTGTGCAGCTCTTCAACAACCAGTCCTCCGGGTTGCTTGAAGCTGCACGTCTGACCCATTGGTGCTTGTTTGAGAGAATTCTGAATATGCATGACATACCTGACTGCACTGGTTGACCATGCATGTCCGTCTGAAAGCACATTGAATTAGTCAGAAAAAAGAGAAATTCAAACAACAACATCACCAGCAGAAAGCCCAGGGGATAAATATGTATCTGTCTGTCTGAATTGATCCGTGGTATCTCTTTTTTCTCTCTTTCTTCGTTTCTCATGATGTAGTTTGATAACAGCAGTCATCCAGCCACTCTCAGATTTCAAAATAGATGACACAAGGTAGGCCATTACCGGAGACAAAAATCAATGAATGATAGGGTAGATTCAGGCATGCTTGCAAGTGTGTCATCAAGCTGTATTTGATAGGAAGACCTTGTGGGACATTGATATGACACACAGACATCAGAACCAGTACATTTAACTGAAGATTACAGATATTGAAACTGCATCCTAATACTTTATATATACATACATATATATATATATATATATATATATACATACATATATACATATACTGTCTATACTTAAATAAAATGTTTTAAATCCATCAATGTCATCCAACAACAGCATGTTGCAAAAGTTCTCTAAAACAAGTCAAATGTTCTTTGAGTAAATGTCACTTCGTCCAGTTTTTACCCAGGCAATGGGAGAAAAATCTCCAACATGATTGCTCTGGTCATAGAAAAGAAAAAGAGAAAAAAAAACAAAAAACTTGTAATCACCAGAACTCCACTGAAGCCATTTGTTGCATATAAAAAAGGCAAAGAAAATGTTCTATGACCCTGGACTTGTCTGAGTGACTGTCACAGTGGATCCCAAAGACTTTAGCTAAGATATTCATATTTTCCTAAAGTGAAAATCAGAACATTTTCAGTGCACCATACACGATGTCTTGACCTCAAGGGTGTGAGAAACCATAGTAGAGTAGTAGCGTTTGCATGACTGTTATCTGTTATCCTTTTTTTTTTTGTATGTTAATGTTCCTCAGAGCTCATGTGATCATGCAACACTGAAGAAACAATGGGCCAATTACAACAACCATCATTACACTCTAATCATTTGGGGCCGCACACCGAGAAATGAAAATTATGATGGCGCCGAGTTTGCCCTTCCCCAGGGGTCCTGGAGCATCTCTGCTGCTCTGCCTCCCAAGCTGTTTTTGTGTCTCACTTTGCCATTTCTGCTCTTGCTTTCTCCCCCTTGCACCCCCCTTTTCCCCCCTCTACCTGTATCTATTTCATTTTTTTCCACCTTCTTTTTATTGTCCCTAGCCACCCAAGAGCTGTTCTGTGGTTTCCTTTTGGCAGATCTTTCAGGTGCAATTTCTCCCCTGGTAAATAAGTGTTGTGACAGGAGACAGGTTGGAGAAATACTCGAGCCCGATGAGAGGAGAAAAACATTGTGGAATTCCTCCTGCAGCAGTGTTCCAAGGCTTATTTTCCTGTGTGGCTGTGTCTGTCTTCGTGTGAGTGTGCATCTGTTGCCGTGTGTATTTCTCACTGGTTGTGCAACAGTCAAATAGCAGAGTTCAGGAAATTAATTTAATGGGAGTAATCACTTACTAATAATTAAATTAATCTAATGGACAACTATTGCTGTTATGGCCCTCACAGATCACAGGTCAAAGGAGTATTTCAGCTCCTGAGACCATGGGCACGTGGACAAATCTCTATATACAGCAAAATCAGATAAGCACTAGCACTTCATGATTTTCTAATACATGAAAATAATGGATGAGATGGAGGTGAAAGAAGTTTCCTCTGCTGAGTTAGGGTGTGTTATTGCTCTCGCATCATGTCCAGACGAAAAGAGAGACTGTATTGAAATCTTGAATCTGTCAAGGTTTAGGTGATAACAGCACAGGCAGAGAGGACCCAAATGCATAAAAGCACAAGAAACACAATGGCTTACAGGAAGGTGAGGCAGACAAGGGTCAAAACCAGAGACAGAAGTTCAAGACAAACAAACATATTCAGTCAGGAGCAGGCATGAATCTAAAGCCCAGGTAACAAGAACTCAGAGAAACCATTAGGAAACATGAACAGATGATCTGACGGGGGGTGCTGGTGACAATGGCAAGTTTAAATAGGCTGGGATGACGAGGTAAATGGGAACAGGTGTTTGAGTGGGAGGGGGAGCACAGGTGAATGAAGACAGAAAACAGGTGAGCAAGTGTAATAGTGAACAGGAAAAGGTACCTCCATGCATCCATTAGGGACATCTGGTGGATGGATGGAGAATGGCAGGTCTGGAGGGGAGAACATAGAGATTAAGGAAAATGACAGAATCCATGTTTTAAAGTTTGTTTGTAGCCAGTTTAATCCATAGTTTGAAGTTTGCTATGGGTACCTGCATAGGCTATGTAACAATGATTTGGTTCCAAAAAGCCACCATCTGTACCTACCACAACCAGAAACCCTGGGTCAGCCGGGAGACCACCCCCTTCAGATAGCCAGATATGACTTCCCATCCCATTTAAAAAGGCATCCACAATTTTCCCTGGCCCTAAGATACCAACAACTATTACTGTCACACTGACATCAGTCATTACGAAGGGCTTTGAACGACTAGTCATAATGTACAGCTACTGCTCTCTTTCTGACACAATGGACCCTTATTAGTCTATATACAGACTAAACCGGACCACGGATGACGCCATCGCCTTGGTGACACACACTACACTCACCCACCTGGACAAAGAGAATATGTGATAACACTCTTCAACGATTACAGCTCAGCGTTCAATGCCAAACAGTTCAATCTTGGGTTCAACAGACTAGAGAATCTTGTTTGTCATAGTCTGAGAGTCCTTTAGGTCCTTTTTGTTGCAAACTTTCACTGAGCAGACGCTTCCATCTGGCCACTCTGCCATAAAACCCAGATTGGTGGAGTGCTGCAGCAATGGTTGACTCGTGGAAGTTTCTCCCATCACCCCAGAGGATCGCTGGAGCTCAGCCAAAGTGACCATCAGGTTCTTGGTCATTTCTCTTACCAAGGCCCTTCTCCCGAGATAGCTCAGTTTGGCCAGGCGGCCAGCTCTAGGAAGAGTCCTGGTTGTTACAAACATCTTCTATTTAAGAATGATGAAGGCCTCTGTGCTCTTCAGTGCAGCACATTCTTTTTTGTAGCCACATCTGTGCCTTGACACAATCCTGTCTCTTAGCTCGGCTGGCAATTCCTTCCTCCTCATAGCTTGGTTTTTGCTCTCACATGCATTCCCAACCCTGAGACCTTAGATAGACATGCACCTTTCCAAATCAGGTCCAATCAGCTGGATTTACAACAGGTGTAGCAACATTTCAACAATGATCAAGAGAAATGAAGTGTCATAGCAAAGTGTCTGAATACTTATGCCAATGTGACATGTCAGTATTTCTATTAAGTTTTTGTGTAGATTGTTGAGGGAAAAAATGATCATATGCTTTTATTTTAGCATTAGGTTGCAACTTAACAAAATGTGAATAAATTGAAGGGATCTGAACACTTTCAGGCTGCAATGTACACCTACTTACCTACCACCTATTTTGAGACACTGTTAAGTAGAAAAGAATTGTGCTTAATTATATCTTTTTGTAATGATGACATGCTTTTTGAAAGTGTATGCGTCTAAGTATATTTATTAAATAATTAAATTAGGTAAACCAGCACGTGGAAAATGTGATCTTAGTAACTTTAAAATAAATTTCAAGGGTGTCTACATTAAGAGATGAGTCTACTCCTTAAGTAGAACAGAAACATTAGTAATGTCCTTGGACACCATCTCTTGGTCCCTTTCAGTGACAATGAGCGAGCCAACATCCATTTATAGCTTCCGAGACAAGCAATAATTTTCTCCAATTAAGTGTGCACATATCAACACATACTCAGATATTTAGATGCATTTACGCAAACATGTTTTAAATCAACAATATAAGTTCTTATCTAGTTCATACGACCCACTTTCTGACCTAGATTCTTTCCGCCTTTGCAGGTACTGACCATTAGGCTGTGGCTGATGAATGATCTAATACAATCACAGCATTCCCTGTGTTGATTAAGAAGTATTACGTTTTCTAGTTGTGTTAAAAATGCCCTCCTTCAGCTCGGTGTTTTCTGCCACCCCTCTCTGTCGTTGCTAGGTTAAAAGTTTCGAAGATTGACCACACTTTGAGGTCAAGGTGAAAGATCGAAGGAACACGTCTTTAGACGAAATTTCAATCCGCTTTCCCGAGTTAAGATGTGAAGTGTTGTTTTAACTTTCCACTCAAAAACGAAATGTCAGACCAGGGAGAGATGAGCATCTGAACAACAATTAATTTCTTCCAGAACAAGACAGCCATAAAATAAATAAAAAGAACTCTACATGAAAGACAACTTTTAGTGAATAACAGCCGCTCCAATGCACACACTAAAACTTGCAAACACACCCAGGGAGAGAGATAAAGAGACAGGAGGAGATGGACAGATGCTGAACCAGAAACAAGCTAAATAAGTGATGAAATGGTCTGCTCTCAGAGAGGAGATGAAATGGAAAATGTGTGCAGCAGTAGTTCCAGACTACACATTCTCTGCAAAATAAGCAATGTCCCGGTTAATACTGTCCCTTTTCATTTACAACCAAATGTCACTGAAAGCTAACGCTAACGTTTATGAACACAGTGTAAATCTCTTTGCTACTCATTAAATGACAAGCGTCTTTTAATGCCAACACACTCACTCACTGAGACACACAAATGCACACACATAAATTTTAATTTCAGGTTTTTACAGGTCGAAGGTCTGATCAGACGTCTTTAGCTGGTGGCTGCGTTAACACTTGTTCCTGCTCTTTTAGTTTGAATTGATTGAGTTGGTAATTTGATTTTATATAGTAGTAGCAAAGAGGAAACAACTACAAAATGTCAATGTAGGTACTTAAAGTGACACTGTCGACCAAGGACATCATCTTCCTCCTCTTTTTTTTTTTGTTGCAATTTTACACTTGTTCCTAACAGTATAACTCAGAAATGCACAGTGTAACTAATGTCAGCACACTATACGTCAAATTGAAAAGAATATGAAAATACTAACACTGGCTAAAGGTCACAATAATAACTATACAATATCTTTGAGCTACAGAGAGTTGTCATACCTAGACCCTGTGTGCTAAAAATTACTTTTGTGTACTACTAATGGTTTTTGCCACTTTTCCCACCTTTTATAAGGAAACATAAGTGCTGCCTAGTTTATGTTACCTGATAATGTCTTTTCTAACATAGGAGGCACTATATTTATGCGCTGCATGCAAGTTGTAGGCAGGGGGTCAGGTTGGTGGGTGTACACAGCTCTCGACTTTGACTCCATAGACTATGACTCATATCCTGAGTGCTGTCTACAGTTAAGGTTAGGGAGAGATTGTGGTTGCAGTTAAAGGTTAATTAACATGTTGAGTCTTGGGCTAAGTCACTTTTAACTTTTTTAATGTCAAAAGTAAGACTGCAATCTTTCCCAAACTTTCCCAAAAGTCAGAATCACAAAGACTGTCTTGAAATTAAATCCTGTGGCAGCGTCTACATTTCTGGCACATTCAGACATACTAAGGATTCACAGGAAACAATGCATGTATCCACTGTTACTGTTTTTAATTGAATCCACTGTTACTGTTTCATGATCAGGAATTTCAAACTTCTTCACTGTTCCCTGCTATGTTGTGGACTCCAGTGTGTGCATCAAGTCAGATGGTGGTTGCAATTATTTTCTGACATACCATTTTATCAAAACAGCATGAGTGGCTGTGCTGTGAACCGCTAAAGCAATACTCCTCTGTTGCATTTCTGACAAAGTAGCTGCTTAAAGGAGCTATTGTATGTTTTGCAATCGCCACAATTAGAATTTACAGCTGTTTTCTTACCAGTCCAGAGGAAATGTTGTGAGTCCAGCATCACAATTCATTCTTTTACTCACCAAAAGCTGTGTCCAGTGGCGGAGAGCAACGCCAATGTTAACCCTTGTTTCTATCATGTCTTTTTCTTCTACTGTAGTGAGCATGCTAACCAGCTATCCCCGGCCCGTATCAGCTTGTCACATTTCCTTAGCGACTCACTATAGACGTAGCACTGCTCAGAGGGCATATTATAACCTCGGTTCTTGTGAAGACAACGATGGCTGAATCTGCTGTCAAGCCACAATCACCACCACCCGCTACCGCTTTAAGGTTACCCCTTACCCCTTTGAGGAGTGTTTACACAGAGCGTTTACAGACCCTTAGTATGTGATGTGATGTGAAGTGAGGACTTGCGATTTCCCAACCATCCACCCTGGTCATCTTCCAAAAAACAACTCCTGTCTTTGCAGCCTACAGATTGCTTGTCAGATGAACACCACATACAGCACATCTAGTGTTGTACAGCATACAATAAAACTAAGTGCACCCCTGGTGAATATCACTAAAATGTAAAGTAATTACAAACCCTGTCCATTTAATACAGTTGTATTTGTTTTTTAAAGCCCAAGTAGAATGAAGCCAATTAATTAGAAAAAAACATAAATGTTTGACTAATTAAATTATAATGAAAGGCCCATATTAAAGAACCAACTGCAACAAAAGTCAGTACACCCTTCATTAAGGAGATTCCATTCTTTTTATATTTTGTATGTCCGCCTTTATTTTTGATAACAGAATCGATCCTCCTGGGCCTGGATGATACCAGTCTGGCACAAATACATGGAAAGATGTTCTTCCATTCTTTAGATTATTCTTTTCAGCTGCTCTTTGCTGGAGGGCTTTTGTTGCTCTACCTTCCACTTTAAACTACTCCAAAGATGTTCTATTGGATTCAAGTCAGGGCACATACTTGGCCAGGTCATAGTTTCCTCCCTTTTCTTCTTTAAAGGCTATTGTGTGTTTGGGATCATTGTCATGTTGGAAAATTCCTCTCCTGCCAAGCTCCATGAGACCAGGAGTCATCTTTTCATTTAACATTTGGGTATACAAACTTGTATTCATAGTGTTGCCTGTAAATGTCATCTGCCCTACAGCTTTTGTACTTATGCAGCCCCACAAAGGCTCACTCGCACCGCCATGTTTCACAGTCGCCACAATGCAATCACTGTGTTAGTCCTGGCCAGTTTCACCCCAAACAAATCATCTGATCCAAACTAATTTATTCTGGTTTCATCTGACCAAAGAATGTGCTTTCAATATTCATCAGGCTTCCTTTCATGCACTTTGGCCAAGTTTACCAAGTTTAATCTTGCAGTTTTGTATGTAATGGTTTTCTTCTTGGACACTGAGCGGCTGTGGCTCAGGAGGTAGAATGGATCACACCTCCACCACCACCACCACCACCTCCATTCTCAAGTGTCCTTGGGCAAGATACTGAACCCCTGATGTGTCGATGGTAGAAAAGCACTATTTGTGCAGGAAAAAGCACTGTTTGAAAGTGTGCGTGTCAATTGGTGAATGTGGCTTCCATTGTAAAGCGCTTTGAGTGGCCAATAAGACTAGAAAAGCAGTATACAGTAAGTGCAGTCCATTACAATCTGTTGACGTTAATGTCCTCTGCACTGTCTGATCAGTCACTCAAATACCATTTGCTACAGATAATCTTTGTGCCAAGTCAGAAGCACTCACCTCTTTTTGCCTGATTCAAGGTTGCGTAAATAGCTAATTGTGTTGTGGAGTCATTTCTTGAGGACTGTCAAATATGGTTTCTTGGTTTTTCCTTTTACCATGTGGAGCCACGTTGTAGTAGAGACAAGTCAGGCCTAAACTGAGGAACACTACTACACTGACTCTTGTTGCAGTGATCTGAGCTGTATCCATTTTTGTTGCTGTGAGGTTGTCTTTCATTCTAGTCTATTTAACCTGTTTGTCTTTAGTTATGCATAAGATCAAATACCCTGCACTTCAAAATAAAATAGCATTGATGAGGAAAAAATAAATAGAAAAAAAAAAACAATTATTGTAAGAACAGTTTCGAATCATTTAACATTTTAGTGATATTGCACAGGGCTGTTCTCACTTTTGTTTTGTTGTATGTGCGAAAAGCCAGACTTGGCAGCCGGTTCTCTGGCATTCGGTTTCAAATATAATGGAGCCTTAGGTTCACTATTTGCACCAGTGATCGAATCGTGTCAATGTAATGCAACAGTGAGAGTCAGGTAGAGTGACTATAATATTTAAAAGAACTTACAGAAAAAAAATAGAAATTGTGAAGAAGAAGGAAAAGCAGTCCTATTATCATAATAACCGAACATTTTTCTCCTATACTCCTTTGCAAATGAAAATTCTGCTGGACATATCTGGGAGAAAGAATCTCCTCTATTAATTTCATCCTGCTCCCTCTTTATTGGTCCACCCACAGAACCCAAATGAAATAACCCTGTCAGGTTTAATTCTAGTAAGACATTGCTCTCCCAGCGCAAAGGACACACACCCGTATGTTAGAGAGGAGCACCTCAGGATTTGCGCTTGGCATTTCTGCAAAGCTGCACAGTATGAACCATAAGCTTTGGAAAACTCACTCAATCCAAACAAAAGATTGTAAGTGCTGAAGTATCGATTAAGGCTTGCAATCAGAAGAATCAGCAGTAGACGTAAACACATATCAGTATTTAAGACCTCCAGTCCAAACGTATATGAGCTACAGTATGTGCTGTATGTGCACCCAAGGGTCAGAGTTTAGTCCCCACTGCTGAATGCAATATGAAACCTCCAAGACATATTATGTCTCTGAGTTCACTGGCACAGCTTGACTCAAGTGCATCTGTTGGGTGAAATTGAAGTTTTACCAACTCGTTAAAAGCATGCTTGTTTACCTCAGTCTATAGATGCCACAGAGTACATGTGGTATTTCTTTTCAATGTCAAGATTATTGATGTTTGTTGCAGTGGTGGAGCCTATAGGGATTCACTGGGTGGCTGAATGGGAGCTGTACTTTCATGCCCTTGGAAAAAAAGAAAAAAAACAATCTAAAGTGGTTTAAGAGCAAATGGTGATTTTGAAACTTTTCATTCTGCTCTTTATCTCTCTGTTTCCTTGTGTTGCCGTGGGTTGCAGTTATTCTACGCTCTGCTCGCACGTGGCTCTCCCTGTGCTTGGATGGCATGGAGGTGTGCAGGTGAGGGGTCAGCTTCTAAAATATCATGGCACGATTAACGTCACAATTACCCGATGACTGTAGCCAGTAATATCCTCCTCCTCTGTCTCCGTGACTGGAATGAGGGCAATCCTTATTATTGTTAGAAAAGTGCTACCTTTGGTAAAGCCCAGGGGTGGGTGCAAATCTCCTTTAGGCAGCTCTAGTGTCTCTAGGACAGACAGGAAGGTAAGTAGTGAGGAAAAACTGGGTCAGATTGAAATTCTTCTTCAGTAGTTATATTGTCAGCAAGGAAATTGTTTCTACTTAAACAATTGAAATTATTCAAAAAATATTGGATTTGATTCCATTACCTAACCAGTCTTAGAATGTTGTTAGTATGTATAATGAAGGGATCATTGTTTTTACTCACATCTTTGATTTTAACAAACCTAAATGCATCGATTTCCAGCCTGGTTTGCCAGTTTTGAGTTAGCTAAGTTGATTTGACTTTATATTTTCAGCTATCAACATTCAGTGATTCCAGAAAACAACAAATTGGCTCTCTTGTAAAGTTTTTTATTTAAATGTTTTAACTGGATTCAGCAGGTTGATGCTGAACCTCGGTAGAGTTGAGCTGACACCAAAAATTCACAATAACCATAAGTATCTTGCAAGTGTGTGATTATCCTGGTCTGACATGGAGAATAAAAGGACCTTTTTAGTAAACGAGGCACATTTTGAGTTTTCTCTGAATATATCACTTAAATATTTTGACTTTTAGTGTATTAAACTAAAAATGTCACTTCCAATCTATTCAGCATGTAATTCAATTTCACTCACATCCATTTCTCCATTATCTATTGCTTAAAGGTTTTAAGTCAATTAGATGCAAAATCTTTTCTTTTTTTGAGTAAAGCCAATTTGTCTGGGTTAACAGCGTTTTTGCATCTCTTTGAGTAAGGTTGTTTAGGTGTAACACATCCTATTTTGTGGTGTCTGATTTCGTAGTATCTGCTTCCTTTTGTCCTGGATCTACAGTACATGTAAATCCAGCAACGATTTTCATTCATAAGCATGTACATTCAAAAGGTCACTGATGGTATAAAGCCCGCTGAGAGAACCAGCACCCAGCTCTGCAGCTCTTTGACGCTCGTATGCTTTTGCCGCATTGTTTTGCTTCACTGGTCTGTATTCAGTGTATGGCTGCCTCCTAAAGGCTCCCGCCAACCTCCTCATATACAACTGTAGACAGCTGATTCCAGTAAACAAGCTCCGACAAAAACCAACAGTACCTGTCCTGCTGTACTGCCTGCTCAGCATGGAATGGCAGAGAACATCCGTTAACAAGTAGCTGGTGAAGTCAACCGTCCATTATGAGAGAAAAATGCAGCTTATAAACTGAGCGATTCTTAGGTGCATCTTTGAATCTTTTATCTGTTTGTGAGGCAAAACTCTGAGGATTTAGCTTTCAGTAGTTGCACTACTTGGCTTTTTTTTCTTTTCTTTTTTTTTTTTTATTCCCACGTCTCCCAAGTACTTTAAATCTGCTGATTTAGCAAAATTCTATTCTCCTGCAATCCATTACATTTCCTTTCTTGTATTGATTTCTAATATTGGGTCTCATGTTGCAGGAAGGAGTCGTTTGTTGTGATGACAGAATAGATATTGAGATCATAATTTGAACATGTGAAAAAGACATTGCTCACTGTACTTTCCACATCTGTGTGTTTATGTGTGGTTGCTTTACAGTCACATATTGTATCAACATGACCAGATCCCTGTCATTATCTATTAGGGGGTGTGAGCATTGTAGAATCCATTTTCTGTTTTTCCTGCTTTTCTCTGTTTATTTTGTCAGGGAATCTTTTATTCTTATTTATGTAATTTTACATATCTTTTTTGTTTCGTTGCTTATGTAAGATTTATGTCATTATGGGTTGGGGGAAATACTTGGCTTTTGCAATGGAGGCAAAAGCCCTGCATCTGTGGGCTTTTGCCTGCATTGCTCCTTCATTTGCGTTCTGGTGATGGCTCTAGATTTTCCCCTGCTCTTTCATCCTCTGCAGATCTTCTGTGCATGTTCAGTCCTCATTGTGTGAGCTGAGAGCTCACTGGAGGGAGTCGCTGTGTTTGCAGAGCGGTGGGGAGCAGGCTGCCCTTGGAGCTTTCTTCTCTCCCCAGAGTGTTGGGGTTTCTAGGGGTTTTTTCGAGTTGTGTTTTACATTGTGTTACTTATGAACTAGATTGGCGCTGGGAGTTATGAGCTCAGGGCAGTCAAGTGGTTACTTTATAACAACCTTAAGTGTCATGGAGACTGGGATCTGTTCTCAATTCTGACACTACTGAATGGGTGACACTATTTTTTTTTTTCCTTTTCTTTCTTTGAAGTGGAAATGTTGACATTGTGTGATGTCAAGGGCTGGATCCTTTGAATGGTGTTACCCAAAAAGAGCCAGAAGGTTCAACCTGTGCCACCTTCCCAAATGAGATAGTCTAGCCGTAAAAAGGCGAAACTAATGTTGCTGTTTATATCAATACAATTTACAACAACATATCCGGATTGCCAACATAACAACATAACAAGCAGGTAAGGCCCAGTCCCCATTATTATTTGCAGTGGCTTTTCTTAAAATTATCCAGGTCAAGGGGCAAATCAATCAATGACACATGGCTTTACAAGTTAACAGGGAATCCTTGAGAGGCACACAATGGATTGTAGAATAGTGTTGGCCACAGTCTTTGTGTAAACAAGCAGTGTTCTCCAACGTCTAACAACAGGAGACTGGATTTCTCAGACACATTTGAAGCTGCCTTTGAAATGTGGCAGCCTGCTGGACTTGTTTGGACATATTTAGTCTAGAAATGTGGACCTCGGAGAATCCAACAGCTGAATTGGGACACAGTGTCTCACTGGTCTTGAAACATTCAACACAGTCTGTCTGTCCATCTCTCTGCTCTGCCCCAATTCCATACATCTTTCTAATTGTGCACAGTATATACTACATGCTAATTTTCAGATTTTTGTCCAGTTAATATTCCAAGAAATAACATTTTGATACCAAAAAAAAAGAAAAGATACAATACTCACACCTTTGTATATGTCAAGCTGCAATTTTAAAATACCACTGCCAGTTAACTTGTGAAAGAAACAGAAATATGTTTCTAGAATAACCCGACCCTTTTTTTTTTCTGAGATGTTCCTGGAGCTCTTTTATTACCATACACAGTTAGTTTAATTTTCTTCCCAACTGTAAGCAGCTTCTCCTTTTCCGTTGTGAGGGGAGAATTTCCATTGAGGGAGAATAATGTACATCCACAGCCCACTCAAAAATCAAGTGTGTTTAGTATGCGTACTAATTGTTTTGAGGATACTTTATTTTGTCACTCTCCCCACTGTGAACGTGCTCAAAGCCTGCTTGAAACTGGTCTGTGATAATTGGGCTCAGCACCAGTCTCCCTTTATGTCTACCATCTCTGTGGTGCTGAAACATTTAAACACAGGCTGTGTCCCAAATCCACACTACACACTCGCAGTTAGTGTATAAAAAAATCAACATGAGCATTTTATTCTAACATTAAATTATACAATATGTGGAAGGTCAGGTGTCAATCAAACTGTGACTGGAATGTCACAGCCAGACATATAAATAAGTTTCCTAGAATTCAGTGCGTTCTTTTTTCTTTGCTTTCCTGTTCCCATCAAGAATTTATTTTATATTTCTTTCCAACTGTGAGCGGCTCCTCCATTTTCTTTTTGTGCATTGCATTGTGGGAGAATAGTATAACAGCACACTCAAAAGTCAACCATGTTCAGTAATGCATATTGCCTGGTTTGAGTGAACTTTATTCTGTCAGTTTCCAGTGTGAACACTATCCTGCTTCAACTAAAGGGCATGCCTGCAGTATTAACACGGTTATTGTGCCTCTGTCCGTGGTGCTGTAATGGTCAAATCCTGCTATTCATTTTGTCTCTTGCTCTTCACTTCAGTATTCTTTTTTCAATGATCATCATCAGTCATATCGTTCCACTGTGATTTTAGTACAACTTCTTTGAACAATTCAAACATGAAGCAACACCCCAACAACTATGAAAAACTTTGCAGAAGATCAGTTTGTTGAATTCACAATCATAGAGATTTTGCCTTATAGCCCCCCAGTGATAACAATGTATTCATCCATTTGTTGTATTTGGATACATCTTAAATGTATTCAAATACATGATTAACACTGTCATACCATTCATGTCTTTTTCCTTGTCTTCTAACCTTCCTTGTCTTTTTTTTTTTTTTTTTTTTTTTGTCTCATGACACTTCATTAACTGAACCCAGTGGAACCAGAACGTGAATTATAGACCATACTTTTAAATAGATTCATCGCATCAGCGTGCTGCATTTGAGTAGTGCAATTAAGTTGCTCATATGTATCAAAAGGAAAGGTTTTAAAATTTCAATTGCATTTTAACCGAATGGAAATGTGTGGATAATTGTCCAATGACTGGGAGTTGTTTGAGCTGCTTCATGTTCCCTTTCTATGGGAATAGCCATAGCATAAGCAAGATGAAGTGTACTTTTTAATGAGGAGAACCACATGATAAGCCCTCTGGGCTTTTCAGCTCTGTGAACACCCGCACTGGATCAGAAATGCTTTAAACTTATAACTTATCACCATGGCGGTTTAAACATTAGCAAAATAAGTGATTCAGTTGATAACAGCAGATGTGTTGCCTCCTTGTGCATAAAGCATCAGCTTCAAGATGGTTTGGATTTGATTTTGATGGCATTTTGTTGCAAGTGCAGCTTCAGGTAATGTTGCATTTGCAGATGTTAAACTGGCTAACATTGGATATTATTCTGAGACATAAAACAAGGGCAAGATCGAGAGCAGAAGACACAACTGATAAAAAGACACAACTGGTTGAATACAGCCTGTTCTAAATTCTTGCAATATCTTGGCGAAGTGCAGCTTTATGTGAAAATACTTCAAAAGTATAGCCTCAAGGTCATGTTTTGTAAATCTGGAAATGTTGTTTACTCAGACTGTATAAGAAGATAAATTGACAGAGGCAAAATACCAGATCTGCCTGCCTGTGAGGTATAGGCATCCTTGGCAACCCCTGCTCTCTTATGCTGTGCGTAGCACTCACCTGCAGCGTCCCATTGTCCCCTGTCAAATAATCGGGTGAACCTCCAAACATCCCTCCCAGATGGCTGCAGCAGCAGTCTTCTCCAAACCCGGAGGATCCCCTTTTTCTGCATTCTGCTCATGTGTGGCGTCCCACTGAACTGCCTCTTGCAACTTGCTAAATCATTCAGCAATCATTCAGCACAGACATTGGTGGAACTGCCCTGCCTGCTACTTTGAGCACCGGGTTTAAATTACTTGCAGCGAGGACGGATCCGCTGAAAAGCATCCTAGTATGGATTTGCTCTCTGGCCAGGTGTTTCTTTCAATCTGAACTATTGTGTTGCCCTCATCTTTTCCAACAGCTTCTTATAAATTTTTGTCTTGTCTCTTAGCTTCTGGAGAATGGAGATAAGTGAGGGCTTGTGTACCTGTAACCATACCATGTATCAAAATCTGTAACTGTAACAGGTAGAGCCAGCGGGAACAAAGTCAAATCAGGACAGAAGTGGCGCAAATTAATTGAATTTATCGGAGCTCTGGTGTCCATTTACTCAGCTTAACTGAGACTAGCTGGCTTCTGTGTAAGCCTGTGGAATTCTACTGTCTGAAAAACCACTCCTTTTCTGCAAAAAAAAAAGTACTGAAAAGATTTTTTTTT
Source organism: Seriola aureovittata (assembly GCF_021018895.1). Lineage (NCBI taxonomy): Eukaryota > Metazoa > Chordata > Actinopteri > Carangiformes > Carangidae > Seriola > Seriola aureovittata. Next base: position 7,449,148 of record NC_079381.1, on the reverse strand, counting down.
TATATCGTTAATCTCTGTCTACCTAATCAGTTAAATGTTAATCTAAAAACTGTCATTTTGACCTTAAAACAGAAACTTTGATAAACTGAAAAAAAATAATATACTGCCAGTACAGGTTCACATCCTTTCTGACTCTCTCCTCACCCACCCACACTCATGCACATCCAGTGTGACTGCACAGTCTCTCTGACACCTGATAGCTACTTGAAAATCAACACGGCACATTAAATCCAACTATTAGCTCATGTTTTTTTATTTAGTTTTTTCTTTTCAATAATTTGTTCTTTAGAACAAGATATGAAAAAGAAAAACAAACAACTTTATTTATTTTAATGAAGAACATCAAATCCACATCAATCTTCTTGCAGCTTCTTTTAACTTTGGTTGCATGCTGGTGGGCACAGTGTCTGATGAATTTGTCTAATAATCACAACATATCATTTAATGACAGACAGTTGCCATAAAGAAGCTGTGTCTTTAATAGCCTGTATTCACAAATAGAACAAAATCAGCAGTACATGACTGAATGCACTTGCTCCTCATTTATAATAATATTGGACATTACCTCAAAAAGTGTGTATGATGTTTTCTTTGTGTTGCTGTTTCATCTCGCTCATAGTCATACTTATAGTAATTTGTTCTCAGGTCTATTTTGCTAAACAGATCTTCATCTTGGTGAGACTTCCTGCATAAATAGAGCACAACATTAATGAACTGAACTGGTTGTTGTTGTGTATCAGGCTGCTTTATGCAGAACTGTACACTTATTCTGCCTACAGCAGTCTTTTCTGTTATTAACCTAATACTAGGGGCAACACCAAAACGAGGAATCATCACCTGCAAATGAGACGAATGCAGACAGACGCACTTTCTTTTGTATTGAAAAGGGAAATAAGCACGATGACTCACTTCTGAAAAATGCATTTCACTGAACAGTTGGCTGGTAAAATATTCAATGATGTTTCAAAAGAGCCAGAGCATTAGTTCAGGTCATTTTTAGAACTCGCTAATGAATATTGAATCTATTGAAGATCAATGGAACCCCGAAAAGTAAAACATTTTGGAAACTGCATTAAAATTTGACACTTTTAGTCATTAAGATCCTAATCAGACACACAAAGGGCTACTGAAATGAATTACACTTATCAGAGCAGACACTGATTAAGGTCCACCATACATGCCAATAGCTACAAGGTGTATGAAAGACATCAATGTGCAGCTCCTCAGTATGATGTCTTTTTTTTTTTTTTTTTACTGATGGCTGAATAAAGATGATTCTCCCTGTGGTGGAAAGAAACAGTTAACATTAAATCTTTACTAGGGAGCAACAGTGTCTATGGTTGCTCAGGCAACTGCTGGTTGCCAAGGTCAGTTTTTATGATATTCACGTTTCCTCTGGACACCTTTTAAGGACACGACATCAAAATCAAAATAACACCAACAGAGGGAAGTCTGTTTTAATATGAAACAAAGCGTTTCATCCAAAGTTGTTTTCCTTAATTGCAATCATCGTTTACAACGCTTTCTCTCTGCCACTTTGTGATCAATATTAAATTTGACATAAGTGAGGGTGGCAGAGGTCCATTCTCACTAAGTCTATTACAAAATCTTTGTCTTCTTGTAATTGGGAGGGTGACTCTGCAGTCACCCCTCTGTGTCACTCATTATAGGCCAATTTACAAACTAAAAGAAAAAAAAAAACACTTCTCATATCCACTTCAAAGGGCTGTTGTAATCCCTCAGAGTCCCAGGTGCTCAAACCTGTTTTCACATTAGCATTAATATGCCACTTGATAACTGTCAAGGCGACAATATGCAACCTGCACCTTTTTTTTTCCCACACGGGCACCTCCCAAAAGTCAAAGCTTGTGCAGTGACACACTGTTAGAGATCACAAACACGTTTTACAGTTTAACATTCCCACTGCACTTCCTGTTGAGAAATGTGAATTGTGAAAGGCAGGCAGTTTGAATCTCAGTTTGAATAGTGTTTTTCAGCTTTCAAAATGGCCTTTAAATATAAAAATTAGATGTCGAGATATTTTGTCCTTGCTAAGCAGCAGGTTATTGCGTATCACAAAAAGCCATCCTTGATGTGATTATCAGGTTCAAAATTCAAGTGTCTTCCGGCCCTGTAATGAGACCTGCACTTTTAATACTTAAAAATAATGTTCACAGCAATTTATTGCAGCAAGTCAGCTATACTAAATTTGTGTGTGCAGTGTTTTGTTCTGTCATGGTTGTGTATTGTGTTGCATGTTTACTACTCCTTATCAAAAATTAAACCCCCGTCCTTGGAGCTATAAAGGCACTGAATAAACTGAACTGGAGTCAGGTTTTTGATCGTCTTTGAGAAGGCATCTGTAGCTGGGGCCTATGGGACTATTTCCTCTTGTTTTTGATGGCAAAACATTTTTTTTAAGGAGAGGTTCTGTCTTAAAGTCCTTTTGAACCTGGTTTCAAATCTTAAGTATTTCTCTATAACATTAAATATTAATCATTTATTAAACCTGTAAGCAGCGTTGAGCGTGCCCTTGCACTGTTGTGCACCTCAGGGGTGCTGGGAGGAGACCACTTGACTCAGCCAACATGCAGCATGTCCCTGTATATTAAGTGTAAACCACACCATGAAAATTACATGTAAATCAAATGATGAATGATGGGGGCGCCTCAGTGGCTCACCTGGTAGAGCGCATACCACACAGGCTTAGCACTACAGCAGTGGCCATGGGTTTCAAACCTGACCCACGGCCGTTTGCTGCATGCCATCCTCCCCCTCTCTCTCTCTCCCTGACTTTCCTGTCTATCTCTCACTGTCCTGTCAGAATAAAGGCAAAAATGCCCCAGCACATGCAGATGTCTTCAGTGTGGGACTGTCATCACATGTGAAATTTGGAGCAGATTGGACAATGAATATTAGATTTAGATTAACTTCCTGTTTCAATGGCGAAACATCAACATTCGCAGCTTTGCCACAGCCACGCCGTCCAACGAGAACTCACAGTTTTCACAGTGAGACACCATCATCCATCCCCATCTTGAGCATTTAATGAGCAAATTTTAACACATGACATTTCCTGTCACCACAAGGGGGCGTTATGATTACAACTGGATATTGGCATGTCGATGTGTTCAGGCCAGGACTCTTATCAAACATATTTTATCAAACTTCCTGTTTCAATCTGTAGGAGGAATTTGTTAAAGTATGGCGCCCATTAATCGCAAAAACAGACCCAAAATTACAGAGGAAATTCAATATGATCATATTTGACTGAAGGGGTGATAACATAAGATAGCAGCCCAACAACTGCCCTCATATCTTGATCCTCTGATTGATGCACGGAGAAAAAAAGAACAAAAGAAGAAAAAAAAAAGAAATACAGAAATCTCTCATGTGAAATCACTAAAATACATGTAGATTCTTTTTCAGGGCCTTTGATATTCACACTTATATGTCCACTTATACAGCATGTACACTGACATTTTCATCAGTCCATACTGGCCCTGAGACCAGGTCCCTGTGTGAGTACAAAGGAGGCTGGGGACAAGAGCCACAGTATAAAATTCTTCCCTTTTTATGTTACTATCTTTATCTTTCTAACACAGCTCAGCAATGAAACACAAGGACAGAGGTAGGATCATGCAGTGCTTAAACTCCAGCCTCTACGATGAAAAAATATTCATATTGATGTGGATGATAGATAATGTGTCATAAAAATAAAATGGCTATTTGAGGACAAAAACAACCATTATTATGGCTTATAGTGCGCAAAGTGTCTGCAGTTATCATTGGATTTGGCCAGTTTTAAATGTTACTCCACCCTCCCTATACACTTAACTAAGTTGGTCCGCATTAACATATCAGTCTTAGGATACCTGTGTTTGGATCAGTCCCTTTACTTCAGTTGACCTCCGTAAAAGAGACCGCTACCTGAACATTACCTTAATGCTCAGCTGGTAATCAGAAATGACTCCCTTTTTCTTTCTTTAACATGAAGGATTTTGCAGATATTTCATCCTCCATTAGGTGAAAAACCAAACAGCAATGGCTTTTGTCAGCCCCGAGGTTATCGCCACAATAAAGAGACAGGTTGTGAATGCGGCGCACACAGGCTTATGAATGTGATAACGTGAAACGACAGGTCAGGGAGTTTATCTGGGCAAGTTAATGCTATCAGCCTTGTTGGTGGCAGAATGGGAAAAGAAACATGCTCCACAGGATTCAGACTGTTTTGAATATCCTTTACCAATCAATTTTTTTTTCTTTAATTCCTCGGTTATACTGGAGCTATATCTTTTGTTTATATGGCGCATCCAAAACATTCCCATCATTGCAATCATGCATAGAAAAAACGGCTCATAATCTAGAAGGTTAGCATAAATTAAATAAAGATAAAATAATTAATTAGTCCAGGAATGCTCCGAAGAAATACAAAATGAATTGATTAAAGTAGAGGGATTTTCTACTCTAATTGCTTTAAATGACAGGAGACATTGTTTATCTGTCATTACCATAATGACAAACAATTTTAATCTTTGAACATAACATTCAAATCTGTGTGTGTGTGTGTGTGTGTGTGTGTGTGTGTGTGTGTGTGTGTGTATGTGTGTGTGTGTGTGTGAGGCAGGGGCTTCAAAGTGAGCATGTGTTTGCATATTTGTGTGCGTGTGTGGGGGGGACCACAAAAGTAGTAAAACAGACATCTACTGTATTTACATGAAAATATTGCAGATTATAGAAATCCTAATGCTTTCGGATTGTCAATCATCCGCACGCTAACATTGGTTGTAACCCGTCGTTGCACGTAATCTGATGATGTTTCACATGACATTGTTATGACAAGGAAGGAAGAAGCTTATTATAAGAATGTTTCTTTGTGATACTCGGGAGAGCACAATTAACAAGCTCAAATATAGACTAACAATTGAGGACAAGCTATTTTTAAAATGATAGATAGATGTGCACAACAGCCGTCTCTCTGATAAAAAAGTCTGACATGACAAATGGCGGGCGCCGGCGAGACGGGTTATTGGAATATTTCTGATGTGCTTCCCGAGCTCCGAGGTAAAGCAGCGGCACATCTGGATATGGGCAACTTCATCATGTATCTTTCATCTGAGGAAAGTACCCGTGTGAGCAAAGTTTGCCAACTCTGATCAAAATCCTAAGTGCACGGATGAAAGAGATGCAATGCAGAAGAGTTGGGGGGGGGGGGGGGTGAGGGGTGGGGTGGGGGTGTTGGTGCAAGAGGAGGAAGTAAGAGCCTCCCCCATTCTGAGCTGTAGAGTGTCAGACACTAATGCCTCTGGATAGAGGCTCTACTCTAGGGTATTAACTCAAACATGGACGACTAATGCCATGGGATAAAGCGTTCAGCCTCACTTACAGGGGCACAGGCACTCCCACGGGATCATACGGCCTGGGCAGCAAGCATTAAATTACCACAGACTTGCGTGTGCCTGTGCCAAGGGATAGACTGGAGGCACGCCCGCACAGCTCGAACCAGTATCCACAGCCTGGACACTTTTGATTTTAAGATATATAGCATGGGCAAGGTGCCAATACAAATATACAAATGAGGAGGCGCAATATATTGAGTTTGTTTTATTGGTGAGTTCTGCACATCTGGGAGTGAGCCAGATAATCACCAACTTAATGTTTCCACAAATACCCAAACAGGTCACCATGTGGAACGCATGAAGCTGATGTGTCCCCGTTTGCCTTTACAGGACCATAACAGTGTGTTTGCAGGGTTTACCTCTGTAACTGCACATGTACTGAACAGTTTCGCAGCCATTGGTTTCCATTCAACTCCTTATGGTATGAAACACACAAAGCCTGTCTGAGTTGCGTAACCAATTACCATGTCAATCATTGCTTGGTAGTGAACTTTAAAGGGAGGAGTTATTTGATATTTTTCCTCTTGTCAACAAATCCCCGTTAAAGACCGAAACTCTCTCAATTCTTACCAACACCTGTACCCTGTCTGTGGCACCGTCAGATCCAACTCAGGATATGAATCTTTACAAAACAGACATTCATATTTGAAAAAGGCTCAGTAACATCCTGCAACGGCTGGGCACTGTATTCTTCAGGTGGTATTACTCAAACAGGAGGAAGTAGAGACTCAGGTGGGGACTATTTTCAGCTGTGGATAAATACACATTTGGTGCATAATAAAGAGTATTTGAATAACCCTATCCCTAATGTTTTACTCACTAATATAATTGTGGCCTACATGGGTTTTCTGCTATGACTATATAGTACATATGCAGCCTCCACTTTCACCTGTAGTACCATGTAAATGTGAAAATTGTTAGTCAGTCAGGCAAAAACTTTTTTTATTTTGTAATCTGGATAATTTTCCTCACAGATGAACATTGTGGCCAAATTTATAACTAGTCAAATCAAATAAGGTTAGCCTACAGCATCAGCGGTCTGATGGTTTGTGAAGGTGGCCCGGGATGGTGTTAAATACCCTGCCTGAATTATTGTTCCAGTCCATCCCTGTCACCCAGTGCAATGATACAGCTTGTTTACATGTTTTAAATAGTATTTGGGGAACAGTGGCGCTCTATGGCACCTATCTTTAACCTTTAAATACCATAATAAACCAAACTAGGAAAAAAAACACACACACATTTAAACACATAATCACCCAAGGTCATTTTGTTTTCAGGGAGACTCTGCCCCATCAATTAAAGTCTGCACTTCAAAACTTCCTATAAAAAAAAAAAAAAAAAATGTTTTTCATCAGCGTCTTCCAGCTGCTTTGTGATAGTGAAGTAGCAGCTATCCACAAAACTAATTTAAGATGCTTCCCCAAATATTTTCACAATAATCAGTCTTGATTTGAGTCAGAGTGTCCTTATTAATGGAAAGATCCCTCTTCTCTGCTTTGTGTCCTGGTAGACAAACACCCGCAGCTACATCATGAAACCATGCATGATTTGTCTGAGCTTCTGGCTTTGATTATGGCAACATCTGATTATATTTGAATAGCAATAGAGATTTTTAACATCACTCCCTGCCCCCCGTCTAATGACCGTGCATCTGATTTCCAAATCTTATTGAACTTTTTTTTTTTTTTTTTAATTTTTAATTTATAATATACAATATTCCTCCTTGATTTAGAGTAGTATTGTCTGCCTGTCTGCTCCTGCTTCTTCTCCACTGTCCAACTGTTTCCTTCCTCATAGTGCCAAGGAGTCTGCTATTCATTTAATGCATGATTATTTTTGATGCTCCACTTTGGAATCAAAACAATTATCATAAATCAAAAATTGTACCCTTCTCATAGCCAGATGACAACACTTGGGCTGTTAAAGAGAGAACGTTGAAAAGCTGAACATAAACGCAAGGCTGATAAACTCCAAGTGTCATCCAGTATTATGAATTACTTATTGCCCAAATGTCAGGCAGAGATTAAGGATCTGAGAGCGGCTTATTTTTCCAGCTTATTTTGAAGAACCATCGTCTACTGTCTTTCCCTATTTTTTAAGCACCCATTGCACGTTAAACATCTTAAAGGGATACTCTGGTGTTTTTTTTGGGTGTTTTGTTTTCAAACACTTCTCCATGTCTTTAATGCTCATGGTAATAATCAGTACAGGATGCAAGGCAGATTGCGTACCCTGCTGATAGAGACAGCATCGACTGTGTGAAACCACAGCAATTCTCGCCACTGGGGCTGACAGTAGGTGGGTGGGTGTAGGTAGGAGTAGGAGTGTGCATGTCAATAAGAAAGTAATGCCAAATGTGCAAATATCTGATATGTCCCTGCCTGACAAACAGACAAATAGAGAAAAACCTGCTTGGTCGTTGTGTACTGGAAAGGTAAATTCAGTTTTTGTCAGCATATTTTTAAGAAGTATACAAATAAATGCCTGCTGCAAAATGGCCAAGCACTTCCTGGCTCCATGTGCATTTAGCATTCTCACTGAGTCGGGACATCTTTGAATGCAGCTTTTGCGGTAAAAAACGGTGTTTTGTAGGAATACTTGAAACAAATGGCAGTGTGTATCTCACTCGCTGACTCGAGTTGCAATGATTGACGTGACCAGCGCCGTAAAGACTAGAGAAGCTGTGTGGTTGAAATAGAAACACTTTGGCAAAAATATATAGTTTATACTTCCGGGTCCAGGTAGGACGGACCGGTGACCTGGTGACCGCTGCATTTTCTGATGCGATGCCTCCTAATGGCAGGACGATATCATTTTTCAAAGCATTCTAAAACTGGTAAAACAATCACTAATAGATCCATTCAAAGTATCTACTTTGTTAAGATAAGTGGACCTTCATCACCATGGTTAAAATAAAATAAAAACTACTGTTTACTGTTGGTTTGAAATTGGATAAACTCAGTCACAGAGTCTGACTGAGTATTTCAACATATCATGGTGTATTTTAGAACATAGAAGCAGACCCTGCACATATCAAGAGGGTTGCCAGTATCAACACTGTTAAGAAACATTCAGAAAAAAACTGCAACATACTATTTAACTTTCAAGTTATCTCCATGGAAACATTTGAGGTCTTCAGTCGCATCTCATAACTCATTTTATCCCCCTGATGGTCCTGAAAACCTCAAGGTTTTTTTGATGTACATTATGTCATACAACAAATATCATTGAGGGCTCAGTCCATGCGTGTGGAGGGTGCACATTTGGATTCAGCCATTATTTCCTCCTTTTGGCAACTAGAGCATTTTGTCACTTTGTCACTTCATCAGAGCTTTTACTGAAGCAGCTAATACTGTTGCCTCCTGATCTCGTTGATCTGTTGATGAAGATTAGACGAAAAGTATATGTTGCCTGAACCTAACTGATATATGGTCGTACTGTGTTAACGTCTACTTTTTGTTTACCATTATTCTCCATTAGATTTTTCGCTTGCTTTGACAAAAAGTGAGATCAAATGAAGCAAACAAACTACTCCTAGATGAAAGATTTCTTCACCTTTCTTTAGAGGTGTTCCACAGTTTGTTTTGAGAGAAATGATGGCGAACACCGAGACCTTGGAAAGAAATGATAATTAACACGGTGCACACTGTTCTGTTTCTACACAAGTTATCATCAAAGGGATGCAAAAACAAAGATAAAACACAGAAAGCCAGTTGCAATGTTGGTATGATTATTAGTTTTTCAGGTCATTGTTTCATTACGTTGATAAGTCATCTTTTGTTGATAAAGCAGAACTGCTATTGGAAAAACTTCTCTTTCTTTACTGTACTTCTGTCAAACCTGCTGTGATGGTGTTCCAAAACAGTTCATTTATCTGTCAAAAGTACATTTTCTGATGGATCCTTTGTTTCCTGGTTACCATTGCTAGTATGCAGTCTGTTCTCAGGTGCAGTCACACTATAAAACAAAGTGAGGGATTTTAAGGGGCGTTTAGGGACAGATGTTGGCTGGTTCAACAGTTTTCTATTCAAGAAAATGTCTTCGGTCACCACTGGTGACTTCAGGGGACATTATGCTGCATCTGTGGTCCTAACAGGTTCAGTTTTAAGCCTCTTTATTCAAAATGTACATGCTTCCACTTGGAATTTCACTAACATACTATAAATATTCATTATCATGCTGACAACAGGGTTATGTGTGCCTATAAAACCTCAAGCCTCCAGCAGGCTCACGACTCCGAGTAACTGCGCCCCAGATAAAAAGTAATGGATGTCACAGAGTTTTCTGCAACTACATGAAACTAAATCAAAAACTGTTCTTTTTGAAGCATCACCAACTCCATTTAATTGATTCAGCACGAATTTCTGTCTGCCAAAGTAAAGCCAGTAGCAATTAATGTAGGTGTAATTTTTTGACAGCGATTTGAGCTTTGATGTTTTGGGTTGTTCCATGCTTTTTCTTTCAACTGTGGAATATTCCTGGGCGATTTTTCATCCAAAATAATCTGGAAAAGGTCACAGAGGCTTTGATTTCCTCTCGCATATGACTAGAACTCCTATTTCTGTCTCAGTCAAAGATCGTGTGTCCTACAGGAACAGAACAACATCAAGTACTTTATAAGATTTCCTACATTTCTTTCATTTCATTTCTATCTAAACTTTTTGGGGTGTTTTTTGGCCCTTATTTGAATACTGCCAGCAAAGATAGACAGGGAAATCGGGGTAGGAAACAATACCACAAAGTTCTCATATAGCCAGAACCAGACATTGTGATCACATACACCTCTATCTGCTGCAGGGACGCCTGTTATATTTATGGGCTGGTCATTTCTAAAGCTAATCATAGATTATTGCAATTTTAAAGGGGGATCTACCGGTTCTATATATGAAGACCAGTCTACTCGTCACCAGGAGGAGACTCCACTGCCCATGCGAACATGTATAGTGTCTCATGTTTCTGGAGGAGCAATTTAATCAGCATTGTCTTGGCTTGGACACAGAGACTTCAAAGTCGGGGGGGACATGACTTTTGAAAAACATGGGTCTTAAGTAAGATATTGCTATTGACTGATTGTTATTCTTGCAATTTAAAAAATAAATATATAAACTGTCTTTTGATTTCGACACCTTCATGAGACGTTCAACCCTAATGTCTCTTGATAGATAGAAAACCTGAGAAGCTGCATTGAGTGGTACCTCAGTGTCTTATAAGGAGTGCTATGTTGCTTTCCATAATGAATGAATGATTTTTCTCTGTATTTCACTACTTGAGTGATGACAGTGACAATAACAATTTTACGATTAATGATGAAATCCATTTCATTGCAAAACAAAACTTTACAGCCATAAAAACAAGAGCAGGCAGGCAACTCTCTCTCTCTCTTTCTCTCTCTCCTTCAATGTGCTCACTCAGCAAAAAATATCAAGAATATGGTTACTGCTGATTTGCCCCAGCTTAAAACAGATTCTGTACTGTGGTTAAAGCAAACATGGCCGTGAATCTGGAGCCAAATCTTGGTGGCTTGACAGAGCAGAAGGTAATGTATACAAGGTGAAACTGCAAAGTGTATCACAGGGTGTTTTCTGTCGCCATGCAGCCCAGAATGTGGGCTTCAAGAAGCTGCCAAACTGATACTGATAATTCAAGCAGAACTGTTTTTTTTTGTTTTTTTTTTGAGGTTGCGGTAGTTTCTGCCACCACAGCAGATGTCACCTGAATGTCTGTTTTTATATGTGATGTCAGATAAAGAAAATTAGCTCAATTTGGCTACGATAATGTCATAGAAAATCGACATGCAGACGAAATGAACTGATCTTCTACAACACCTGGAACTAGATTTTATGAAATTGAAGCCATTAATTGTTAATATCATTTCTTCTGAGAATATTTCTTTTTGTTTCTCTTCATACAATCAATAATAAATACCATTCCTTTAAACAAACATGAACATACTGATCATGCAATCACAATTTTACCTTTTTTTAAATATTGTGGATTGCTACAAAACAAAGGGATTCATCTGCAGACTGTGAGTATGAAAACACCACAAACGTGTTACATAACGTCCAAAATTCATCACGGCAGCTGTAGTGTTAAACCATCCATGCTGTAAGCATCTTGTCGCGGCCTCTTGAAGCCCTGCAGTGATGTGATGATCATTGACATTCTGAAAGTGACACTTTAATGCTACTTGAGAAACACATTGTATCTCACTCTCATTATTATCTTTCCACTTCACTCCTCTTTGACTGATATCTCAAACAGCCCTCATAATATATATTTTGCAGAACAATCTTAGCAGTCAAAGTAGCATTGTGTTTGTTTATGCTAGAAAAGTTGCTCCTGACTTTCTTTAACAATTTCACCCCTTGTTGTATTTTCAATGCTTTTTGAATCTCAGTACTTTCAGGTAACTGTACTTCGATCAACACCCCCACCCACTTCATAGATGCGGTGATTCACTTTCTGAAAGTGACACTTGAACGCCACATGAAAAGCTGTTCCGTTTGCTGTCTCGTCATGAGTCACCCCCTCCGCCTCACCCTGTGACTGATGTCTGACATGGCCATCATCATCATCAGCCTGAGTTTGCCTACTGTTCTCGGTGCAGTGAAAAGGTGTCAGAAACCACCTGTGCAGACTAATGACATGCCACTGTGAGAGGAACCATGTGTGCTCACCACATCACATCTCGACACCTCAGCAGAGGTATTCCAGGAGGGTGGAGGAGGACTGTGGGAAGATCCTTGAAGCAGGTATTACTCTGAGGTATTTAAAGTGATACATAATAATAACAATAACAATGATAATAATATAAAAAATACAATGATAAAATTAGAACGTTGTGTCATCGTACAAACAACAATAACAAACATGATTTCGGTTTGAATGATACTTATGAATTCAACAAATTTATTGCATTTGGTATAAAGGACTTTCTGTAAATGTTCTTGGTTGCGTTTGCAGCCTTATAGCATCTTCCAGAGGGCAGTTTTGTGAATTCCTTGAAAAGGGGTCGAACAGGATCAATTGTCAAGCTTTCTGTTTCACCTGGTTTCCGTAATATGTGAAGCACTAATGTTGAAAATACTTTGTGCTAGGATGAGAAATAGGGTAGATCATAGTATATCAGTATATTTTCATATCAGGGGTAATGTCCTCTGAATTAAAGTATAACTCTAATGATGGAAAACAGCAAAAATGCACTTTGTTCTCCCTTTTGTTCCAGTGTTGCTAAGGAAATGAGAAAAAAGGGAAATAATTGAAATTTTTAATGAATGTGAAACTGCCTGTGTAAAAGTAAGTTTCTGTTGAGATATTTAATAAGGAGTTTCTTTCTCTTAATTTCTTTGTGATTATGCTTTCTCACTGTCACTTGTTTAACAGACACTTTAAATGTTAATTTCATGCTAAAATTATTTATTTTCTCTTTGACCCCCCCCCCCCCCCCCCCCCCACACACACACACACACACACACACACACATAGAGTTTAGTCAGTGCGAACAAACCTTTCACATCACACGGAGTCACGTGATTCAGTGTTAAAAACATCACAAATATGGCAAAGAAACCTTTAACCTTTAAATAAACTGCTTTATGTAAGATATCAAGTGATACAACGACTCCTCTGATAATAATAATGCAGAAATCTATCTGTCTTGCAAGCAGTAAGTGTGAATGTATGTGTATATATATATATATACACACATACACACACACACACACACACATCTGTGTATAAATATACTGTGAATATATAGACTGTAAGAAATGCACAGCCTTGATACTGCATTACTTTGCTACTTAGGTTTTCCACACCAAAAACCCTCAGCTTTAATGCCAAGTGGGTCAATCTAACACAGTTTTTCATACGTGCTGGATTCCCACCAAAACATGTAGCCTTATGCTCCCTTAAACAGCTGCAGCCTAATTCTGTTATGTGCACGCCAGTGGTGGTGCTGAACAGGAAAGACAAGCCAGTTTGTAAAATAACCACCTACTGATGGACACGATCATTATGAAAATGAGTACTTGTCAACGCTGACTGAATACACTGAATTTTCTTGCCTGTCTGTCTGCATGTCTGTCTCAGTGCTCCATCGCTTGTACACATTTTTTATAGTGCAAATTTTCCCTAAATAAAACATGTCGTGTTGCCTTTGTGACCTAAACAACTACTGATCTATAGGCCTACTGTATATAAGCTGTCTGTTTTGTCTGTCTGAATTGCACTGACTGCAGGGCAGTTCACAGCTTTGTGCCTTTCTGGAGGAAAAATAATGTCCTTCAACTAAAGCAGGCTTCAGGCTTTTCGACCTGGTCATAGTACAATAAGTTCTGCAACTGCTGTTGTGAATGATATTGTGAACTTGCTTGATAAACAGCAATGTTACTGCACTCTATCCAAGGATCATAACATTTTATCAAATAATCTACTTTCTGTGGGTTTTGATGCTTACAGTTAGTTTAAATCATATGTTTCTGTAGAATTCCGGTTGTTGCTGCAGATGGCTCCAAATCTTTTTTTCTTCTTACTCATGTTTATAAATCCTATAACTTTTTTTTCTTTAATTTAGGCCCAGATTATGTTCTGTGATAATATTTTTTCAAGTGGGCAATGTTTATTTACCACAAAGACTTAACCGGGAGGTGGTTGGGGTTAATGTTGGGCATACATGTCATAGTAATAGTATGTAATTTCTGGGAGACAGGGTTGTGAAATCGAATCCCCAGGTGGTCGACAAAGGTGTCCCACGAGGATCAGTATTAGTTCCTCTGCTATTTACTCTTTTTAAAGTATATTTTTTTGGGCTTTTGTGCCTTTATTGGACAGGATAGTAGAAAGAGACAGGAAATGGGGAGGCAGAGAGAGGGGGAATGACATGCAGCAAGGGCCGTCCATTGGGGGACTCGAGTCGGGGCCAGCTGCAGCGAAGACTGTAGCCTCTACACATGGGGCGCCTGCTTAGACCACTACGCCACACGACGCCCCTGCTATTTACTCTTTATCTAAACAACACTTATTTATCCAACTGAGTATTACATGAAATTACATTTACTCATTTGGCAGACGCTTTTATCCAATGTGACCTACAAATGAAGGACATCACTAAAGCTTCAGTGCAGTGGGAAACCTTGGCGTAAGTATTAAGTGCTACATCTATTTAACAAATAAATGGAAATCAAGTTAAGAATTGCAACGAAAGTACATAGTATGTGCTGTGATGTTATGGTGTGACACCATAACAAGTGTCTTCCAGAGATTCTTGAAGATTGAGAAGGATGCCCCTTAGCTTGTTCCACCACTTGGGAACCGTAGACGAGAACAGACTGGACTGCAATTGCCTTGTGTGCAGGGATGGCAATGCCGGACGACATTCCTTGGAAGAATGTGGCCAAGACAGGGCATAAGGCTGTATAATTGAGTTGTAGGTCGGTGAGTAGCTGACCTACACTGGCTACCCATGGTTGCCCAAATCAAGCGCCTCAATGTTAATTTTTATGCTGATGATACAATCTTGAATGCCATCCGTTCTGTTGTTAAACCAGGCCTCCCCCAGATTACACTCTGCTTGCACTCTACTGCAATCTGTTCTCAAAATTAAATCTAATTATTACACTACAACATTGTGAATACTAAACTTAATTTCATCAGATTGCAGATCGAAGGTCAAATGAGATTCTCGTATCGTTGCAGACTTACAGGTTATTAAGAAGGATCATTTTAAAAAAACTGTCCTATGCAAAATATGTATATGTCTGTACCATGACAGGGTTTTGTCCCTGTGAACCAAGGTGCAATATGCAATGTACTGCTGTTTTGACAAGTTATATATTGCTTATGTTACAAACAGGATGTAATGTCCACTGAGATATACTTTTAAAGATTGGTATACTGAAGCGGAACTGTTCTAAACAACCATGTCAGAGATATCTCAAATGGTTTTGACATTTAAGATTGATCTTTTTTTCTCTCTCTCTCTCTAGCCAGCAGTGAGAGAGGGTCGGCTCTAACTGCGTGACACCAGTGGGTGTGTGTGTTTGTGTGTGTGTGTGTGTGTGTGTGTGTGTGTGTGTGCACACACTGGAAACACCCAGTGGAGCACAATCCCTGGCAATCTGATAGGCTACAAGGCAGCACCCTACCTTGTCATGCAGAGTGTAGCTACAGTGAGTCATGACACAGAAACGGGCTCTCTTTCTGAAGGCCCCGGCCTTTCTTCTCCCCCTAGCACAGCCATTTGGGTTACTGCATAAATCACCTCTAAGTCGCCTTAAGTCCAAATCCTCATGAGCTGTGAATGGCGTCTAGCAGTAGGACTGTGGGATTGCTGAAAATTGAATTTTAGTCCTGCGGATTTACTTATTGTTGGGGGTAATCATTCATGGATTTGGTTTGGTCTCAGTTGCTTTTTTATTTGCAGTAGAGATAGAGGGATTTTATATATGCATGCCATTAGAGGGTTATAATGGGCCACTGAAGGCAGGTTCCGCAAATTAGATGTGACTTGTATTATGCTTTGGAAGCATTTCAATTCATGCAATAAGCAGTAAGGATGATTGTCACTGGTAGCCATTGGATTTGAATAAATCCAAGGGTCATTTGTTTATTCAGTGTATTAAAGAAAGAACCTTGAAGAATCAAAGATATTAACAATAATGTTTTCTGAAATGTGGTGAAATGTAACGTCGGAAAAGTGCTTTGGAGTCGCTTGATGGTCCATTTATTACACAAAAATATCATTATCATCATCAAGCACCTACACAACAAAGCATGCAACGACGGCGCGCCTTTCTCTGCACTACGGCACACTGTCAGGAAAACAAACTGCTATTAGCATAATAATTCAGTGAACTGTCATACAGAAGACATGGGGGATGTGTTGGCAGGTATCTGTTGATTGGCTGGTGTGTGCCCATTGGCGAGGCCTTTAAACTGAGTGGGGCAGGGTGGCCATCAATAATTCAATGGGCGTGCCAGCGCAAAGGTAAACAATGGCTGTAATTAGGGGAGGTCTGCACTTTGGACAGGGAGATTAATGAAAGGGCAGTCATTTCCACTGGTGCCCAGAGACAAGAGGTCTTTCACAGTGACGGAGGTGCTGCCAAGCAGAGCACAGCCATGCTGAGAGTGTGTGTGTGTGTGTGTGTGTGTGTGTGTGTGTGTGTGTGTGTGTGTGTGTGTGCGCTTTTGCCTGTTTGTGCTTGAATACCTGACAAAAATGAGACACAAGAGACAGACATTAAACCATGCTGTAGTGGGTATGTGTATCTACTAAGCAACAATCCACAAAGCAACAATGCACACTAATATTTTTATAAGGTTTTTCTAACTGCATGCATACAGAGGTTAGATAGACACTGCACCAATGACAGTCACATCTGAACCATCTCTACCTTTACCTTGATTAATGTAAGGACTGAACTGTACAATAAAGATGAAAGACCTTTTGAACTGTTTCACAGTGTAAATAAGTAAATACTTCTTTATTCTTATTCTTTTTTTGTATATTTTTGGGGGCTTTTTATGCCTTTATTAGATAGTACAGTAGAGAGAGACAGGAAATGGGGAGGCAGAGAGGGTGAATGACATGCAGTAAAGGGCCGTCCGATGCGAGATTCGAACCAGGGCCAACTGCAGTGAGGACTGTGGCCTCTACATATGGGGCGCCACTTGATGCCCCTTCTTTATTCTTATTCTTATGCAGATTGCTATTCATATTCATATGAAAAGTCCCATAGTCTAATTTATCTTGTAATTAGTGAGAACATGATTGTGTCCTTACCATTGTACAAACATATGCTTTTGTTTTTCAAATGAAGCTTGAACTTATGGTAGAGTATAATATACAGTACATGGTCATGTGATACATTTGGGCCTTCGCAGCTTAGCCATTTTTATAAAGCATATCAAATAATTTAGTGAGAGAATAACAAACATGTAGACTGTTATCTGAGATATGACTTGCACTTCTTTGTCCTTCTTTTTGGCATTTTAATGCAATACATTTTTGATATTTTTGGTTTGGTTGAATGACTTTAGATATATCTTCTAAGCATCTTCAATGCCCATTACTTTTTTTGTTTTCTCTGCCATTCCAAATTTATTGGTTTTAGCAGCTTAATATTCACATTTCATGAGTTAAAGAAAAAGACAAACAAGCAAAGAGGAAAAAAAAGAAAAAAAAAAAGCCTTACATCAATTTGTTTTGGTCTGTGTTTTTGGTCACCTCACTGATTTATGTTACTTTATTGGATCCCATGTGTCCATGTCCCTATGTAATTCTCAGACAGTATGTACCTTTGTGGATCTGTAGACATCTCAGTATTCAGAACACTGTGCCCTCACCCGAAAAAAAAGATTTAAACAGGAGCTCATTCTTGTTTGCCTTGTTGATTCAGTCAGCAAGAGAAGCCTCCATATGACCTTGACTCTTTTCACTAAGACTTTTATCAAACATGGCTGACCAACCAACCGCTTCAAGCCACTCAGCTCAATTCACTGCGGCAAAAATATGTGTCTTTTGGGAGATTTAGTAATAGTATAATATTATTATTATTGTATTATTATATAGAATTAGAAGAGTAATAGTAAAAAAAAAAAAATATATATATATATATATATAGATATATATAGATATATATTGATGGCATTAAAGGAACACAGAAGCATTAAAAGGTCCCATATTGTATAAAGGAAATTTGATTATAAAGCAGGTTTAGGTTCTATATCAATACTGGGAAAATATCAAAGTGTCCAGTCCACAAAGAAATGCATACACCCATACTCAGAAACTGAGCCTTAAAACGAGCTGTCAGGAATTCTGTAACTCTGTGATGTCACAACAAAGCAGTCACCACTCTCAGCCATGCCCCCAAGCCCAGCCCACCTGTACCCACTATCCAACCTTGCAGGATTTGGTTTCTCTGAGTGTTTCATTCGATAACATTGGTGGGGATTACGCTGTGCAGCCAAAGACAATGATAGCTTTTGGCACAATTCATCTGTTTCCTCCAAAATAACAGTTGACCTCTATGTGGCCCCTGTGGTTTAAATGGCCCTGGGATCCTTTCCGAAAAGCTTTTAAAGCCTAAAATAATTGTTATTTTTATGTTGAAGGCTAATCATTTGGGAGTCATGGTTGGAAACATGTCTTTTGTTTTATACTTTTCACTGATTCCCTGATTCCCTCCTGTGTATAATGCAACATAAATGGTGCTTAAATCATAAAATAAACCAAACTAGGGATGCACCCACAGATTTTTCTTTCCCCTGATACCGAGTCTGATACCCATACACAGAGTACCTCCTGACACCAAGTACAGATCCAACACCAGTATTTGTTTTTGTTCTATCATGTTCTGTAACCCTCTCTGTGTGGAACTAATAAAGATATGTGAACGTTAACATGAGGCTGTAACTACAGATCATTCTATTTGTATAAATGGAGATGTTTCTGTGCCAGAATGTGTAGAAATGTGTGTACCAAGGACAATTCACTGTCCTTCTTGGTCGTTTAAGGACGTCAATGCCTTTACATGCATGTCATGCGTAGCATAACCATCACCTTGATGACCTCACTGCAACATGATTGCAGGGTTTTCTTAGACTCCGTCAAATTTATTTGGTAGTGTGACTTTGGCATGAAGTGAAGGGACTTTTTTTCTTTTTGCCAATATACCACCAATATTACATGCATCTCCTTTGGATAAATAGCCACCGTTGTGTGGTATGTTTCTATAATATATTTTACTATTATATTTTATACATTTGTGTCCATATAGGCTGAGTATTTTTTCTTGAAAGGGTCATTTCAGTTGAAGGAACATTAATTTGATTGCAGATTGACATCATTTTTTATTTATTTATAGTTTTTTAAAGCTTAATTTGTGTTTCAGTCATACATATGTCATCCCAGTAAAATTAATCTTAAAATCTAGTGAGCATGGTGTCTGTGACTAAAAATTATACTCCATTTTAAAGAAGTACTCATTGTAACATTTCTGAGCAGAAAATTCTCCTATATGGCCATCTGTTACATTTATGTTCAGTATTTTAGCACAATGTGGCTTTAAAACAGTTGATTAAGTCAAGTAACTCAAGCACAATGAATTCCCGTTTCCCTTCAGCACCATGGACAGCAACATTAAGAAGCTCTTAACAGCTGAATACGAGCACGCACTCCTAAGTGCTGTTTTGGGACATGAGTTACGAACTTCAAGAGCATTTGTGTAAACGCTCTCAGAATTCATTTCCATTTAACTACCCAGATGAGCTGCGTTGTTTGGTTCTTGATACGAGCTGTGTTTACCGGAGCACAGCCAATGAATGTTCCAGTTAAATCCCCCACCTGGGCATTTGAGCATTAAGATATGCCCGTCTCACCCTTAAAACACAATGAACACACAAACCAGAGACAGAAGCTGCCTCTTGAATGCAGATCCAGACGAGAAAACACAAGTGATGATAACATTATGGAGAGATTTGATTCTCAGCCCAGACCTGAGTAAGCCCGAGCCCACTCGAGCTGATGACTTTGCACCAGTTTGGACTTTTTCTTCGAGATTCTGGTGTTTGCGGTGCTTTGTGTTGACAAGGGCACATCTGAAACACAAATGCTCTCAAATTCTGTATTGTTTAATTTACATAATTTGTGTGTCTGTGTGTGAACGCAGGCACATGTGCATTTGGATTTGCCCGTGTGCGGTTTGAGAGTAATTTATTTTGTGGGATATACTGACCTTCACATTAGAGATTAGAGTCTATATCCATGTGGTTTCTGCTAAAGTTTCACCAGAGTCATGGTAATCCCATCACACTCAGCTAAGTCACTGAGAGCCATGTGTCTCAGTTCGTGTGTTTGTCTGTTTATACGGCTGTTTGTGAGTGTTTGTGTGTGCGTATGTGTCGCTGTGCATGAGCCTAGAAAAATCCACTAGCACTGATTTAAGCAGGATTTAAAACGTAAAATCTTCGCCTCTGAAAAACAATGCATCGTGAGCCGCCACCTGTCAAACGTCGCACTAAAGGGAGGCCCTCAGATCTACCACCGTCACTCGTGAAAGACCTCGTGTTTGATCTCCCAGCTGAGCAGAAAAAAAAAATAAATAAATAAAAAGGAAACAGACCGACGAACAAAGACAGTGCATGTATATCCCATGATTCACTCATGTCAGACCTGCCCTGGCTGCATTTCCTGCGCTCCCCCTCGGCAATCGTTCATCATGCCGTCACATGCAGAGCGAGGGGGAGCACAGCTCATGTATCTCTGCCGTACACCAGCTTCCCGGAACAGGCGCAGGGGCCACTGCATAATCAGCTGCTTCTTTTATACCCAAAATACCCCATCTGCATTAACTTCATGGCAGCTGATTTATCTTATCTCCACTGAATTGATTTACTGTGAATCATCAGGATTGTACCACCGATATAATCAGGTTCATGTTTACAAAATAAGCTTCGGGCCACAATGCCTGAAGAGAGGCACTTGGCGGATTGCAAGAGTAATTCAGCGGATTGTTTTAATGGGTCAAGAATCTGGCCACTGTGAGAATTCGTTTATAAAATCTTGCTTTGCATATTTCATAATCGAATATTTAGGTCACCTGCACTGAGAGCATTTAAATCTGATTTTTTGTGTGTGTGTGTGTGTGTGTGTGTGTGTGTGTATGCAACCAGTTTTGCAGCTGAATTGTTACAATAAACAGAACCATCTTAATAATGCATAATCCCTTCTCTTAATTGTGTGGGAGTATATATTTTACATTTAAAAGTTGAGTCATTTGCAGTTGGACGAAGGATGTTTAATGAAACCCACAGCGTCTAGTTTACAAATAATAAAACCTACTTCCAAAATACAAGGACGGGGCTTGATATATTTGTGACACCAGTCCAAGATGGTTTGGGTTTGGACAGGACTTGTTTTTATTGTTAGAAGCCATGTAGTTATTTCCAGCATCACTGATCTGCCTATGCCGCCCTGCAAGGAGAGATATACCACTGACACCACTTTGTGTTTTGCTCTTTTTCATCAGCTTTTATTGCTTTTCAACTGGTGCATATTTTCAGCACTTTCACGCCAATGTGCTGCTTTAAGCGTAAGATTTATATATATATATTATCAGTCTACTCCTGTGCCACTTTTGCGTGTTTGTTGCTGTGGTATTTTAAGCCGCATCCCTGTCTTAAGCTGTTCCTGCTAAAGCGATGTGTCAGGCCTTATTCCCACACCCAGCAG
This sequence comes from Seriola aureovittata, assembly GCF_021018895.1. Lineage (NCBI taxonomy): Eukaryota > Metazoa > Chordata > Actinopteri > Carangiformes > Carangidae > Seriola > Seriola aureovittata. Next base: position 7,427,506 of record NC_079381.1, on the reverse strand, counting down.
GTTGTTGTTCTTCTTGATAGCTCACCAACAGGCATATTACCAGCCCCGGTTGTTATTGTCGCTGATGTACAGCCCCAAGACATTGCCTTCCTCTGTTCACAGTTCCTCAAAGTGTTATGTGTCATGTAATAAGAATGTACACCTTTTGTCCAGGCTGGGTCTGCAGGGTCCCTAGAGGTAAGGGGGAGAAGAGGCGTGGGGTGGGGTGGGGGCGTGACGTGAGATTGAGACGGCACGTCTGGTCCCTGTCCCTGGGAGACAAATGGGCCATGGTCCCCCCCCCCCCCCTCCCACCGACATCCCCAGACATCCCCAGATGTTCCTAGACCTCGAGCGGCCGGAGCGGTTGACAGGCCCGAGAGACGCAGAGTCACAGCATGATTAATCACCACACACGCTGTAGCATGCAGCTCGGCTCCTCCTGGCCCCCCGCTGAATAACTGGCCACTGCACTGCAAAACACCCCCACCCCCCCACCCCCTGCGCCACCACCACCACCAGGAAAATATTGACTAATGCAGTTCATCTATCAAACAAGAGAATCTGACAATTAAGTAGATTAGGTTATGAAGGATTTCTTACAACAAGAGCTAACTTAGAAGTAATAAACGAGTTCTTTGCTGAGCTTGAGAAACACTTAAGTGAACACATGATTAATCACTTGTATGCTCTGAGCAGGAAGAACCAATCAGCGACATGGGTTTAACCTACATCTGGCCCATCGCTCAGTCATTGAAGAAAATCCTTGAGTTATTCTGTATGTTACGCTGCAGAAACTTACATATTAATTACAAAAAAAGGGTATTTTATTCATGTTGTATCCCTTACATCTCCATTATTAAAATTGAATGTATCGTTTTAGACGATATAAGATTAGAGTCACGTGGAAGAGTCACGGTGACAACAAGACTCCAGGAAGTCACTGCACTTGGGCAAGAGATAGTCCCACACATAATGCCCCTCACAGCCACAAATTGTTATTTTGTTCAGATTAAACAAACAAGATATAACGTGTTGATGATAAGAGCCCAGAAGCTGCTGGAAGGTGGATTTCGTTCCCCTTCAACAGAGCAGGGATAGTTGTTTCTCCACTTCCAGTCTTTGTGCTAACCTACGCTAATTCTCTGCTGGCTGTAGCTTCATATTTCATATATTGATCTCATTAAACTTCCATCAAGAAAGTAATATGTTTTATTTATTTATATTTTGTAAATGTTTCATGTGTCTATTTATCTGTTGGATATGTTGGCATTCTATCATGGTCTCGGCAGTGGTTCTGGGTTTTTTCCCTATTTCCTTGCGTTTCCTGTACGTTTCTTTGTATGTGTGTGTGTGTGTGTGTGTGTGTGTGTGTGTGTCTGTGGGCGTGTGCACAGCACCTTCTCCAGATTGCTTCAGCAATCTCACGAGCTCCTCATCATCTCATCAGCTCTGCAGTATTTAAACCCTGGTCGTCCACCCACTCATTGCCAGACCATTCCGTCATCCACTGTTGTATAAAATCTATGGCCACCTAGTGCTTTTGCTTATCTTTGATTCTTCTGTGTCTTTCGGCTTTTTTGAACTAACATAATTTGAATCCACGACTCACCACGTCAGCCAGCCAGCTTCTCCTCAGTTCACTTACTTGCATGTCCGCCTCTCCAGCCACGCTCACCAGTCAGTCCTCGTCATGTCTACTGTTTTTCCAACCCAGTTTGGGAGAAACAACGACCATTTCATTATGATGAAAGCCTCAACGAAACAACCGAAACCCTGACTGTGGTTGATAAGTCAAAAAAAAAAAAAATCTTCTTTCCCAACCACTTTTCCATCCTCTCTTGCTGCTGCAATAAATTATGGGACGGCATTGTCTCCTTTCCTTTCATAAAGGAAGGTCCAGTGTATCCTATGTTAAAGGAGTTAGGATAAGAAGCACTGAAGCTCCTTTCCACAGCAATTAGAGAATTGCACCAGCCTATCATGGCTGCCACTTAGATACTTCCGGGTCACACACCCACTATCCCTAACCCTTACCAATACAGAACTTTGTTTTAATCTAAACTGGGTTGGTAAAAAATAAAAAAATACAAGTGTCCTCACCCCAGCTTGTCACCCACAGCGTTAGACCTCCCGAGCCCCCAGTTTCAATCCTCCTAATAATCACCACCTCCTTTGAACTTAGACGTAAATCTCTTTGAAAGTTTCCGATAACTTTTTTTTTTTTTTTTTTTTGCAATAGCAATGTCTATCATTTTGCAGTGAACCCAATTCAACAAAATAGAAATCTAATAAATAAATTGTCTTGCTCAGAAAAATCAAAACCAGCAGGGTAAGGGATTGTGTCTTGTGTATTGTAATGCCAATGGTGCATGACAAACTTATTCATACTGGAGAGTACCACAGGATTTAATCGTCCTAAATTAAGATACCTCGACTCCCATGAATAACCCTTTCTGCAGTGAATGCAGATGAGACCAAGTAAGAATAGCACCTACTCTCTCTGATGGAAACACTGCGCACTGCTTGGGTAAGTTATTATGTTCTGCACTGCACAGACACAACAGCCACACACACACACACACACACACACACACAGAGAGAGACTTGTGCATTTGATGATGGAATCCGACAGTGTCACACAGACCTCTACAGTATGCGTTTTATACTCACTTGATGCTGCTTTCCCACATCCCCTTCAAACATGTGTGGGTGGTTGAAGCCGTCATACCATTACGAGGGGCAGTTTGGGGTCACTGAGCAGAACAGTGCAGAAGCTTCAAAAAGTGTCTGTGCACATGGATGGGCTGATATCACTCGCCTACATTGTTGGACAATAATTAGCGCTCAGTAAGCTAATGAGTTACTTGTAGCTTATTGAGCTCATCAGGACTACTGGCATTTAGAAGGGTTCGAAGAGATATGAAATTAAATATGACATTTTTTTTTTACATTTATTTTACTCAATATAAATATTTTACCTATTTTACCTATTTTCACTCTGTGATGAGCTGTTAGATTTTTCTGAATCTGAATTCTCAACACACCTTGAACAATCACTGCTGTTTATACGCTATACAAAATCTCTTTATCAAGTCATTTCATCTATAATGATATAAATCCTTGAAGTGAGACCTAACTAACTTTGGAAGAAGAAATAACAGCCTTCCCCTCATAAATGACATTTTATATACAATTAAACAAAACATTTCTGAGTTCAGTACACTTAGAGTTTTTGCTGCAGCCTTACTTGGTCTGGTATGACCATAAGCACCAGTAGCTTACGGTGGCTAATATTGACTATAGTTAATTGCTCAGCTCAGTGGACTTCATTGCACTTGTACTTTGTTTGGACTCTTTATGTTTAGATGTTGGTTTATTTCCAGTTTGAAGCAACTTTTCCTGGTGTGTTCACTGTTGTTTTACTTCCGGTCTTTGTCTTTTTTTCCCTCCAGTGCGATTGTCAGGGTTTCTGTATCCCTACCCGATCTTCAGTTTGTTCACCTTTAAAGTCTTTTGTGTTATTCTTTTGTTCAACAAATCTTTCAACACTAGCTGTCAAAATTTCTAAATTTCCAAATGTGTAGAATGAGAATATCCAAAAAATTTAGTAAAAAGTAAAAGCTTCATGTTTCCTGCCTTTTTCTTTGGTTCAAGATGCAGCATCTCATTTCTAAAAAGAGTTTGGGGAATAGTTCATTTCTATTCAATAGAGATAATTCACATTATACTGGCTAGCTGTCACGTGTATTAGGTTTTTACGGCTTATAAAATAGAGATTTTTTTCCCATGTATGAGCTCACATGAAGCTTCTGTCTTTTTTGCGTCTCTGACATAAAGCTAAGCCCCATGATAATGTAAATGACCACTTCAAGTGTCCCTATACATGTAATGTATATCTATATATAATCCTTATTTACATTGAGAAAGGCTCCACAGTCAGTACAGATAATTCACTCAGTGCACACATTACTTACATAATCCCTATTGTCATCAGGGTTTCTGTACATACAGTATTCTCTGGAGGATGCTGAATACCTAAAGTATTGCGAGACATCATCTGACAAAACAAACAAACTACTGAGAACATAACTGTACCTGTAACTGACAGTTCAGTGATGGCTCATTATCCCTTTTATTGGGTTACATAAATGACGCTGATGAGAGGAGTTGTGCTGTAACTCAGAGAATTTCCATTATTCCGCCGACGCAAAGCAGAATCATTCAAATGTAAATGTTTCCTAACAGAGGATGGTGCTTTCTGTCTAATACCGGCCTTTTCATCTTCAGACGGTCATTCTGGAGCCTTATGGAAGAGGAACCTGGATGACCAATTTAAATGAAAAATAGAGCATATCTTTAATGTTGAGAGCATTTCCTACCAGGATCATAGAACAAGGCAAAGGAAGGATCAACTGTCGCCCTGTAGCTCTATTATGTATTGAAGAAGATATATGAGTGCGTTCTTTGTTGTTGAGGTTGAGGTTAACGACCTTAAATCTTTTTTTTTTTCTTTTTTAACCCTCAGATCTAGCATCAAGGCTACGCCTGCAATGAAAGGATGACGGTGTTCAAATCTACAGTGACAGGATTTCTGTATGACTCCTTTTTAAGTGTCACATATGAAAAAAAGGAGAAATGTAAAGCAAACAAATTTAGCCCGTATAAGAAAAAGGGAAAAGTGCTAGTTGGCACTCTGTCCTCTCTGACTTTAGCTATGTGTTTGACAGATGAAAGGTCAAGCTGACCCAGCTCCTGCTCTGGATGAATGACTGGGGGAAGCACAGGTCATAGGTCGGTGAATAAGTGAATATGTCAGAGTGGAAGAGAGATAGAGGAGGAGACAAGGACGTAAAGGGGGGTGCTGGTGTTCACATTCAAACAGTCCTGGAGCAATGCCAGACCTAGACCCTGGCCCAAATCTTTTCAGACAGCTATGACAGATTGTGTGTTGCTGTAAATACCTTCTTTTTTTTCCCCCCTTCTTTCTTACTTTCAATATGAACGATTTGGACGGAGAATATTTTTGAGGAAGCTGAAAGCAGCTCTGACATGGTGGCAGGATATCCCTTCCCCCAGATGTTTAAAACCAACCAGAGGGACGAAACATCTCAAATAGACGGATGCTATCTGCATTCTTGGCGACATCACTTAAAGAAAAATTGATAAACCTTGAGTTGGAAAGAAAGAAAGAAAAGTCCTCAGGATATAAATTTTCTATCAGCAGTGTTTTTGTTTTCCTTCTTTTGGATTTAAGGAGACTTAGTGATGCTGCCTCCCCCTTGAGAGTCGCTGCAACGCGACAAGGTTGTCCCATTTTGAAGGCTCCTTAAAATGCAGCCATGAAATCCTTTGTTTACTGGGAAACAAAAGATCCAATGGGTAGATCATTCGTGGCCCATCCTATCCGAAGATTCATTGTGCGCCATTGATGAATCACTTTTCAAAAAGAGAATATGGCAGACACCACAAATAAAAAATAGGCTGAGGAAAAATAGAAAACCCTCCGTGGACCAGACCGTCTCATTTCTGTTTGGCCTTCGCAGTGTAAGTGGTCTTCGTGGGCCGCGCCATCGTGTTCTCCAAAGGATCCCGCCCCTGATTTGGGACACAACTTGTACTGTACTATGACTGGCTGATTGCACGTCATGATTGTGAGACAGTGGCTGTGTAAGTGGGATGTCTATGGCATGGCTGTAGCTTTTAGTGTTGCTCTTGTTGTGTATTATATGGTTGTGACACCCTGGCTTTTATTAGGTACGGCACTAAATACTTGCATGTTGCAGAAAGTGCTCTAAAATGACACGTTTCTAAAGTGACAAGCCCTCTAGTGGCCACAGGAATTATCACGCAAGCAAAGGAGGAAGTCAGGTGGTGTTATTACAGAGTCCATTTTTTTTCTTAAAGCATGACCATCATTGTTCCAAAACCGTAACCACATGTTTATTATTATCACCATAAAGAAAAATATACCCTTACCAAAGCAGTAATTTTAACTGGAAGCATGATCTTTCCCTAAACCAAACCAAGCCCTAACTGCAGCATTGTCACATCATGAAAAATGTATTTTTCAACATCAAATCCTTTATGCCTTGTTCTGGTAGGCATTGGCCAACATTGTACTTTGTAGTTAATTAAAGAGGCCTTGTTGAGAGCTTGAGATGGTTGTGTTGGCGAAGTATCGTGGTGAAGCCATTCCTGAATTAAACTGCTGAACTTCTAATGAATGTTCTTTACCCAACAGGCACCAGATTCAAATCCTGCAGGGAGTTTGGGCGCTTTCTTGGTCAACATTACTATCTTAGGTGCTGTAAACACTAGCGACAGCTATAGTTGTAAACATACTTAGCCATAGCCATTGAAATATAGCCATCAAACTGTTATAACCACTCGGAGCCATAGACATACCCACACAATCACATCCCCCGCCATTACTAAAGCTGTAGCAATAGCTACAAGTGATGTTTCAACGCCAACAGGCTGCTACAGTCAGAGATGAGATATTATTGCGACGTATTGCAAAACTCAATGCAAGGTAATGCAAAGGTTCAGAGAAAAACTTCAGAGAACACATTCTGACGTTTGGGGTCTTTGTACACTGATGATAGAGTTGCTAAAATGATTTTCTTTCATTTTTTGTATCATATTTTCTGTCTTGTTTGTGTGCAACCAGTGAAAGAAAATGTTTTCAACCTTGAACTTTTTTGAAACAAATGTTGTAAGTGATAATCAGTAAAGATGCCAAGATGCTTCTGTTATAGCAGCTCAATAGTTTGTTAAATTCAATAGACTGTTAGGCAGTCTTGTAGCTGTGTTTTTGTTGAAAGAAAGAATACCGTGAAATTAGGGTGAAAATTGAATGTATTTGGTGCTGAACAAAATAAAAATGTGTGCATAGGAAACCAGCAAAAAAATGGCATAAACTGACCAAATTGACCCAGGTCTCCAGTTAACAGAGTGTTAACAGAATCTGATAAATGACAGTCAAAGGTTTTTCATGACCCGCAGGCATCTCAACATAGCAGTTATCCTCATTTCCCTCCTTTGACATGTCACTCACACATACTGCAACATCTTTTCGGGGAGCGTGATCAATTTCACGGTAGTCTGCAGAGTTCCCAGCGAGGAAGTGAGTTTGAGAGGCTGTGATAGCATCGGGCGTCCCCTTCCTCACCCACGCTCGGGTTGTCTAATCGGCCCTCCAGCTGCATCCAGCCAGATGAAGGGAACCCTGTTGACTCCTAATCTGTGTCGCCCGTGATCCGTTCCCCACCTCAGCACTACATGCGCTACTGAGTGCAGGGGAGAGAGGCGGGGTGTATCCGTTTGTTTTCTTCTTGTCATCGCAGAGGTTCATGGAAACAGAGGCATGAACTGCTTGAGGAAACAGAAGACAGGATGTTTGGTTTCACTTTGTGCAAGCTCTCTTTTCCTCTGTCACCTCCTCCGCCTCCCTATTCCTACGACTCCCTTCTTTGTTTGTCTTTTTTTGTCTTTCTCTGTTTGATTCCTGGATTTACATTTTTTATGTTTTTACCTTTGTTTCTTTCTCCCACTGACTGAAAAACAAGGGAAAGAGGTAAACAATGAATTTTTGATAATACACAGCATGCTAAATGTTAGAATGATAAAGGAGCTACTTTTGAATGAACCAACTTTCGTATGTTCTGTGCAGCTGTGCGGTGTGTGAACTTGGACAGTTATCAGCGTGCATGGCGGGGGTGGTGACAATTATTTAAGCAAATCACATTTCGAATATGTCATAATCAGTTCCACTTAGCTGCACTAATTGACAAAGCATGTTCCCAGTGTTTCACAGCTCCGTAATGAAAAGCTCACAAGGTTGAGTTCCAAATTTTCCAGCATTTCTCTGCAGATTAATCAGTTAATCATACATTAAGGATAAGTGTGTAACATGTAAGTGATTAAAACAAACTTTTAAACATGCTTCATTTTCTTGATGCGCCTTCATCTGCACTCAGTTAACTCGTTGCCTTTTGTCCTCCTGTGTTTATTTCCTCATTTTTTTGCATTATTTCTATTCTACATCTAACACAACATGATTTGAATCCCCCATGGTACCATTTCTCACAATGTAGAACACTTAACAGAACCAAAACACTTTCACATTTCATGGTTAGTGTATTATTTATTTGATGAGAAAGTGTTTCCTCATTATTTGCATTATTTCTATTCTACATCTAATGCAACATGATTTGAATCCCCTGTGGTACCATTTTCCACATTGCAGAACACTTAACAGAACCAAAACACTTTCACATTTCATGGTTATTGTATTATTTATTTGATAAGAAAGTGTTGTACTATGACAGGAAATCAAATCCAGCTATTAAAAGTTTGCAGGGAGGGACATCTTGCAGAAGAAGCTTGACAAAAGCCTTTGTACCTCCACAGGAACCCAAAAGAGCAAGACAGTGAAAATGCCACTTTAATCAATGTGTTTCAAGCCATCATAAACCATTACCGAAAATTAGCAAGCTCACTGCTTGGTAACCATGTAGATTTCAGACTTGCCAAATCATTTAGATTGATTTAATCTGAGCTCAAACTGAGCCCATGGAAAGTGTAAAGAAAAACATGTTTTAGCCACCAGAAGTAAGTGTGTTTCACCTTCAAAACACACCATTAAGGGAATTGAAACACTTGAAAAAGTCGACTAATAGAGCACACTCCCCTGATCAAAGCTTTTCGAAATATACCTCTGTTAATTAATCTCTTATTTCTTTGTGAAAGGCTGCTAATTAAATCACAAATAATACAAAGCTCCCTCAGCCAGGACGCAGAACCCTTCACAGAAGCCTGAAACTTCCAGTGCTGACAAATTTATCCACATCTCAGCTCATTAAATGTAAGACCGAGCTCAACCTCTCCTCCTCTCCATCTCACAGCTTTCTCCCCCTCTATATATCTTTGTTTCACTTTGTCCCCACCCTGCAATATCCTTCTCTTCCTCTGTGTTCTTTAAGAGGAGGCTGATGGGAAAGAGTCCCATTATAGTGTTTAACAAGGCCAAGAGGATAGAGCCCTGTAAGTGCATCTTCAAACAAACTGAAAATAGAAAATGTATGAGAGGAAAAAAAAAAAAAAAAAAGCGTACAGTCTGAGCCCATGCAGCTACATGTGCCATCAGAGGAGGTAGAGCGCAGCAGGTCAGCTGGGTGTTTGGATGACAGCACAGCAGTCAGTGGCTCAAAGGCCTCCCCTTCATGTGTTTGCAGATAAATTCATGAATTCCGGAAAATATGTGAGATGAAACGACCGAAAACAAATTTAGCTCAACTAATGTGCCAGACAGGAGACTGGAGAAGGAGACTGATGTACACTGCTCATACATTTAAGACATCTTTAAATCAGTCTTTGAATGGTGTATCAGTCTAACTTTTCAGCCATTGACCTTCATCAGAGGATGGATTCTTTGTGATTCCTGTGGAAAGAAGGACCCGATAATTTTTTTTACCACTTGTCAATTCACAATGTTGCAGCTGAAGGCACTGATTTAATTTGAGAAATGACACAACTGACTAGCGACTAGCAACTGACTGCAAAGGCTGTGTCTCCTTTGGTTTTTAGCCTCGACTTGGGAATGAGTGTGAAGAAACTTGATTAATTTAGAGTCTGAATCTATGATTATTGGAGTTTAATTGAAGGACAATGTGAGAAAAACAGTTTTTAACTTCTGTAGGAGAAGTAGGTTGTCTGCACTAAGGAGTAAACCAATGTGATGCTTCTGAAATATTTGACGTGAACATGTAAAAAGAGAATAGTAGAGGATCAAGGACTGGTCCTTGCAGCACTCCGTGCATACATTTGGGTAGCAGAAGATTTATCGTTTCCTCCAGTCCCACAAAATAAGTAGGTGTGATGAGACAGGAATAAAACCTAAATCTGATCCAATACGCCTACCCAATTTATGTCACAAAAAACCATTTCAGATATAAATCACAAACATACCTCTCTAATCCACCTAAATAAGAACTATTGGATGTGCAAGTTTCTTGTTAATCCAATATGGTCTTATACAACCACCAAATAACCACATTAAAATGTTTGATGTACTGTACTGAATCTGCAAACAGCTGATGCGCATTCAAATATGAAAGGTGCATACAATGAAGGAGAACATAAGCACTAGCCGCACACTAAAAGTGCTACCATGTTATTTTAACATTTAATGTATGAAGGTTCAAAGTGTGGGTGGGTATGAAGCTCCATTAAATGTTAAAATGACATGACAACTTTCCACAGGAATATAAAGTGCAACGTACTGTTTCATACTGTTTAATGTAAATGTGTTTAATTAAATGGTAAACTGACCTGTATTGGTCAGTCATCATAAATGACATGTTGAGATAATGTGCTGACATCATTTAGAAATTAACCTGAAAATAAAGCTATACACTTATAGTATAATGAAGGTCCTCATACTCTTCCATTGGCCAAAACAGCTCTATCCTAAGTAAGGCAATGTGTAAAACTTAATAACTTAATAAAAAAAATATATTACCAGGGTGCTGACCCTAATCCAGACTTTCCAAATATCTGCCTTTCACACTTTCTTCTCTGCAGCAGTACACGGAGTCAGTGATTGACAGTGGCACAGAATTGCTGTGCCAGTTTTCTGGCATAGGAAATTCTACTAAATGAAGATTCACGGCTAAACAGCACACAGTGGATAAAAAAAAAGAGGGAGAACACAACATTATGCCTGTCTGTTTCTCAGTCTCTTTACCACTTGTGAGAGGCCATCAATATAGCAAATTGTCATGCTGTATTTTTTGATAAAGTTCAGCACAGACTACTGCTATCAGTCAATTCTGTAGCCATTTGAGCTCTATATGACAATTTGTCTTTGATGAATCAGAATATGTTTAGTTTGCAGAATATATGCTGAAAAGACCTATGTATTGTGCTGATATACAATGAATTGTTTGTTGGTTGTTGAATGCAAAGCAAAAGTAATTGTGTCACCTAAAAGGATTAATTTATAACATTTAAGTGGATTTGATGCTGCTACAGTTTAGTTTATGTTGTAAAAAAAACAAAACAAAACAAAAAAAAAACACTGAGGGCTAGGAGCGTCACCTAAAGGCAGTTTATCTTTTAGCAATTTAACATGAAGCCCCAGCTTAGTGTTTTACTGATAGCAGACGGGCACTTGCAGAACCTTTCGAGTTAACCCAGCTGAAACAGAGATTAAACATTTGCTCGAATTAGACAAATGAAATTGGTGAGATTATGGAGCCAAATTTGCATATGTGATATGAAACACAAATTGTAGAGAAAATGAAATTTCTTATCCTAAGTATTTTTTGGTTTGATCCACTGCAAGATTGAGACATAGTATAACATTGCTATGTGAGCTGCTGCTACTACAATATGATTTCTGATTTACTGGGCAGACCATTTCAAATCAGAAAAATCACTTCCATAATTAAACAATGGGGTGAAATATGAGCTTAATATGTGCAGAGATGTAGAGATAGCCTACTTAAAAGATATTAACGCCTTTATCATCATGAAACAAACACACGAGCAAGCAAGAGTTGTGTAGTTTGCACGCCTGCCGTCCATCCCAACTACCTCCTGCCGACTCTGCTGCCTTTAATAAATGTAGAACTTCAGTCATTATAAAAAAAAAAAAACATTGCCTCAGATTAGATTAGATTAGATTAACTTTATTAATCCCACAACTGGGAAATTCACTCATGATCCAGATCATGATCCAGCCAGTGATTACATTTCCCCTACAATGTATTTTCTGTTGCATTTTAGTTGTGTAGACTACAACCAACTGAGTATAAGTATGATCAAAGGTTAAAGTGAAGGTGCCTATCTGTTCCTACTCCTCCAACACATTTAATGTAGTTCTCCATACACTACACCTAAATGCAGCCAGGAGATTTAATTCAAATGGAAAACTATAGCTTGTGGGTTGAACGAATAAGGTTGTCAGCAGTGGGGAAGCACTCCACTGCAATGCTACGCTCAGTGTTTAACTGTCTACTTTTAACACACTGTAAATAATTTAATGTAAAGAGACTTTTCTCTTTTTCAGCCTCCGTGATCTACAATAAATGCAGTGTTAACACTCGTGCTACTCTAATTTGATGTAAGCTGGTAAATCCTCCACTGTAAATTCTCAAAATTAGCCACATGAATAAGCATTCAAAATGTCATCCTGACTTGTTGGACATAAGAGGAAAAAAGTGTTAGGAGGGATTACATGACAGGCATGATGTGTGTGCACGGTTTAATAGGGCTATAGTAGGAAGAAACAACACATTCAGCTATGTGGGATAATTGAAGTTTATTTTACTGTTAGCTCAGTGCAGAGGGAAAAACGTCTCTTTTTTTCAATCATTTACTAATTGCTCCTTCTAAATATTTAGTTTCATATTTAGCAATGATGCTAGCAGCTCCACCTCATTTGCAAAATGATGCACAAACATAAATGTCCAAAGTCCATAGTGATTTTTTAATGTTTTTGTACTTTATGGCTGTTTATGGACTGCCAAGTGAAATGCAAGTGTCTGCCGCGGCCATTTGGACTGTTGGGCTATAGACGCTCTGATTCAGCATAATACTGAGCGCAGGGCAATTAATCATAGGATAACTCAATGATGGTCTGTAAGGCTCCGGGCTTGTTTTGACTGGATCAACATTTCCACAGTGATGTGTGGACAGAAAATCAACCCATTCTCTATTCAGATTTTTTCTAATCTGAATCCTGGATGGACGTGTGATTAAAGTGAATACAGAATTATAATAAAAATCTGAATACCAGTATGACAGGATATAAAAAACCACCATGAAGACAAACGGGAACAGATGAGTAAGAGTAGCTTTTAAAGTTGTGTTTGGTTGGTTTTTTGTTGAGTGAGATGAGTGTCATCGTTTAGGCATTCAGCAAATTAAATGTTTCACACTACATCTCTTTTAGGGCAGAATCTGCCTCAGGGGTAAAAGCACAATGAAATGGATCTAATATGTAAGTGTGACTACAACATCGTGTGATTATCTAACTCATAAATATCTCAGTTTCTGTTAAGTGTTTTTTTTTTAATTTGGCACGCAACTAAAGCCTCTACCAATCCTTGAACCATTTTCACCTCTATCCTTGCTTAAAGTTTTTTTTGTTTCCTTCTGAGTGTCATATGAACATCAACACACAATATACAGACTAAAAGTTACACAATGAAGAAACTTGTGAATTTTTTTTTTTTTTTTTCTAAACAAGAATGTGAGAGTTGTCAGCACAACCAGCCGTCGCTGTATGCCCAGAGTTTTTTAATTAAGATGTGAGTGAGTGTGCAGTGATTGCCTTTGTGATAGGGGCGTGCAGAAACATCATTTCCTTTCAGAGGCTCCTCAAAGAGCCTGGTAACTCATGACTGGGTTTTTGGCAGGGCTCTTTTTCAATTCCTTCTCTTCTTCTGCCCCTTTCAGATGTACGGTAACTGCAGTGACAGCCGCTCCTGTAGGCAAACTACAGGGTGACTTCTGAAGTGGGCCACTCTCTAAAAATTGATTTATTTGGTTTTAATTTGTGGTAGAGTTTAGCCTTCGGGGTGTGCTATATAGGAGTATAAAAAGGAAGAAAAGAAAAAAAAAAAAAAAAGAAAGAGATCCTGAATGTCGATGTGAGATATTCTATAAAATACAGAAACATGGGAAAAGAAGATGGGTGGGGAGGAGGACAGCAGGGGACAAAATCCATTTGTTGAAAGAGAGCAGAGCAGGGTATCTGGGCAGGGAATCAATAGGATAAGAGGTTATTAGCTGAGAAATGTCACTTGAAACATCGATCATCATCTCCATCGACTGCAGGGACATGTAGACACACAGGGTCAAAGCAGCTTATCAGTCAGCACTGATGGGAAACTATACAGTGAGGAATAGATGAAGAAGATGAGAGGTTTACATAAACTCATGAATGTGTATTTACACGAGTAGCCACATGTGGCGCAGGTGACATGTTGATCAGGGGAAAGTCGGTTAACTGAAGTTGCACCGATATAGTGTAGCCGAGTAAAAATTACAAATGTCATTGTGAAGGAGTTTAATGTGACATGAAACCATATATTTGATCATGAATACTCCTCATGATCCTAAGGAATGCTGTTTATTTATAAGCAATCCCAGCAGACATTGGGTGAGGCCAGGGTTCACCTTTTACAGGTCATCAGTCTATCACAGGACTATTATAAATACAGACAAACAACCACCCACGTTCACATTCACAAGCATGGGCGCTTTAGAATCACCAATTAGCCTAAGGTGCATGTCTTTGGACTGTGGGAGGAAGCCGGAGCACCCGCAGAGAGCCCACAAAAGGACCCCAGGCCCGGGGTTCGAACTCAGAACCTTCTCACTGTGAGGCGACAGCGCTAACCACTGCAGTGCGCGTGTTTTCTTAAGTTGCAGTGTGTTGAGGTCTCGGGGCCGCCGTAAATATGTGCTGACATGACAGCTGGCAGCAGAAGAGGGGAGAGCAGATTTAAAAGTTTGACAGCGACAACTATGAGATCGTGGCAAAATCTGATTGGTTCCCGAAAACACCTGAAGTCAGCTGATTGCAAGAAGGGGGGGGGGGGGGGGGGAGAGAGAATTCTGAATGAATGAGACATAAAGATAGTCTTCCTGATTGGACTTGCGCTTAGCTTCATAATGATTTTCCTTGACGCTGTGGGAAATGCTGACTCTTTTCTGTCAAAGGAAGAGGTAGCATCACAATGTTTGTTTCTTTTAAACATGGCCACAATCTTCTCCTCCCCTCAAACCAGTAGTTTTGGTTAGCTGGTTAACGTAACTATGCTAGGTGTGCTGGATTAAGACACCGAGCATGTACGAATGGCCTAATGTCTTAAAAAAATGTTTTTATACTTTACTAATTTATTTGAATTGACCCAAGTTTCACTTCCTCTCAATATCCAAAAAGGCTTTCAAGAGAACATATACAGTAAATGTTTCATCTGCACATGTAAATTGTACCAGCAATAAGTTGCCTCGATGTTCAAATCTTTTAATTACAAATTGGTGTTTTCCCCCTCAGCAGGTTGATTAGCTTGCATAAGCAGCAGTGATGAGCATAAGGAAATGTGTGAAGTGAAGGTCTATCAGCTATATAACCGTCAAACCAACACGTCCTCACTCTCCCGTCCGCGGTCAATCAGTGGTGGAATCCGTCTGCCACATTTGCTACATCCCTCCAACTTAGGTATGTTGTTAGCAGTTTTCTCACATTCCTGCCTCCGCGTATGATGTGGCGAAATCAATAACTCATCCCATAAATTGAACTGGCATGTACAATACAGTCTTATGAACGGGTTTTGCGCCATCCTCCGGGTGTTGGGCTCATCCATTAAATCACAAGCAGGGGGAAGTGTATGGGAGAGAAAAAAAAAAAAAGAGGAGGAGAGATAAGGAGAACATGATGGGAAGAAAATGTTGCAGGCACATTTCATTTATACGTTACTTAAATGAAAGAGTGCATTAGATAAATTAAAGTAGCATGGGAGATCGTGATAAGAGAGAGACAAGAGGGGAGAATTTCCTGAGGATCATTAGAGAGAAGAAAGAGTACAGGGATTCATTAGCATGAGGCATGGAGGGAGAGTCCCAGCCTTGATAAATGTTCCTGAGGATTAACCAAGAGAACGACAGCTTTACAAGTGATGCAGGAAGATACCCAAAATAAAACTTATTCTGTAGACAATTGGAAGTTTTTTTGTTTTGTTTTTTTTCCCCTTCCCCATACTCGCATACATTACGTACAGAAAAAGACACAGTAGACGAGAGGTTCTTCTCCAAGGCCCAGTCAATCCATCAGAGGCAGAAAAATGTACCATGGGACGGGGCAGTGCCAGTCACCTTGGACACAGGGTGTAGGCCAGTTTCACGGCGCACTGGACATTAATGCTCCTCCTTTGCTAGAGGTCAATAACTCTGCACACTCAATCACATGCACAGGCACATGTGCATGCACACGCACACACACACACACACACGCATCTGCACAACTATCATCACACTCACCTTTACTTTCAGAGGTAGCAGAGAAGGAGTGATATGG
The DNA here is from genome assembly GCF_021018895.1 of Seriola aureovittata. Taxonomy (NCBI): domain Eukaryota; kingdom Metazoa; phylum Chordata; class Actinopteri; order Carangiformes; family Carangidae; genus Seriola; species Seriola aureovittata. The sequence continues at coordinate 7,411,434 of NC_079381.1, read as the reverse complement.
ATGGTTGGAGTGAGAAAATCACCTTTCAATGGGCAGCAGTGAGTTTCCATGTACAGTGCCACAAGTTAATCACACAGTGTTGAGCCACATCTCATTGTAATCTTCTCCGTGAGCGTTGTTTCCCCCCGTGCACTGCAGTGACTTTGCCTTCGCTGTTGCTAAATATTGTGGCCCACATTACTGCAGTGTAATCCATTCTTAGATTATGATGTGCAAAGCCAGCCAAGCGGGGTGCTTTAATCAAAGCAAGTGATCCATTTCCTGCACCATCCATCTGACACGCCAGCAAATCGTGCTTCATCAATTTCCCCCCCAAAAAACACGCCAAGAAATGGTAAATGTGGCGGTGAAAAGAAGTAAACCAGGCATTTAAAGAGAATTCAAAAACAAGCTAGTAAGCACAATATTTGGTGGTTTACAACTCAGACCAGCTGGTTTGGCTGTCAGACACGAACAAGCAGTTCAGTTGGAGGTAAAACTTGAGAATGAATCAGTATGCATGAGTAATAAAATGATTTCACCCTGTGATCATCACTGTGTAAAATGACCCTCTGGAAAACTAAATTAACCGAATGAAAATCAATCAGTGAAACAAGCACATTTCACAAAACGTGCTTAAAAACATTACTTGGTGCTTGAGATCACCACAGAGGAGGCTGAGCACAATATATTTGTTTGATATAACACTGCATTACATTTTGCAATGCTTCAAGAAACAATGCAGAACCCTCTGAGAAAATGCACAACACACAAAAAGTAGCACATTATTAAGTCACACAAGCGTGACTGCAGTTTTACATAGATGTGTTACATTCAGACGGGGGAAAAAGCTTTGAGATTTTCAAACTATTTTGTTCAGCCGGTTTGTCTTTCGAGGAGATAGCAGAAGTAAACACTCAGAGAAACCAGGATGGAGGGTCCAGATGGGGACATGGGCATGGGCATGAGAGCGGTGACTGCTTTGTTGTGACATCACAAAGTTACAGAAGTCCTGACAGCTCATTTTAAATCTCAGTTTCTGAATACAGGCTGTGTGCATTTCTCAGTGGACTGAGCGCTTTGATACTTTCACAGTATTTATATAGAACTTAGACCTGCTTTTTAAAAAAAAAAAACATAAAAACATGAATATCTCACTGTATGCAATATGGGACCTTTAAGGTATGCCTTTGTCTCTTAACTACCATCCTAATACATTAGTGGTGAATAGAACTGTAGAATTTTATTCATGCTGCTCAAAGCATTCAAATTTTAAGTTGGACCGTGTGGAATGTACATTAGTTTTAATAATAGCTGCTCACTGCTAGGTCTGGATTTTCCACAGTGACAAGGACATTGCTTTTGGGAAGACATCATGTTGCTGCTGAGTTTCTCAAATGTCATTTAATTTAATTAAATTTCCAGTTGTGAGCCACTGTTGTTGCATTAGTGTTGAAGAGCTGTGATAGCTTAAAGAAATTAAGCTGCAGAAATGAAGACTGAAAAAAAGCCATGTTTTCCACCAGTGCTGTGGGTCCTTTAGTCGATGTTCTTCAACTGATAATTAATTACTAATATACTATCTCCATGTCTGTTCTCGATTTATTCATCATTATCTACATTATACTCAATGATTAAGGAGCTAGGTCTATAGTAGTAGCCCTGTTCCTTTTTCTAATTGCTCACAGTTTGGTGTTCAGTATTGTATAAGGTGTTTATAAACCAATGCAGATAAATTATCCGTATTTTCTTTCTGATTTAAGTTCTATGCTGTGGGGGAACTGACCCTGTATGACCACTCACAGCTATGTGCACTCACTCCAAATGCACTCCCTGACCCTTCTCTCTCTCTCTCTCTCTCTCTCTCTCTCTCTCTACACCTCCCATTCAAGGAGCTACGAAGCACTTGCGTGCTTAACAGGATATGCGTGGCGCAGTGTGCAGGATTTAGCCTGTTGAGTATCTCATCTGTAGCAGCAAGGCATACTTCATATAGTTTTTTCCAATATGGTGTAAAGCCTGTCCTTGTTCTGTTGTTGTCTCCAATAAAAGGCACTAATCTATAAGCCTGGTAGGCTGGATCTAGGAAAGGTGCCATCCTGTGACAGATTATATGGTGCTAACAGGATCCTCATAGGTGGATGAAACCAGGGAGGAAAATAATAAAGGAAAGGGGCCTGCTATTGATTGTGCTCCTGTCAGAGCAGCTGTGTTTTTCATTGAGCTTCTTCAGTGCTTGTTAGTGGTGCATTCATATCATGAATATGTGTCAGTTTATTTGATTCACACCTAATGGATGTGGGAACATGCAATATTAAAAATTTAATAGAAAAAGAAGTGACTCTCCACAGTAACTGCCGTGAAAAATACCCTTTTACTACTAAAACCAAGGTTATCAAATTACTGTATGATGTACCTGTCAAAGGCTTAAATAGTATGTACAACCACCCCGTCTATTCATCTCTCACTGGCCATTCAGTATTGTTCATTGTATAAAACACTGCAATTTACTATACACAACCCCATATGTTTAACCCTTATGTTTATATTGTGTCTACAAACTCTTCACTGTCAATCCATTTTATTTGCTTTCCCTTCAACTTTTATTCCTGGCCCCTAAGCATGATTAATATCTTAATGTTTATGCAACAGAGACCAGTGTTAACGGTAGAAGGTAAAGGTCTTGGTTCAATGCTGTAAAAAGTCATGTTACCTTCTTCAAAATACGTTTTGTAAATGTTGAAAGTTTAGTATCAGGTATCAACACGTGTGATGTAGAACATGAACCCTGGTCTCTGGTGTCAAAGTCCTGGGTTCTTTACATCCACACTTTGACCCAGATGGCCTCTCTTTGGATAAGGAGGTCACACAAGTGCACTTGGCAAAGCACATTGGCAGTATAAAGACATGTTTGCAGGAGTTTTTGTTGCCTCTGACTATATATAGAGGTAAAGTTTACATGATTATCAAATCAAATGTTTTTCCCCCCTTTTTTCTATTGATATCGTTGTGAGTTTGACATGAATTGAGTTTACACTGCTGCATACTGCCTGTGGGAAATAGCTATATGCACTCTAAAGTCCAACACTAACAAAAGCTTTCCCCTTCTCCTGCCTGCTCTCCTTGTATGCGTTACCAAAATAACTGTCGGCCGTATTACTAATTAAAACATTACAACCTTAAATAGTGTTTAAAAACTCACTTGAGTATTGTGTGGCAAAGTTAAGCTTTAGTCGGTGCAGGTATCAACTAACTGACACATGTTTTCCCCTCACGGTTTACACTAGCTGCATGTGTTTGACGCTAATAACGTTCAACGCTACAAAACCCAAGTACTCGACTTGACTCGCACCGCTCCGGCTCCCATGCATACTCCCTGCCCTTGACACTTTCCTAACATGCTCAACTGCAACCCACATGCCGAAAAAATATAGACCAGACCAGTTGGGAGCCGCGACCCTCGCCAAAGTCATTCATGTACCACAGTCACTGTGGACCCAGTGCCTGTTAGCCTGTGGATATTACTCCTAATACCTGCAGCCTGCGGACTTCTGAGAGACTAAGTTACGCAACTTTAGTGCCTGTTAGTAAGTTACGTGAAAACACTTCCTGATTTCATAAGCTCTCAGCTTCATGTAGCCCACAGTTCCATTGTTTTTGCAATGATAATGATCCAAATTCATTCATTTCCACACTTGGCCTGAAATGTTCACAACACCCTACACAAAATACTTGAAATACTCAATGGAGGTTCGCACTCTGCAGATATACCAAGTGGCACTAGTTTTCCACGGTCCAGTCCAGTTTTTTTTTACAGTGGTAGGAGTGATGTCTGTCTACACTACTCAACAATTTCCCTAAGTCATAGTACATAAGAACGTGAATCCTAAGTAGGCTGTAAGGTTTAAGAATATGAACTGTATTCATGCATAGGTTGTTGTAGTGCTGCTTTTTCCCTTTCTATGGAATATGTTGAAAAGATTATCTGTAAACCCAGTTGGTGCACTGTCACATCAGCAGTCTAAAAGATGCTAATTGCAGTTCTACTGCTGCTTCGTGTAATAAGGGCTGAGTTTCACAAAGCTCCCCTAGAAAGAGTGGAAATCCCTGCGTCTATCTGTGATGGATCTGTCTTGAACCACAGTTTTTCTATTCTATCGACAGAAGGTTCAGATGTTGTATAGATCCACCTACAGCCGGCTGGCTTCCATCCCAGGTTCACCGTGCTGCTTGCATTGGGCTCGCAGCTTGCCTTCTAAGTCCACCCAGCAGGCAAGTGGGGTTCCGGCCGAGATCAAAGGACCACACTGGATGCCAGTGGAAGTGTAATCCCGCCTCTTTCACTTTCCAGGCGTCGCAACATTTGGAGCTGATGCCAGTTTAAGATTGAACAAATACAGTTCACTTCCACCGATCTGTACACCTAGGGAACAGAGACTTGACACTGGAGAGGAAAGTGGATTTTGGAGTTGGAGTCAAGGCACCTTTTGATAGCTGTAGCTCTATGGAAATTTTACAAAAGGGGAAAAAAAAAAAAGTACTTCTAAACTCCAGTGTGGGTAGTCTTCAAGGGATCCACATTTCAGTCTGTTTTTTGTTTCTTTTGTCTCTTTAAGACAAAAAGGAAATGATATGCTTTTGATTTAAAAAATGTGAATGGGTGATGATGAAGTTCTCTGGCAACCTCTACTTTATTTGGATAAGTTCATAAGCAACTTTGCTTTAACCACTAAGCCGCAGGCTGAGAACTGGGACTTTGTTTTATCTCTTCGGTTTTGGCAAACATCACTCTCTATCGACGCGTTGCATTAACAAGTTGTCACTCAAGTCAGCAGTCATTGCTAATTAGATCCTCGCTGGCTTAATTTAATGTGTGGGACACTATATGACCAGTTACATTTAAATTCTCATCAGAGCCCTGTGAGGTGTTAAACCTCGGGAGAAAAACATTTCAAATTGTTAGTGTTTAAACAGGACTGTATATTTTTAGCAAGATCTTGGATCTGAGGGGATTACTGTACACTCGGAGGATGACAATCAAGCTGAATAAAATGAGCCTGGGTTACAAAAGCTTTTTTTCCCCCTGCTCACTCAAAGGAGTCATACTGAGTTACTGGATATGTGTGTGGGGGTTTCAGCAGTGTGGAAAGATAAGTCAGCTTGCAAATTTTGCAGGAATTACCAGTCCAAAAATGAGCCTGATAATTGCTATGGAAACCAGGAGTGATTCTTTTCTTCCTTTGTCTTTTCTTAAAAAAAAGAAACCTTTTGTTTGAACTTCATACTCCTCCACTTGTACCTGCAGGTCATGCAACAAGATGCTCCTCCACACACCTGCAACTAAGCAAAAGTGAGGAATGAGGCTTTTCCTGTGGCTGCAATCTACCTTTGGTATAAACTGCCTGACCATCTGAAGACACCTAATCCATCTGAACAAGAAGGATTATTCTATAAATTCTTTATTTTATTTTCCCAACAATGGGTTTTTTCCTAATACATACATATAATTAAAATAAATATAATTATTATATAAATAATTATAAAAACAATTATTTCCCATCTCTATAGAAAGAGACAGAAAACACGTCCTGTATTAAGCCCACTGAAGATCTTTTTGAGAAAAGGTATTTGTCAAGCAATTCAGTAAAACCAGTGTTTGATCCATTCAATTTTCCACCGGCATCACCTAGGTTGGAAAGCCTTATTTTTTTTACCAACAACTTCTTTATTTATTTTTGGCAGGGGGGGAAGTCGGGTCAAGGTGTTCCATTAAATGGCAGCAATTTAGAAAAGTGGATTGAGCCTGGCTTTCTGATGGCCCGCATGGCAGGAAAGAGCTACAGGGAAAGTGCTTCAGACTGAGATACTTGCTCTGCAGGGGTCACCTTCGCCTCATCCTCATTGTAAGGAATAAATGCTGCCAAAAAAAAAAAAAATCCTTCTCTCAAAAGGACTGAGCTGCTTCATGCTATGGAGTCAGAATGCTGTTGTTAAATAAATCATAACTAAACTTATTTTCTTTTTCTATGTGCTTTATGAAAGATGCTGCAGCTATTGCAAACTGTGCATTCCCAGTGTGAACTATAGGGAGACCTTGGATTATTATATACGGTGGGTTCAAAAGTCCAAAACCACTTTTGGACCCCCCCTGTATCATATGTATAATATATAAAATATAGTGGTGGTTTGTCAACGACAGTTGCTTTATGATAATGTCACATTGTGAAAAGGGCAAACCAGTAAGCTCTGTTAAATAAATAATAAATAAATGCATCTCTGGTTTATTTCAGCATATCAAACCAGAAACAGAGGCATCATTGAACTGGGTGTTGCTGCCAAAATTCTGCTATTCAGTCTTTCAAAATTTAAGAAGAGAAAAGTCTTATGGAAGATCAGATTCTGACTTTTTGACTTGTTTTGAGCTTTTCCTCCGTCCTCCTTTTAGGTGCCCTTTTTTTGAAGCATTTTCTTTTATTGATTTCTTTTTTCTGGTTTTGCCTCTTTGTGTTTGCTTTTTTTCTTCTTCTTTTTTTTTTTCTTTTTACGCATGATTTTGCTAAATTCACCCAAGGGAAAAGAAAATGCACTCCAATAGTTTCTAACATGAAGACAACAAGACATCAAAGATGGAGGAAGCGGGGTACTTTTGATATGAAAACTTTCTGTCACTTCCCATTTTGTAGGAGCGTAAGTATCACAGTGTCACAAGCATGTGAGAAAGAAAGAAAAAAAAAAAAAGCACAGAGCAATCAGCGACTCTTAAGCAGCACCTGTCTTGAAAGGGTCAAAACCTAGAAATCCCCATGAAACTGAAGCAATTTTAGATTGAACCTTACCCCTCATGCAGACAAACACCTTTATTGTGCAGTAGCTAAAATGTGGCTGGACCTGTGCTCCCTAGACAATTTTTTTTTTCTTTTTCCCCAGAAAAATATAATTAGAGCACTTGGTGTTGTCCAGGCTGACCTTTGCGAGCTTGTGAGGACAAAGCTAGTGATTGTTTTATACAGAACGCTGCACCCGCAGACAGACAGTGAAAATGGAAAAAAAAAAAAGAGAGAAAAAAAAGAGGCCTGGTTTGGAAATGTCATGATGGCCTCCAACCACACTGTTTACTGTTATGATCTTAAAAAGGCAATACTTTAGTCATCCATCAATGTAATACCTTTGAGTAGTGTGGGCTATTAATGAATTTTGTGCAGTTAGAATCCAGTGCTTTGTCCAGTTAATTGAGACCTGTCAATAGAGATTCAATTAATCAGCTCCGTTCTGCACCACTGGAAGAGTGAATATAAATCTACAGTAAATGTATAAGTGGGATTATGGAAATCTAGGTATTAAAATCAATAAAAGAGGGAAAAAAAAAAAAAAAAACACCAACAAAGCAAAATAGTCTGATGTCCAGCTTCTACAGACTCGCATTGCTCCTAAGAAAATCCATTTAGGGACCTTGGGACACACAATAATTCAAAACTGAGGGGATTATTTCCTGCATGCTATTCTGGCTGAGATATACAGTCCTGAGGCCGCGCATAGGTCAACATCGTTTTTTTTAACTACCATCTTGGGAGAGGGCTGGGGCCAGCGCAAAGCTTACATGGCGGTCATTTTCACCCCGCCGAGAAAGGTTGGGGCCATTTACTGATAGCGGCTGCCAGTTTGAGGATACAGGGAAGAAAATATGCCTCAAAACACAGCGAGAGAGAGAGAGAGAGAGAGAGAGAGAGATAGAAAATCGTATTCAGCTTGGATACATCTAGTCTCATGCTAAAACGCCTGGGGTAAATGAATGCAGAATAATCACAGATTGGCTGCTTGAGTAATATCTCCATCACTGTATGGGCAGTGGATGAAGTTGGGCAGTTTATTGCGAGACTTTATATGCTCACTGACGGCGGCATTTGTAGTTAATCACGTCGCAGAATTAATGCAGAGGTAGGGGTTTATGATAAATAGGATAACCGTAAGGCCTGCATGCATAAATGCGGTTTAAGTATGTATTGGGTCTGTGGATAAATTACGGCACAGTAAATTGGGAGAGGTGCTGTGTCATGCTGAGAGGTTGCAGGCATACAGCGGCAGTGAATCCTTCCTCACAGTGGAAGCACACCTGCAATCTATCTGATTTAACAGTGGCTGACAGAGTGGGGGGGGGGGGGGGGACGGGACGACACTGCATACGAAGAGGGTGAAGTGGGGAGAGAGGTGGCAGATAGGCAGAAAGATAAAGGGAGATTGAGTGAAAGAGCGGAAGAGAGTCCTCTTGGAAGATGGCCGACAGCTTTCTTGTACAGGAGAGAGGAAGTCACTGAAGCGAAGGAGACACCGTCCCCTTTCCTGCTTCTGCTGGAGCTGACACCTCTCCTCGCAGAGCGGTCATCCGCCTTCTCCCACTTTCCCAACTAACTGACTGTCACTCACAGATATCTTCTTTAACACTGTCTGTCCCTGTTGGTCTGTACACATTTCTTACTTTTATAAGCACTGACAGAGACACTCTCCGCTGCCCCCATTACTTTGAGCACCAGTGTGGTGTACAATTATTCAGATCTCAAAACTTGATACACTGTAAAGCTGTATCAGAGTTCGGCAACCTGACCCAAAACCTGATGAGTCCTGACAACGCGTTGTGCGTCAGGTCGGGTTTGGGACAGTTTTTTGTGTAAACGTAATAAGAAAATACTCTGTCGCTTTCACTCTCTGACTCTGCCAATCATCTGTGTCGCTACGTGTTGCTAGTAGATACGCAGTGGCCACTGGGAAGCCGGAAGAGAGATAAGTCATAGCCGGTGCATGTTACCAGAGGCGAACGGTACTGAAGCCGTCCACGGTACGGGCGGTTATCTTCCCTCACAACTCTTACTCTTCAACTGGGTTCAACTGGGAAACATTCTGAGTTCCAGCCACGTTCATGTGGCCTGTAAACCTACAGCTTATCTGCTACCTTCTGTGCTGGTTTATTGCCTTGTCAGTCATATTTGATGCTCTTTGTCTGAGAGAAAGCCTTACCAAAGCAACTGTAGAGTCCAGGCTTTTTTTTGTACCTCATACTCTTTATGTCAGCACATTCAATTTGAAATGAAATAATGGCTACTGCATTAAAGTGCCTCTAGTGTCTAGTTCCCGGAGATACAGCCCTTTTAACACATAGTGCCCAAATCTCAAGGGGTCAAAAGTCAATTGACAGACATGGATTCAAACAAAGTCATCTTATTTAATATTTTGAGGAAAGTCCTTTGCAGACAATGACTCCCAGAAGTCATCACCAAAACTATAGTCATCAAACAGGCGCTCTGTATCTTCCCTGGTGATGCTCAAACAGGCCTTTCCTGCAGCCACCTTCAGCTCTTACTTGTTGTGGGGTCTCTGCCTTTCTTACGGTCTTCAGCAAATGCACCTCAGATAGATTGAGATCAGGTGATTGACTCAGCCAGTCAACGGTATTCCACCTCTTCACCCTGAAAGGTATTCCGTTGCTCTTTTGCCATATGTTTAGGATTGTTGTCCTGCTGAATTATGATATGTCATCCAAGAAGTTTTGATGCCTCGTCATCAATACGCCAGTGTGCCAGTTACATTGGGAGCCATTTATGCCCAAGCCATAATGAAACCCTCACCTTCATACCAGTTTGGTATGATGAGGTAAGGGCTTTGGGTCTTGAACTCCTCCTATTTTTCGCCACGCTTTCCCTCTTTCCATCATTTGGACAGGGGATGATTTCTGTTTCATCAGTCCCCCATAGGTCTTTGTTCTTGAAATCTACTTGTTTCTTTTTGTATGTTTTGTGTGAACTGCAGCCTGGAGTTTCTGTTTCTCGAGGTTTACCAGGAGTCTGCATCTTGTGGTGAATCCTCTGAGGCTGAGGTCGTGAACTCTCCTCTTGATCGCTGACAAGGAATCATGTACGCCTACATCCAGGAGACCAGGAGTATTTTCCCTGTGCATATCTAGAATATACCCAATATACCCTTGATATCTCCTTTTATAGATTTTTGCTTTCTGTTGAGCCTCATTATTTTCTTCCTCACGTTCACTCCTTATATTGACAGACAGCTCCGCCTCAGTCTAAATGGCAACTCTCAACTCTCAATCAACTCTGAGCCACGTGTGAACTCTCTTGTCCGTGACCTAACAGTGAAGCAGTTCACAGCTGTATGAAACATTTAGTAGCCAGGTGTCCCTTTCAACTGGGCCACTGTGTTAACAGGGCTATATATCACCCACAGTCCTTTCAATATTTATATAAACAGCCTCAAATTAAAGCTGAGACCTGGCACTTTAATGTAGTATGCATTATTTTATTTCAAATGGATCGCACTGAAGCGCAGAGCCTGAAGATCAAAATCTGTGTAAATGTCCAAACGCTCACCTGCATGTAGTTGTAATTCAGACGACGGTATGCTTCTGAATTTGTGGCAAAAGCTCGGAGAAGGTCCTTTCCTGTTTTTACACAACACTGGCCCCCATCAACAAAAGCAGGTCCATAAAGAAATGGTTTTACCAGTTGGAGATGGAATGGGCGCAAATCTCCGTGGCCAGTTTCCACAGTCTTGCAGAAAGCCTTCCCAGACGACTGGAGGCTGTTGTAACAGCAGATCGACAGCTATAGCTTTTAAATGAGATGATCAACAACCACATACTTTTTGGCCATATAATGTACAAAGACCTGCGGGTCAACTGTCAGAGTTGGGAGAAAACTCTGAAATATAACATCAAGTTGAAAGAACAAAGAAAATGTAAGAGCAGTAAAAATGCTGAATCAATGGTTCAGTTTGTCTTCTGTAACATTTAAAAGATAAGCTCTTTTCTATCAACCAAAAAAACTACTTTGTTCATGCCCTCATTACTTCCTGACTGGATGAAATAACTGCACTGGAATCAGTCAGAAAAAAAAAAAAATTCTTTATCCTTTTAAAGCTCATTTAAAATTTGTCTGCCAGCTAATAAACACGATGGTATTGTTCTGATCCTGGCAACCCTGCGCTGGCTAACTGTTGATTTTCAAACTGATGATAAAATTTTACTTATTACTATCAAAGCCCATAGTTGCCTTGACCCAGATTATGCATGTCTGACCTTTTCATTATCTTATGTTCTCCCTCGTTCCCTGAGATATTTCTCAGATATCCTTCCTCCATGAATGAAGCGCTGAATTTATTAACAGCAGCAGACAGTATGCGCAGTGTGTGTGTGTGTGTGTGTGTGTGTGTGTTTGTGTGTGTGTGTGTGTGTGTGTGTGTCAAATGTTTTTACATAAACATGTTATGTCTGAAGCCACTGTGACCCTTTTCCTGTATTAAACCAGACCACATTCTTTACCTAACTTTATGGCTTGGTTATACAAAATTTGAAAACATATATTTGGACGTGTCAGGTTACAAAAAAAAAAAAACATGTCTTGACTAGAGTCATGTCAATACTTTGGATACAGTGACCTCATAATCAAAGACAGCTCAATGACAACCTGTCAATGAAATAATGAGTCTAAGGTTCACACCTGTAGTTGGTTTATTTGGTCCAGACCAAGGGAAACAATCAGTTCCTGAACAAAGAGTTCCTGCATCGTCACAGCTATATGGATCTATGTGGGGGAATCAAATTGCGGTCAATGCTTGTTGTGTGTATATTTCTGTTCTCCAATGTCACAAAAAGCTCTGGAAGAAATTACATTATATTCTTGCTATTATTGCTACATGCTATTATTACACGAGTGAAGACAGGATGAAAAAAAGGCAACATTGTGGTGATTTAAAACTGTGTGATCCATATGTCACACCTTTTAATGGCCTAAATGGACTGGCAGGTCCATGGAGCAGCACATGTTTGTTACCACAGTTACCAAATGATTTACAAAAATATATGCAGTGGGGTCCAAACATCCGTGATCATTTTGGAATAGTCTTGTTAGACTTATGAGAAGTTTTCACATATTTGATCATAAATATATATAAATAACGGACAAAGCCGTCATCATCAAATTTATTATAGTTTATCATATTGCATTTTATGGCAGGCTTTGCCTCAGGGATTTACCCAAAGTTCATAGCGTTTTGACATTAAACACAGGGTAGCCAGGGGAAGCATAAAGAAAAAAAAAAAAAGGCAAACAATGGCCATAAAACGCAATAAATAAGATAGAACAAGAACAGTTACAAAACAAGCATTAAAGGAACGAGCCCCAACGTTAGCATTACAAGAAAAAAAGACTGTGTATATCATTATAAACACAGAGCTCACTGTGATTCAGAGACAGATCTGTGGAGTTATTTTTTTATTCAATTTTACTTTTTTGTTAACAAACAGGGAGCGAAGAGAAAAATGTACAATCAAAAGTCCCAAACCCACAACTGAATGCAAATGTTTTGGCATCATCAAGGTAATGTTATATAAGTGCTGTCCCGTTCATCTTTATACCATTTTGAGCCCTTGCAGCCTCTCGCACTCAAACACTCACCAGCTGACGTCAGTTAAGTCTGTGAGGATTCAGGGTTCAGAGTTGAGGGGGGACATTGGGATTGGGCCGAAGATTCATTGCCTCAGAACCTTTGAATGTCTGTGAGCTGTTCAGATATTTCACTGGTTAAGTGAAAACTTTGACCATCTGGTGGCGCTAGACAGAAAGTCTGGATTCTCCCTCTGGTGATCACAGGTGTCTAAACCAAACATCCATCCAACAATTTGTTAAGATATTTCAGTAGGAACCATTAACTGAGAGACTGACGTTGCCATCCCTGCAGCCACACCAGGAGGAAAAGTAAAATGTGACAAACATGAAACATGCTAAAAGCACCACTTGCAGACTTTACTGTTTGAGATTATTTTTGAAGCTTGTTTTCAAGTGTTTGTTGGCTGGAAGCGAGGAAGATTAACTGTCAACGCCACACTACATTTAAATAACATTTTGCTTGGGGTTGAAATTGTTATGTGCAAGAAAATGTATGTTAGTCAGTAAAAACACTGACCATAGCAAGTCTTAAGGCCTCTAATTAGCCAGTCCTTTGGTTCATGAGTCTCATTTCAAGATATTAAAGAAGTACTTTGATCTTACACGTGTGTTTGCACACTTGTATGTGGTGATTGGAGCCAGTAGGAGGTCATTTAAATGCATCAAATTACATTTTTTTTTTTTTTTTTTTTTTTTTTTAATTACCATTCAACCTTTTGCTGAGACAATTTGTCATCATGTTGTCCACATCACAGAGCCAGATTCACCCACCAGCTCAGGCAGTCCACATGCTGGATCAGGCACGAGCAATCTGTTCATTCACTGACAAAATGCTTGTCCTTGCAGTGGCGTCACCTTGGAATCTGACATTAAATCTGTGCAATCTGGCATTTTGTTTACGGTTACACAAGCGTCTACAGGCCATTCGTAATGACAGCTCAGTTGGTCCCAATTAAATGACAAGATTGAAAACATTTTGGGTTTAAACTGAAGTGTTTTTTTTCCTTCTTCAATTTCAGATCTGTCTTTTTTCTTTTATACAGCAAGAAAACAGTCATCTTAGACATAGTTCAAGTGCTCACAAACCCTCAGAATAGAATTAAATTAATTATATATATATATATATAAAGTTAAACATCAAAACCTTTAAACGAAGTTAAATGAAAACATTACTTCACTTAAGAAACAGAGGGAAACTGATTTAAGTGTCAATAGAAACAGACCAAACAGACTGAAGACGGAGGAGTGAGTCAAGGTGCAACCCACACAAAAAATGACTGACGATACTGAATAGGCACCAGTACAATAAAACTATTTGCTCCACCTAACTGAAATCATTCATTGATGTTTTGGCCCAACAAGGTCATTAAATCCTGTGTAGCAAATAAATATGTATACTATAATTTCCCCACACTCCAAGCAGCTATTAGTGCCTATTTATTTTACTGTATATAAGAATCTATTTGCAGAAACCTGTTTGAGATGGGTCTCCAAACATTTTGTTCACGTTTCATTGTTTTTGTATTAAGTTTAAAGTTAAATGATGCTTGGATGGAGGTGTAGTTAGGTCGAGGCTGTAAAAGCAGTTTGGTTAAGGAAAGACTGGGATTTCGATTAAATGTAAAAACATTAAACAGAACAGTGGGTATTGGAAGGAAATGTAAAGGCCCCATATTTTTCCGGTGTTTTATTGAAGTTTTCAAATCCATAAGGATATTTGTGGTTTTAAGAACCAAAAACTTGAGCCTAGTTTCTGATTGGTTGACTCTTTTCCAAGTGATTGAATAAAGATATAGCAGATTTAAGGTAAACACTCAGAGAAACCAAATCCTGCAAGGCTGGACTGAAACAGATGTGATATGGACCCAAATGCAGCACACAACTGGATATAGTTTGTAATGACCTTTATTTATGAACCAGCAGAGATATTGCACACGGGTGGATATTGGAGATAGAGGAAGGGGTCCGGGGCTGGAGAGCCGTGGGTCAGGTGAGTGGAGCAAGTTGGGACACACACACAGACACACACCAGGTGAGTAGTCAGCAGGGTGGACAAACCAGGAAGGAGCAGACAGGCGGGTAATCAGAGCCAACCGCAGAATCAGGAAACCAGCAGGGAAGCACTCACAAGACGAACCCACGAAGAAAGCCGGGTGGACGAGGCAGGAGTCTCTGACGGTGAGAATCCCACAGGTAAGATGGGTGGGAAACTCACATGGCAACGTCGGGGCTGGAAAACACCAAACCGCCACAGGGACAGTCAGACGGGAACCAGGAAGCGCACAGACAAAGCTCGTGGTCGGGGACAGAAGGCCGAGGCGTTTACCGGGGGCAGCATGGTCAGAGACAAGCAGGGGTCGACACCAGGAAGTCAGCCTGGAGATGAACACTGAAAAGTCTTGCATGAATTCAGAGAACAATCTGGCAATGAGTGAGCGGACCAAGGCTGCTTAAATACAGGCTTAATTGAAGATGGAGTGCAGCTGGGAGCAACAGGTGGCGACAGTGAGGCTGATGAGGAGGTGTGGCAGTGAGGCGGGGTGAGTGGAAAAACACCAGAGAGATCAGGTAGGCGGACTGTGACATGGACAGTGGGTCTGGGTGGGCTGAGCTTGGGGCATGGCTGGACTGAGAGCGGTGACTACCTTGTTGTGACATGACAAAATCCTGACAACTCATTTTAAGGCACAATTTCTGAACACAGGGAGTGTGTGCATTTCTCTGCGGACTGAGCACTGTGATACTTTCACAGTATTAATATAGAACCTAGACATGGAAATCTCACTTTATACAATGTGGGATCTTTAAAATAGATGTGTTCTTTATGAATGTGAAGTGACTGTAAAGATACACTTATTAAAAACACTTTCAAATTAGTAGCATATAAACCAAATTCCTATGCGACAGACACCGGTCGGTAAAACAATCCAACCCATAAAGCAACAATATGGTGGATGTTACCTAGACTGCATTAACCCATAGCACCCTTGCATCCCTTCTTCTTAGTGTCAGGAATCAGTCAAATCTGAATACACTGTTGACACACAGAGAGCTACAGTTTCCACTTTCTCTAATGTGTTTAGGATAAAACATCCTCATAACTTCAGATATTGATTCATATTCAACAAATGCAGACTGTTTTGCTCAGCATCAGAGGTAATATGGTGATTATATACATCTGTAGTTAGACAGCAAACACGAACTGCTAATGCACCGTGATTTTTCCATGGCACAGATTCTCAGAAGTAAAAACAACCTAAGGCCAAAAACACGAGGCTCAGGTGTCTCAGGTGAAGCCTGCAGCTAACTCACTGACTTCATGGCAAAATTAGATTTCCTGTTTGCTTCACCCAAAGCGTGATGGCAAGTGCAGTAGCAAAACTGAAAACATATCCCTTGAGAAATAGTGAGAAAGTCCATGAAAAGTTGTTTTTTTTTTTTCCTATTCTACTCCATCAATACCTGGTTTTGACACATATATTGTAAAGTCCTATGAACATAGTTCTTATGTCTTTGGAGCACTGACATTTTCCTCTATCATTTCATACGTTCATATTTGCATACGGGGGACACGGCTTACTGTCGCTAGAGAGTGGGTTTGCATCCACAATCCTGTCTGTGGTTAAGTTTATGCAACATATGCACTTTGGTTAAGGTTAGGGAAAGACTGGGGTTTTGGTTAAATGTAAATAAACACGTTGTATCTGTGAGCACCTAAACAAAACCATACTACTAATTATTAATGCTGTTGTCACTACTAGTAGATATTGTTCTGGAAGAACATATTTTGGCTGGAAACAAATACGTTGTCTATGAACATATTACTGATGAGCTCACTATCAACATATTTCCAAATGCCAAATACATTATTATTCTCAGTACATCACTAGACAGTATAATTATTCTTCCTGCAAAAAATATTTGCTGTTGCAAATTGGATGTATAGAAATGTAATTTCTTGGAGACAGGGTCGACAGTATTTTGCCTCGTGCATGCCGAATGAAGACATTCCTGTGTGGCTTTACATATATCAAATACAACTATATGTGACATGTGAGGCATGTAGTGGCTGTAACATAAATCTTTAACTAGAGTGAAAACCAAGCGGAAACCCCCTGATACAGTTACAAAGATTAGCCTTCAGCAACCTTTTTCAATGCACGAAAAATGTCAAGTGAGTTTCATCTGATGTGTTTTCAAGAATATCAATATGCTCGATGTGTAGGCCTATGAGTCTGCATGCATTTATGAATATATTCTTCTTCAGTTTGTGTCCATGAGTGCATTTGCATTGTGCAGTTTGTATACATAAAAAAAATGTGATACGGCTCATTTCTATTGAGACTGTTTAGAGAGATGTAAATTCAGTTCAGTGGAAGGAAGACGAATTGTCCTAGATTGCCTTAAATGGTACAGGTGTTGCTGTTATTATGTCCAGCCCCTGCTTGTGTGCCAGGTATGCATATCTATGTGTAAAGAATATGCTTATGTGTTTGTGTGAGTGTGTGTGTGCGCGTGCGTGCGCGCGAATGCAAAAGCTTGTTTTGGCCTGTCAACCTACACCTTTCCTTCTCCCTGTCATCTCTTCAGGCGTGCAGGCGCTGGAGCGTGAAGGCGAGCACCGCTTCCCTCCTCATTGAGGATGCCAGTCGTCTCCTCTGGTGTCCTGCAGGCACAGCGGCAGCCGACAGATGCCAAAGAAGAGGGGACAGAGGGAGACATTGAACTTATAACAACAACAGCGGCAACAAATTCGAGAAGTGGGGGAACACATTGGCCCATCGGAATCACTCCATCACTTACTTTAACAATGTTAAGGAGGGGGTGGGCTGTTTGTTTCTGTCTGCGAGAGAGAGGAAGGAAGAGACAGAGAAAAACATCCGAGACAAAGAGAAAAGGGAAGGCAAGGGGGGAGGTTAGAGTTAGTGCCAGTACCCACAGAGGGAGAAGGATTCCAATATTTCTGCCCTCTTTTTTTTTTTTTTTTTTTTTTTTATCATACTGCTTTCCCCTCAGAGAACTGGAATAACTAATAAAATTAGGCATGAATCTCAGGCTGATATATTTGGTGTGATGAACCAGAAAAGAGAATCACAGCCGCAGTATGCACTTTGATAAGAGATCCAAAAGGAATAATGAAGTGCCAAAAATCACCCTGCAGCATGTAGGACAGTTAGCATGTGCAGGAGGCAGGGCTGGCTCCATTTAACATGACAACACACAGCAAAAAGAAAATACGTCTCATTTCTTATTTATGATCTTTTAATTCATAGTTGATATTTCTCTGAAAAATGCATTAAAACACATGCATTTGTGGTAGCGTAAGAGTGCGTCCGGTGCAGGGGAAAGATTGGAATCTAGAAAGCAATTTATTTCCATCGTCTTCCAGGATGCACACGAAGATGGAGAGCCCCTATTCTCTGAGC
The DNA here is from genome assembly GCF_021018895.1 of Seriola aureovittata. Classification (NCBI taxonomy): domain Eukaryota; kingdom Metazoa; phylum Chordata; class Actinopteri; order Carangiformes; family Carangidae; genus Seriola; species Seriola aureovittata. Next base: position 7,393,583 of record NC_079381.1, on the reverse strand, counting down.
TGAGTCAGGATGTAGTCTGACCCTGTCTCAACATCAAAAGCATCTCTGGTTGTCAGGTGAATTGGAAGATTTGGACAATGTCGGTTTCATGTAGCACAGACAGCGGAAGCGATTTTAATTTACAGAAGGCACATATGTACAGAAGGAGTGGGTTAGTTCTTTTCAAAACAGCATGAAGAAGGAGTGATTCAAATGTGATTATGCTCCCTGCTTTACCACTTTTACCCCCCCCTCTCCTCTTCCTTCATATCCCTTCTTTGTATTTTTGCCATCTGCCATTGAAGTTAGAGATAAAGGCACTTCCCTGTCCACCAACAACAGCCAAAGGCTAATCAGATGCATGCATTATTTGGAAAGAATATGCTTTTACTCTACTCCTTCTAGCCGACATTATCTCAAGTACACACAAGCCCAGACGAAGATAATAGCAAGGAGGGATTACATTTATTTCCCAACTGCCAGATATCCAAGAGATATTTCCCACTAGTTCTACTCTGCATCCCACTTCTCCTCTCTCAGCTCTTGGAGGGATCAGTGTAACATGCCAAAACAATGTTTCTGCACCGTCTTTGTTTTCTCACTTCATGCTCTCATGTCTCATTCCAAGAACTGAGAGCTTAGCACTGTGGAGGAGCTGGGGAGTGTACCTGGCGTAGGACTTTAATCACTACAAAACAGATTCAGCCGTGTCCATTTTTTTGAGCCTGTTTCAATCAACCTAACAAAGTCACATGTAAAAAGAGAGTTTGTGTCATCCCCTCATGGTTTTGGGGAATTAACCAGGCTATGAAATGCAAGATAAATGCTAGGTAGTAAAATCTTCAACTTTTTTAAGACTAGATTTAACATAGGTTTATTCTGTAGTATGAATTTAACCCCACCCACCCAGACAGCAATATAACATTGACTCTAACATTGGACATATTTTGGTTTGAAATGAAAATCATGTTGACGTAAATTCTGACGTTTAACAGACGTAGGGTTTTGTTCACGACCAGAATGTTGGTGTTTTAAATGGCCAACATGGCATTTGCATGACATTTGGAAGACTTTGGATTTTGGTTACTCAACAACACAACTTAAAAATAACAGAATAACGCCAGCTGTTGACAGTATCCTTCATCAAATTGCCGTTGGCATTATACATTGTGCTCTCATTGAATTTTTGTCACTCGACGGCACAACCTACATTCAACCAAATATCAATGTCTGACGACACTGATGATCTGCTATGTGCCTGCGGGATAAAAAATATACCCTAAATAGGATATTAATCTGCAACTGGCAGAAGATAACAGCAGTATTTAGGGGGGTTCCTCACATAAAAATGAGAGTTCTGCCTTGATAACAATTTCCTAAAATGACATTGCCTCTGAAAACATGGTTATTGTGGTAACATTAGTTTTCACTATTAGTAGAAAGTGGGCTCAAGCAGGAAATTTGCTGTTCCACTAAAATCCTGTACACACTGCACTTTTAGATCATCTTAGTAGTCCTCTTCGTAATTATGAATTTAACATATAATCTTAAAGCTCCCATGTTGTAAAAAGTGAGATTTCCATTTATTTTTTCATTATACAGCAGGTGGTTCTATATTAATACTATAAAAGTATACAAGCGCTCAGTCCACAGAGAAATGCACACAGCCTTTATTTAGAAGCTGAGTCTTAAAACCAGCCGTCAGGACTTCTGTAACTTTGTGATGTCACAACAAAGCAGTCACCAGCCGACCTGGACCCAACATCCATCCTTGCAGGTTTTGGTTTTTCCGAGTGTTTATGTGAAATCGGCTATAATATAATATAATATTGTATTTGATCGCTCAAAAAGAATCAGCCAGTCACAAGAGAGGCTCAGGTCCTCTCTTCTGATTGGCTCACCGAGATGTTGTTACTAGAGCTCCAGGTAGAAGCCTGAGAGAGGAGATGTAAAACTACATTGAGATGGTTTTTTGCTTCTTAAAACCACAAATATATCTTCTTAAGGATATCAAAACTTCAAAAATAAAGTGTAAAATATGGGACCTTTAAATTAGTATAGCAGAGTTCAAAACTAAAGCATGCAACACAGCTTCAGTGCTGAATAATACTTGATTACATTTTCACTAAAACTCTGGTTGTTGTATCCCTTAGTGGTTAAACCTGCAAAGTGTAATTAAAAATGAATTCCATCATGTCACCCCCTGCTGTTGTGTTCCAAACCACCCATTACATGTTTTGTGCGCATTATGCTCCGCGAGGCGTGACAGTTTCTGTTTCAAATAATTTTGTGATTTCTAGTTTTTGGTTGAGACTTTGAAAAGCTCGCTCTCTCTCTGTTTACCCGAGCAAGATCTAGCACGCTGAGCTCCTGTGGCTAAGCGTTTCCATATTCAGATTTCAATATCCATCATCCCTCACCTTCTGTTGTTTAGATATTTGCAATATTTACAGCATACGTCAGACGCATGGAAGCAATCCAGCAAAGAGCATCAAACCATCTTGAATGTTCTCCCTCATTTGACAGATGAGAAGTAATTATGCTCGTACAGTGGTGAGGCTTTAGGCGGGTAGATGCGTAATTGTCTCTACAACAAAGGTTAATATGATTCATAGCCTTTGTGTTTAAGTGTTTTCAAAATATATGATGCTTATCACCAATTTGAATACTTCACATATATTATATATTAGACATATTTTGACATACTGTATCCAGTTCACGAAAGACAACTCGACAATTAGACAAATAGATCCACAATTCATGCTGTGTTGTTATTGCCAAGGCCTTATTTTATTTCAAATTACAGCTCCACTCATTCGCATTTAAAATGTACGGTATATTGAGTAGATTTACTCCAAACAAAAAGGCTTTCTGTTCCATTTTAAGAAGTAGAACTTCCCAATATTTGCATGTTATTGTCATTTTATGCATATTGTCCACAAATGATCATCTCTACCTCTCCCTGATGATGCTTTTAAGGAAGCATTTAAACAAAACTTGAAATGATTTCCTTTTTGAATAGTGGTTTGATTTTGTTATTCTAAAGAGGTAAGTAGTTTACGTGGGTTTGTGCATGTATGTGTGTAGCATATTGCTTTTAAAACAGCCTCAGTTCTTCATGGCATGAGTTCCACAAGATGTTGGAAACTTTCCTTTGAGGTTCTGCTCCATGTTGACACTGATGCGTCACATCATTTCTGCAGGTTTTGTCAGCTGCACATTCATGCTGCCAATCTCCTGTTCTACCACATCCCAAAGGTGTTCTACTACTGGGTTCATATCTGGTGAGTGCACAGGCCACTGAGCTACACTGAACTCACTGCCACGTTCATGAAACCGGTTTGAGACGACTTTTGCTTTATGACACGGAGCATTATACCAGCTGGAAGTACCCGTTAGTTGTAAAAAGTGGTTATCTGAATTACCGTAGCCTTTAGCTCCGACCGATTTGGCAATTCTCCTCTGACCTTTCACATCAACAAGGTATTTCCAAATGTTTTTTTTGTTTTTGTTTTTCTCACCATTCGGAGTTAAAACTCTAGAGACTTTTGTGTGTGAAAATCCCGGGAGATCAGCAGATTCAGAGACACTCAGACCAGCCTGTCTGGCACCAACAATCGTGCCACAGTCAAAGTCACTGAGTCACATTTGTTCCTCATTCTAACATTTGACTCCTGACCTGTATCTGCGTGATTTTAGGTGAGCAGGTGTTCCTAATAAAGTGGTTGATGAGTGTATATTAGCTGTCGTTTCCCAAATCCTCCACCTCTTTTTAACAATAGTTTTAAACAGCAGATTTTTAAACTGTTATACCATGGGTGAGTTCGCTTGCAGCCTTTGCAGGTTAGTCTTCAAGTGACCTTCATCTTTTTACTGAATGTGTGTGTTGGCCAGAGCAAACACACGGTGTGTGTGTGTGTGTGTGTTTGTGTGTGAGTACTGTGTATGTCTGTCTATGAATGTATGTTTAGCATTTTTATTTTTTTCCTTGTTGGTTTGTTTATTTGTTTTTGTTTTTTTTCCCTGAGTTTTGCTCACAGAATTGCTCCCTGGGTGATTAATATTAATATTGACATTGGTGATAAAAGGATTGTTTTTCCAAGTAATTTCCATCTGCCCTTCAGCAGGCGAAACAGCCAGCAGCCAACACGCTGGTTAATCCCCCCCATCTCTCTGCTGAGTCCTGCTTGTTCAGGTGATGGCATTATTTAGGCCAGCTGACATGGCTTAAACAGTGTGCCTCCAAATAGTACATAATAAACAGGTCACTCCAAGGTGAGCGGCGTGGTTGTGGCTGGTGTGAAAGGGCTCAAAGGGGAGGATACCGCTGACCTCTGTGGTCCCCACGCTGTCTGTGTTTGCTATAGAGCAGCGGGGGCGTTCTCCAGTCAGCTCAGCTGCGCAGTCAATTCAACTCATTTATTCATACAAGAATGACTTCACAGACAACGCCCGCTACTCAAACTAATCAATAACCAATCACAAAATTATGAACCCAAGCAAGACACAGTGTTTGAGAGATATAACAAGGCTACCCACATCAGCAATATTAGTAAAAGGGGGAAAAATAAATTGGAGGAAAAGGTCATCTCTCATCCTGTCAAGTGGATGTGCAGTAAGTCAGTGTATTGTCCTGGTTAACAGGCATAATAGTGACTTTTGTCAATGAGGACGTTTTTCCTTTTATGGCAACAAAGTTCAGCTGGTTTCACATTCTTGTGTTTTATGTTTTTCGGTGAAGGTTCAGTCAGAAGTTGAGGTCAGCATGAAGAACGGCTCCGAGGTTGCTGACCTGCTCACTGTATTGTAGAGAGAGTGAATCTAAATGTGAATATATTACCTGTCTCTGTTTTTGAGGACTTACAACTTATTGTTATTCAGCTGTAGAAGATCTTTGGACTTGCAGCTCTTGATACAGTTGCTTTTGGGGTTAAGGGGGAAAAAGAAGGTGAACGCTGGGCTTTTACGGTCAACATGCGGCCAGAAACATGATTCCAAATGAATGCTAATGTTGCAACTGCTTTATGTGCGAATGAGGAACTGTTTGCCATATCAACTTGAAAGGTGATGATATATCAATACTGTGTTCACACTGGGTTTCCGCTTCCCCCAAGTGTCCAAAAGAATCAGTCATTGTAGGTTTAAGATTGTGGTGAATTGTATTTAAAGTAAACAGAAACCTCCAGGGCTAAGTATTAAAACTTGTAATTTGCTTTTGGTTTTTAAATGAAGGATCTATGAAACTATTTTTGAGGGTAACAAATGTGAAAGAGTTAGTTTTCCTAATTTATGGAGCGATACAAATATGAATTAAACAAAATGTTTAATATCCTTTTGTTTCTTAGAAGAGTGGTTTATTTCTGAGGGCTACAAGTGTGAATAATTTTCTTTTCTATCTGTGGGTAGCTTAAGTGATAAGAATGTAGCCTGTTCAGTCACTACTTAATACATAGACCATTGACTTTGTTTTTGTTTTGTTTTTTCTGTCTATATCATTTATATTTACTTTATTATGTGTGATGACTGAATAAAAAAACTACAAAAAAGAAAAAGAAAAAAAATGCTGCAGTTCCTTGAATGGCCACATAGTCCCCACAGACTCCCGTGTTAAAGTGCCCAACTTTACAGTAAGAAATAAACATATTTACCTGCCTGATTCAAAAAAATGGTTTTGGTATCTATAGCTAATTTCCCGCTTCATGACAACAGAACAGGGAGTGAGTTTTTATATAACTTGCCAGATTAAATTTTTATTAAGGCTTAAAATTCTGCATAATTGAGGGCGTGTAGCTTTGAGTGACAGGTGGGTGAACGTATGCTCGCCACAAACCGGCATGCACTGAAGTCTCAGCTCCACACACGCCCCACCTCTTTGCCCATTTTTTGTTGAGCGGAGTCAGGTACTGCCAAGATGGCAGAGCAGCTCACTGTGGGCTTCAAAACCCCTCTTCAGAAACCTATGGGTGACGTCACCTAAGCTATGTCTATCTGTCTATGTGACACACATGGCGCCTTGCACATTATCGCTTCTGTGTGTGTGCCTGTTGAAAGTGCCTATTTACACACATTACCCAGCTCTAAATCTAACCTGTCGTTTTAAATGTAAGGTCAGGACTTGATTTAATTTAAAAAAAAAAAATGTTTTGTACATATAACTCAGACAAGCGGCATTTATTTCTGTGAGAATTTCTCATTAGATCAGGTTCAGTAGTTGCTGGAATGAAGCGGCATCATGCACAATAGCCTGGACAGTGACAATGAGATACGAAAACAGATGAGACACCGAAAAAAAAAGACATGATGCAGCATTGAGATGGGACTTCCAGGCCAACACTGCACCTGCATCCACCGCCAGGTACAAACATTGCATTGGACCAGCATCTGAGAGGAAGGAAATACAAATACTCAGCCACACACATATACACATACACACACACACACACACACACACACACACACACACACACACACACACACACACAAAGGCACGCCGACCCAGACACAGAGCTACATAAAGTAAATGTGCAGAAGCAGCAAATAGGATGCTCCCTTTCTCCCTCTTTTTTTCCCTCCCTGCTCCACTCTTCTAGCCTCACTCTAATTCTAGTTATTTGTGAAACAGGAGCTTTTTTTATTGTTTTCATTTTTGGTCCTCTCCCCATTTATTTTTCTCTCTCCTAATGTTTCAACATGGTCATGTGGGCGTTGGGGCTTTCGATGCGCTCTGCTGACTGCTCAGATTATTGCTATCCATCATTTGTTTATATTCTCATTTAGAAAAGGAGGGCACTACCATTATAGCAATATAATTTCCTGCAAAAGGTTATACAAGGCCACGGCCGACTTCAGCTCTCCTTAGCACTCCCTCACACCCCGCACTGCAAGCTTCTCCTTCTTCTTCTTCTTCATAGCGATAATGTTAATGTTCACATGTCCCCCGCCTAACAGTGCTCTACACAACGCGAAGCTGCTCCCTCTGAGTGCCAGTCACATGTCTCCTTTTCATTGCCCTGTAATGTCAGCACAACAAAGAGCCTCGCCGCAGAGGCCGATGCTGCACACATGGAGACCGCTGTTAAGATTTTCACGTTTTCTACAAAAAGCACGGCTTCTCTGAACACCAGCTGCCTCCAGTCTTTGAGCTCAAAGAGTGAGCAGTTCGAAAGATACAAATGAAAATGCTTCTTTTGAAATAGCAGCGTACATAAATAGATTAATCCCAATCCATTTTGCCAGTTAGAGGCATTCTTACAATTATTTTAGAAAAAAAAATGGTGACAAAACGGCAACCTCAGAGGAGACAAAAATAAATGCAATGCACAACATTTTGATTATATTAAACAGTTTTCTTTTTCTTTTTCGTATGCAACTTCAAAAGCAAAATAAAACAGAGTAATCCTAGAATAACATTTCCATGACTGTAGGTTTTTCCAGGTCCATTTTGTTATTGCATTAATCCTGTATAGCCTATTTTGTCTATTTAGCAGCTCTGCCGTGAGCAAAGCCGCCTTGGCTTCGCAGCATATTTCTGAGGCTGACATTCCTTAATGACACAAAAGACACAAAAAGACATCTGTTTTCTTCAACGCTTCTGTCCTGTTCCTGCTGAGGAAAATGTGGTTTGTTAAGGCCCTTTTATGAAGAACCATAAAAAACATATTTTACACTGGATATGTAGTATATTCTCACAATGCAGATACGTCCCTCTTTTTCTAATCTCTACACATACTTGCCTATTTTCTTTCTCTTTTTTTTTCTCTCCTCTCAAGTGCAGCTTATCTCCTCTCTACGATCATTCCTGTCACTTTCCACCGAATGCCAAGGTTTGCGACTAATCTCTAAAAAACTCAACTTTAAGGCCCTCAGTCTCACAGAATTATTTGAGTGGATTTACTTCAAGTAGTTGGTCATTATATAACAGTCCTTTATGCTCACTGTACATGAGTAATTCTTCCCTGACACACACCACGATATGGAGATATGAATTGTCCTCAGCTAGCCACTGAATGAATTATATGTTAAGGCAAAGATATTCAGAGATTGCTTTGCAGTCTCCAAAGCTGGAATATATCTGTCCTCATTATTCTGATATGATATTGCCTTAAGACAGATCAGACAGCAGATGCTAACTACTCCACTAAGCTTGAATAACCCCTAAAGTCTTTGCCCAGCCTTATTTTTCAGTGCTGCCTTGATAAAGTATTTGCAGATATGCTTATGATGGTCTTTCTAAGTATAGAAAGTTCTCTGGGTTTGGCTGAAAGCCTAGAGGATCAACATTATCATTGTGGGCCAGAGGGGAGCTGCCCAGAAGCTTGTCTCCAGAGGGTGCTAAATGGGAGGACAGAGAGGAGGGAAGAGGAATTGAAGCACCTGGAAAGCCTGATGTTTTTCAGAGTAGCCCACAGCAGAAAGACCTGCAGTGAATGTGTTGACATGGCTACAGGGCCTCTCCAGACAATGTCACGACCCTGCTCTTACCTCCTGGCAAGCCGGAAACATCGTTTATCCAACATGTTAGCCCCTTAGCGGTCAGGCTGAGTTAACGCGAGATGACTCCGCAGCAAAGGCAGAATTCCTGAGGACACATGGGTCATCTGAGAGGATACTGGCCTTTTAGCATCCCATTTATTGTGTTGTTAACGTGACAAGACACACAGCCACCCCTGGAACACACCATGACAGGTGTATGATGTTATTGCTCAGTATCAGGGCTATGCACAGCATCGTAATTCTGCAACAGCATCCCTCAGGGTCTCCAGTTGGTGAAATACTCTCCTCTCTGAAAGGCCAGGAGCGAGTCTGACTTGAGTGTTTAACTTTGGATCACTGCAAGGCACATATGTTGTGTTTAACCTAGATTTCAGTGCATAGCAGTTGCACGTCAAACGATTCACTGATGACATCAGGGATAATAGAAAATTAAACATGGACGCAGAGTCATTCATAGCAGTGAGGAAAGTTTTGACTGTGGAAAACGGCATGAAAGCAGTCCGAATATTTTACGCTTTTCCAGCATTTTATTAGAAGTGTTGATATCCATAAGAAGATACATTTATTAATACAACACCTAGATCTGCTTTATAATTAAAAAGACAGGGAAATCTCACTTTATTCAATATTTGACCTTTAAAACTAGAACCACCAAGACAGACAGACCGTTTGAGTTTTTATTATGTAAATAAAACTCCATGACCTTTCCTAAATATATGTTTTTGATGTTTTCTGAAGCCTAGAAGGTATTAAGATAAAAAACACAATATTTCTGAGCATTTATTCCTCGGACTGCCAAAGCGGTCATATAGACCGCTCTGGTCAGCTGTGGACATAGGAATTATTGCATGTTTCAATTTTGCGGTTTTCGCACGTGTATTTTTTCCACTTATTGTTTTCATTTAACATTAGGCCTACATTTTTTCATTTGGCTCCGGAGAGAGAGCAAGAGTCACTTTCTCAGAACCTGAGCGATGGGGGAAGCTGATGGTTAAGTGATGGAGAAAGTCACTGTCACCGTCTGTCAGCATGTCCACTCATGACGCAGCCACTTCGTAAACTTTATTTTGTGAGCACAAACTAGACCTTGATTTTGTAAATAGTCTGCTTGTAGGCTATAAACAGTAAGCAACATTTAAAATCACCCTCATTTATAATGAATAAAGAATTATAATACAGCCTAATAAATCTCAACTGTGCTGCCGGCGACTGTCTAGCCCAGTACACACGCCACCACACCGGTCTCTGTGAGAGCTTGTTGGCTGAATCAGCTTCAGGCAGAGCCACTGTGGGAAAAAAAACCTCTGGCTGTTGATAATAAACGAAAACAAAAAATAACAATTCAATAAACCTCAGAGCGAACGGCGACGGCAGCTCTTGATATGAGAACGAAACACCGTCTCCAGATGCAGGTGCGTCCGGCGGTGCTGCGCAATCACTATTAGTCAGTCATTCTCTAACATCAGAGAGGAGGCTCTGAGCCTCTCTTCTGTTTTCTGAGTGATCGAATAAAAATATAGCATACTTCAGGGAAACACTCAGAGAAACCAAATCCTGCAAGGTTGGATGGTGGGTCTAGGAGGGTGGGGCTTGGGGCACGGCTGAGAGCGCTGATTGCTTTGTTGTGACATCACAAAGTCCTGACGGCTGGTTTTAAGGCTCAGTTTCTGAATACAGGCTGTGTGCATTTCTCTGTGGACTGAGCGCTTTGATACTTTCACAGTATTAATACAGAACCTAGACCTGCTGTATAGTCAAAAAAGACATGGAACTACAATATGGGACCTTTAACTAAATTCATGTTTTGTTTGCTGATATAAATGTAGTGCGGGGCAGCCTCCCAGTGAATGTGTGTAGCTGTGTGAATGTTAAGCAAGGCGTTGTTGAAAGCGAGCCTGCGTGCTCAGCAAACCCTCCCTGAATAAATAACAGCTTAAAATAAAGAGAGGAAGACATGTGACGAAGGTCATGAGACAGATTCCATGATCTTGCAAGTTCACATTATGCACCTACGCCTGCTGAAACACCAAGGCAGCCCATTAAATAGAATTTAATATAAAGAAAGAAACAGTATTTCAGGGGCATAAGCCAAGGCTTTGGCAGGACAGAGCCGCATTTCACAGAGTGCTGTGCAACTTTGTCAGGTAAACGTGACTGTTAGGGACAAGTGAAGATTGATGGAATCTTTTTTCCCCTTGGCTCAGCAGTCTTTGATTTCCACAGCACAAGGAGGGAAGAAGGGGAGAGGGAACGGAGGAGGAATGATAGATAGGAATTCATGTCATTTATATCCCTAGGTCAGTCTATCACACAACTGACTGAGAGAGAAAGAGAGCCAGAGAGAAAGAAAGATGGTGACACGTGGATACAGTCTTGAAATATAGAAAATGTCTATGTTTATCGCTACCTCCCTGTGATGGGAGTTTTTCGCAGTAACTAGCGTATGGGCTCATTTCTGTGAGCATGAGTGCAGTGATTCATGCTTTCTCAATTAGCATCCGGGTGCTTTTGTCTGATTGAATGAAACAACTCTTTTCCAGTCCTTGAAGCATAACTGTGTAGTGCTTTTCAATTTCCTCCTATTGCTGCCTTGCCATCTAACATTTACTGTGAGGCAGTGCATGAAGATGATTTGGATTTACAGCAGAAGTGCTTCTCCTTATAATTGCCTATGCAGAGACATTGATTGATATAAGCCTTCAGGGTCTCCAAGCCAGATTGAATGACAAGCTTTACAAAAAGCTGGGACATAGTGGCCTTTGGAAATCATCCGTGCTTTATATTACATGTTTTTCTGGCTTTCACAATGAGCCTTTTACTGGTTGCATTGCCATATGGTAACAGTTTCTCTGATGACCATTTGTCCTACTGTTTAATGTGTGTATGCGTTCAATGAAGTGATGAATCAGAGCTTTTGTAAATGGTAAATGGACATGACTTTTATATAGCACTTTTCTACTCTTTTCAACCAGTCTCATTTACCCATTCAAGGCGCTTGCCTGCCATCGGGACCAACGTCGGGTTCAGTGTCTTGCTTAAGGACACTGGGTAAGACACTGGAATTTTCTACTTGGAATTTATATTAATTCATCCTTATTCTACAAGGGTGTTCGTATGTTTTTTGTAACCACTACTGGCTCTTTATTCTGTGGCAGAGAGGCAGATAATATTCTGCAGAAGATTGATTCCAAAAATCTGTGCATAAATCTCCCAAAATACATTCTTTGAAATAAGTAGAAAAAACTGTCTGTAATTTTACCCAGTATTAATCATAATTCTGTTGGCTTTTCTGCTAACTGCGCCTCTTCAAACGGCACTGTAGCTGATAAAGTATTTTTATGTCAATGTTTTTTTTGTTGTTGTTTTTTTACGGCTGCTGATGCTGTGCTGTAGCCTTGGCAAAGAGTCTCCGAGTCTCTGTGCCCCCCCCTCCCCTGACCCCTAGATTCCCCTTCCCATCCATTTCAGCTTTCAACCCTTTAAATTTTAACGTTTTCCTTCAAAGTGATTTTCCCCTTGAAACTCCCTTACTCCCAAAATCAAGTTGAGAGGAGTATCACTCAATTGCATTTTTTTTTTTTTTTGTCTCCCCTCTAGCCACATTCTCACACTCTCACTTTTTTTCTCTCCCCCCTTTGTGCCCCCTCTGCCTCTCTGTGTATAAACTTGCCTGGTGTTCTCTGTTGAGTGACATGCCTTTCAATCTCTGATGGATTTTCTTTGCCTTCTGTCCCTTTTTATTCTCCTCCCACCTCCCACTCACACAGATTTTGTGTCCTAAGAGCCGCAATTGTACATCTTAATGTGGGCTGAAATTCCCTCAACACTGTTGCCCATCCATCCCATTCCCCGTGCAAACACTGGATAAGCGTGCCACCCATCCAATTAATTGTCCGTTTTCCCTCTATGGTTTCGTTCACACAGATTTGCGGTTCAAAATGAGAACACTCGGGTTCGCATTTACACAGCCAAACAATTACCACATTACGGCACAACATTACAACAGCATGTTAAATCACCTGTCATTTGTGTCTGTACAGCGAAATCCTATAGTACCAAAGCCAAGCTAATTCTATGTAAGCCCATCAATTGGATCCTTCTGAGGAGAAAAACCCATGAGCTATTCCTGCACGTGCTCATCCACAAGAGACATTACTCATCTGTGTGTTCACCCATAGACTGTAGGCATCAAGCATTGCCCATATGAACAGTTTGTTCATATGCAAATGTGCCTCTTCTAATCTGCTGTTATTCTGTATTTGCATGCTGTTCTGAAAATTTCTCAACCCCCCCCCCAACCCCCACCTGCCTTTCATCATACAAAACAAAGGTGTTTACACGATTCAGTGCAGCGAGTGCTGCAAGATATTTGAGGCACTGCAGAGATGCAAACTAGACACCAGTAAATTCCTGCAGCCTCTAATCCATTTTCTATGCATATTCACACGGTGCCATCTCCTTCATAAATCAAGAATAAAATGTCAAGTCATGATAGGGCCTCGACAAACTCTGTGATTGCCTTAAGCAGGACAAATGTCCATGACAAAAACATCAAGCTGTTAAATAAGCGAGTGCGACATTAATGATAGGACATGACATGACCAAACACACACGTAATTTATATTTAGACTCACACGCGCATTGCCTTTCGCTCATCAGCATAGCCACACATCAGGGAGTTGCTCTCTTCGATTAATTGCAAAACACTTACAGACAGCTTGCTCATATCTGTTTACATTCACCAAAATATTTGGAAACCTTTTGCATATTAAAGAGACGCTGTTGACTTTTTGACCAATATTGGCGTTGTGGAGCTCTGTATTTTGTGTGTATCTTGTGCTCTCCAGTATAGGCTACTTGCACCCTGAATATAAACACATCTGTGCGTGTTTATGTAAAACTCCACAGAGTACCTTTTAAGTTATGAATATTTTGAATTAAACCCAATTTGTGTAAATAGTTTATGTGATTCTGCTTTATTCAAAATTGCATACTTAATGCCATGTCAACATGATTGAATTAGCTCACTTAAAAAAAGGACATAAAAAAAACTGATAAAATCCAACCCAAAGTCATCATAAAAGCATAAAACAAATGGGTAGAATAGAATGAAATCCAACACATAAGAACGCTATAGATAAAACCCCGGCACCTGTAGGGGAATTAGCAGCCTCAAGTGCGTTAAAAACATCTGCATTATCACATTGCAATGATTTAAACCTGGCGACTGGCCTGCAGTGCTAGGCTTAGCGTGTTAAGGAAGGCGACAGCTTGTGCCATTCTGGAACCTGGATGTTCTGGGCTTAATGTTTCTTAGTTGTGTGAGAAGGAAGGAAATTAAAAATGTTGTTAGCCGAGTGAGAGGGGTCCTTTTGAAAGGCCCTTCTTTTGTAATCTAGCCATGTAGATTTTCACAACAGAGTGGGAGATTACATCCAGTAATTCTACATCCAGTACGCACTGCTTTGTCCTCAGCTGACATGTTCCCAAAACACAAAGTTATTGCATAAGGATGCTCTCCGCTGCTGCTCTGTAAGACCGCACCATACCATTCTTGACTATACCACTTTTTTTTTTCAAAATAAAAGTATCTGTTGCGCTTTCTTCAGACTCGTAGCGGTGTTGTCCCGCCATTTGAAGGTTTGAATATCAGTGTCGTTGATGTCCAACACCGGAGATGTAACCTCACTTCTGTGAGGTCTTTCATCGTATTTAGGGACCAAACCCACGACTGTGGTGTCATCAGTGAATTTGTGAGCACCGGATTAGGGACGGTAAACAGTACACCCCTGTGAGGCCCCCACAGTTAATGGTTAAAGCTTTACTGAATTTGTTATGAGGTTTAACAACTTGCTTCCACTCCAACAAAAAGTCAAGGACCCATTAACACAGGGACTGTTCAACTCTCATATGAAAGAGTTTGTCATACAGGCTGAACGAGATAGTGTTGAAAGCTAAATTGTAATTCACAAACAAGGCCCTTACTTACATTGCTTACTTCAAGACTAAGACAAGACAAACTAAAAATGAAAATTGAGGAGCACCAATGTCTTTTCTACACAATTGCACACACAGGATTTAAATTTTACACGATAAAATGCCAGATAGAAGCAATATAAAGGAGGAACAATATCGCATAATATTTGCAGACAATGAAAGATGTTTGTGCGTCCCTTATTGTGTGTGAAGCAACATCTCTTTACTGTTTCCATGGTCGTTTCAGATATTTTCTGACATAATAAAAATTAATCATGATGGAGAAAAATTCTCTTGCAGCCCGCTGGTAATGGAAAGCAATAGCCAATTTTTCCATTTATGTCAGGTACTGAGGTACTGAGGTGCTATGTCACCTGCACTGCAAGTCCCACACACAGTTGGCTGTACACTCTGCTGGCTGTATTTCATCTCTGGTGGTGTTTGTGCTCACATGTGAAGCACCTACAGGCTGCGCCAACAAACACACTCCTAATTAGCATAATATGCTGATTGATAAGTTTAAATCACCTCTCACTTCTACTGGTGACGCATTTAGATTTGATGATGCATTTCACGGCCCCTTCAACAACTTGTGCAGACATTGCGCGGGTAGAGCATCCAGCCTGAGTGTTGCCAGTTTAAAAAGCTCAGGGACAACTGTTGCTACTGAAATGTCCCATCTCTTATCACTGAGACAACAACTGCCATGTGCGGGAATTATTTGATTTAGGTTTTTATCCAAACCAGACGGAAAACTGTTGCTGTGTTTACATCCTCCCCGTGTCCTCCTCAGCAGGTGTTGCTTTGCGTATTCAGAGCGGCGGCTTCCTGTCAGATGGCTGAAAGGAGAGCATTTGACAGAAAGAAAATATTCACTCCGACGATTTGTCATCCCTCTTGTTCCACTCATCCGGCTGGGATGAGGAAGGGAACGAGGGGGGGGAGGGGGGGGTGTGTGTGTGTGGGGGGGTAACAAGGAGGATATCTTTGGAATATCTGTTTAACGTCCTAATTGAAAATGACAAGCACAGTGGCGCGTTCAGCCCTGCAGGGGAGATCAAAGAGTTGCAGCTCCGTGAGACACAGCATTATGGATCGGAACCAAACCGATTCCCTCTCGCCTCGGCTAATTAACACCTGACTCCTACTAATTAGCTAAATCCACCAGCATTCCTGGGAAAAAAAAAAATAAATAAAAAATAAGATTTACAACCCAGAGTCGGACCTGTGTTAAATCCCTGGAGGCCCTACCTGTCTGCAGGAGCAAATGTAGGAACAGGTGTTTCTCCTCCCTCAATTGTGCCACGCGGAGCGAAAAATGAAACTGAAGCGAGGTGTTCGGAATTTTCAGCCAAGTGTTTTTGTGTTGCCAACGCTGCCTGTTAAGTGGTCCCATTGGTGTTTTACGTTGCACTTGACGTGTATGACAGTTCCAGTCAGAAATAATTGCTCCAGTCTCTTCTCACTCGAACACTAACTTCATCAAAACATGTTTACATTTCCTTACTTTCAGCTTTGACAAGTGAGTTCAGCAAGTTTATGTAAAAAGTTTATGAAAAATAAATAAAAAATAAAATAAATTAGACCTCTCCAACAGATCTGTGGTTATTGTTACCAATAAGTGAAACCAAGGGGTTTCTTTTCACAGACTGGATTTGAAATGAATTTATCTGCTATTGAGTTTTCATTGGTAATCCAACAAAGCCTGACAAATAAAAAAAAAAAACCCACCAACATCATACAGTAGGCAGAGTGCTGAATTAGAAAACCATCTCGGTTTGACTGCCTTGGCAACAAGAAAACAGTAATTATATTAGATGATATATCCTAGCGGGATGCTCTCTGCTGGCGCTGATAAATTTTAAGGTTGATCACCTCTCAGAAATCATCATTCTCCCAACAAGTGCTCGAATACTATAATAAACCAGGTATTATTCAACAAAGAGATGAAGAAAAATTGCTTTGAGAACCACTACAGCTAATCTAATGACCTATACCCCCTCTTAAACTCGGGTAAAAAAAAAAAAATAAATAAATAAAATAAAGTAAACCAGGCTTTGCAGTGGTTTCCTCCAAAGAAAAAACAGATGTCAACCTGCAATAAAAAAAAAAAAAACATCATATTAAACCCAGCAACCTCAAATTCGTCGTGTCAGTCTTACCTCGGTGCTACCTGCATGCCAGCCACTTCCTCCCGCCTGTGCTCACACGTGCTGTTTAAAGTTAGAGCCAATGTTTACCCAAGTGATGGAAATTGACTTAGCGTTCATTTAGCGTGTCTATAGAGGGAGACGCTGCGAAAAGTCTATTGTAACACTGACGCTTGAGGTAATGAGTGAAAGGACATTCACTCTGTTGGCTGATTACAGACAGTAATTAAGACACTGATCCTATAATTAAGCGGCGGCAGGTATCTTGTGCTCGGAATACATCATCTTTTTTTTCTTCTTTCTTACCCACTGGTCTGTTTTTCCCTTTTTCTTTCATTTCTCACCAGGGAGATACTTACACCAATGCTCGAATGAGGCACTTACCACAGGTTATCAACTTTGAAAACAATTCTCTGTCCCCTGTGTCATGGCCAGATTATGAATTTTGGCTGAGTCACTCTTTCAGTCAGTAAAGCTTTCATCTGTCCCTCCATCCCCGGTCAATCTGTTGAGCTGTTTGTTTGTCTGTCTCAGGCTTATCAGCCTCATTCTCCCACTAATCCTCCTCTTTCTCCCTCTCTCTTTTCTCCCACTTTGCTTTTTTTTTTTTTCTTTTACTCCTCTCTGCAGTGTGTCCAAGACAACCTGGCGTGGGTTCAGGGGCTACCACTTGCAGAGGCTCTTCTTCAAGTCCAGCTCTGTATTTTAGTACGGAGCTAATTTTCACCCTGTCAAATATTTCAAATCATTTTCCCTGCCACCACTGCAGAGCCAGAACTTCATGCATCATGTCTCGGTTTAGTTGGACCATATAATATGATGTGGTTAGACAAAATGTCACTCTCAACACAGTTCGGTGACAGTACCTCTCTGAGTCCTTGAAAGAAAGAAAACTTATAGATAGTAAATAGATAGTTAGAGCTTTAATTGAAATAGAGTGCAAAGTGCATTTTTGCTTTTGAAATTATATTTTTTATTATTGTGCATAATGATTTTTCGAATAATGATTTTTTAAATGTATCTATATAATTGTATTGATTCATTTTTAAAAGAAAATGTCAATGCTAGTAGAATAATATTAACTCTACACAACAACATTGTAAAATGCAACACAAAGACAAAAACGTAATCTACAACAGCCACTACCAATTACAACTACAAGTAAATTGCAACAGCAAATACATTTTATAAAAACAACAATCGTTGACTGGATTTTTTTTTTTTTTTGACTGAAAGAAGCTTTACATTATTAATGGCAGTGGAGTCAACAGGACGTGGTTGGGGTGGATGGATGATGTGAAGTGTCACACCAGAGACCAGGGGTTCACATCCAGAGTCTGTGGTTATAGTTTTAAGCAACAAGAGCACTTTGGTTAAGGAAATATGGTGGATTAATTTTGGTAAATAAATGAATAAATAAATAAAGATGTGTCTGAAGTCACTGTAAACTTTATAAGTGTATTACACCAGCCCACAATCTTTCTCAAACCTTAAAGGGGCTGTTTGTAAGTTTTCTCTGCTGCTGAGCGTGATTTCTTGCCGGGAGCCTTTGGTGGTGATTTCCGCTTTAACAAGAGCTTCAGCCATCACTGTCTTTTTAATACAAGAGGTTATAATACGCAACGCTCTGTATTTAGGGCAGACGCCAACTTAATATGGGAAAGTGACGAGATTGGCTGGAATGGGCCAGGTGCTAGCTGGTTAGCATGCTAACTTCAGTTGAAGAAATGAAGTGATAGAGGAAAGAGTTAACATTGACATTGCTTTCCACCTCTGGAGAAAGCTCTTGGTGAGTAAAGAAATGAAGTTTGATGTTGAACTTGCAATGTTTTTTTCTGGACTGGTAAGTTGGCTATGTAGCAACAGAAACACTCACAAATATCTCCTTTAACCAAGTGCTGTGAGTGTCTAAACATAACCATAGCAAAACTGAATAATGCTGTAGTCAATACAAATGGTTATTGGAAGAAAACAAAAAGATTGTCTGTCAACATTTTACTGACATGTTCAGTATCATCGTATTTATGATTCGCAAAATATGTGAATTAACAACCTATGCTCAATAATGAAATAGAAAATGTTCTCTGGTTACAATTATGTTTCCTACAAAATGTATTTGCTGTTGCAGTTTAGTTTCTAGGAGACAGGGTTGATTTGAAAATGTCAGACCATGGTGACAGCAAGTAGGGCATGAGTAAAAAAACAAAACAAAAAAAAAATCCTGAGATGTTGAATTTTAATCAGACTCAAGGCCGTAAAATAGACAATACTACATTTTCCATTATATAACTCAATAGCATCTTTCACTAGACTGCTGCTTGATAAATTCCCACTTCCTTCAAACTCCTCTTTCAAAGTTTGTAACTGTCACACCGCATTGAGGTCCAGTTGGGGTTTTGTCCTGTCTCCGTGTTTTGTCTTGTCATTTCCTGTTTTAGTTTGAAAAGTAAGTCTCCTCTCGTTTCAGGTCACTTGCCCTTCCTCATCTGATTGCCCTCTGAGTGTTTTAACCTGTTCACATTGCCCAGTGTTTAAATAGTCTGTGTCTCCCTTGTGCCAGTGTGTTTCGTCTGCGTGCGTACACCCCAGCTCTTCGTCACAGCCCTTTGTCACAGCGTTCCTGAAAGTTTTGTGTTCTTCTTCCTCCAAGTGAGAGTTTTTGAGTTGTAAGTTTATTTCCTAGTTTCGTGTCATAGTTAAAGATCGCATAGCCTTTTGTTTCCTCCGTGTGGAGTGATCTTTTGTTTACTTACCTTTTATAGAGTAGAGCCTCCAGTTTGCTGGAGAGTCTTTATTTACAGATAATAGTTTAATAATCCATTGTGTTTTCCTCCTTAGTGGAGTGATTATTATTTTGATATTTTTCATAGCCTCATATATAGTGAGGGTTAGGTTGATAGCCTATTTATTTTTCCACTTGGAGGCGCCCTGAAGAAACAATAAAAACTGTCTATTGAACCCTGCATCTGTGTCCTGAGTCCTTGCCTGGTCGTGACAGTAACGATGGGTCCGTCCCAACACTTGCAGATACATGTGTATGACATGTGTCTGGCAACTGCCAACGCTGCGCCCATTAGAGCCCCCATTAAAACTGAAAGCATGTGGATGTTTATCGGAGCAAACTGAGACACGCCTGGTTAATGATCTCTCCCCCTGCATGCGTACAATACATGGCTCAATTAGCTCATATAATGAACAAATAAGGCGAAGCAAGCACACAGTTACAGTCAAATGACAATGACAAACAAACACGCATTAAGGAGCTGAGGCGAGGAGTACGACAGTGGATTCATTAACGTAAACAAGTCAAGTTATTATATGTTGAAGATATCATTTGTCAAACCACATAAAATGCATACGATATTATTTTGAATAAAAATTTTTATGTGTTTTAATAACAACTATTTTGGAAAGGAATGCATTTCTCAAAATCATTGATAAAATGATATGGTATTTAATGTTTACGTTGACATTTATGTTGTGGAGGTTCTGCTGTACAACTGCATAGTGCTTGGATGTGAATGATGATATTTATGTCATAATTTCTCTTTATTGTCTCCATGTGTTTTGGTTATTGTTGGTCCCAAAAACAAGCTTAAAGGAGATTGACCGCCAGCAGCTGTACTAGTGTTGTGCAGCAGATTATGGCGAATTCCGGGATATCACTTGGTTCTGAATACTGCTCCAAAGCAGGATTGTACAGCATGTGAGGTGGGACACACTAACGCGCACAAACCCAAGTTGTCGAGCCCGAGCCTGACCACGCCATGAGCGTTATATTTCCAGACTTTGTGAAAACAGACTTGAATGTGTTATGCGGCTCTGGAAGGAGCTTTTCCTAGAGTTACTAGCACTCTGCGTGACAAGTAAACTGAGCTCAATTTATTATTGTAAGCCGATTCTATTGTTCTTATCTGTTTGATGGAATAAAGTAAGAGCTTGCTATGTTGCCAGTATGTTGAAGTAATACCATTATAGCATTAATGAGTGGACAACTTCAAACAGACTAATAAATCAGAGACAGCAGGGGATTGTATAATAATAAAAAACCAAGAGAATTCCAGAACAGTGGGTTACACAACCGGCAGAGTATTCAATATAGGGTCTTTTTTATTTTGTTGCTGAGGCATCAGTGAGAGAGTATTATGGATCTGGCTCTATTGTTTTGCTGGGTTCAAGCGTTGCTCATTGAGCGGCGTTATAGCTACTGTAAATGCAGTGATACACACATACAATTGCTCCGGCACTCCATCGACACAGGGCGAGGTGCAGCGGGTGCTTTCTCTACAAGCAGTTACGGTAATTGGAAAAGTTAATACATTTGCAGTCTGTGCAGTTCACATCATCCACAACAAAGGCTTATTAATCAATTTAGTCCCTCTTGGGAGTGTGATATATTAAGATATTATTTGCTTTGACTTCTGAGAACTCGCGTGAAAAACTTGCATAGATTTTTAAATACATCACAGATCCAGAGCTCTTTGCAAGTCAGGCTGTCCAAAAAAAAAAGAAGGGTCTCACTGTCTGATAACGGTGTTCAGTCTGAGCTTTGCAACTCTTTAAATGGTGAAGTGATGAGAGCTGAATTCTACTTGTTACTCTCCGGAGGCATGATTCAGTTCTTTAGAAGTTAGCAGCCTTGATGCAAACAAGAGCTTTACCAAAAATAACATGCCACAGACTTTCAAAGACAAAGTTTTTCTGTTTTTTTTTTTTTTCTCCAATTGAAGTTCAGATCTATTTCCTGCATTGAGCTTATACATTTTTAGAGAAACCGATTTTTTTTTTTTTTTTTTTTGATGGCTAGAAAGACGAGAGAAGAGCACTCTGGAGCTTTGTTGGCAGAGACAGATTTAGGACGATAGGGGATTTGAATTCTTTTGTGCCCTTGAAGATGACCACAAATGAGTTAGAGACTGCTGTCTGGAGCCTGAAAGGAGAGATCAGATGCACTCTATTGCTTTAGCTTTGACTTTTTTTTTTTTTTTATTTAATTTTCAGCCACATGTCAATGAAATGTTTCTCCACAATGAATCCTGAGTATGTAGAATTTGCACATCAATGAAATCTGATCTGTTTCACTTGCAGCTGACGCCTAAATACAAGTGGGGGAAAAAGCAGAAACCAACAGCTTATAAAAAAAAAAAAAAAGACCCAGTGACATAATTTCAGTCATCTAGTAAAGGGGAAGATGAAACGTATACGAAGGACACATCCAAATTCATCACTTCCTTCCCGTCTGGAGCCATGCACTGAATACAATCCTTGTACAAAGTCCTAGTAAATGTCTCCAGCATGAGCCAATATGACAGCTCTCCAAGAGTCAAGAGGTCAAAGGCTCTGCAGCTCCCGCATGGTATAATTTGACAATGTCCTCCTATCTGGCCCCCCTACCAGCAGAGTCCCTGCCCTGCAGTCACCAATGTGCCTTGATAAATTTTGCCTATTATGCAGATAAATTAGTGGCCTGCTACAGCTCTTTGCTGCACTATTTGACTGGTGGCTGAGAGCGAGATGCCTGTCATTACCCTGCCTAAATGCAATTTTATAAGCCTATCTTCTCTTAACACAGGAAAAAAAAAAAAAAAGTATTAATGGAAATGAAAAATCTCCAAGTAAATTAGATTGACCCTCGGGATTGCAAGCAGAAGAACAAGACTTTGGATGTGACTGCATGTACAGAGGCAAATGAGTGTGAAACGATTTGTGCATTGTGCGTGTTCATTACCGGGGCTCGTTCGCACGTGCTGGAGCTCGATTCACTCATTCCTCTTCATACTTGGCCTTCACCCAACACGTCTATCTTTATTGCCCCGTTGAGAAAAATAAGATTGTGTGATAGTGGCTGTGATAGAAATAAAACATACAGTAAATAGAGCATAAATAAGGATTTCTCGCTTTTACTGGGGGGGGGGGGGGGTTTCGCTGCTATTCAATATTCAGTATTTATCACATTATAGGTCTGGATTGCTGACATAGGGCTTATTCCAGCAAATAAACACGCTGGGCTCAAGGTGAAGCAAAAATACATCCAGAATGAAAACTCCCTTATTTTGCGCTTGTGCCTGTTTGTTAATTTTGCAATGAACCTGGTCCTGTGTGGGAGAGCAGAGTGGCACAGCTCGGTTTTTTGTTTACACAGATCCGTGGAGTTTTGGAAACCGTTCTGGCAACAAACTGCATGAAACACAAGAGAGTGGAGCAGATTATATGGTTGAGCCCTAACCTTTGGATACGGGTAATGGAAAAGAGGTGGGAGTAAGTCTCAAGTTGCTGTGGTGAGAATCAAGCAAGTCAAGTCCCCGCTGTATGTCGAGCAAGACGAGTCGAGTCATTGCTGAGATCAAGCAAGTCACGAGTCAAGCTGAATGAAATTCTGACGATCAACCCCAGTTTCTGCATTTAAATCAGTGAAAAGACGGTGGTCATGAAAAGCTTAGTTTTATTTTCATCACTGAAAACTGCTGCAGCTGCTAACGCCTTATAAATCTCACTGATATTTGACATTTTGCGGCAACGTAGGGTCCGGATCTGTAACTGCAGCCACACACTGCTACAATTATTATTATTAGGAGGCCTGTTATCATTGTTATTATTTCTACCGCCACCAAGGAGGTATTGTTTTCGCCTGTGTTTGCTTATTTTTTTTAAATAGGATTATGCAAAAACTACCCAATTGATTTGCACCAAACATGGTGGAGGGACGGGGCACGGGCCAGAGAAGAAAACCATCAAATTATGATGCAGATCTGATCAAAGGGGCCAATCCAGAAATGTGATTTTATCACTTTCTTTAATGTGTAGGATTGTTTGGCCTTGGTGGAGGTATGTGCTTGACTTAGTGTCATTCTAGTTATTAGCCTGCTATTACTATACATACATCTCTATTAGGAACCTGCATCGTGCTACATTCTTTCCTCCTGCGATTCCAAATGAAAGTATTTTTGGAGTAGCCCCCTCCCCATGGGAGCTGCCTGATAGGGACGTCAGACGTGCTGTTCTAAATCCGTTCCGAATCACTGTTAAAGATAAATCAATTTTTATGATTTATGTTTAAGACTTGATTAGGTTTATTAAAATAAAAAAATGTAACTTTTATTTGGTTACAATAATAAACACGTCGTTAGGGTTGCTGAACGACTATGGTCGTGGGCAAAAGAAACTAACGTTGACTGTTGGTCGAAAACAGATAGTGATCTGCAAACATATGTTGTTGTGGGGCACTTTGTTTTTTTGGGAGGAACATGTTTCCTGTGAAACAAGCCAAGATGATCTGAAGTACTAAGTAGAAGGCGTGATGTGTTGCCAAGCTTTCAGTCTATTAATTGCCAGGACTATGTTTTCATCATCACTGGAAAGTGATTTTTCAGTGATATACTGTGTGACTGGAGCTCACCAATGCAGTTTTTGTTTGTTGATCAAAAGGGAATTATATGCGCCTCACCATAAGTTTTCATTCACACGGTATTCCTTGTAGGCCTTTTCACAAATCCTGAGAGAACATTGCAAAACTCAAAAAAAAAAAAAGAAAAAAAAAGACTGATTCCACGTGCACACCACATCTGGACGGTGTAGTTAAGGAATAAGCCAACATGGACCTGCTGTGGGACAAGAGGCTCTTAATGCCAAAGATAAAACTGAAATCTGGATGCAAACACTGGATATGCCTGTAATTGAATTCCCCCTGTGAGGACATGCATGAATATTCACCCCTCTCTTGGGGCCTCAGAGAATTTAGTGTGATACCAAGGTCATAGATTTATCAAAAAGCCACATCTAGGTCTATCAAGTTGGGATTATGTCCACCCCCCCCCCCCACACACACACACACACACACACACACACACTCTCCCTTTCTGTGCCTTCAACCTTTATTGTTTTATTATCTGTAATGCAAGTCAAGTACCCAGAAGACAACGTGTAACAAGCAGATTGATTTCAAAGTGCTTTATAGAAGACAAGAGATAAACAACAGCAACAACAACAACAACAGCACGCACACACACACACACACACACACACACACACACACACACACACATAGCCAGAATGCTCATGTTCTGGGCACTCAACCAATTCAAATGATTCTGACCACTCTCTTGCCATTTGTACTTTCATTTCTCGCTTCCTCTTCTCAGCTCTGCTGCCCGTCCTCTCCCTTGACCTCTAAACCGGCACAGTCTGTCTGAATACACTGAACTCTGAAAGATTAAATAGATATGTGATGTGGGCACATCACAGTGAGAAAGTTAACTTTATTTGACCAAGAATTCAATTATGTGCCAAAAGTACCAATTGGACACACCATTTCTATCACCTCAGATAGTTCAAGTCAAGGCGAGTTGAAAATATATTTCTAAAATGTCGCTGGGCGGATTAATGTGTTGTGCAGCACTGTTCCAAATGGGCTAAAAAATTAATACTTCCACTTTCTCTCCACTGGGTTTGTGTAGTTATGCTTAATATATTAGTTCAGATCTTACTGGCAATTGTATTTATAATGCGGATACTGGTATTGTTTGTGTTAATGCATTTTGTTGCGTTGGAACCCTGATTCCACTGACTGATTTGATTTAGCGGTCACATGAAACGACGAAAGTATATTCAATATATCACCTCTGATCTTGTACATATTTACACTGCTGTCTTTCTTTATTAATCTATCACCATGAAGGGAACAACTGAAAAGGCAATTGGTACTTGTCTATCCTTTGCTGAGTAGTACTGTTGGAAAATGAGGCTGTTTTCTTCCTGATGCACCTGTTTCCTTGAATGAAGTATTTGATTATGATGATTTCTATTTTAAATTTTTATTTTTTTTTAAATCAAATGAAGAGATATTAAATGTGTTTTCATTAACCTGGTTAATGCACAATTAGAAATTACGAAATTAAAAACGAGTAATGGAAACAGATGAGTTTAAAAAAAATAGAAAATAAAAATGTATACGCTTGCATGAGGGGGTTTATCAGACTATTAGACAAAGGTATATTTCACAAAATTAAAATGGAAACACCTTTTTTTTCCCATTCAGGATGTGCCGCCTGCCGTATCATGCCCCAGGGAGCCAGTTCCAACTGAGGGGCCGACTGCAGGAAACCCGCCGTCAGGTTTAATTGAAATGATGTCACGAGAGGAGAAAACCCAACTTTATTCACATAACGTAACTCAGTGAAAACACAGACTATTTGCAATTGTGTTTTGTGTTTTTTTTTTTTTTTTTTAAAACCCCAAAAATCCCTTTATATTGTGCAAAACTGCATTGGAAACCTAGCTATTGTCTTTTTTACTCCTTGAGCTGCTAGCATCAAGCACAGATGATTAGTTGGCATCCACAGGTTTTTCATTATCTTCATCTTCAGCTCCAACTGACTCTGAAACAATTCATCAGACTCCCTCCGAGGTCGCATAGATATCGTACTGCCAAAGATTTTCCGACGTGCAGAATTTTTGGAATTCCCCATTAGATTGAGACAAGAAAGACAATTTGGGTTTAATTTGGCAGCAATGTCTTGGGTTTAGAAAATGGTCCGTCTTAGTTCAATACCCCTGGAAGCACTATTTGTATAGACCTTATGTTTTGATTTTTGTTTGTTTGTTGTCCTTTTCTATGTTCCTGAGTTCCTAAGACTCTTGTGTTTTCTTTATCAAATGAATCTTTGAACAGTACCAGCTCTGCTCTGTTGTCTGCATTTGGGTCCAGGAGTCCTAAACTGTGACGAAAGGTAATGTTTTAGATTTTAGTTTTGTCTTTGTTCGGGAATTCATTTGTGATATAAACTCTGATGGACAGGTTGTATAACTCATATACATTTACATATTCTCGTGACATGGGAGGAATATTTGATTAAACCTGGGGTAAGATTTTGTCTCTGCTTGAATCTGGAAAACATGTTGTAAATGAAAGTACAGTACAGTAAAGTCTGGAAGTTGCACTGTGAAGATCAGTGTTTCCATTACAGATTCAAAGTTCCCTGCTGTTTTAACGTATCAGTGAAATCACTTGCTCTCGTCTTCTTGTTCTACCTATTCATCCACCGTACAGAAGCCTCATCCTCTGATCTGCTTCACTTTGTTATGCTGTAATGAAGTCCATCCTCCCTCGCAGTACTAAAGATCCTACCCAGTGGAGGGTTTTAGTGTCACCCTCCCTCAGTAAATTTTCAAATAATGCACAGAGTTTTGCGAGTGTGTGTTTTCTGCCTTGGGAGGCTATACATCAAGACGAGGCACCAATTTAGGCAAAATCGGTTTAAGTCTAGAAAGAGGGGTCCAGTTCTGCGGAGTGATTGCGCCCCATGAGAGAGACTAAAACCCCACATGAGTTAAAGATGTCTTATGAAGGGGGGAAAAAAAAAACAAAACAAAACACAAAAACAGAAGGATGTTGAAACCTCAGGCAAAATATCCAACTTGAAAAGAAACAGTTGCGCTTTGCAACCACCTTGCAAAATAGGTTTTTAAGTTAATATTATTGTAAATCAATTGATTCCTGGCAGTGCTTTTTAAACATAACAAAGGTGAATTGAAATTATTTATGCAGCGATAAAAGGGGTTTTTGATTTAATAAACGACAGACTTTAAGGATTTTATTATGCAGCAGCAGCAGGACGAAGTGAGGTACGTAGGGGCTTTTTATTTTCCGTCGCCTGTCGGTAGCTAACATTTTGCTCCACACAATTTGGTCTAAATGTCAATATAAATAATAATAAACAATGATAAATATTTCTGATGTTGGCAGAGGAGTAGGAAACACTGCAACAGAGGAATACATACCTACGGTGGCCCCTTAGGACAAAATGCCTCCAAGAGAGAAAGTGTATACATTAAAGGAAGTGCACTACAAGTCTATTTATTTATTTATTATTTGTATTTGTGTGGGAGCAGATTTCTAATTAGGTATTACTTGGATGAACTGACCACATATTCATCATCTAAATAGTTACTTTCTTACCAAAATAAAAGAAAGAAAATATTTAGACTTGGGTACATTACACTCCCCCACGTGTCCTGGTGAACTTCTCTCATAATAATTCTTGTAGAATGAGTTTTTCCCCTCTCTGTATATGCTTTCATATGTTTTACATTTTGGGATTTGGAGTGTGTTTTATCTTAATGTTTGTGCTTTCACTCAACAGGATCACAAAACAGGAACACCATAACCCTGCTATGAGAAGAACTCAGTTTTGTTTTTTCAAAAAAAAATAGAGAACTAGAAGTTGATGGAGCAGGTGATGAGAGTTCAGTTTCTTAATGTGGTTTGGACAAACCCTCAAACCAAAGTTCAAGGTAACAAACACCTTTTTCCCTGAACCCATCCTGTCATAAATAACATGTTAGGTAACATCCCAGCAGTGTGGGTTTTTATTACAATTCCTCAAGTTGCAGCATTCCCAAAGTATTGACCCAAATCAACCATGCGTGACCCCAATCTTTCTTTTTTTTGGGAGGCTATTTTCCCACTTTTCGAGCACAGAGCAATATTTGCTAGTTTTTCCATGGCATTTCTTGAAGCCAAGCTATACAGCTCACTGTTGACCTGGAGCTCATGAGCGCTCACCTGCAACCCCTCTGCATGCTTTCCATATGCAAACTGTGTACATCGCCAACACCATCTTTGCCAGTTTTTTTTTTTTTCCCCCAATCCCCAACTGTCTTCCCTCTCATTATGTGACACTGTAGCGTAGGGGGAAGGCTGCTGATTAAGCTTAAGCTCTTTGCTCTCCCTTCAGGGGGGCCGCACAGCGTCCCAGCTTTCCCTCCTATTACACTCCGCTGCTCCATCTTTCTGGTGGAAATAAACATCTGTTTGGTTTAAGCTTTAAGATTTTGTCCAGGGAACCTTGTTGACCTTGAATGCACATCCTCAAATCTGTGTGCGTGTCTGAGGCCCAGCAGCCAGGCTTTGCTCTGCTCTGCTGTCACAGGGGGGTGGACTGAATCCTTTAAAAGTGGGTTGTTGTGGTGGAAAACCCCCCTTTAAAGCTTCCCTGCTGGCATCTAACTGTCAGCTGTTGCCCTCTTCTGTGTGTTTCTCTGAAGAAAGCAAAATCCTTAGAAACTTTTTTTTTCTTTTTTTTTTTTCCCCAGTTTCTGGAGCTGTTTTTTTCTTTCCTAGTCAACCAAATGATATTTTTCGACTGTTTTAGAACGGTGGATTTCTTAAAATGTCTTAAAGTACTCATATTGGAAACGCTGAAAGAGAGACTGCATAAGAAGCACAAAACCAAAAGAGAGCAAATAAAGCAAAATCTAGACTCTATTTTTAAATGTTGACTGCTCATTTCAGGTCAAGGGGAAGACACAACAGTGTGTAAAAAAGAAAAGTGCCAAAGGGAACGGCAAAAGGGCTCTCTTTGGCCTTCTATAGAGGGCAACAATTGTGGATGAAATTTTTTCTTAAGCTGGATCCAGACTGTGGCAGGATGCAGCTGAAAGCCAGTGCAGGTTGTGTGGGGACAAAGCGTTATACATCCCTGAGGAGCTCCATTACGTGCAGTGGACGCAGGGCTAACGGCAACCATAGAAAAATCTTTGCGTGGCTAAAAAATAAATAAATAAAAGCGAAGAGAGCGAGAAAGAGTTGCAGTTTCAAAACAGTGAAAAAACAACCTCAGTGTCTCAAGCCCATGAATTTTACACTCCTAACCAGTAGAGATTTCAGCCCCGTGCTACCATCACGCTGCTTTAAAGGTCACCGAGAATCAGACAGTGCATACTTACCAAGCCACCTGACCTGGCCAATCAAACACCAGCCACAGGCTTTTTCACACAGACGGAGATGAGGTGGGCTGTGTGCAATCAGCTGAAATAGGCTGACCCCCTCAGCCATGTCGGACCTTCTTTTTTTTTTTAACCTTTCAGATAAGGTGTGCCTTTGCAGAGGAAAAGCTGGTTCCCTTCCAAAGCATATCAATTTTTGGGGGTATTTTGATATGATGCCGCTCACAGCATTCCAGCGCATCTTGTATGCTATCTTATAGCGTCTATATGAAATATACACCCTTTGGTTATGTTTTTTGCTGAATGTTTATGGTTCAGCTTCTAACATCGAGTAATGAATTATAAATGTAAGATCTGTGTTCATAAGCATTCTTTTTTTTTTTTTGCAATCACTATATGTTGTAGATCACAAAATGCCATTAGCGGTGTCACCTAATCGGTTGGTTACCTAGCTACAGGTTTTAAACATTTTCTGCATGAGTATTGGGTAATTTCTTGACATCAGTGTTGACGTTACTCCAGAGGGTGTGTGATCATCGGAGGAGAAAAGTAAAAGATAGCAAGACCTCATGTCCTGAAAACCGCTGTGAGCCGGACTGTGAGCGGGCCTGTCATGTTACTCCAAGGCAGTGATGGCATGATGTGTGCATCTGAAGTGACAGCAGGCTGAAGCAAACAGATCTCCCCGTCTCCGTGACACCGACGGTACTCCTTCGCTGAGGGGATTCGGTTCAGTCAGTCAGTCGACAAGTTTACTTTCTGAGTGTTTTGTATGCTGGCACCGTCTCCCAAAAAGTTTGTAAAATAAACACAAACTCTGAAATGTGGGTTATCTGGCCACTGTCTTTGAATTTTCTTCAGGTTGTTTTTTTTTTTTTTTGTTCTTCCTCGCCTGGGCCTGTTCAGTATTTTGGTGACTCACTGTGCATGTTTTGTGCCAGAAACCAGCTTTCTGTTTGGATCAGGACCCCGTTGGCACAGTTCAGTACACAGCATTCAGGTGAAAGTGACCTTCCAGAATTTCTTACTGCAAGACTTAAGATACTGAAGAAACCATGTTTTTCTGCTAAAAAAAAAAAAAAAATTCCTCAGACAAAGCAAGAGATAAGACCAGAGCACAGCCAGACTAGCCACGGGGCCTACCAGGTCAAATCCTGGTTGGCTTGTGGATGGTTAAAACATCCAAAAAGATTTTCATGTTTTTACCAGCACCGTCTCTGTGTGCCTGAATTTCTGTCATAGTCTGACCATGGAGCCCATACTGGTGAGGCTTTTTCTGAGATTGGGAGAGCGCTACGAGCAGCTAAAGGACCCCAAGCTCTGGTGTACACAAGGTGAGTTTATTCAGTTGTGCTGCTCATTGTGTGTTTAATGGCTGCATTTTTTCTTTGCATGTTTTGTAACACCTAGCTGAGACGCCGCTGGTGTAGTATGACATTTAGTGCCAGTGAATATCATACATACATAGATACATACTGTATATAAAACCTTTTAATACCTGGCTGAAAAGCCTGTTAAAGGTGTCAACATGTTGCACTGGGTGTGGTTGAAAGTGGTCAGAAGTGAGCTCTGTTGCACCTGTAGCCGCAGTTTTCTTATGCTGTAGTGTCACACCCTGGAGTACACATCCAAATACATCGACACAGCAAGGTGAAAACTTACATTTCTGGTCATCATCAGGAAGATTTTCAGCAAGCATTACATTGCATTGGGGAACTGGTTTTATTTCTGGGTCAATTTAGAATGAATTCACCAAATATGATGCAGCGTTTTTGCTCCTGATTGCAGCGGTAAAGTGTTCTGAACTCACTGCTGCTTTGATTTGTGTGTCTGGCTGGGTTCATGTTTATGCCATGACCTCCACACACTCCTGAGTACTGTAGTATTCAGAGCCATACCAAACTGATGTCTGTGTGTGATCCAGGTGGAATATGCATCTGCAATCACAAGAGGAGGGGAGAAAAAAAAAAAAAACAGCTTTTTGCTTTCTGTGCAGTGGATACAATCAATGTGAGGATTAACACATCTTGTTTCTACTTCTTCTCCTTGTATATTTATTTTAGACATCCATGTTTTATATTCCAAAAACGTAAAACAAAATCCACGGGTCTTATTACTATGGAGCCGACATGTTGTTCAACTAAGTTCAGCTGCATTGTGGTGTGGAATAAATCCTCTGCTGGAGTGCTGCTCCTGTTTGACATATAGGCCACCTGAACACTGTGTGAAACATAATTTCTTCTCTGACTGGAAAGCTCCGTTTCTTTCGCTTGTGCATACCCCTCACTTCACTTAACGGCGTAGATGGTGCGGTTCAGTTGACGTGTTGGTGTGTAGACCATTGGTGAGCCTGAAGCACTGTCTCAAAGATGTTGGCAGGTTTCAAAAACACCAGTGTGTTGTGTTGAACTCCTCAGAAACTTCAGCTACAGGGAATGACAATCTCTTCACACATTGTGTGTGTGTCTGTGTGTGTGTGTGTGTGTGTGTGGGGGGGGGGGGGGGGGGGGGGGGGGGGTTTGTCACAATGTGATCACAGATCACACAGTGTCTGACATTGTGGTCTGTGTTTCTTCTTCTTATGGTGCTCTTTGTGGATCGTGTTGCTATTTTGAGGAATCCCTAGTCAGGCTAACCACAGGCTGTCAAAGCCTGCTGAGCTTGATTTTTGTTCCCTCTCTTTGGACCGTTTGATTGCAGTGCTGCAGGTGGCGGAAAGTCCAGATTACACTTATTACTGTGAATTTGTTTAAATGTTTGGATGAGTGTTACAGCGCAGCCCAGGAGAATTTATGTTTAAATTATTTTTGGACATCTTACTATGACTGAAATGAATCTCCCCAGACTCAACTAAGGCACAATTTGCTGAGGAAATCCTCATATTATGGCAGAGAATTGAGAAGACAGCGAGGAAGCTTGCAGGCTAGAGAAGTCGCATCTGCTTCAACCATAAGACATCTAAAACCGAGCACCATCCTACACAGCTGGATTCTCTGTGAAAACGACGGAGCTCGTACAATCCTGAACCAACTGAAGAATGAACCAATGAGACAAGTTTATTTACCATTCGAGCTCTCAGGGTAAATCACCAAAAGCCGGCATTGTGCAGCGTCTGTACTGTGTGTAAGAAATGTATGCAGCGTTGATTAATTTAGCATAATTGGGTTGTTTAGGAGGGTTGTGCTTGAATTTGATTGACATTGAATTTCTTTGAGTTCATCTCAACTCAGGATTTGTACTTCTGTTGATTCACTCTAAGTTAAACAGTCTCAATAAGGTACAATATGATCCACAAGACTCTGGTTTGATACACACTAAGGTTGAAAGAAGTGTGTGAGATGCATACCAGTGTTCATCATGGTTTGCATTGTTTTCATTTTGATCAGAATAAAGACCATCAGTTTGTAAAAAGACACAAAATCATCCTCATTATGTAACGTTCTTGTGGATTTGTGGAGAATATTCCCCCTTAATTCAGAGCATGCTGAGAAGTATATATGAATAAGCCAACAATGTTTCTAAATGACTTAATTTGATCAGTAAAGTAAACTATCCATTGGACATTTAATCAAACAAACTCATAATTATAAGTTCTGAGTGTAATAATCAAACATTGTGACCCATTTACACCGAGTTAATAATGCAACATAGAGATTTTACACTGCAAAAGATAAAATAAACTCACTTCTCACTTTCCAATGAATCAGTTTCAAATCTAAAGTTATCAGTTATCACAATGTTAATTTTCTACTTTAAATTATTTATGCTAGAAAATATAATTTGACATTTTTACAGTGCAGCTCCAAAAACACTGTATCATACACTTCCAACAGTGCAACTAGATAGCATTGTTCTAGTGGATAAGCCTCCTAACACGTCTTTCAACAAGTGAATAGCTGTTCCATTAACATTTGTAATTTTTAAGCCTGCGATAACCTTGGTGGCATCATCAGAGGATCAGAAAGCATTCTGCTGTTCCCTGACATCACAACAGGTGGTACTGCCCACAACTAGTTAACTACTGTTGATTAGTTCTCATTTTAAAGCAAGTTACAGTACAGTATATATACGAGTAAACACGACATCACATCTCCCATCTTTAGATGTTTATTTCTGATATCATCATCAAAATTTTTACAAAACATTTTCTGACAATAATATACTCAAAGAGCCATATTTTTGCGCTTGGACCAGGTCTCCACAAAAATGCTTAAGGTCTGAATACAGTAAAAAGAACAAAAATCCAAATAAGATAAAAAAAAAAAAAATCAACAACAAACCAACTACTAAAGAAAACAATGCAGCGCTTATTTACACCCTACAGAAATCAATGCTCTCTGCAGGAAATGAATGAGAAGGAGACAGTGGGGATCCTGTGGTTTCTATGGAAAGCATTTAAGAGGAAGCAAATTAATGGGGGAAAGTGCTTTGAGGCCGCAAAGAAACAAAGTCTAATTCTGATATTGCTTTCTGTCAGCTCCCCTCTGCTTTCTCTCTCACTGCACTCTCGAGCCGACTTGCAGGAGCGGAATGCAGCCCATTTAAATAAAAACCTTCCTTTTCTTCGGTGCTCACATTAAATCCAATTAGGGGCGTAAACGGGCTTTGTCAGACAAACGCAAAAGTGTGTTTTTCTCCGACAGAGGTTAATGATCATGCCTCCCCTTTCTGTGTCCCCTCTGACATGAGCAACGACAGAAAAACAGAATCAGGACAATGTGGGTCAAAGGTTAAAGACTTCCTGCTAATGTGAAACAGCATGGAACAATAACAATCAATGGGGACCGGGTTGGCCTGAACATTAAAGGTGATGTTGGTTCAGAGGAGGTAGAGGAGTAGGTGCTGCTATAGATACACACACGTACACACACACCTCACACACACACACACACACACACACACACACACACACAGGCTTTCTGGGTACATGCGGGGTAGCTAACTCACTAGCAATGCTTCCTGTCTCGCTCTATGCCTTTTAGCATGACAAAGTTATTAATTCTTCCCACTTTGCAGTCTGCACACGCGCTAATGACACACTAAACAAAAATAGAAAGTGGAAATCTTGAAGTGGCAGATGGGGAGCATTGGCTTGTGTTTTTTTTTTTTTTATCTGCATGCCCCCTTCCATCCATATGTATACGTTGTGACTCTCTGGAGTCATGACTATGTGCTGGATATGGGTATGCCCCGGTGCTGCCTGCGGGTAAGACACAGATGTATGGCAGAGGAAGAAAAGCTGCAAATCCACGTCTGGCTTGGAATTAATTTTTTCAAATCTATTTATCAGGTAATGGATTAGAACCTACTGAACCGTCGCGGATGGCCTTGGGTGAACTGGAATGGATGAAAGTGTCAAAACCTGCAGTACTTTATTATCATTTATCAAGGCATGTGTGCTGCCTGTGTTTGTAGTTATTTTCTCCTTTCGTGTATATGCATTTAGGCGTGATTATTTCTGCAGTTAAAGACTGACAATGTAAAGTGGATTCTTGGTAATATAGTGTAAATTATAAATTCAATTCAGATAAGGCGTTTAAACCATGTGAGTGTATCGGAGTACTTTTGTATGTGAGCATGCATAATAAATACAGTTTAGAAGATACAAGTATGCCTTTTTGTTTAGTGTTTGTGCGTCATGTGACTCTACAGAATACTTATACTTGTGTGTGACTTGCGAGTGTTTGAGCTTGGCTGAAGCCAGGGGTTTGGCAGGTGGGGGAACTCTTAGGTCCGGTGTAGCGGTGCAGCAAGGAAGAGTGACTCCCAAACTGATAACGTACCGGCAGCCGACAAGACACACAGCCAAGTTGTAGATTAAAAAAAAAAAAAAAAAAGCTTGTGCGTTTGGTGATATGTGTTGCATTGGAAAATTTGCAACCGCTTCAGAAAAAAAAAAGCAACTCCATTTACTTTCGCTCCCCTTCTGTAGCTAGCTAGATCGCAAGTAAATGGACCATCTGTAGGCATGGATGATATCACATCTAGCCATAAGTGAAGCCAAAACATGTCGATTGCCCCCCTGTTGACGGGCTGCAAAATAGGTCATAAACCCCACCCCTTCATGTTACCAATTCCAGGCATTGATTCAGACGGGAGGCGGAGGCGCTCCGCAACATGTCAATGTAGCCTGGCTGTTCACACCACAAGCCAAGAATCTCCCAGCACCGGAGAACAAGCGATTCTGCTCTTTCATTCTTTTTTTTTTTTTTTTTTTTTTAAATCACACGTAAGACTGATCTTGATAACTGCAACTATAGTGAATTCATAAGAGAGGTTTGTATGTGTTCCTGAATAAGCGGATCAACGTGGGTTCTGCAACAATGAGGTTTAAAGGACCATCGATTTGTATGATGATCTCGCCAGCTCGTGTGTCCGTGCATGTGTTTGTATGTTTACTCGTTTGTCTCGCTCTCTTTTTAGACACAAATGGCAAATATGTGGGATAAGTACATCATTTAAAAACCAATCACAAACAGCAGCGATACTATTTGTGATAAATATAGTGTAGGGGCAAATATAGAAATTTCATAATGTGGTGGGGGAAAAAAATCAGCAGAGTTGAAACTCCAGGAGAACAACAAGGAGAGGGGCAAAAAAGACTGAAAAAGACTAAAGTGGCTGCGTGTCGAGTGTGGGGGTGGGCCCGCGGAGTGAAATTACTTTCTAATTTGCTGAGTGTGTATCTCGATGGCATCAGCTGGAATGAACGACAGGCTGCAGCAACACGAAAAATGAACTCTCTTTTACGCTATTATGTGTGAATCTGCCAATCAGATTTATTTACTTATTAATCGAAGGTGCTGAACGCTGTTCCGGGGGGGGGGGGGGGTTCCCATCCCACTTTAACCCCTGGCTGAAGATGTTTGGTGTCGTACAAACTTACAGTAGATTTAAAGCTGCCCGGGACATTTAGAGACATCACAAACCCTTTACTGTGATAGAATAAAACCTCCTTGCACTTATATATGTCCCTCAACGTCCTCCCTATTGTAAAGCATCTTGTACAGTACCTTCTCTGCTTTCCCTCTCCCCTTTGAGATTTGCATTTAGCTTCTCCTCTGAGCATAAACACTGAAATGTGAAAGTTTTTTTTTAACTGCGATTCTGCAGACCTTTATTCACCCCACCCGGAGCAAATAAGAAAAGAAAGGGGGGCGGCGGGGGGGATAAGAAGAAAGGAGGGGGAATGCTCCTAGTGTGGACTTGAGCCCAAACTCAAGAGCCCAAGAGTGAAGCGGGGTGGGGAGCTCGGGGCGTACAAAACCATAAACAAACAAAGCAGAAGAGAAAATAAAGCCTATTGGCTTTGCGGGGCTAGCGCAGACGGTCCAGGAGTTCAGCTCAAACATGCATCATTAGCATGCAGCGCCTGTGCTTCCAGCTCTCTGATGGCAAAAACAAATGGACAAAAGACAAAATAATTACTGGCAGCACGATTCGAACATTCCACTGAACATATCCAATTTTATCAGGGAGGTAGTCATGATTAATCAATTGCTTATTAGTAGTTGATTTAATTGTGAGCATACACAGATTTTATTAGCATTTTCTAATTACACATGATGGGCGAAGTGGCTTTGATCATTGTGTTTAGAGAGAATTGAACCAGTATCGCTGCTATGAAAACGGAGGTAATTACTACATGTGGGGCACTGGGCTTTAGCAGGAGACTATTAAAGGGAAAGTCTGTCCCTGGAGTGAGAGCCCAACACAAGCCTTCTTCTCGGCTCAATGGCCAGGGAATTCTAGTTTAGCTGACACGGGGGGGCAGGTATGGTTCAGCAAACACGTTGCTTTAAAAAATAGTGAAGTTTGCCCATGACATGTGCGTCTGGTTTTCGGGGCACACCAGACGGGAACTATCTCCTGTACTGTTTGTCTCTGGTTCAGCGCTCCTCCCTAACTGGGTGTAGTTTCCCAAAATATCAGCATGCGGACAGAAATAGAACATCATTAAACAGGTTCACCCGAGTCACCAAGAGGCAGACATGAAATTCAGGCCAAGGAGTTAGCAGGGGTGATATAGAGCAAGGCAAGACAATACATGGATAGAATTGAGAGAGCTCCCATTATAAAGACATTGGCACAGCTGCTATTACAAAGTAAACTCCACCAGCACTATTAAGCAACCATACTGAGCGAATCAACTGCTTTTTATGCAATGTCCTGTACACGAAGGGGACCGAACCCTCCTTAGTCATGGAACCATGAAGACTTTTTAGGGTCACTTGTTGTTTTGGGGGCTGGTGTTCGGTAAAACATTTAACAAAAATAATGGCACATCAAAAAAAAAGGAAGGAAAAATCTTTCACAAGTTAAACTCTTGGTATAAAGAATAGCACACTTCTTCTCCCCGAGTAGACCTTAAAATGGCAGAGAGAGTTGGAACTTCTTAAACAAGAGGAGTGGATCAACAACACATCATACGGCCACCTCCTGCACGATGAGCTTTCAAACATTTCAAACGGGAGTCAGAACAATGAGGTTTGGCGTTTTTTTTTTGAATTACATCGCAATAACAGGCCTCCCAATCTTCCCTTCTTTGTGTGATTCAGTAAAATGACTGGATTTTGAGAAATAACTTCAGTTAATATAATTTCTGTTTAATGGTGGAATGGCAGAATAGTGACGGGAGCAGATAGAAAAATATTTATCATCGAAACAACAGGAGCGTCGCAGTAGGAACCTCTTCACCGAGTCAACAGATTCCCACTGGAAAGTGAATAAGGCTCCTCTTCTGGTCACAAGCAGTTTGTGTTTCAGAAGAAGTGAAGTTCATACGTTTTGTTTTTTCTTTTTTCATCATTAAAGATTCACTATTTACACGATAAATAAGTTCTATTCAATTTTTGTCCTTTGATTAGTCTTATAGAATTTCTTGACATCATCTGTGAACACCTCAAAAACTGTCTCTTTTTGTTCCAAGCCAAAAAGACAAAATAACAAAACAAAACAAAACCAAAAGAAAAAACCCTATTTTTTCTTTTATCTTGAGGATACACCCACGTTTTATGTGGGGAAGTTTGGCCCCTCGCAGTTTCATCTTGTGGATCAATCAGTTGCGTTGTGGGAGGACCGAGCACTGCTTTCCACAACTCCCGGGAGTTTGTCCACTGACATGTAGAAAACGACCCCAGAGCACAGCTTGGATTAAGCCGGAGATGATATTTGACAGGCTATCACAGCCCGTATCTGAAGTCTTCATCAGCTCCATAAGTCAATAAGTAGAAGTGCTCGACACTGTGGCCAAAGGGTTACCGAGTGCAATAAAGTCCAGCACCGCAGGCACGCTTTCTTGGGGGAGAAAAAAAAAAAGAAAAAAAAAAAAGGGAGATGTCAGGCAATATTCCCAGTGCAGTCCACAGGTTCATACGCAGGTCAAAGAGAAGTCAACGTGCTGGTTCAACATGCTCCCACTAGGCACTGTTGTTCTCTGTGGTGGAGGGGAGACAGTTGGAGCGCACGGCCAGAGCTTTGCCAACCCGGCAACACGGTGCTCTCCAAACTGTCCGGTGTGATGAAAGTCAAACATTGACTCAACAACGTTTCAAACGACTGTTCGGGGCAGTGAGAGTGGTTTGACCTTCAGTAAAGTGGACCTTTTTTAAGAATATGTACAATAAGTTGCATTCAGATGTACTTATTTTACCACTAAGAAAAAATTCCCCATGATTACCTCATTAAAGCATAGTGAGTCATTCAGCTGGGATATAATCATATACAAAGACCTGCCATTCTGATGTGGAAAGGTCCCATGTTCTGTGTGTGTGTGTGTGTTTAAGACGTTTATGGAACATGCCATAATATCTCCTTTAAAATATTTCTGTTGTTTGTTGTCACGAATAACAATTCAACTGCATGTTGGGAGGACCAGGTACGATACATCACTATGATTTAAAAAAAAAAAAAAAAACTCTTTAAAATTTCAGTTTCACGACCTCACTTGTGTGTAATGCTTCACTACTCAGTTAATCTGTGAAGACGAGCTCCGACCACCAGGACATTTGGTTGTAAATTGTGAATGTGAGCTGGCAGAGGCTAGTTTTAGTAGCACGGCTGGCATTTTAAGAACGCCCTTGGCTAAAGTAGCATATGTGCATTAAAAGAAAATATAAGTAAACTCTTTGGTTTGACATGCACATTGATGGAATTGAAGCGTGAAAACCCAACATCCAGAGACAACAAAGAGAGCAAAAAAAACGAAAACAAACAGAAACTCTGTCGTTAACCTGTCTTGAGAAAATGACTCATCTTTATGAAATAACGATGTTGATTTGCCTGCATTACCGACTACTGACCAAAAAACGGAATAATAATCACAGTACGAAGCCTCCTGCTCTTCACATGATGTCTATAGGTCCGTCTCGTTTATGTCACTGCTGTCACTTTTTTGTGATTGAGAAACTTGTGTTTATTGCACTTTTCCCTTTCACTCCTGACTCAGCGCAAGTGGGCTGCCATTATGCCGTGAACTGGACCTGGGATATGGCAAAGACCAGATTTGGAAACAAGGTAAATTTTTTTTTTATTTGTCATATTCTGGATTACCTCCCATGGGTGAGTCGTGATATGTTTTTATTAAGGTGCTTTGGAAAAAAAAAAGGAAATCGAAATGATCAGCAATGATGTCTCAACCTCTACTGTATATTGGTGAGACTGTGTGTTTCAGATGGCAAAATCCCTCCAGGCAGAATCTGAAAATTTTAGTCCTCTAGTTCACGTAGTCATGTTCTGAAAACAAGGCCCCACTGAATAACCAGCTCGCCTGCCCCTTCATTACAAAG
This sequence comes from Seriola aureovittata, assembly GCF_021018895.1. NCBI lineage: Eukaryota > Metazoa > Chordata > Actinopteri > Carangiformes > Carangidae > Seriola > Seriola aureovittata. Next base: position 7,353,475 of record NC_079381.1, on the reverse strand, counting down.
TCATGGTGAATCAAAGGCCCTAGCCACACTTCTTACACCCAGGCGTGGCTCGCTAGCGTCCAAATTTGAGTGTGCCGGTGCGCTCGGCGGGAGGGAAAGGGCCGCCGCTGGGGCCTTCAGTCGGTGGTCTGAGGGGCGGTGGGGGAGAGCGGGGCCCGGGCATAGGAGCGCCCATGCTGGCAGCAGTGGGCACGGCGGGCAGCGCCACTGTCTGTATAGTGCCCCTGTCACACGGCCCCAGGTCCTCCAGGCCCTCCAGGCCCTGTGGGGGTCCCTCATAGCCCATGTTGAGCCGCAGGGGTTGATGGGCCTGGCAGTAGTCTACGATAGGCTGCTCATAGCGGTAGAAGGTCAGCGCGCCCATCTGGTGGGGGACCTGTTCACACGGACAGCGAGCAGAGAGGAGGAAGAGGAGGAGGAGACGGGAGCAGGATTGTAAAAGAGAGAAGGAAAGGAAAGAAGCAGAAGAGGGAACAAAAGGGGACACAGAAAAAAATGTTAGGCATGCAGATTCTCAGCAAAGTGACAAACCAAAACACAGATTTTGCTGAGAAAATTGGTGATCAACGACTGAAATGATTATGCACAAGAGTTTAAAGAGTTTAAAGAGTGAAGAGTTACGTCAAGAGTTTACAGAATGCTTAATGTTCAAATCATATTTTCGCCCACTGAAAAAATATGTTTAAGCCAATAACAAAAAGGAAAACACTATACATCTTCCTCACTTGAACCTTGTGTTATCAGGCCATGCAGATAGTTTTGTTTTTATGGCCTCCAGCTGAGGTTTGCTGCCTTTCACCCCAAACGATTGGAAGTGAGAGAAATTTAATTTGTAATGAGTATTTTTCAGTTTAAAAAAATTATGTGATCTTGGTGAACCAACTTTTTAAAAATAAATTATTAATTACTGTATTTTTTTTTTTTTAAAACTACATCTAACAAGCCCTAGATAAACTACAGCAACAGCAGCCACAGCTGTTTTCTTTTCAAATAAATATTTTAACAATGTTTCGTTTTTCCAGTGCGTCTAATTTGTTACACAACATTTCATTGTGCCTGTGTGACACAGTTAGTCTGGCAGCTCAGTGCCGGCCCTCTGTAATCATCCTCACATGGTGACCACCTGAGCCTCCTACTATACCCAAAACCCGTTTGCTTGCAAAGACCCTCCAAAATATGTGTGCTTCGAAAAATCTGCGACATCTCCTTTTTATTTTCTTTTTTTTTCTTATACAGATGTGAGAAGCATTTCATGTAGATGTCAGTGTCGTTCCTGCCCACAACTGGCAATGCTCACTGTGACTGTCACAAAAATAAGATGTCACCCATTTGCATGTGAATGACACAAAAATCACCGCCGCAGATGACAAAAACCACAGATGCCTTTGTGTTCATCTTATGGTACAAGAGCTGGAGCAAATAGGTCTGCAGTCCGTTCAGTGCCATGTCACTTGTGGTCACAGCCAGGAGCACTCGTCACATCTGGCTATGCGTCTGGTCCTGTGCTCCCTTCCCCGAACCGTAACGCAGTGCCAAACAAACAGATGAGACTCTTGTGACACTCCGTCTATCCCTAACTTTAAACACACACACTTTTTCGCCTTAGAAAAAGAGGCCAATTAAGCGATTTCTAACAGGCCGTGAAAACAGCAGGGTAAGATGGCAGCTGACCTGGATTAAACACCGCAGCCTGGCAGAGCGACAGATCATCAGATCTGTACACACAAGGCAACAAGGAGCCACACAACAACAGCAGGAGCTACAGATACGACACCAGCACGGAAGACACATGAATAATACAAACCACTGACTCCTGAGGAGGCGTTGGATGCAGAGAAGTGTCACAACTGCAACTGTCTTTCCTGCACACCATTGACATTTTATTTTTTAACCTTAACCTGATCCGTCAGAGGAAGATTTTAATCAGCGCTTCGTGAAAAAAAAAAATTAAATAAAAATGTTTAAAAGAGAGATCCACTTCTTCAAAAATCAGTTCATCTAATTTACAAGAAAGCATGCCTTTCTACTTTCTGTCTGTTGGTATCTAATCATGCAGACCTTTTGGGATTTAAGTGCCAAGATTTTGAGATATCAGTCTCTGAGGTTGGTGCTGTCAATCTCATACTGTGAAGATGAACTGAATTTCATTTGGGCTCCTCCAAAGCATAAAAAAAGTAACATTTGAAAAAATCTCAAAAGCAACACATCCTACCAGAAACATGGTCTTGTTACCTTGGACAACAGACAAGTTTTCATTGAAGAAACAGTCCCAGAGCGAACAGTTGGTGGCAGGTTGCTGAGAACCTTGGCACATCAGACCCAGAATTAGCCGCATGGTTACATACCACCACATTGTTCTTTTCGACCCCTTTTAAATGGAAGGGAAAGGTAACAGGTGCAAACAGGAAAACAAATTATACTCTATTAGTCATCCCAAATAGACTCTAAATGACGTCCCAGGGAAGCAAAGCAGGAGAAGACAAGTCAACAAAGTGCATTTGAGAACAATTGAGTCATCGGTTACGAGCAATCCTTGTACATTTATTCAACTTATCATATAAAGTAATTCTGATAAGAGAAATTATATTTGAGGGAGCATGAGAGAATTTAGGATGAGTGTTTCTTAAAAAAGGACTGTGTCAATGAAATGCAGATATATGCTGGCTGGGGGGGGGTAAGTGTGTGTTTATGTGTGTGTGTGTGTGTGTGTGTGTGTGTGCACAGATTTCAAAGTCAAATGGAAATCGTCTGCACTAACGCAGCTTGGCAGTTCAGGAATTACCCTGTACCACAGGGCTAAGATAAAGCCACTCTCAGAGCGTTAACACCAGTTCTGTTTTAGATATAAAAAAAAAGAAAAAAAAAAGTGTTATTTGTAACCTCGAGCTTTACAGTAACACACTTCCATGATGCACTGCAGCATCACAATCCAGCAACCGCACAGATAAAAACCGCCACTGAGAGCGCGCTCATCCACTGGCATGACTTCTCACAAAAAAATCACCTTTAAGTCCACAAACCCATCCTCCAGAACTGCCACCTTCCTTCCTTCCTTCCTTCCCATTCCTCCTTCTTCCTCAAATAGACTCCATTAAGCGAGACTGACTCATTACATTATAGGCACTCAGTGGATTACTCCCCTCATTTAGATACTAAACCCCTCACCAACCCCGCCGCCGCCGCCATCGCTGTAGCCGCCACACCACCGGCCACCACCTCGTCTCCCGTCACGCAGTCCTCCTCAGCTCTGCTCACAGCTCCCTGCACAGGTCCAGCGAATTAATTAACCGATATTAACTCCTTAGCGTTTCAGTGGATTCTATCAGATTGTCAGGGCATAAATCTGGCCTCGTGCAGAGGGCGTGTGAGCGTGCGTGCACATACGTGCGTGGGAAGCCTGTCTGTGATCGTATTCGATAGAAAATGGAGGCAGAAGACAGAAAAAGCAGAGAGGAGGGGCCACCATGTATAAAGAGAGATGAGCCTATATTTTTTTAATATTCACTGCAGGTCTAGAAAGGACCATGTGATGTTGCCCATCAGCTGGCCTGACTCGGCTTGTCGAATAAAGTCATAAACCCAAAACGCTCTGAACAAAAGGTGTTATTGATATTCACCCGCCATCCACATAGTTGCAAGGTACAGCTCGCTCATTAGGGATGCTATCAGCCTCTCTTTGTGCCTCTCAGCATTAGGAAATTATTAATTCCTTCACACTGAATAGTCTGTCGACAGTGGAGACAGCCAAATATGTAAATGGAGAACATCTGGTCAGACGAACAAAAATACAAAACAGACACTTCAATTTACTTTCCAAATGTTCTAAAAATACGTGGTTTGGGTTGGGAATGAATGATGTGAAGTTGGGGGCTTATCTAACAGGCCGAACACTGTGCAGAAGTGACTTCTCTTTTTTCACAAAATGAAAGCAGCACAGGGCAAATTCTCTCTGTCCATTACTAATCACTTAGATACTAATCCAGGCTTTTGTGACACTATATCCACCAATGGATTCCTCTTCCTGCCTGATAGTTTAGTGCTTAGAGAAAGTTACTAAAACTTTTGGGCTGCTGTATGAAAAGGAACTACACATCTAAACTGCAATATTTCACACGTAATCATTATTTATTAATTGATCATTTAATTTCTAGTGTTGAAGTGTTGATATCCATAAGAAGATATATTTGTGGTTTGAAAAACCAAAAACCATCTCAGTGTAGTTTTACATCTCCCCTCTCAGTCTTCTCTCTGGAGCTCCAGCAACAACAGGTCGGTGAGCCAATCAGAAGAGAGGTTCTGAGAGCGGTGACTGTTTTGTGTGTGACATCACAAAGTTACAGAAGTCCTGACAGCTTGTTTTAAGGCTCAGTTTCTGAATACAGGCTGTTTGCATTTCTCTGTGGACTGAGCGCTTTCTTACTTTGGCAGTATTAATACAGAACCTAAACCAGCTTTACAATAAAAAAAGAACATGGAAATCTTACTTTATGCTATATGGGACCTTTAAAAAAATGATGATAATGATGTTAAAATGTTACTTCGGAGGGGAAAATCTGGTCATGATGATAAGTGGCAGAGCAAAGCATCTCACCACAACTATGAAATTCATTTTGTATCATCCTGGTTTTTGGCATCTTCACACTACTTCCATTCTCGCCCTGGTTAGAGCAACCTGAGATCATAAAGCAGGAAGCTCAGTAGTTTCAAAGTCTAGTGTGAAGACGCTCCCTCCAGTCAGACATAAGGATACAAAGAGACATGCTCTCTCGCTTGCTAAATCTGTAGCTTTCGGGGTTTGTCGAGCACTGAGCACATCATTTACATATCCAGCTGAATGGCAGCCAAATGACGTTTTATTAGTAGATGTAACGTAGTATTTACCGGTGCTTGACAAAAATTGACTCATTTGCCACCAATAGGCGTGTTTTGCAGGGAACAACACAGTGTCTTCATTTTGCTACATCTAACCATGACTGAAGCACAGCCATGTCTATGCTGGACACAGAGACGGTCCTGGTCCCAGATTGCGGCCGATCAGTGGTATGAGCTGCGCCAACCGCAAGGTGGAGCACAGAGTACAGTAAAGAGGCAAAAGTGTAGCATGGGGTCACGTCGCTATGCGCCAGGTAGCAGCAAAGCACCAGGACATTTGAAAGTCAAAACAAGGATCCCGGCAGTTATGAATTATGTATTTCAGTTTAAGATAGAAGAAGAGCACCAGCAATTATCCTCCTTCTGAGAAGAAGACATGTAAGAACCAGGCGATCAAGAAGGGAGCAGGGTGCATGAAACCTGTTCCATTCTTTTGGTCTTTCACTGCAAGAATTTGGGGTTTTATGAGGGACCGTTGTCATCGCATTAAAGGCTCGTTGGAAGGTGACAACAAAACAAAGTGAAACTGAGCTTTGAACACATCATCTGAGCTGCACGGTGGCACAATGGCCAAAGTGGCGCTGTAACTCAAGGTTTTGGGCATCTCTGCAGGATTAACATGTCTCTCACACACACACACACACACAAAGCAATCCTGTTGCTGTCATGTGTATCATGTGCGTGAGGGCCTTAGTTGCTGCTGCTGCACCCTATGTGCTGCAGCTCCTACCTGTCAGAGTGCATTTGCATTAAGGAAAAAAAAACACTCTCTCAACTCCACACGCTGCACCGCTGGATGGATTTGTTTGCTTCTTTGGATCTCTGCCACCCCTACTGGCATGTGCTTCCACTGACAATGACTGGCATCCTGCCTCTTCCTGGATGTTTATCCCCTTATGCCTGAACACACTGTAGTTTGACCTTAGGCCCCGGCGCTATGACCCAAGCTTCCCAAGGAGATTAAGCTTGTGTCATCTATTAAATCTTTTCATAAACTGGCTTTTATGGGACTTTGGCTGCTTTTGTGTTGATGATTTTTTTTTTTGTTGTTGTTATTTTTGGGGCATTTTTATGCCTTTATTTGACTGGGAAAGTGGAGAGAGACAGGAAACACAGAGGGGAGAGTGGAAGACTGACATGCAGTAGATGTCACGGTGCGGGTAAGGCTGGACCCAAATGCAACCAACACAGAATGAGGTGCAAAAAATGTTTATTAACTGAAGAACTGGAAAACGAAGCACGAGGGCACACAAGAAACAACAACCAGAGACACGGGGATAGCACAGCCGACAGAACGGGCAACATGAACAGACCGAGGACAAACCAGACATGAACAGACAAAGGGGGAGCACAGAGACTATATAGACACAAGGGAGGCAAGGGTGATTGAACACAGGTGAAACACATTAGGGCGGGGCAAACAATCACCACACAGAGAAACAGGACCAAGACAGGAAGTAAAAACATTAAGACACACAAAGAAACCAACTACAAAATAAAACAGGAAGTGACAAAATCCAAACAAACTAACAAAAAGTGTCTGCCATGGCAAACAATGCCAGTAGAAGGTCTGGCCGGCTGGGAGTTGAACCCGGCTCATTATTCACATATGGTGTGCGCCGCTAACTACTCTGCACTCAGGTCGCTCCGTTTATGGTTATTTTTGCACGTTTGATTATCACCTGTGTGACATTCTGTATATATATATCTATAGTGACACAAATCTGTGTACCATTGTGCATAAACAGTCTCTCTGCCTAATTACCAGAGACTATAAAATCCTATATAGAGAACTGCAAAACATCTATCTGTGCATTCTCAGTTTCTACATTACTTTCTTGCAACAGCTCTAATTTGTTCGATGAGTCATGAGTAACTCTTAAAAAAAAAAAAAGAAAAAAAAGGAAGAAAAAAAAAAAAAGCCCCAAATACCATAAATTAATTTTTACAGTATTCCAGTGGCCCTTAGAAGTTGTGTTTCTTTTTGCATTCATGCTTTCATGAGCAGCTAAGGAGGCAGTAACAGTGCCACAGGCAGACAATGCTAATGCCTCCCTGGGCTTTAGGAGCATTACAGTTCAGAAGTCTGCCGCTTTCCCAGCCAAACACTTTGATCCTCTCAAGTCACCGTATTGTGGCACACAGAAGCATAACAAAGTGAAGAGGAGGTGCAACACACTCCCACTAAAAAATGTTGCTTAGGCTTTACTTTTCTTATTTCATTAATGTTCAGGTTTGTTTTATGTTTGTAAACCCATGAATTATGTTGGGAATTGGTTATTGTTAGTCATAGTCTGTGGATATCACAAAGTAAAACATACGTATATATTTATATGTTTCTTTCTTCATACATTTTAATAGTCTCATTGTTATTGGCTGATATTCTTGCGTAACATTGTTTCCTGCATGTACAGTAGGATGTCTAACACTGCATTACTAAATATAAACCAATTTGTGGGATCACTATTCATTTTGGGGGAATTATTGAAACAAGCCATGACCGAGTTACTAGAAATAACTGCTTAATTACACTTTTCTTTGTCTAGACCACATCCCTCTAGTACTCTATGTAGAAGTCTAGAGATGTATTACCATAATTCATTTTGGCCCATCTATATTTAAAGCAGAGTGTAATACATATTTGATGTAAAGCGTCAGTGTTTATGCTGCTGAAATTGTTTCAGTATAGCCACATCCCACAGCACTGTTGTTGTTGTACACAGTATTAACTGCCACGGAGAATAAATCTCAGCTCTGGGTCTTGTGTTGTTCTTACTTTTGCCACCCACTTACGACATCATTCCCTTTGCCATCATTAGCTCGTTTTCACTTTTGCTGGCATATTTCTTAATGAAAGATCAAGTAAAAATTGTGTTTACAAAACGAATGACAGTTAAACATTTCCCTTGTAATAACTGAAAGTATAGGCTATTGCATATTGTTGTTAAAGGTCCCATATCGTATAAAGTGAGATTTCCATGTCTTTCTTTTGTTTGTTTATAAAGTAGGTCTATGTTCTTTATTAATACTGTGAAAGTATCAACGCGCTCAGTCCAAAATGAGCCGTCAGGACTGCTGTAACTTTGTGATGTTAGCAGCCTGGCCCACCTGGACCCACCATCCAAACTTGCAGGATTTAATTTCTCTGACTGTTTACCTGAAATCTATATTTCCATGTCTATCTATGTTTTTATTTGATCACTCAGAAAACAGTGAGCCAATCAGAAGAGAGGCTCAGAGCCTCCTCTTTTATGACTGGCTCACTGACCTGTTGTTAGGTCTTAGTGGTGGTGGAAATTGTGGTAGTAGTGGCAGAAGTAATAGAGGAAGTCAGTCCTTTTGCAAACAGGATAAACATGAATATAGTCAGCGCAGCTAACAGACACAAACTGAACTGACAACAGAAAATTGAAAAAAAGGGACTCAACAACACAACATTGTTAAGTACATGTGTCAGCAGGCCAGTCAGCAAAATCTCATCAGTAAAGTGAAAAAGCTACCAAGTAGTCTAAACCGCTACAGCTTCCAACAGTTTTAATGGCATATAAATATGTGAGGTGTGGTAATATATACATGTACATAATGCATATATATTCATTATAAGGACTGCATGGGGCCATGTATACGTAGACATCTCTCGCTTGTCAGTAGTTTCTGTCTTGAACCATGTGAACGTGTGAAATCATAAACCTGCGAATTATCACTACACACTAAAAACCCTCATTAATTGAAATAACTACACCAAGTGTCCTCTGCAAACTGTCACTCTGCGCGTACATGCACCCGCAAATACCATGTGTGTGTGTGTGTGTGGGTGTTCACATGTGTGTCTGCATGTGTGTGTGTGTGTGCGCGACTGTGAGTCCCCATGTGGGTGAGTGTTGCCTTTCAAATGTGTGCCGCTCTAAGCGTGCGAGGATAGTCAGCACAGATGTTGCTAGGCGGGCATCAATGACACGGAGCCCACCAGTCAGGTTCTCAGCAGAGCGGTGTGCATGGACATGTCTGAGGGGGTGTGAAGCTAAACACCATCAGTTTGTTTTCAGACAGCACATCCCGAGAGGAAGCCTTCCCAGCTGCATGGGTAAGTGAGTGTGTGTCTTGTTGTGTGGCAGTGTAATAGACTTAGGTGTGCACGTGTAGCAGTGCGCATCTGTCTATGTGTTAACATCTGTGGTTATTAACATAATCGAAGGCTGCGTGGAAGAATTTTGATGCTGGGAAAAAATCATCATTTCGTCACAACAACAACGTCCTCTTTTATAAATTGTTTTTGAATACAAATGCAGTGTAAAACCAAAAAAAGCATTTTTGCGAAATTGATCTCTTTTCACTTTCTGTTATGTTTTTGGTGACTTCCCCTGGACTGGGTTTTATCTACCTACATTTCAAATGTGGTTTGAGGAGACCAGCTTCCCCCACCCATCACATAGAAAAACAACTTAAACATTATTAGCTTGCGGCTTGTAGCAGCAGAGGGACATGATGGGTCAGAGTTGTCTGTTTGAACGTAAATGTAAACGGCGGAAACCTTAACCCTTTTAGATTTTCCAAAAGTGCAGCATGCTTCAATTTAAGTGGGTGAAGATGATTCATTCATCCTCCTCTTCCTCCACTTGCTGTTACAACAACACAAACAGTCCTGTAGTATTGAATAGAGAAAATAGGCTGTGGTTCTCCGGAGGCTCTGTGTGAACACTAAATAACGCCTACTTCAAGCGATCACGTCAAATCCCTGGACACTTTTGATCATATCTGACCTGAAATTACACCCGTCCCTCATATTCCATTTCCCCCGGAAATGTGTCCCATTACGGAAGCTAAAGATACCATAACTGTCATTTCACTGTCTCTTTTAAGGCCAGAATCCATTGACTGGGATTAAAGAGGCCTCTCAGGACTGTACTAGTCATAGAATCATAAAGGGTCAGTTGACTTCAGAGGCAGAATGTACAACCTTGACATTCCCGCGTAGAGCTGTGTGTGAAAATGAGTCCACATGTCCACATTTTAAACTAATTGATTCTCTAAACAAGCCGTTAGCCTCCCACTAATTCCTTAATGACTGGAGGCCCCCTTTATGTGCAGTGACTCTTGATTACAGGTCTCTGACACACACACACACACACACAGATGGACACACAAACAAAAACATACAGAACACCACTCAGAAGGCTGTTTTTAAAGGTAGGAAAAGTGTGAGAGAGAAAAGACAGAGAAGGCGAGAGCAGGATGGAGGCCCCCCTTCACGCACCGGTGAGTGCCCAGCGTTGGCTCATCACAACCTCCTCCCACTCTACGGTACGTACAGTAAAGGAGCTTCTGCAGACCACAGCAAATGGGCCGTGAAATGTTACTCAATGCTCAACACGTTCCTCAGCCCGGTTTGCTTTCACACACACACACACACGCGCACACACACCCGCAGCACGATGCACAATCACCACAACTAATGAAGGATAGGGCAAAGAGTCGGTGGAACAATGGAAATGAGACAGAAAGCTTGCAGTGTACAGTATGGTCAGTGCAAATTAAGGCTGCAACTAATGATGATTATCATTGTTAATTTTTTTTTTTTTTTTTCTTCTGATTATTTGTTCACGCTACGTCAGCGGATCCAACTCATGGCCCACTTGAAAATGTCAAAAATGTTGGCGGCCCACAACCAACCCCATAGCAATGCGGAGTCCAATTAATGCGTTCTCTCAGCACTTTTTATGTTAATGATAATGATGGAGCTTTTGCCATAGTTGTAATCTTTTAGCGTCACACTGAAAAAGTAAAACAATTATTTGATGTTGGTCGGCAGCGACAACATAAAATTTCCTATCTAGTTTCGTTTCTGTTAACCAACCAATCAACTAAATGAGGAATCCACTAATCGTTTTAGCCTTGTACGTATCATTTCTGGTTATTTTTATACAATATATATATTCTTTTTTTACTATCCAGCAACTGCCAAGATCATAGCTGATAAAAAATGTTGATACAATCATCAGAATTATTACCGTCCACTCTCAGTTTCCGCTATCCCACTCCAAAAAGGTTTCCCCTTGGGTTTTACCTCTCAGGCTACATGCAGGTTGCTCTTCCTTTCAAGTGGATGTTGATTCAGCCTGAATAAAATACCTGCAAACACTCATAAGGGATATGAAATACTTAATCTTCTTCATCTAATAGTGTAACTGCAACATTATCTGTCCAATAGCATCAGATCGCTATCAGAAGAGATTAAATATGATAATAACTAAATAATTATTTGTTTTGTTTTTTTGTTGTTGTTTTTTTTTTTTGCATCCCCCCAAGTATTATATTACAGGCTAAATCCAAATGCAATCCCATCGTCAACATTAAATCGACATGGTGTAATTTAACTTAACCCTACGGCAGGTTCGTTACGCAGCTAAAACCATCTGCGGGCTTTTATTCTTATGTTTCATGCAAATGCAGGAAGCCGGGGCACGCTGATGCTGTTTTTCAGTTCCTTAACAAACAAATTTCAATTGCATCCAGCTCCGCTTACACGGTAAATCTCCTGCACCCATCGCCGAGCACCCAAGTGCATATTAAGAAGGTGGAATGACGGGCTGTGTCAAAGGAGAACAATTTGTAGTTTCATTTCTGCTGTCCCATAATGAATTCAAAGTTCCCAAATCTCTTGGCCGACGGTGTCTTGCATTATGTGCCGCCTCCCCATCGTGGCGGCACTGGCAGTGTGTCTGAGTAATGAGCATGACCCAACATAAACGCTGTGTGGCCAACTTGGCTCTACACTGGGAGCGTCAGTCGCACTTTAATCAGGGATATTGGGGAGGAGTGTGCCTGGGAAGGCAGGCCGAGGCTTTTAAAGACCTGACTAATAAGACATGTCAAAGGGAGCTGGGCAGCAGCCAGAACTGATATGCAGACCTTGTCCCTATCTACTTCCGATCCTCCCTCACCATGCGCCGCCTCAACAGCATTTGGACACAGATGGCCTTTTAACAAAGCTGGATATTCACTGATGCAAACAAACAACGCGAGGCATCTCAAAGCAGCATGTGGCCTTCATGGCTAATCATTTTCTCCTTTCTCTGTTGGCTCTCCTCTTATTTTTCACCCTTGTCTGACTGTTTTAAAAGTTGGACTAAGGTCAGAAACTTTTTCTTCTTTATTTTTTTTACCCTTAACTTTTTTTTTTAAAACAGTTCGTCACAGTTTCTGCTCTCTTATATCGGCACGTTCTGTTTCTGAATGGGGTGAAATGTGTGAAATAGCAGCTTGTTTTAATTATTTCTTGGCAAAACACTCCTCGGTCTCTGGACACTTCCATTAATGCAAAGTCATATAACAGTGAGGCACTACTGTCTCCACTACTGATGCTATACAACAGTCTAAGATATATTATACTTGTAAAATGACTGGCAGGCTTCTGATCAGACCATAGATACTATATACTGATTGATACCAGTGTATCATTTATATGGAAAAATGGAAATGTGAACAAATCGTAAGCAGAGAGTCTGCTGGGTAGCATCACAGTTCCTGGCTGGTACAATAACAGGTTTGAAGTCAAATTTATAAATCTAATGCCATAAAACACAGAAAAGCATCTTCCAAAACTTGAATGTAAGCCAGTTTAAGAGCTCGTACTCTTATTTCAAAAAACATATATTGAAAATGCAATAGTAATTAGCAAAAGTTTTATATGTTATGACGTTCTTACCAATTTCTTTAACTTGACTCTGTGCACAGATATGCCTGAAAAATTCTTTTGAGGCAGAATCACAGCCACTAATTTGAATTAAAGCGATAACAACAACTTATTTGGCAGTAATTATGATAGATTGTGGAGTGTTGAATTAATGAGGAGGCGTATGTTTTCATCTGAAAAGGTAATTAGCCATAGGGCTTAAGTAATCGCAGGAAAATCCAGGTCGCTACAGGCAGTCCCTGAGGGGACAGTTTTGCATACGCTCACGGCAGAGCAAATCCCTCGAGAGAGAACCTTTTCGCTGATAAACCTTGACCCGACAGTTCCTTTGAGGCAAGTTTGTATTTCAGTAAGAGGCAGCGCAAACGGAACTAAACACTGAGAAATGTCGGCGTCGTGAATTCAGAGAATCTGTGGCAAATAACCTCCTTGATCATTTTACCATTGTTTGACAAGAATTGCAGCCCTGTGCCTTTTTTCACCCCTCTTCATTCACTTTAATCTAAGAAATACAATTCTCCCAGCCAAGACTACCAATTCATCTGGGTCCCTGTGTTTCTATCTGTTTTCAATCTACCACTTTATATGATCACCATAATGTTATTAGAGTAGAATCACATGCTCTTCATTGTATCTCACCAATCATTTACCAACTTGCATTGCACCTTCGCTTTGTCGTCGGCTTCAGTCTTGATCTTGATCAACTTGACCTGCAGTTGTCAGTCTTACTTTGTAGGATTGCTCCCTTGTAGTTTTTTTGGTCTAGCACCTTGTAGCATTAAAACCTTGAAGTTGCTGGTTCGTATCGACCCTGTAATTCCGTTCCTGCTGCTTCTGCCCCCTCTTCATATGAGGACTGCTCAACAAGTCCTCCAAGCTGAACAACCATATAGGTCTTTTTTTGCCTAGATGTCGCCTAACAACAAAACGTAACTATGGGTCATAAGAACCTGCTGCACATAACGACCTGTGGAATCGTTCATTACAGGAGGGCAGTCTTGACCTGCTGCATGTCTGTCTGTCCTGGGGGAATGGTGATGCTAAGTTTTCATTTGAGGAAACTTAAATTCCCGGACAGGACTTTACTTGACTTACGTACAGACCTGTTGCACCATGACACACTACAGGCTAACTGAAGTTACGGACGACCAAGGACTTGGCTAAGGTTTAATGAGATTAAAAACCATTAAGTTTCCTTTGTTAGTTTCCTCTGTTGCTCTGATCGTAATGCACACTGAAAACATGTTGCTGGAAGCAGAAACAAGCATGAACGCTGAATGACAGGACCGATGGCACCAGAGCAAACCTTGTGAGATGCCTGTTTAGCAAATGGTAATTAAAACCGCCTGAATCTTCAAATCCCTGATAAATATTTCATCAGGTGGCTCTTGGTGATTGCTGTTGTAATGGAGTAACAATATTCAAATCGCCCTCAGTAAAATTATCGCAACAGCCCCTGTCCCCATCCTCCCCCCTCCCGAACCCACTCTCCTTCTCCCTCCCACACACGCACATTAGCAAACACAGATGGTATTATCCAAACCTGCATACACATACATCTAATGTGTACACACACACACACACACACACAATGGCACTTTACTGGCCCTTGTTACAAAAGCAAACAATTACACTTATTTTTAGCGGCTTTTGTAGCAATATCTAAATTTGTGCGAATGAATAATTGAATACAATAGATTTATTTTCTACAATATCAAATGACTTCAAAAATACATGTTTATATTTATTTGACTTTAGTTACAAATGTAAAAAATAAAAAAAAAGGACACACACCAAGTTTATGTGAAAATATTCATTGTTTGCCTGTCACTCAAGGAAGTGCTTACTCCTAACAACAAGTGTGAATGGAAAAAAAGGATAAATGTCACACCAATGTACAATATAAAATAAGGGTCAATGGAAAAGAAAGAAAAAATAAAAACCTCTTCTCCTCTGTTGTCATTGTACAAATGATCTACTATCAGATGTCAGAGTTTGAGCGAACGCCCTCTTAGAGCCCATCTCTTTTTTAGCATTACAGTTACACTTACAAACCATAAAATGACCACCTGAGGAGATTTAACCAGAGCAGAGTGGGTCAGGTGGGACCCAGACCTGACAAACCCCCAGTATGGTGCACTTTGACCAACAGTCTGTCCAGGCCCACAGTGGTATGTTTCCATGCACTGTCAGGCAGCCTGCCCCTCTCTCCCACACCTCTGAGTTGTTCTTAGTTTTTTTGTCCTTTCCCTCATCTGTACCTGCCTCGGTCATCTGGTCCTTTCTCTCACTCAGTCCAAGGTGTATAAATGAACCAGGGACACTGAAATACGGTGGATCTGTGTGCGATGATGATCACATTGTTGAAGCTTTGCACACACTGATTTTACAAAGGGAAACTGATTAAAAACAATCCAAATTAGTATTTTCTTCCAAACTTTAGCCTCTGTCTACTCTGTGCTTTGATTTGCTTGTTAGAAATGGAAACGTAACTTAATTCTAAAATTGTTTTAGGATTTTAGAATCAAATGGTTCCTAGTTTTTTTTTTAATTCATTTTCAGATTGCTAAAAAAATAAATGAACTTAATGCATCACAAGAGACTCAGAGCTGCTGATGGCCAGTGCTTTGCAGTGTTAGTGTTCTGTTAATGCGAAAATCAAACTCTTTACGGTGTAAACCTTCCAGCGACGAGCACTGACTTTGGAAAAGACTAAAGTCTGACACTCTGTCATATCTAAAGACAATGTGTCATTAAGACATTTAGTCATATACAATATGGTTTTCTAAAGAATGGGCCTCTTGCAAAGTCACTATTTGCAAGACTGGATGGACTCCCTTGTAATTATTTCCCATCATGGCCCAGGTGGAAATTAACTTTTATTCCAGACTTTTTTTTCTCTTTGAAAATCTACATTATCTTTATTATTATTATAATTATTATTATCATATAAAGTATTGCAATTGTCATGATCTGCCTCTAAAATGAATGTTTGGACTTTGTATTTATGATTTCCTGTTTTATTTTGAAAGTATTTTCTGTGCCTGCCTTAAGTATTTAATGCTGGCCTCACATTCTCGCGCCTCCCCGGAGTCGCCTCCATGCTCACCATCATGTCTGTTTGCTGCTTCCTGTTTGGTGCCGGAAAAAAGCTTCATTGCATGTCACTGTTTGCATGAGCCAAGACTTAAAAACATGTTTGATCTTATTGGAACATCGAGACGAACAAAAAGATTGACTTGGGACCCCTTACACCAAACAGTCTAGATGGCGGGAGCGCACCAAAAGAAGGTTAGAAGCTGGTCTTAATCCACGTCTCATTATTATTTTCACTACATCCTAAATCACTATGTTTGGCTTCAAGTAAAGGTGTTACTTTACTATCGGAGGTGCAGTTCACCTCAAACCTCCAACACAAATAATAAAAAGCAACACATTTTCTCACACTTTTAAGATTCGAGTTGACAGTATTGTAGATATGGAGGTAAATCGTTGTCAGGATATAATTCTCTCAGCTCAAAGACATGTCGGGACAAAAACCTGACAGGCCCTGTCCTCCAGCTGACTAGCTGACTAATGAGCTGGCAGACTGCAGACACAACAAACATCGAATATAACAGCGATTCAAAGGAACACGCTTTGGTGGATGTAATGTCTTCAAGTATCTCATTGTGCTTAAAAACAATGTTGAGCTGTAGCTAGTAGGCATTTTTTTTTTTTTACCACGATGGTCCGAGCCAAGTCAAGTGTCAGCCCAAACTTAGCACTCCAGAGTCCATCTGGCTGATAGTGGCAGTCTGCTTGCCAGTGCACAAACTGACTGATTTTTGCTGTCTTTGCAAATTTGAGTCAAACTGAACAGATAGCAGCCTATTCTCTTTGAGATTATAAAAATAGCCTCATATACTGTATATGCATAATATTGTGCCTTGTCTTCTCGGGCGCATGTTCTGGCTTTTTCGTTTCCTCCTCTGACCTCGACTTAGAACATTTTCCATCACTCAAAATTACAGTCAGTGATAGGCAGAACCCACGGCTAAACACGCTGACAAACGTACGCACAAAAGTGTACACAGGTAAGCTCAGTTTGTATCCTGTCATGTACTTGAACAGAATTTAAAGCTGATAGATGTAAAAAAAACTGGCCCGTTTATGCCCCAACTACTAGAGCAAACATCCCATCACGTCCTTGTGCAGTGCACATCTGTGGGTGGTGAGAGGTGACAGAAATTTGGAAATATGTATTAAAGACCTTAGGGATTCCTTTTGTCCTTGGTATAGTAATTTTTCTTCTTGCAATAGCATCACAGATGAATTCTTACGTTCATGGATATTAGAGGAATACAGAAATTCATTAATACTGCCTCATGGACATGATCACACTGTAGTAGAAAACTAATACCTGGCTTCATATCCTACTGAGACCCTGTCAGACTTTTAATGGAGTGTATTTGGACGTCCTTGTCAGAGCAGTTGGTTCTCTCTTCCAATGAAAATAAATAAATAATAATACATTCTTGCAGTGTTTTTCCTTTTCATGTTGTTGCAGCACAACAGGCTGATTCAAGGGTAATTTGGTTTTAGTTTCATGCCCGTTCTTGTTTTTACCCTAGTTTCATTTCTAGTACAAGTTAAGACAATGAAAATTCTTTGTTTGACTTAACAACGTGTATAATTTATAATAACTTTTTTTTTGCTCAGTCTTTGCTCCCTTTTTTTTTTTTTTTTTTTTTTTTTTTACAGGTTTATGGACTAGTCTCTACATGTCCACAGAATGCGTGACTAAATTAGACTCCTCTACTAAATGTTATTTAAATGCAAATGTGAGTTACACTGTTTCCTTAAAAAAAAAAAAAAAAAAAAAAATCCAAAACGAAATAATTCATTCATTGAGCCCATGGTCGTTGGTCCAACAGGCGTTGAAAATACAACAATATCAATATATCAAATTAATGTGTCATTGGGGAAACAATGCCATTCTGAAATAAAAACTGACTTGAATTTTGGAACAAAATGCTTACATCATGATTTTGATAATGATATCAAATAAAACTTTGTTCTTATGAACATGAATGATATATTTTGCTTTTTTGAATATATTCCCTGTGATTATTTTACTTTTGGTCATTTACATATTTTACTTGATTTATTTATGTGACTGATATTGATCTGTATTCCAAACATATAAGAACCATATTATTGGAACAATTGATCAAAAAATCAATTGATGTAGAATCGCCAAAAAAAAGCTAAATGAAATGGATTTTGTTACTCATATTGTCTTTCCTTTTTCTTATATTAGTTGATGAATCTGTTTTGAGTTTCTGGCACTACAGTTCCCATCATGCATCATGGATAATCATGCTCCAGTACGCACTAGAAGTTTCTGCAATCACGATCAAGATCTAAAATAATAATAAGGAATGTCTTCTTTTTTTTTTTGTGATTTTTTAAGCGAAATTACGGGTGTTCTGTCCTCATCAGACAGACACATGTAGCCTGTGTATGATCTTTCCATGAACGTACGTCAACCTGGCGCTAAGACTTAACATCACACTGTATCTCGCAGAGGTAGCCTGCCACCCTGGATTACACACTGATATGAATTGAATGAAAACTGAAGTGAAACACAAATAAACAGTAAGAAGTCCTAAAGGTCCAGTCTGTGAAATGAAACAATGAGACAAATCTGTAAGGGAAAAAAAAAAAAAATAGCATCAACTGGGCAGAATGTGTCATATTTATGCCTACGGGTAGACATGTCTCTGCATGTGGATCATCTTTTTATCAAATGGCAGATACTGGCTGTATTTGATGCGCAGCGCACCGATGTACATGACATGCAGCGAGTCTTATCAAATCTAAAAGCCTCAAAATGCAACACATTGTGCTAAACCGAGAACAAAAAAAAAAAAAAAGAGGAAACAAAAGACCGAGGAAACTTGCTTCAGCCTCGCTGATGTGTAACATAGAGGCAGTCCTTCACTTCCTGTGTGTTAGTGTAGACATGAAAGCCGCCTGATGGCTCTTGCCTTTTTACTGCATTTCTCCCAGGGTAATTGCAGTTTCTTCCTTACTTTTAAAGCCCTGTCAGTCTGCCTGCGCTAAATGACAGCCCAGTGGTAACCGAATTACTGGGAAGAGAGGGAGCCAAGAACTACCTTCCTTTGACTTGCTTGCTAAGTGGTCTTATTGTATGGTCATGTCCTGGGCATTGAGACGGATGTTTCCATGGCAACTTCTCCGGAAACGCATGGAAAAGTTTTTTTTGTTTGTTTTTTTTCCCCAAAATGTCTTATGCAAAGTCAACTCAATTATTAATACTCGTTATTATCCCCTTACCTGTGAAAATCAGTGCCACACATTTCGTACACATCAAACGAACATCAACAACCACTTACTACTTCTTTTCTACAAATTTACTTTAATGGCAGTGAAGCTGGAAAAAGCAAAAAAAAAGCCAAAAAAAAGAATGACAAAGGCATTATGTTCACATTGAGTGTCTTAGAAAAATATGCAAAACTGTTAAGAGGGTTTTCACTGCCATCTTACTGTGATGATTTGTCTCATTTGTGGCTGTGAAATGCTGTTTGAAATCACAGAATGTGACACCCCAGAGTAGCAGTCATTATTACACTGTTTATGCATCGCAAGTCATGTAAATGTTCAAATTTCTCTGTGGCGTGCCTCTACAGTTAGGGTTTTTCTGAATTTAATATGAGACATCAGGTCTTCATATTAGCAGAAAGATTTGGCTTTGTGTTTTTGCTAAGAGAGGCAGTTCAGGCTGTTAAATCAAAGGGGCCTTAAAAGAAATTCCATAGCCGTGTGATTATGGTAAGACAATGTTCCTGTGAACATCACGGTATACGCATTTGCTGTCATTAAAATGGAAAAAGTATTCAGCTCTCTGTTGGTTTTTGTGCACAGTGTGTCCCTTAATGTATCACACTATGCTGAAAATCCCCCATTGTCATGTGATAAAATATCAAGAATTCCACCAAGACAAATAATTTCTTCCAATCAGTGATTGCAGGAACCCAACTGATGAATTAACTGTCTACAAAACAATTTCCGAAAATCAAATAAGTATAATGATTGAGTAAATCAATCAAATGCTACTGTTGGTTTTTACACAGTATTATTATTTGTTTATTTTACCAGGATGTCCTATTGAGATAGAAAAAAAACACAAGAGACACCTGGCCAAGATCGAAGCTATACAAACTCACCGCATTTTGAAATACAACATAAAATATAAAATACCACATATATGTCATGACAGCGCTTTGAACTCGATTGCCTTTCAAGAAAAAAACAATTACATGTCTCACTCTCTTAATCTCTGTCACATTCTTTATAATGCCATTAAAATTTTACATGGATGTACATGTATCTTAATTTTGGATCTTTCTGCAGATTATTCCTTGTTCAAGGTGCATAAAGAAAATGTTTTCCCCAGATCTTGCGGTCCATTGTTTAGCGATTGGTCAATATGTATCCAGCCCACCGATTCACACTGAATCAAGGCTCCGTAACACAGAGGAGGCTGCGTGCATATACAATATATCCCCATAATCAATCACTGGCAGAGAGGTAGCTTCCACAAGTTTTTTTTGTCGGCATTAAAAGTGAAACAATTTCTAAAATACTTAAAAGCCTATTTTCACCTCGAGCTTCCTCACTAGATTAGCAATATGTGCGTTAAAACTTTATTTTTCATCTATCCATATACCCGAGCGTCTGTATGAGGGCACCCTTTCAATTGATTGTTATCACTGTGGGCAGAAAAGTATCTCCATCATGTCAGCAGTGGACCACATGACAGCCCGGTATAGAACCTAATACATCGACAGTCTAACTCACCAGATGTTTGACTCTAGATAATTTCACCATTGGTTCCAGCAGGTTTTGGCGGCTCCATGCCGTTCTGCTCTGCACTGCATTTTGCACTTTTAAAAGTCCCCCCCCCCCTTACAATCTGCAACGACAACAATGCTAACATCACTGCTAGCAGCAGAATACGAGCACGTTTATGATGGGAAAACTGCAACCGACCATTTGATCAAGCACTCAAGGCCTCCGCTGTTCAATCAACTGTTATCTTAATTACAGCAGAAGCGATGTTTTGCAGGCCTACATGCTACAACAGCTCCTTCTGACACTGCTGGAGTCAGAGGGATGTGATTGGTTAGACCTCTCTTATTTTTCTTAGTTAAAAAGCGGGTTCCTCGAGATTATTATTCACTCCTGGTATAACTAAACCGAAGTGGTGATAATGGACTGGCTAAGAAAGACTAACTGTAATTATAATGAGCTTTATTTAAATAAAGTGCTTTTAAAAACCAAGTTACAAAGTGCTTTACAGAGACAGATAAAGATGAAAACATTTACAGACTGGGAGTGAATACAAAACACCCATAACCACTAAAATAGGGAAATACATCACAATTACTACAAAGAGTAAAACCAAGACTCTAAATAAAAGACTAATCCAGATCTGATGAAAACAGGAACAATAAAAAGACATGACGCAACTACAAATGTCATCCAGCCAGTGCTGCCATTGGAAAAGTCAGGGGATCACCAAAGATCTCTGTGGTTCATCCTCTGTGTACAATGAATGTCGTTACAAACTTCCATAGCAAACCGCTCAATAGCTGTTGAGATATTTCAGTCCTGTACCAAAGCGGTACAACAACTGATAGACCATAGAGACATGCCGCCAGAATGGGTGAAAACAATGACAACATTGATTCAGTGAGGAAGAAGGAAGACGCATTGGACTAATTTGTGACAATGACAAAACAATTCCTTACAGTTACAGGGATCATCACATATTATCACAGCCGACTGGTGTATTCCTTAATTTGTGAGGACATAAAGCTGAGATAAGTGAGTTGTAAAGATGTCTCTCTCAACCCTGCAATGCATCAATGCTTCCTTAATGAAATGTGAATGCACCAACTGGCACATACTGCGGATGGTATATTTCAAAATCATGTTAAAGGTCTACTAATAACAGAGATCTGCACGTTTGTAACGTTTCATTTTCGTGCTGCGCTTCTGGCCGTGCAATAACCCCCGCACATTAAAATTCAGGAGTGGTGGGAGGCTTCCCGCCACTGATTGGCGCACAACAGATGATCTTACTCGCTATCTTGTTCATGTCTCTCTGTGTCAAAGTTCATTTTTTAATCACGGGGTCTCGCGCTGTAAGGGTTATGCAGGGTTCATTTCCGCTGAGGAAGACCGAAGTTAGAACTATAACAGCAATGAAGAAGTTTATCGTTTTTTTTTTTTTTCGTTTTCTTGACACGCTGATGAATAACTTAAAAATGCTGATTCCATTTTTCCAGGCTTCCTTGTTCAATGAAATATATAAAATTATACCACACAACAAAGATATCTGTTGCTGAACATCACAGTATAACTTTTTCCAGGTGGTTATACTGACAAGCATTAAAAAAAAAAAAAAAACAGACACACAGAGTCACTGCACTCTTATTATTCTGCCGCGTTTTGTTCCCACTCTTTTAAAGACAGCTACCATGACATATCACTGAGCTTTGATGCGTCTTTGTGAAATCCTGAACTGCATTTAAGTGTCACACTGTCATGCCACCGATTGGTCCCTGATGCTCTAACATGTCAGCAGTCACATTCACCCACCCTCCACATTTTTACTTCCCCGTCATTTCCATAGCCTATATTTACACGAGGCACTTTGAGAGCAAGACGTCTGCTTTACTGTTATGCAGCACCTTAAAAGAATGGGTTTTTTTTTAATTAATCTTTTTATTATGCAGCACATATCTCACACGACTGAGAGAAATCAAATTGTATTAGGAAACCAGGAAAATTGCAGATAAGACAAGTTTGCCAAAAGCAACATAATATGAATTCAAGTATCCTTTCATAATTTTCTCCATTTTGGTTGTGTTCCACTTAGATGGTGGCGAAAGAAGCTCTTTCCAGCTGCATATAAACATAGGTCATACCATCTGTGGATTAATGGGAGTCTCACTGTTCTGTATATACGCTGAAATATCACAATATTTACTAAAAAGCAGTCCTAAAAACCCCCTTCCAGTATCAGAACCATAACCATGTTTTGAGATGCAGGAAGTCTGAATTGCTTTTATGCTTCAATTAGAGAGTAAAGGGAAAATATAAAAATGAGGAAAACCACATTTGTGTGGGAGGAAGAGATTGATAGGAGGAGTAACACCTATAAATGTGAATGGAGATTGTGATGGAGAAGACATGATAAAGATGAATTGGAGAAGGTGAAAAAAAAGAAAGAAAAGAAAAAAAAGCAAGAGGCAGAGAGACAAAGGAGAAAGGAGCGAGAACGAGAGGACACATGAGAATACAGTCATGCGCCTACTGAGCCGTAGCGCTCATGGCTGGGCTGTGGCACTCATTATTGATGTAGTAGAAAATTTGCGCCGACAGGAAACGAAGCTGCCAGCTGTCCCCCCCCATTATGATATTATCTCAGAAGGATGGCCGACAGCGGCAGTGTAGCCTATCACCCGAGCCGCCCCCCTGGCATGTCCAGAGGAGAGCTGGGTCCCACAGTGGACACGGACACTTAGACACACACACACACACACACATAGATAGACACAGACTACAAACAATACACTTGGAATTACAACAAATTGCTCCGTAATGCACGATGTGACATTGAGCCGAGTGTAATTCTGTTATTAAAATGGTGAGCTGAAGAAAGCAGAACTGGACATGCGGCACACAGCAAATTTGCTACGTCTAATGTGCTTAGTCTATAATGTTCCTCCAGTGTTCAGTGGATATTGACTGTGAGTCCCTTGGTTGCTGCGTTGTGCAAACACAGGAGAGTAAAAAGATAAAGTGAGAGAGAACAAGTCCGGTAATAGAACCCATAATATATGGTTGGTTCACCACCCCCCCAAAAAAAAAATTCACAAACACTATATGGCCAAAATTTAACCATAAACCTTTGTTAACTTCTGTTCTAAGGCTGTTTTTCATGGTTTACAGCTTGGCCAATAATCCGACAGTAAACAGTAGAAGAATGTTTTAGACAATAGCCTACGAAGAGCCCTGATCTCAACCATACCATATCAATTACCTCTGGGATCAATCAGAACACAGACCACAAGGACAATTGCTCTCACATTGCGTCTGACTTTGACACCAATGATTGCTTTTCCCATCCCATCTTCTACAAGATCTTTTCCTAACCTTAACCTAATGGTTTTTCTTTGTAAGCAAAAACCTAACTAGATCTTAACCAAAGAGATCTCAGATTGGTCACAGAAACCAACAAACTAACGTTTTTCTCATTTAGGTCTGAGGACCTGGGACCTGTTGAGGTCGACGTGCAGTAGGGCAGCAAATTTTCTACACTACACATAATGCTCTTGGTTGATAATGTTCCTCCAGGGTTCAATAGATCATGACAGTGAATTCCATGCTTGCAGGATTGTGGAAATGGGATAGAGAAGAAAGACAAAGAGAGAGAGAGAGAGAGAAAGAGAATAAGCCTGTCACCCTGGCATACAGTGCGAGCCATATTAAGGCATCCAAACAACCTCTGGCTCACTGTAAATATGCTGCCACCATGTTCAGCAGATAAAGCAAAAACCGGTTTCACATGGGCAACCTCAGAAAGTGAGAGGGAGTGATAAAATGTTGCTTCACATAGATTTGAATAATATGTATCGAATATACCAGCCAGGAAAGGAATGATATGCACATAATATCACCACCTTGGATGGAGGGACAGCATACTATTTGTACATCTCTTCGCCACCTTATGTTTTATGCACATACTAATGAGCCTCCTCATGCTGAGATAGTGCAAGTGATGTGTCTGTTTATGGGCTGGTCTCATTAAAAGAGAAAGAGAGTGGACTTTTCTGGTAGTGCCTTGGCAGCTTCTGTTACATTCCTGTACACCCTTATAGGTATAGCTGACATCCTGCTGAGGAGGAGCCACCCCAAAAATGCGCCGCAACAGACAGAAATAGAGTTGAACTCTGCCCGGCAACCAGCCGGCACTGCAGATCCCTGCACCAAGTGTGTGCCATGCTAGCGGGCAGCCTCCCCTCGGGGGCCAGGACACTCCACCAAGCAGGACAGACGGAACAGGGTGGATGTGAATAAGACCTCCTCCGCACCAGCTTTCCACTTGAACTCAGTGTCACAAAGATTAATGATTTTTTTTTTTTTTTCTGCATTATTCTTGACTGTCTCCTGTGCAATAAGGACGAGAAAGCTGTCTTTTAATTTAATTCTACCCATGACAAAGAAGAAAAGAAAAAAAAAAAGAGGGGGGGGCAAAA
Organism: Seriola aureovittata; assembly: GCF_021018895.1. Classification (NCBI taxonomy): domain Eukaryota; kingdom Metazoa; phylum Chordata; class Actinopteri; order Carangiformes; family Carangidae; genus Seriola; species Seriola aureovittata. Next base: position 7,328,575 of record NC_079381.1, on the reverse strand, counting down.
CAGCTTCTTTTTTTTTTTTTTCCTCCACTGCATTCATATTGTAGCTTTGACTGCCACTGAGTCATCACCCAGGGAGACGAGGAGGCATTTTTTCTCATTAAAATTTCTCGCTACATCTACGTAGTCATGTAGCGACTTGTCAAAATATCTTCGCTGCACTGCCCGGTGAGACCTGAGAGTTATGCTCTTAAGTGCAAAATCTCGTCATCACCAAACAAGTGAAAGTAGTCGCTGACCTCTGTAGTGTGAAGCCCTCCGGTATAGTACAAGGCTGTCAGCCCGGCTTATACCACGAGAAACACAGAGGCACACACTAAAATACCAGCGTGCACGCACACATCGGGTCCATTCATAAAAAAATAGAAAAATTAAAAAAAAAAAAAGAGTGCAGGATGTTTAAGAAAAGTTTTGGGGGTTTGTTCAAGCTTTCACGACTTGCTGTCTAAATTAACTGTCAGATGTTCTTTTATTCTGACACATTAGTCTCTAATCTGGAATTTAAGACACTCAAGGAAGTGAGGGATGTGTAGCCACATTCTGATGAGATCTGCTGTCTTCTTCTTCTGTTTTCAATTAATTATGCCAACAGCATAAGGTACAATCAAGACACCAACAGCCTCAGTATTGGTACTGACATGCTTGGGAGGGCATCCATCTGTGCGTTTAAACTCAAAACTCTCCATCATTGCTCATTGCATCTGCAGTGTCTTTATTATTACCATTTTTGTGCTACATTAATGCTGGAACTACTTCTTCTTTTTCACTTTGTAGTGATGCTAGCAGCATTTCTCTATGTATGGCAATGCTTTTCCCATCAGCCTCACCTCTACTTTGTGTTAAGTGCCAATTAGCAAATGTAAGCACACTAACACAGTGACTAAGAAGTTGAACAAGTAAAAACATTCTACCTGCTTAACATCAGCATGTTAGCATTTGCACATTAGCATTTAGTTCAAAGCACTGCTGTGCCCCTGTCCCCCGTTTTTATTTTTTTTCATTAAGTTTTCTAGGTTGTTTCCTATATTCTGTGCTGCCTCCTGTAGTAATCTGCCTGTAGGCCTGCATGTTGATCTGCTGTGTCAGAAGGTTTGGATCAGATTCAGACAGCCTCTCCAGTATGGACGAAAATAAATAAATAAATAAATAAAATCTATCTTTCAGCCAACAGCAGCACTTAAAAAGTGTGGTTTTTGTCATGAGTGAAGACTACGAGCTGATTTCTTCCCAGCAGTGCTGTTTTCATATTGCCATATTGTATCTCAGATATAACATCGTGTTGCTGCCAAGATGTGCTTTTCCATGTTGTAAAGGAAAGATTTTTGCATGATTGGCTGAACTGCAAATACACTGTATGCACAGGTTAAGCAATATAATCACATTTCTCTTCTAAGTTTTCTCTAGCTATGGGGCTGTTGAAGAGTAACAGCATTCTCCACTGCAAAGCATTTTTGATATGGCACTGATATGTAAATTAATACTCCATTCCTGTAACCTTTTCTTCTCTTGTTTCATCCTGTAAATTACATGTGCAGGATGCTTGGTTCTCTCCTCACTTCTTTTCAAGGGTATTAACTGCTTTGTTTGGCATAAAATGATACATCAATATGTTGCATGTGCACCGAATCCCAAGCAGCTTTCACTTGCGTTACAGTGTGTTTTTAGAGTGCAGACACGAATAAAGCAGTTTGCATCAAACTAATATGTATTTTACTGCTGGAAAACCAATTGGCTTCATGTTAATATTCGCCAGCTTTCCAGGATAACAGTGGGCAAGATGATGGCTCTATATTATATGAAAAAAAAAAAAAAAACAGCAACACAGATCCATTATGGCTAATTTTATGTGCTGCAGTTTGCCATTGGATTTTCTTGTTACTTTGCTGGCTCGAGGTAAATGCCACCTAACATGTGCTCCAGATGCGTGTAATGGAAAAAAAAAAAATTGTAAAAAGCTGTGTGGAGGGTCACATGTTTGTTCAGCAAAACAGGTAATGCAATGTGCATGAGTGACTTGAATGAGTATTTACAGCTTGCCCCTAATGGGATCTTGCCTCAAAAAAAAAAAAAATGGGAGCAAACTGATCAGCAGGGATTCAAGCTCGCTTGAAAAGAAAAAAAAAAGAAATGTTTCTCACTTTTTGCCATTCTGCTGTCGGGGGAGTTTCACATGGACTGTTTTTGACTCTCTTTCACCCCCACGTTGCACAAGAGTGCCTTCTGGAGGTCCAATGAATAAAAATGCCATGTCAACTAGGAAAGTAGAAAGAAAATCTCCACTCAGAGCTGTCAGTGATTTCCCCTTCTTGCCTTTACCATGGAAAGCTAGTAAAAAGTTCACCTTCCTCACATAAATTGGCTGGGAGATTTATTTCTCCCCTGACATTCTCTCTGGAGATGCCACCGGGAACCTGGGCATCTGCTCTTTGGAGGGAGATGACAGGGCTATTGTTAGGGGCGGCGGTAGTGGAAAGCTATTCTCCCGCCTCATCCCCTCTGTCCCTTTTCTATTTCTCTCTCTCGCCCTCGTTCTCTTTCTCCTTATGAAGCCTGTCAAGGAGCGATGACAGCCACTTAAAAGGCAAAGGCCATGGCTCACATCTATCTATTTCACCTTATTAATTTCGGTATCATTCCGCTTTATCATATTCAAAATCCCATGAGACAATCCGTCCAAATCATTTGTGTCAGGTAAGAATGTGTATTATGACAGATGGCAAGTGTGACACTCCCTTGGGTTTAAAAATATTCTGAATAGTAATTCCCTCCCTCTTTATCAAGCCCCCTCCCCATCCCCCCTTTTCCTGATCTCTAAGAAAAGTGATATGTAGATGGAATATAACAGTTAAAAAACAGAATATTTAGCAATCTCTCTATTGTGGCTATACTTTAAGAATGTAGAGAGAAAAGCAACAGGCTTTCTCTGATTATAAACCACTCGTACGATGCTACTGTGTTGAGGAATCTGGCTGACTGGGTCAAATTGCGGCTGCTGCTCCTCCAGGGCAGTGGTGGGTTCTGGGAAGGCGGCGTGGGTGTCAAGGCATCTGGGACTCGCATGTAAACGTCACCAGGGCCAGATTAGGGGAGTATGACAGGGCAGACCCCTAATCCATCATCTGGGAGATTACAGGAACATGACACAGTGCGCCACCAAATCCCTTTAATCATCCAAATGTTCCATTCTCAGCCAATGGTGCTGCTGGAAGAACAATAAGGGCTCAGGGGAGAGGAGCTGTCGCAGAATATTTCCTCCCCAGGCCTTGCTGGCTTGCCTCATGACACTCACAAGCAGCTTAGGTTTCAGTAATATGGAAGAGCTACTCTAGATGGGGCCAAGTCAATTAAGCCAGACCAGTGTTTTTATAAGAAGGGATGTTAAAGAGACAGAGGATATAGGGATGAGCAGACGATGCTTGTCTTCGATGTCCCGTGGGTTCTCACAAATCCCTTGGTGGCATAGTTGCGAGAAAGGGTAATTAGTCTGATGCAGCGAGTGTGTCATCTGAGTCAATCTTATTACACCCTGAGAAAACAGACTGTCTCAATCATTTTCCTTCAGAAAAAGATAAGGTTTTTGTGTTACTTCAAAGTGGGCGATTGTGCACTGCATGATGTACAGGAAAACAATAGAGACAAAGGCACAGACAGAAGTTCAAAAACAAGTTTTCAACATAGACAATAAAATAATAGGTAGTCTGTCAGTGCTGAGTGTTTTGTGATCTGCCACTGCTATAGTTAACCTTAAAAGAAACTGACTGTTGGTAGGACCTAAAACATGGTCTCCTTTGTCACACACTTTGTATCATCCAGTCTGACTGCAATATCACAATCGATATCAAAATTGGCACTGAAAACATGGAAGTGCCAAAAACTGCAGTTCCTCAAATGGTCACTTGAGACTGGCTCCAAAAGCGAGTCAATCCAAGTGACACTTGGTACAAAAAACTGTTTTGGTCTTTATAGCTAATTTCCCCCTTCACAACAACTGTATGGGGTGTGAACTTTTACATAACTCACCCATTTCAATTTGATTAAGGCTTAAAGTTCTGCATAAATCTGAACTCATAAGTGGCGTGGCCACTTTCAGTGAGAGCTGGGTGAGCGTATGCTTGCCAGGAAACCAGCATACACCAAAGTCTCAAATCTGCACAAGCCCCATCTCTTTGCCCATTGTTGGACTAGCCAGGAGTTAGGTGGAGTCAGGCACTGCCAAGACGGCAACGGAAAAGCAGCCCTCTCTGGGCTTTCACAACCCCTTTTCAGAAACCTATGGGTGATGTCACAGAGACTATGTCCATCTTCATATACAGTCTATAATCACAATACTTAGACCTTTGCTGCGGAGAAGAGCAGTGTTTATCAGCATGATCAAAAGAGTTCAAGCAACATGTTTTCAGCATTTCAAAGTCAATTTTTTTCTAACACTGTCATCATAAGGAATTTTTCAGATATGTATGAATAGTTTGACTTAATACAGCAAAAGGCTTAGCTTGCACACTAGGCAACAACTTTGGTTGATGTTTGGGGAAAGATGGTGATTTCAGTTAACTGTCAATAAAGGCTTAATAGTAAACTCCACTGTTAAAGTATTAAACCAGGGCCCCAATTTTAACCTACAGTGCAATATCGTAGAAAAGGAATGAAATATGAGGAAGACTGCAACCTGCAAAATATTTTCATTAACTAAATTTTACCATTATGTTGATAAAAAGAGAGGGGTGATATTATATTTCCCTCGAGCCGTTGCTGTCGCTGTCTAAAGTACCTTGGTCCCAGAAGGCTTGCTGGAGGGAACAGCACTGAACCATGACCCTACACCCACCAGCCTTATCCACACACCCAAGCCTGCCGGGGAGGATGCTTAATTGGAAAGATATTGCGTCGGAGCTGGTTTATTGTCACTTAACTCTTTTTTTTATATATTTTGTATTTTTTATGTAAAAGTGATGTATATTTGAAGAGATCTTTATGGCTCCAAGCTATAAACTGCTCACTAAATGGTGGCTCCAGAGAACCCCTCCAACAGTGGGCTGTTTCAAAGACACTATCTACGCTGAATGGAAACTATGACTTATCCCCTACAGCTACAGTGGGAAAATGGTAATAAATACTGGATGAATTAGGATCCTTATTACTTTCATGGAAACATTACAGACTGGATAATGCGCATCATTGGTTCTTTCTCTGTTTTACACTGTTACATTCATGTGTTAGTACTATGAACTATTTGGTAGCGAATTTGCCTAAATTCTTGAGAGATGAACTAAACCTGTGTGTCAATGCCAAGTGAATATTTTCAGACTGCTGTAAGATCTTACTCACGGTTTGTTTTATGACTCCACATGCATTGCATATGTTCTCAAGTCTTTCATCCTTACTCCACCATAGGAATTATATACCTCTAGGACTCACAGTATAAGGATATTTTCATAATAACTGCATTTCACCGTAGAGGAAACCTGGTTTTTCAGGAATTTTTTTTAGGTCACTTGGTGAATGTAGTTATTGCACTTCACTTTTGAATGTTATTTTCCCCATATTCTGAATAGAAGGTGACACACAGGCGGATATCTATAGCTTTTCGAACTTAACAAAAGTGCCTTGGTTTTATTGATCTTTTGGTACTATTTCTGAATGCGTAACTCGCCCGATAATGAACTCCATGTCTCTCATTTTTCGAGCTTATCGCTAATTCTACACCCACAATCCTCTAAGCTCTGCTGCGAATGATATGAATTGTGCATCTGTGAAGCTGTGAGGTACTGAACATGTCATGAGGTTAGCCAAATTAACAACTCCTGTTTGAATGTCATTACTTGAAAAGATAGACTGATAGGAATTTGGGCTTTTTCAGTCAGTTATTTCACTTTGAAACTTATTGTACCTTCTACCCACCAGGAAAATCAACAACACTGCATTTTGTTTATATTAAAATAGTACTATGTACTACTACTATGTAGTAGTAATATGGTTACTGATACTTATCTGGAACTGAGAATTCTAATGCAGCGATGTTCATCAGTGACAATGACAGTTAAACGGTGATCAACCTTTCAATCAAATAATCAATGTATAAACAACAACAAAGTTTCATACTTGGTCTAATATATCTGTTGACAGTATGAGGAGGTTTTTTTCTAAATTAAATATTAGTTTTGCCAATGACATATTTGGCTCCAGTGTCCCCTCTATTTCTAAAGGTGCTGTTTGCTTCCTCTGTCGCCGAACGTTGTTTCTTGCCTGCTGAGTGGGGCTACCTGGTTAGCATGCTAACTTCCTTGGTGGGTAAATGAATGAAGTTAGATGCTGCACTCATAACGTTTCTTCTAGACTGACAAGTAAACAGCTGTTAATGCTAACATTAGCTATGTAGCAATAGCACAACTTGCAAATAGTTCTTTTTAAGTACATCCAAATTGAACTTACTTAACAAATTTTATTGTTATTGTTTATGCCAATTCCTATACTATGCATAAAGGTATAACACAATGTATTTAGTTTGGAAACCACATAGGCAACATCACAACATACAAGGCAACAACAGTCCTCCAACCTGAATGACCATGAAGGTCATTAGTTGTCACCTTCTAATACAACTTATGGGATCATTACCTTAAGCAAGCAACTTTTGTTGTCATGGTTACGACTAGGGAGAGATTGTGAGTTCGTCTTGATTATAGTAATAAAAATGTGGTTAAGGTTGTGGAACAGTCACAGATAAAAGAAACAACTTTGACTTGGACACAAACAGCAGACCTATGCATTTACCCCAGCATCCTCCTCCTAACACGTATGTTGTTGCTCTTTATACTACCTCACCTGACTTCCTCCTTTGCTCCCGTCAACATTATTACAGCTGCTGCAGGTGTTCTAACAACAAAATGGGCCTCACAGTACAATTCTCAGAACTGTATATTCACTGCTTTGAAAGACATTTGACTACTTGGCTATGTCCCTGCTTGTGATGGGCTAAATTTGCTGCTTAGAAAAATAATCATGATTACTTACAAAACACATACAAAAAACTCTATAGCCCTGCACAAATCTCTATCTCTTTCATTTAGATGTAAAAAGAACATTGAACAAGAACAAGAAATTGTATCTGGAAAAAATGCTACAGCTGATATTTTGCTCCTTTTGTACCAGTGTCATGTAGAAATTTGATAAGTCATACATTTATTTTATCTCACACAATTATCAATAATTACTATAAAGTCATTATTGTTGAGTTATAAATACTTTTTTTTTCTTATATTGGTTTAAACGTCTCTACTTAAAAAACAACTCTATATAACCAGCACAAAACCAAAACAAAACAAACAAAAACAAACCAAAAAAAAACTGTGATTTAAAGGCTAAAGTCAAATGTCAAAAGTGGTCTCATTTTGCATTTCCCTTCTAGCTCATCTATAGAAGGATATTTTTTCTTCTGAAGTCGGAAGCACACTGTAAGAGTTGGTTGTTGTTTTCAAACCCAGCTAGTGCTTTGGTGTCCAGCAGCGAGTCAAACTACCTTGACATGTTTTCTTCGACCTGTCAGCTGTGACCCACACAGTTCAGCTGCCTCCAGGAGTGCAAACGGGGGAATGTAAATAATATAGAGTTCTGCATATATACTTGTTTCCCAGGAGGCTGACACTCTCAGCTGTATAATTGCCCAGATGACACGTCCACATTGTGACGCATTACTGTTCTTGCTCATCAGTAATTTTTGAGTCATATGTTACAGTGTATAATTGGCTCATACCCCGTGGCAGCTAGTCAGATCGGCTTCCCCCCGAGGTTTTGTTATTTTATTTTACCTTCCGTGACAGGTTAAGGACTTTTGACAATGCAAAAAAAAAAAATACACTTGAGATTCCAGGGAGGAAGAAGAAGTGTATGCCTGTGCCTTGTCACTTTAACTTCACATCTCTCACCTGCAGTGAAGCCACAGCTGTGTTAAATGAAGCACTATAAAGGATAATTCCAGTGTATTAAAACACAAGGCTTATTAAGATAGACTTGGCCGTCTGTTTCATCAGTTATGATAACACTGTACTCAGAAAAAGTAATTGCGGAGGTCTGGGAACATGGTGTCCGTCACAGTGTGAGAGAAGTGATGGCCAAAACCACTAAAATAAGTTGTAATAGACTAGAATCATCATTTAAAGCATGCACAAAATTAATTTGGGCTTGATGATGCAACTGTCTGTGACATAAAACAGCATGTACTGTATATGGTGATGTGTGGGTACTTGATTTTCTAAGCAGCTATTTCTTGTTTATATTTGGACTCAACCACGGAAATGTAACTACATTTTGTTGACTTTGGTTTCAGGCTGAGTAAATCAGAACAGAGCAGAGAACTGGAAATGAGATTAAATTTAGCTTGGTCTTAAAGCACAAAAGCTGCAGCAGTTTGTGAGGAAGAACAAAGTGCAGGCAGTGAAGCACCCTGACCTGTTGACAGAGCCGTGCATGCGCGGCCCGCGATAGCAGCTGGGTCCGTCTGCCACGGTTGGGGCAGCTGGGGCGGCTTCGGATGAGATTCAAGCCAAAGCACATTCCCATCACTAGTCATCAAACCCCCCCCACCCCCCCTTACTGTGTTTGTGCAAGACAATGTGGTTATGTAGGCACATGTAAGAGTGTGGGTGTGTGTGAAAGAGAGACAGAGAGGAGAGAGAAAGAGACAGAAGGAGGGAGACGTAGAAAAGCAAGCGAGAGGAAAAGATAAAGAAAGCTACAGCCTTCCCCTGATGGTAGGATTTTGAGACGTTTCCATTCGACGCCTGAGAAGAAACAGAGAACAGCCAGGAGGAGCTAGTACAGGAAAGGAATGCGTACTAAGCAAACACATAAATATGTGTGTATATATATATATATATATATATATATATATATATATATATATATAAACACATAAATATGTGTGTATATATATATATATATATATATATATAAATATGCTAATGTCAGTGTATATATTAATGGTCTGATGGTGGGTTAACTAATGGAGAACGGCATGTGTGGACCCTGCAGTGCCATGTGACAGGGGACAATCTGCACACCTGTGCTCTCATCTGCTCCTCCGTGGGAGGACTGATATTAAGTCATTACTGCAGGCTCTGCCAGCACTTTCCGATAGCACACATGGCTGCCAGGGTGAGTGTGCTGCCATTGGATCATGCAGGACGCCTTTTTCATCAGTGTGGCCTCATGAGCGAACAATAAGGAAAACAAAACTGCTGTCGTGGGCACTTACGAAACACGCGGTTTGGTCGTGGAATAGTAAAAATAAAACAAAAATAAGTTATATTATCCATTTATTTTTAGGTCCTTTTTCTTGCATGATGGAGAAACAGTTGGGATCCAGGAAATGAGGAGTGGGAAGTTAGAGCATTTGAAAGTGAGATGGATTGATTTTCGAACACCGAGCAACGTTTCAAAAAATACTGACAAGCTTATTACAATCACATGATTTGGACTGAGTCATTCACCTTACAACCGGATGCAATCAGGATCTAATAGGATTTTAAGGTTGAGAAAAAGGTCCTCACAAAAAAAGTGGAAGTTATATTTGAGCTATATGAGAACAGCACATGCCATCCAAACGCAATACCACCCACCTGGTGCCAAAAATAACTAAATAAATAAATGAATTAAATAAATAAATAAATAATCCTGCTCTTCAGCAATGTGTCGTATGATAACTGTACTAAAAGCAGTGCACTGGAAGGCACGCGCCCCCTCTACAGAAAAAAACACTGCAACACAGCAAGCACCATGTGCTGCCCTAAGGCGAAAGATTTCAAGGATCATGATGACACCATGATGCCATGCCTCTTCTCTCACAGATAAAATATTATACCATGAGCCATGGAAAAAGCAAATATTTTTCACTAAAGCAGAGCTGAAAGAGATAACTAAAATACTTTGGGGATTTTGTTTAAATCGCTTCACACTAGGAAAAAAAACGATTTTGGAATATTCAAATGTTTTGAAAGGAGCAAGTGAGCCAGTTATTGTGAGCAATGACAGACAAATGACATTTATAATGGTGGTTTTCAAACAAGCATACAGACACGCAGCCATAGCGCACACCCATAGTGATGAAATGCATCTGTTATCCCCCCCACCAACCCACCCACAGACACACACGCATATATACACACTCCCTTTGGAGAGGTGTAGCGAGATTTTTACAATAATTGTGTTTCCTGTTTCCAAGAATCAACCTCCGGCCATTCTGTTGCTTTATTCATGAGATGGATGGAGGGTTGGGGGAGGGATGAAAGAGAGAACATGAGACATGAGACGTAGGAAGAATTCCTAACTAGATAGGATGAAAAAGTAAACACAATCTCCTGCAATTTGACTATCAATCAGGCCAGCATGTCTCTGGGAGAGGGGGCCTAATTACGGCCCAAATGAACATTGACTGTTTTCTAATGGAATTATTCAGACAGCCTGTGTTTGTATATGCCAGTCCCTCATTTGCTATTCCCATTCATTAAGGCTGTGCATTACACTTTGGTGGTCTTTGGCAAATGATATTTTTATCGCTAAGTTCAGAAGCCAGATCATACTCCTCTCCCCCCCCCCCCGCCACCCCCTCCTCGTTGTCTCCTCCTGCCCAGACCCAACCCCATCATCCTTTCCTCCCCTCTCTCCCTCTCCCTCTCTCTCTCTCTCTCTCTCTCTGGTTGGTATTAGCAGCCCAATGAGTTGGGGGAGAGAATTATGTCGACGGGCCGGTAACCATGCGTAACGAAAGGCAACATTTGTAGATGAGTGGGTTTCCGTGATGCTGCATGCAACGGGGTCTGGGGGTAACTGAGGGTAATTTGAGACAGTGGGGCATGCTAGTCCAACAGAGAAGGATTTAGGTGTGGGAAATGGGGTTGAAAATAGGCACTGAGCAAGAGTCAGGGACGTGTTGGTGGTGGTGGTGGTGGTGGTGGGGGGAGTTAAGCTGGAACAGGAACTACACTGTCTGTCTGAACGCTAACGAGCTGAGGGATGCGAGTAGGAGTTGCAATCTGTGGACTTGTGCCACTTTCCCTGTAAATTGTTCTAAGAAGCAAACCTGGCAGAGAGAAAGAGGAATGAAGAGAGATAGAGAGAGAGAGAGCATGTTGTGCATGTGTGCACAAATGACAGAGAGCGGAGGAAGAGAGGGGGAGATTGAAATATAATATCCCAGGCCTCATTTATGCTCTTGGACTCTTCAGGCTATTGCTGCAGAGTGAGTACATCCATTGTGCTTACAGTAACTTCACTCTGTAAAATGACCTCCATTTGAGTTATTTGAGGAGCAGTGGTATAGTTCAAGGTGGCTCGGGGCCTTGCTCCAGTAAGTCTTTTGGGAGCGATGCTCTTCTGGCTGCAGCTCACGGACTCGGGTGGTGTATTTGGGCTGCAGAGACATTGCACCGCGAGCGACACAGCATCCTCATTCGGAGTCGACGATGCTTTGTGAAGCTTGATGTAAGTCACCATTAAAGTTGCATAATGCCTCTTGACTGCCAACGACAATAACTTATGACATCTGTCTCAGTGTTTCATGTTGGCTGTCACAAGCAGTTAACAGCCAGTTCTTGTGGTAATCACTAAGAAGATGGATTACTGAGGATTTTGGAAGCCACTCCTACATTGTTTGCTGTCATATGGCAGGAAGATTTAAATGTTATGAATAGCAAGGTAACACTGTCAGCTTAGTGAGACTGTAATAATGCACCCGGTGTGCTAATACAGTTTTAAACAGGCTATTCTCATACATTCTCATCTTATGATTGGCATATAAACATATTTTTGGATCGTTTATGTTGCTTTCTAATGAACTAGAGGGAAATAGACATTTGACTAGACACAGATAAAACAGTACGAGTACAACAGACTTCACTGCATTATGGTGTAGAAATACAAATGGAACCAAACTTAATGGCAACATTGAGATGCCAGAGGGGAGGTGTTATTAACGTGACACCTCGAATCAATCCGTCCCCTCAGTTTAGTCTCAAGTTAAGAAGAAAAAAGTCAGATAGTGAGGGATGAAAGGCTCAATCGGGGAGGGGAAACATATGCAGAAGGGACTTTGCTATGGGGAAAGGTAAATCTATTTACAGTGGCAACGTCTTGGGAAATAGGAGGGGAAGAGAGTTTGGGGGGGGGGGGGGGGGGGCTTCAGGAAAAGATTTCACCAATGTACAAGGCAAACAAAACAAAGAACACGAAATGGAGCGAGAAGCAGAGCTTCAAAGCCTGCAGGTTGATTTTCAAAAAGAATTTCATTAGCATATTATATTCTCAACTGAAGGACATCGCTTTAAAAAAAACAAAAAAAAAACAGTACGGCCATCGGACCAGGTGATGAAGCCACTTATGGCAATAGCATCGGTAGCAATACAATTACCTTATACACTAATGATAATGCTAATTAAACCGAAGCCAGGGAATCATATAGCTATCAGTGAGAACATGCTGAGCTTAAAAAATATGGTTAACAGAATTCATATGCAGATAAAGCACATGAGAGGCACTTAGTTAAATCATTAACACTAGATGAAGAAAAGGCCCGTAGCTCATCGACTGAAATACAAATCATTCAGCCCTCCCCTGGAAATAATTAAGGACTGTCACATCCATGAAAACAAATGGTACACAGTGATGCTGTTGGGGTTGTGGCCTCAGACAGCAGCGTCTCTGTCTTTTCTCCTCCGAAATCTGCAGCTCCTCAGCTCCCTTGCCCTCCATGTCTGGGGTTTTTTACAGGCCCTTATGTCTCATTTTAGCACCTGTCAGATGTGTCGGTGCAAGTGTTGTGGATATAGTGGACTTGTCCTCTTCTGTTGGTTACACTTCCTCTTAACCCACATGACACACGGGGTAAATTGGCGGGAGTGGGGGGAGCGTGAGTTTGGCTGTATGCAATTTCACTATGTTGCACCGATAAGAACCGGAACAATTGCAACTTCTAGCATTTCCAATCTCGGAATCAAATAGTGTGCCGCTGCTCTCCTGTGAAGCACCTATGCGAAGAAGTGACTCTCCGAGTATTTTGGCAGATGTCTTATTCAGAATCTATCAGCGAGTAATATCCCAGAGCAACTACTGTATATCTGATAACTGACGGTGCACAACCCCTCACTTCCCCCTCCATTTCCTGAGAGGAAGCCTTCAGAGGGAGCATTGCAGTGCTGATAAAACTCACACAGCCCTTCATTTGCCGAGTAAAAAGATTGCCTGAGCAAAGAAGCATTGTATAAGCTGATGGCTGTTACTGTAGCGGATGTGCTCACCTGAGAGCAGGCCAGACAGTGTTTTTACAAGCCAGGGTGGGAAATAATGGGATCGGATCCATCCCACTGCCACATTTTCACAGGCGCCGCCTCACTCTTTACACACCTGAGCGTGCCCAAAGCCAAGTGTAAAATGCAAGGACGCACGCTGCAAAAACACAGTTCACGCAGCTACAGGAACATCTTTTGTATGCCTGTTCACGAGGCGGCGTGAACATTATCAGATTTAATATGCATCCACTTGAATTGTCATTGCTGCCTGCCGCTGTTAACCATTCTTTGAGAGTGAAGAGAAAGGTCTCTCGCAGAATGGATGGCAGCTGTCCGAGTGCAGAGTGCACAGGAACCAATTTTAGATGAAAACCCACACAGGGCAAGGAGTTTTCTTTCTCTGTGCGCTACATTTCCCTTTGACATCTTAAAAGCCATTAGTTCAGCAATGCACACCAATGCTTTACACAATAGGACTTGGAATGCTGCCTTTTAGACATTATATGGGGGACAAACGACGGAGTACTTGCATAGGGGGATGCATGGAAAGGAGAATAAAATGGAAATACAGTAATAACAGAGCGGAGTGATTCAGGCAAGGGTGGTGGAAGGAAGAAAAGAGCAGAGTTTAAAAAGAGAATCTTTAGAAACACTGAAACCTTGGAAATTCGCCCTGGCCAACCAAAGCCATTAAGTTTTAATAAAAAAATAATAATTAAAAAAAAGCAAAAGGAACGTCATGGAATTCATAAACCGCTTTGTTTTTTTGTTTTCCCTACAATTTTACAAAGTATGTGTGACTTCCCTCAAATTGATCTTTAGATTAAAACTTTTAAATAAAAGATAATGATATATACAGAGCAGAGAGCAGAACTCACCTCCTGAAGAATATATAACCACTTTTTGACATGTGTCACATTGAATGATTGGGTATGTAAGACTGAACTGCTTCCATACTTATTAAAGTTCCTATGTAAAAATAATACTCTGCTATGATTAATATTTTGTTTAACGTGGATTTTCACACATAAAAAGTGAAAAAAAGTCAAAGTCTGGGACTGAAGGTACATCAAATCTTACTTCCTTTTTGAGAAATCTGGATCCGGCCTTGTGCCCCGCCCACCACTGCTGCAGTTCCAAGGTGAAAATACTCAGTCATGGCGTTCACTGCTTATTACACTCATGATATGTCTTGTATTGTATAAAAAAACCCATCACATGGACATGTTAACAAGGTTAAAAACTTGATTTTCATAGGTCATTCAGATGTCATGAGTTCCTTCATCTGACCTAGTTGGGAGGCACATTATCAATCTCTCTGAAGTATCCTGCGCCATACTTAAAATTCACTTCCCTTTTGAGGTTCGTTTCTTTCTGCTCTCAGACTTTTAAATGAATAATTTTCGGTTATCTTTCCCTGTTCTCACTCTCTCTATCTCTCTCTCTCTCTCTCTCTCTCTCTCTCTCTCTCTCTCTCCCTGTCTCTTTTTTGTCTTTATGTAAATGGATGACCCAGATAGGGAAGCATTTGTTGTTCCATTTACTGATATCGGGTAAGTCAACACAACACAGTGGAGACAAGGCAAGAAGCTTCATTTTTAAGGTTTAATTTAACAGTTTTAAAATCCTCTTTTTTTTTTTTTGATGTCAGAACAGATCAGGGGCAGATTGAAATTCATGATTCTTGAAAAAATTTCAAGGCATCTGCAGACTGACCAGGGGTCCAGAACAACACTTGAAATTGAACGATATTTTGATGGACGATGCATTTGCCTAAAAGCATCATATTTGCTCCTGAACAGATGTTAATATACAGCCTGAAAATGAATAAATGAAATAAAATAGAAGCAAAGAAACAAACAACAGCAAAAAAAAAAAAAAAAAAAAAAAGGTCCAGAATATTGTGATAGTTGGGTACGGGAGTGTATTTGAATTCAGGGCATGCACAACTCATCATTCAGCAACGTTTACCACCATTGACTGGGCAACATCGTTTGATCAGCACTTAATGACACTTAACGCAATCGCTTCAAGACAGCCCTGCTTATTAAGAGTGGAACAGATGTTTTACCAAAGCGATCTTGCAGTTTTAATTAGCCATTGATACTAAATGCATTAGCACCAGCAAACTGTGCGGTTTGAAATATCGCCACGTGACACAGGAGCTGAACCCTGTGAGAAGGGGGAATAAAAAAAAAAAAAATGTGAGGAAGAGCCGTGGAATTGGAGGGGCGGGGGGATGAGTAAAGGAAAACCATCAATGGCAGTTGTTAGGTGGAGCAAAAATTGTGGGGTGCTGTCACAAACAGTGATTTGACCATATACTCGTTCTGTCATCCGGGGGTTGAGCAGCAGTTAAGAAGATTCATAGCCAAATCTACGGCGCTGAAACATCTGGCGGTTTATCTATGGAGAGGGGCCCCATGCTGTGGCTGCGGAGAACATCTCTAGGAAGAAAACAATCACCATTTCTTTCCCCCCGTACGACGCTCCTTAACTGCACAATATTGCGCCGGCCATTATTCATTCAAACAGGTGTGCTCATGAGCCTGGTTGGAAACTCAAGAGTACAGATGGCTGCAGTTGAAAGAATAAAATACAAGTATCATTAACTGCAGGATTGGAAACCTATAGCTCAACGAAAAACAATTTCAGAAGCCCGTGACACCATGAGACGCAATACACTCAAAACTATCAATTTACAGTGGAGAATTATTGAACAGTCTTATGCTTGACACTGAGACTTTATTCTAACCACAATGAATTCTGAGGGGATTTTCCAATAGATGTCTGCTGAGGCTATAACACCAGTCCATCCACAGCAGCACACTCCAGCTCTCCTGAAAGCAATTCTCAATGCCATACGCAATTCAATTCTCTGACTGATCCCCTTTTCACTCTTACAGGAGCATGTGCATCATACACACACACACACACATACATGCACACAAACAAAAGTGGGCACAGGGCTGATTGCCTTTCGTCCACCTCTGAAAGGCTGGCCACCTGGCTGCTGCTCACCTTCAATAGGGTTCATTATGGTGGCTGTGCACCCATCCAGCTGCTGCTTAACACGTGTGTGTGTGTGTGTATGTGTATCCTTTCACCACTGGCTCTTACAGTCCTAACCCTTTCACCTCGTGTTGGCCTGTCACGACACAAAAGGCCTTGGTGTTGCTTCCGAGCACTAACCATCCTGCCTCTTGTCTCTATTTCTGCCCCCAAGGCCACATCTTAAAGTTACATCACAACAATCGCCATTCCTCCTCCTCCTCCTCCTCCTCCTCGAAAGATCTCCAGCTCCGTTTCTGTAAATTATAGATGGCCGATGTGAACCGTTTCCCCCCTTTAACGGTGACAGAAATGAATCCCCTGTTAGAGATTACTGTGGCATGTAGCAGCCCTTGAGCAGCCCAGTTTAGAGGGTTTAACAAGGTTAAATGAGTGTACTGGGATGGTTAGGAAACAAGGGTGTGTGTGTGTGTGTGTGTGTGTGTGTGTGTGTGTGTGTGTGTGTGTATATTGGGGGGGGGTAGTTAGGAGAAAGAGGGAAGGGCGTGTGGGCTGATTTTTCAAGTTTGAATTTATAAAAGCATGATGATGCGTCACGAGCCTTTATAAACTCATAAACACCCCCACTCGCACCACAGGCAGTAAAGACAGAGCGACAGGGGAACAGGGTAAATGCAGCACAAACAGACTGCGGGGCCGGTGGCAGTCTCCATGTAAAAGCAGACATAATAGAAAGCTTTTAATAGGAAATGTCCCCACTTAGACTTTAATCTGCCAAAGCATCATTTTAACCAGACCTGGTAATGACTCAGAGGGAGTAATGCGCATGGTGCAATCGCAGCATGAACTGGACAAAGGCGGCAAAGCTCCTCCCGTGGGTTCAGTCGCTAGTTGATGCCTCGGTCATCGTCTCTTAGTATCTTTTTCCCCTCCTGTTTACAAGGATTATATTACTGAGCCTTGACTGACAGAAGAGGAATCTGCGGATTTGAATTTGCATTTTTTCATGTGGTGTAAATAGACAACACACTGTACCTCAACTCTCCTGCACTGTCTCTTTGCTCCGTGACTTTATTTTTATGCACACACACATGCACACACACACACACACACACACACACACACACACACACACACATTCATGAAGAAAGATAGAGAGACTTTCTGTCTTTTTCATAATTTTCTTTAAACAAATCCCTCGGATACCCTAAAATATTAAGGGGGTTTGCAGTTCTTTCGAAGAAAACCACAGTCACTTCACACATTTACTTCACGAGGATGAAATGAATTAGCTTCCCCTTGTATTCACATTGTCACTTCCTCTAAAGTTAAACTATTTAAGCTGAGGTCCCACAGGTCTCCAAGCAGAAAAAAAGAAACATCTTTATTATCATTATAAAAAGGACAAATTTTTTTTATTTTACTGAATTTTAGGTTTTGGCTTATAAGAATAATACCTACATCGTCCAAAGATTGTTGGTTCGCATACGTGCAGCTTTCCCCATTTCAGTGCCTGAACAGCTTGGGAGGATGTCATGTTAACCCCATGTATATGCTCGCATAATAGCAGGCAAAAAAACCACTGCTGCAGACTAGTTGTGTGAGTGCATGCATGTGTGCGTTTCTCCACCAGAGTGAAGCTAAATGGAGACTGCGACGTTGTGTATTTGTGTGTGTGTGTGTGTGTGTGTGTGTGTGTGTTTGATGGAGACTGTGATTGTATTTTCTTTTCTCCTGTCCCCTGAGGAGGTGACATGGTCGGTATTGTAATTCCACTCTCATTTCCTACGTTGCAGCGGCGACTGCAGACTTGTCACTCAGGAGGAGCAGAGAATAGGCCTGTCAATCAGTCAAGGACCCATTACCGCAGCAGTGCCTGAAAAAAAAAAAAGGCTGCATTTGCCCTGCTCCTTGCTAGCATAACTACACTTTGTCCATCTGCGCACACTATGATTAGTGGGATGGGAAATTGCAAGGAAATAATTGGGAGCAAAAGGATGGTAGAACAGAGAGCCTAATGGAAAAAAAGAGGGTACCATTAGATTACATTGTCTTTGTTGAACGACTGTAGTGCGGGGAGAGTCGTATTAAACCGCAGAGTTTTAGGCGTAAAGACGAAATGGAAAAAACCCAGCAACTGAACGCCAGACAGCAGGTTTTCTTGAGGAGACAGTGTTATTAGGGTATTAGCTTATACTAAAATGAAGGCGAAATGCAAATGCGGGATGAATCACAGTTCAAAACATAAGACAATGATGGACTGTGTGCAGCTGACAGATACACAGTGGAAAGACAAATAGTGCCAGACGAGAGTGAAAAGCCAACAAATGGATGGAGAGGCAGAGCAAGGTTGCTTTGAAAAGGAGAGGCGGTTAGGGAAAAATCTCAAGTAATACAGGGTGACGTGAGCAGGGTGCGGTGCATGACAGGTAGAGTGGGAGGTGGCTGGGTGATTCTGCCCCGCTGTGTGCCTTAAACAGAGAAGAGCTCTAACCAGAATACCATCCATCACGCAGTCAGTCACAAGTGTGACTTGACAGGCGAACCCGTTCCCTGTCAAGGCAGAAAAATATGAAAAGAGAGCACCGGCCGGGGGTAAGCTAAAACAAAAAATAATAGAATGTGAGAAAATGTGGCGCAGCTAAGAACAGGCGAGACAGAGACAGTCATTTCAGACAGGATGGAAATGCGTTTATGCTCATCTGACACAATTGGAAGGAAATCCGTAGTGTTAAAGGTCCCATATTGTATAAAGTGAGATTGCCATGTTTTTTTTTTTATTATAAAGCAGGTCTAGGTTGTGTAGTAATACTGTGAAAAATATCAAAGCGCTCAGTCCACAGAGAAATGCCTGTATTCAGAAACTGAGCCGTCAGGACGTCTGTAGCTTTGTGATGTCACAACTATATAGTCACTGCCCTCAGTCATGCCCCCAGCACAGCCCACCTGAACCCACCATCCAACCTTCTAGGAATGTGTTTCTTTGACTGTAGAGAAGAGGCTCACAGCCTCTCTTCTGATTGGTTCACCGACCTGTTGTTACAAGAGTTCCAAAGCCTGAGAGAGGAGATGGAAAACTACACTTAATCACAAATATATTTTCTTATGGATACAAAAACTTTTATTAAAAACACTGGAAACACGGGACTTTAAAATCTATAGTTTTCAAAATGTAAAAAATTGCTGACTGTAAATGCAACTTCATCCAGTCCTTGAATTTGTGTGTGTTTAAGAAATGTGAAAAAGAACATGTATGATTAAAGTGCCGCTAATGAATATGGATCAAAGAATTAACAACAATTAAGCGACTTGTTTCAGAGCTTTCAAGCTCATTGTTTTGGTTTTGCAGCACATGACTCAACTGCTACCAGCCCTGTACCACACAGCAGAAATGCAAAGTTAGGTACTACTAGGTCCCTATTAGGTACTACAACTAGGTATTGAAGACAGTTGAACATGTAGCACCTTTAAAGAGACAGATTTTTCTCAGGATTTAGTAAAGACTAAAACAGATCAAAAAGATGAGTGCATATTAGATTAACACTAATCATTGTCATGTAACATGACCCTAAATGAATGCCTACGTTGCTTCATATTTGCTCGAGGTGTAGGCAATTGTTTGCTAACATGTTAGCCATTACATTTTTATATGGAGACAACATCTCAGAGGTTATACTACTTTGTGTGCACTTGCTCCGAATCTACAATTTGCTCTCCCATTCTCATTGAACAATACCCCCTAAGAGCGTCAATCTATTTCCTGATTCAGTATTCAACCAAAACAGTTTGTTTCAAGTTGTGTGAGCCAATGACCAATGTTGTCATTTATTTCAAGAGCAGGCTCTGCTGGATAGCTGTGTAGCATCTATTCTCGCATACACCAGTGGAAGAAACCCATAAAACAGCCAAAATCCATTTAATAGTGGGTGTTTGGAATCCCTGATGTAAGTCGGTGTGGACCCTGGAGAGGGAGAGGGATCGTTCAGCCTTGTAAAATGGTTATACTTTGCATTTTATCTTATGTAATTCTTTTCAAGGCCAATAGTTTTCTTTAATCTGTTGCTTATGCAAAATAAAACAAAACTCCCTTTTTCTTACTGCCAGGCTGCATGCTGGAACAAAGCACACCATTGGAAAGTCTTTATTGCTCCAAAGGCCACAACAATTATGATTTCAGCATCGAGATGAAGAGCAAGACAAATGTTGTTTCTATGAGCGCTGGACTGAATGAGGCCACATGTGTTATAAAGTCCCAGTTTGTTTGTGCTCTAAAGTACAAACAAGCCGCTGTAGGGGAAAACAAAAAAAAAAAAAAAAAAAAAAACAGGAATCAAGTGTGTATCTCCAAGGATCTTGTGGGAATATAGCACAAACTAGCCCTCTTGAGGAGCCATTAGGGTGAGGAACTGCAAAACACTTAACCCTTTCATCAGCCGGACGTCATTCATCGCCTCCATCCATTTTCGTATTCAGCCCCATCCCTGCTCCTCTCCCTTCACTCTCTCTCTCTCTCTCTGTCTCTCTCTCTCGAGGGTTACCATGTCTTTTTTCCTCTTTTGTGTGCTCTTTTCTGCTCTCTCTTTCATTTTTCTCTCTTGTTCTCTTTGTCACTCTATCTCTGTCTTCCCATCTCCCCCTTCTCTGCTGTCTCTGGCGCACAGAGCAGTGGGCTCCACTGGGGACCAGTTATCGATTGAACTGAGTCAGCTATGTCCACTTTAATTCATTAAACCCTCGCTGGCAATGCCCATTGGGCAATTCCAATAATGTAAAGGGACGAGCCAGAGCCTATACATGTTGGGGTTATGCATAGGTGTATGTATAAGGACCATCTGGTAGCAATGATTGCAGGCATGTAAAGG
Organism: Seriola aureovittata; assembly: GCF_021018895.1. Classification (NCBI taxonomy): domain Eukaryota; kingdom Metazoa; phylum Chordata; class Actinopteri; order Carangiformes; family Carangidae; genus Seriola; species Seriola aureovittata. The sequence continues at coordinate 7,307,427 of NC_079381.1, read as the reverse complement.
GAAAAAAAAAAGAAAAAAAGAAAAAGGCATGGACAGAGCTGCCCGCCATGGCTTTTGGTGGAAAAAGGAAAATGAATAAATCAAGATGTAAAATGGAAATCCAATAATATTTTCTTCTAACTTAAGGGGATACCAATAATTGAATTGAAGTAATACATATGATAATTCAAAATGTTTCATGCATGTCTCCGCTTGCATTCATGCTTGACAAGTCACGCACCTTCTGTAGCTGCGCACTACAGATGAAGTCAAATTATTTGTTGGTTTCAGACAAGCAAAGCAAAAACACAGACATCTGGAAAACAGCTTTAGTCAAAAAAATAAAAAAATGAAACAAAAACAAAAAAAACAAGACTATAGAGTGAACAATTATTCAAGCATGTCAGTGTTTCATGACAGACTTTATATTTCAGCTGGAATGGCAACTAAAAGGAGCAGGAAGAAGAAAAGCAGAAGTAGAAACAACAACATAAAGAGCACAGCAAAGCTAATCAGGGTGGATTTATCTTCAATCAGGATGTTGCTCTGTTTCATCTCTTCTTTTTAAAAAAAAAAAAAAAAAAAAGGGCGAGTGGTATCACGCCCACTCTGATCCCTCTCGCAGGCTGCTCTCCCCGCTGTGTGAAAAAAAAAAAAAAAAAAGGAAACTCAAGAAAATAGAAACGGAGCTGCGTGCGCGCAATCACATTACACACTTGTCAGCTTAAAAGGTCAACATATTAGTTTGGTCCCAACTGCATTTGCAAGTTGCTCCAGTCAAATTGTCATACAAACTCAGCAATCGTGTTTTCACTCTTGCTTAAAAGAAACAAATTATATAGAAATATTTCGCGTTTTTCTATATGTAGATGACTACATTTGCTATATTTTTCAGTTTTTGATCAAAGCGGGCTCCGAGGAAACTAAGACAGAATTGTAACACAACCGGGGCTGGGCCTCCATGCAGAGATGCATTACATAAATACTGACACAGGATGTTGCTGAGAGTAAAGAGTGTGACAGCAGCAATCCAATGAGTGCATCACAGCACGCCAGCATCTCCGCCACTTCCACACTTGAGATCGATAGCAGAAGCCGCCACAGTATGTGTGAACATTATGTATGACTCTTGCTTTCATCTACATTGGTCAATATGAGCTGGCGTTCATCTATCTATATTACTCTCTCCGCGAGATGAGTCCCCGTCGCCTGATGCACCCCCTCTGGATTGCGACACATCATGCTACAGCTGATAGGCAGCGAAACACTAATACAAGCCCCATGCAGTGTTTCACCAGCGCTGCAATCTCACTGCTCACTCCCACTCCTTATTGTCAGTGGGCTCCGTGCTTGACATGAGAGAATGTGAAAGCTCTCTTGTATTCAGCTGGGCCACCCTTGCTGCTCTTGTATGGACAGTAATGGCATTACAATATGGGCAAGGGTCTCCCCAGTGGCTGTCTCTGCCAGACACTTAATTTACCATTTATAGATTTATTTTTGAAGTAATTTAATATCTAGAACACTTTCACCAGTGCGCCTTCACGTCTTTATAATATGTAGTTATGGAGGTATATTTTTTTTTTATACACACACACATTCACACACACCTCCTCATTCTGTGTACACTAGAGTGCATACACACCTACGCATGATTTGTGCCTCTACCTCCCTCTGTATACTTTGTGTGCATGAGGCCAAAGATGTGTGAATGTGTGTGTGTGCGTGTGTGTTTGGCTTCCCCGGGAGGATGAAGCAGTGGTATTCACCAGCCCTTATTAAAATGCCAGTCTGGCCTAACAGAGTTAGGGAAGGCACAGGCGGCTGTCCTTGATTTTTCTCATCAACCCTCCAATCCCATACACACACACACACACACATTCACATGCACCCAACCTTCACACTTACACACATACACACACACACACACACACACACACAGACACTGCACGCCCCTCGTTCACTTCACAGTAGGCCAAGACCTGATGAACTATGTTGTTTTCTCTGTCCGTCCCTCTCTATCTCCCTCTTGCTCTCTGTCATTGTCTCTCCCTCAGCCCAAAACAAGAAGGTGAAAAGCTTTCAGGAGGGAATTAATGACCCTGCTTAGATGTATTATGGCCTAGATGTGATAGTCCACTGGGAATCCAACATACTTAATTCATATCATAAGTGTTAAATTTAATATAAATCCACCAGGGTGTCTTTAGCGCACTTAAGGGTACTTTTCTGCCAAAAGAGAGGCTTACTTTACATTTACATTGATGTATTTGAATTTTATCAAGTGTTACTTGCATGAAAATGTACTAATAATCACATTCAAAAAGCATTTATATTAATGTATGGGTACTTGTCACCTGCTTCACCAAATCTGTTGGAATGAAACCGATTTTTTTACTCTGCATTCCACCTCTGGAGTTTTAGTAATAGCAAAGTATTTTTGCAGTAATGACTCTACTTAGACATAACCTCACTGATGGCTGCAGTAATACAGAATACATTATTCTTCCCATCCAGTCAGAGTAAGGCTATCTCCTTGGCAACATATACAGGTCTGAAAGTGTGAGGTAACATTTTTTTTCTGGTCTTTCCTTTCATTCCTACTCGTAAATTTAGTAGATAGTAGACAGTGAGGATCTTATCAGAGACAGAGATCTTCAGACCTCTTATACTGCAAACCCAGGAAAACTCACTTCTATATAAAACCCAATTAAGGTACTCCAGTATTTTAATAAATGGTCTTCAGATCCAATTTTGTTTTGCAAACACACTTGTTCCTGTCTGGTATGAGGCTAAAAAGCAAACCTCAAAAGGACAAATACACAGAAGCAATAGCTTGTGATGATGCATGGACAAGCATTGCACACAATAACAACATATGACAATCTGGCCATACCCCATTTATTAGTCTGATGGTGTTTTATCAAAGAGATTCGGTTTTGCTTACAGTTCTGCAACTCATACTGTTTGATGATTTCATGATGTTTTCTCACAGAAAAAGGTTTTCACAGTCTGGCATTTAGTTTCCCCCTGAGGACCCCCCTGTGACTATTTGCTGGCAGGCTGTCTCTGTGAGAAAGTCAGGGTTACTGACACCATTGTTTGCACTGCACATGAATTCTCAACAGCTACCAGTGCCATTTTTCATCATTATGTGCTGAACTGTCTGTGGTCATGTTAAATAAGTAAGTATCTGCTCCCGTGTCTTCATGCATGTGGCTAGTAGAGTACAAATGGAGCTGCACGCCGGTGACTGCTTGTCGATCGTGTTTTTGCAATGCATGCTCATGAGCATACACAACAACAACAATACTGCTCAAACAGAATACTGTGCATTAAGTGAAAATCCTTCAGCAAATGGGAATCCTGCCACCAGCTCTTCACCACTTGCTCTGCATTCACTTCTGACACTCTATCTCTAGCCTATTTGTCATTCACTTACACAGAGGAAGGCAAGTACCTCTGCAGCACCACATCCTCTCACAGAGAGCTCACCTTCAGAGCCTAATGAACATGTTGAAATTCAATGAATTTTAATTTGCCGTTATATTAGGACAAGGGATAAAAGCGGAGGAATTTATTAGGAAGGGAAATTGAAAAGAAAGGGTCATACTTCTTGATTTCCTGCACATTCTCCAGGAAGAGAATAAGAAAGAAGGAGAAAAAAAAAACAATTAGCTTTGAAGCTATAATCTCCATCTTAATAGGTGGAGAGGTACTTAAAGGGGAGTCTTAGCTTATCTTCTTTACTCAGTTCTTCTCATGCCCTCTAAGTCTCAGTTTGCCAGAGAGTATGGTTCACACAAAACAAAGAAAAAAAAAAAGTCAAACAACAGAGAAATAGACAACAAGGTGTTGACGTTTTGTTTTCTCCCCTGAAGGTTTCTCCTCTTGAAAGGAAGTTTTCAGAGGGAAAAATAAGGTCATGGAATGAACCTACAAAAGGCAAGATTGAACAGGAAGCTGCTTCTTATATTTCCCATACGCAAGATGTCTTTAAGTGTATTTTAATTTCTGAGACTCTTTCTGTTTCTGTTCCCTGTGTCATAACATGCTGGTGCTTATACCAGCTCCTGGGAAACCTGATGAGAAGCCATTTTTAATGTGCACCACGATAATGTTTACACACAGACATGAGGTGCACAGCAAGCACAAAATCTCTCTCTCTCTCTCTCTCTATATATATATATATACACAGTATATATTCACAAACACACCCTCGCCTTTACTCACACAAACACACACGCTTCAAGCACAAAGTTGCCCAAATATGCACTTATGCAGTGCAGCATAGTTATAATTAACAACTGGCCTAGTAATTCTTCCCTGCAAGTCTGCCCACCAGGCACACTATTACTACAACATAGATGGAATCAAACCATGGGATGGCTCCGGCTGGATATGAGACATTTTTAGAAATCACTCCACTTTACCTCTACATGGTACTTGTCAATAGCATCACTGCACGGAATCGCTGGCATGTGGCCACAAGTGATTTTTACACTGCAGAGGATATCAAGCCTCATCCGCGGAGAGGCCGGGCTGCAGGTAGTAGTCTGTCGGCCACTATAAAGCATGGCTTTGTCATTGGGGGTGTCAGCATGAACCGTCACCTGTGAGCCGCATCCATCATGTGAAACTATCAGCTAGAGTCAGTGTCTCATCTCCCACTCTAGCCAACTTCCTGCGCCGCCTTACTGCTTTTCTGGGGATGAAGAAGAAAAACTAAGTACAGGTAAAGATAATCTTAGGCATGTGTTCACATAGTTAATGCTAATGCAGGGTTTGCTTGCAGTGTTATCACCAAACTCTGCAAGGATAGTGAATTTTTTTTTTGATTGTTGTTTTGGTTTTTATGGCACATCTATCCTGAGGTTCATTGCTATATTCAGGAAGAACCACTATATTATTCTCACTGTTTACTACCTCCGCAGCACAGAGAGGCAGACAGACGAAGTTAGAAACGAGGTGGTGAAGAAGATACAAACCACAGCATCGTACCAGTGGCAGGTGTCTGATGGTAGTGGAAGGAAGTGGAACGGTCACGGTTTGATTTGGCTTACGCACCGCAAATACTTTGTAGTTTAGTAAAAGGTCATAATTTGGGTACTTCCACAAGGTTAGATGAACTTTGTTGTTATGGTTACAATGATAAATATGGTTAAGGTTGTGAAACCGTCAAGGATGAAAGAAAACGTTGATTATTGGTTTCACATTGGCAGCGATCCCCTGTGTGGGAGACCTGTGTTAGCATCCTGATTTCAATTCAGTTCAATTCCATTTCATTTATATAGTGCTAAATCATAACATACAGAGTAGCATGAACTTTGTGGCTCTATGAACTACATCACACGACTGTCACGGTCTGATGAGGCAGGGGTGAAGGTGAGAGACTCAGATGCAGAGGATAAACCAGAGTCAAAGAATTTATTCATTCAAACAAACCAAAGTCCAAACATGAGTCGACAAAACACACACCAAACCTCACAACCAACAACGATCCCACAAAGACAAGACAGAGCAAGGGCTTTTTAAAGGAACGGAACTGATTAACAATGGAGAACAGGTGGGGAAGCAGACACAGGTGGGACACATCAGGGATGATTAACCAAAGGAAGCAAAACTAGAACTCAGACACTGGGGTGACATGACTATCAAAATAAAACAGGAAGTGCACGGGGGAAACAGAGCACAAGACAGGGAAGACTAAACTAGACACTAGAAATATCCAAACCAGAAACCCAAAACCCAGAAAACCAAACCAAGAAAGTCCAAAAAACCAAAACCCTGGAGCCTCCAGGCTGAGACCATGACAACGACTTCCTCCTTCATAATTACTACAGCCGCTAGATGTAGTCCCACAATTTCCCAATTTTTTTTTTTACAGGAGGAAGCTCTTAAAAAAAATGTGGATGTTTTTTCTTTTTCTTTTTCTTTTTTTTTTGCACTTGTTGGAGACTACCTGTATTTACCTGCATTCAGCAACCAGTGCCTAAAATAGCGTGGTGTGTGTGGGTCTGTTTCATAACATCCTCAATGCTGTCATTTTATTGCAACAGATACTGTATACTGTCACTTAACACTTTGATGTGCACACCAGAGGGCTGCAGTAGCAATGTAAAAAAAAAAAAAAAAAAAGACAAATGGACTCTTTAATCTCTGAACATAGCAACTCCACCAATGCATCAAATTGAACTATTACAAGCTTCTGCAGCAGAGTAAAGCAAGGAAATTAAATGAAGAGCAGAAATACATAATGCACCAGGGGCTTTTGTACAAGTTAATCCAACAAGCTTGTTTATAATTGACAAAAAAAAAAAAGATGGGGGAAATAAAAAAATAATACATCGGTAAAGAGATTTTGAGAAAGAGATTAACTGGAAAATGCATGTCTCCTATCATCACCGGCTAATTAAAAGAAATAAATTACATCTTTCTAAGTTGAAAGCGGAGGAGTATAAATCACATGAAATTATTTTATCACATGTGTATTCAAGGCTGACGTGTTACATCCCAATCAAGAAATTAATTGCAAATAACTGATAACTACTTATAATGGGCTACTGAGAAATTAATTACAATACCAGGAACAATTAATGGTCCTTTGTGCCTTTAAAAACTATTATTTCTCAAAGCTGTCTTTTTTTTTTCCCTCCAGCAGTAAAAAAATCCAGCTCTGTTTCTCTGGCAACTCGATTTCAAAGCATCAGCACTGAATGCCAGACATCACTGGGTAAATGAAGGTTATGTAAGTCTGATGCTCAGAAATGATTGCAAATTGAAGACTGGTGGGCAGAAAACGGAAGCAGTCCAATGACACAGAAAGAGGACGAGTGTAGATATTTGCGACGCAGACACACACACACACATACACATGAAGAAAAAAACACACTGTTCTAACTAACTTTGCACCCATTATTTATCTTGGTGGGGGTTGTGCCTCGATGACATCAAACTCCACCTATATCTCATCCCCTTCCTCCTCCCTCGCCATCCTTCCTGTAGTAGAACAGAGCTAGTCCTCCCACACATCAACCCCCCTCCCTCCCTCTCTTGCCCTGCTTGCTCCTCACCCACTGGTAAACATTTCATCACTCCTCAAGGAGAGCCATAAAACACAGTCACAGCTCAGTGGATGATGCACCAGGAATCCGCCGGTACAGTTATGTGCTTAAAGGGGATGGATCAGTACAAATTTCCACAGAAAAAAAAAAAAAAAAAAAAAAAATCTACGCAAGCCTTTAATTTTAAAAGTAAGATGAGGTGTTCCCTGCAGCGAAAGAGAAAACGAGTCAGAGACAGAAGGAAAGAGAGGAAGGAAAATGTAATGTGGTGTTCTTGTTGCCTAGATACAGGGGGGAGGGGGGGGTGGTCATCTCATCTTATTGTTAGGTATTTGATGTTTAAATGGAAATCCACGTGCATATTAAAGCACACAATCATGACGTCTCACTGCATTAGATATGTGACCCCGCCCACCCACTCACCCACCCCCTCCATGTTTTCAGGCTGAGGTAACCCATTAAATACAATATGACATTGCATTTATCAATAAATGAGACAGTCGAGTAAATAAAACGCGTAACATCTCAACTGCTCGGCAATATAAATCTATATTTACCAGGACCCGTTTTCTCAAGATGTTCATTGTGGATCGAGGCGGAGTGTGGGATGCTCTTACGGATTAACACAACTTCCCCCAAACAAACAATCCAATCTTCCCCCAAGTCTCTCAATGCTACACATTTAGAATGGGAGTTTGCCTGCACGCCGCCTCTCACTCGTGTGTGAAGTGCTGATTTCTTGCTGCTGAGCCCAGAGGAGAAAGGAGCTCATTACGACCTCTGAAAGATTTACGAGCTATTACAGAATGACTCCAACTGTTCATTTACTTAGATGTGCTTTTATTTGTTTACTTCTGTATTAAAGCACGGATTAAGTGATTAAAACTGAACATAATGAAGGTTGTTGTTCCTCTTGGTGGGGGAAGAGGGCCGCTGTGTACCTCTGTACCTCGTGCTTGGGAGGAAGCGGGATGTGAAGCCAGCGCGACAGCTTTATGGCGGGAGTAAAGCTTTACTGAGAAAAGGAAATCATGTGCTAAGCCGTTAAATTAGCATCTAAAGTGGACGGTCTTAATTTCTCACAGTCAGATGGAAATGTCAACAGTGAAGAGGCACATGGAACCTCTGTGGAATTCTTACCTTGCCTACTTTGAACACTATAGCATTTGTTTGAATTCTTGTTAAGCTGATCACAGACATCTGTTTTGAAAGCGGGGACAAATTTACATTGTAATTTGCTGGTACAAAATTAGAGTTTTGATAAACTGGCTTTTCAGCATCCAGAGGGATGTCCATTTTCATTTACTGTAATTGTTTCTCAGTCATGTGTAAAGAAAACTAACTTCTCACCGGTCTTGTGGGACACCTGATCAAGGACTGCAGGCTGCTTATGCTTTTATAAGGAAGGTTCACACCACTCAGGATAGATTTGGTTGTGAAGAAAATGGGAGAAAAAGCTTTTACAGTTACTAACGCCTGCAGTCCCGCATCAAAGAACTTTTCATTCCAATTTACTTGTCAAAATTAGCTGCAGTACCATCTTGTGGGATATAATGTCAAGAAGATGCAAAGATCGTTAGAGAAAATTCAATCAATATTTCATTGAATCTGCATAAGAAAGCCACTTAATCCCCCAAAAGCAGGAAGACCTTTTCATGTTGACTGATGTTGTTAGGTTTAGGGTTGGGTTAGGGTTAGGTAACCTTAGTTTTAGAGAGTGGCACCAAATAGCTGTTGATGGGGCCAAAGGAACCCATATCACAACCAAAGACGGTAACAGCAGCGGTCATGGTGACCTTTGTAAACAGTCCAAATGGGATGTTGGTATTAAGTTGGGTTATTGGAAAAGTAAGAAGCTACTGATATGGAGGCGGGAAGGGGAGAATGAAGGACAATTCTGGTTTATTGCAACTTGCCTCAGAGACATTGCTACAACAGAGTCTGATCAGGCAAGAAATAAGCAGCGAAATGCCCAAAATGTTGGTTATAATCCCTAATTGTGCAGGTAAACTGTACGTACCCACAACTGGTGAGTCAAAGTTGACCCAGAAAGTCAGTCTCCAACCTGTCCCAGATAATTATCAGCATCCATGTCAGTATACGACATCTCCATGCATGATCTTCCTGTGCAGATGGATGCCCTTCTGCAACCTGCTGAGTGCAGTGTTGTTATTATTATCAGTGGGAGCGACGGCCTATGACTATGAAACCGAGACCCGAGTCCTACCTCCAGGGGACAAACAAGATCAGATTGGAAAAAGAAAGTAAGATGGAGACGGTGGGGAGATGGGTGAAGGGAAAAGGAAGGAGCAAGAGAGGAAGAAGAGTGGGTAGAGAGAAATGTTATAACTCAGACCTGCTCTCTGGGGTAAGGTCTCTAAATTACAGTGAGATGTGGACAGCTTGTCAATGCCAAGGCTTGAGCCAGAGCTGTGGAGCAACACTACACGCAGCACCCTCTCTTTATATAAGCCCACAGCATCATGGTATAAGTCAGACTACCTACCTTCATATCTATCTATCTATCTATCTATCTTTCTCTCTCTCTCTCTCTCTCTCTCTCTCTCTCTCTCTCTCTCTCTTAGTTATTTAATTCCTTTCTTTGCTGACTCCTGTCTGAAGCCTCTGTGTGTTACCGCCAAAGTATGGCCCTCCATACGTACAGCTACCACCCACAGACATTTACTGAAGCAGAAAATTGGATGGCCCATCCAAATTCCACGCTGGCCACTTTCTTTTTTGCAAAAGAAGCGTTCTCGGTGCATTAGCAGAGGACCTCCTGCCTTGCAGCTTGATAGTTACAGTGACAAGTGGCTTGCATAAGAGTTGACTAGGATGCTTTTACGGTTCACGGAGCCTTCAGCTTAACGATTATCCTCTGCGGCCGTAGTAAAATCAAATGTTTTAATTTGTCTTGAAGAGTCCATAGTGGAATTCTACAAAAACATTACAATGACTGCGTCTTCTTACAAGATCTATTGCAAATGCAACCCTCCGCGCATGGGCTCAGTAGATGCCATTTTTCCCATTGAGGCGGCTTACATTAAATCAATAGGATGACCTGAGTGTAGACATTGTGTATCTACTGCAAATTAAAATGGATATTAGCTTTGGACCAGATATTGTTTATCAGCATTACTCAAGAGGATATTTAAAAACATATTGAGGCTGCGTTGTTGCTCTTATCCTCTGGCTCAGAAAGTTTGTTTTAGAGCTCTGCATAAAGAATAGAAAGGTAACGGGAGTCCCAAAGTATGATCGGAAATTCACTTCCTCAAATGTTACCCTATTTAATCCGAAAAAAAAAGAAAATATCCAAATCCTGTGTCATCAGTAGTGGGTGAAAATGTTTGCTTTATGGTCGGTCACAATTATGACAGGTGGGAGAATGGGTAGACTGAATTAACATATTCATCCTATTTCTCCTATGCAGTGATCACAATTCTACAGGAATAAATGTGCATTGTCATGTATGATTTATTGCACGTTATAAATGTATCATTCATCCACCAAATATAAAATCTTGCTAAACTCTATAGGCGTATGTGTAGGAGGAAAGAAAGCATCTTTTTCATTTTGAGGTATAAAGGAAATGTTGGCAATCTGGGCAGTCACCTAGGTCCAACATACAGGATCTCGACTCAGAGTGAAACTAAAAGTAAGTAGAATGTTTGGTAGAACAAAGTTGAGTAATTGCCAATCGTTACTAGAAAACTTAACGATGATGTGTGCCAAACTACTTTGTCTTATGTTTATGTTAACAAACTTTACCAACCTTTTGTTTGGGAGCTTTGATGCGGCCGTTCCCTTCTCATGGTGCAACCAGGAAGTAAACAGCTCTGGTCATGTGACAATTTACACTAAACGTGACACTGCATTTATTTCATTGAAACCCTTTATTATTCCAATATTTGCTGGAAATGTATTGATAGAACATTCAGTAACATTTTTACGGTCACTGTTGTGCTGTACTATTGAATTAAACTATTGCTAAACACACAGCTTCTATTCAGTGTCTATTCAACTGGCTTGAAGTAACTGGGAACTGAGTTATTACTCTCTTAATCATCGAAGATCATACGGGTAAAGCAAGATTTTATACTTGGCGGATAAATGATCATGTGCGATAAATCATACATGACAATGCACTTTTTTTTTTTTTTTTTTTCCTGTTTGGCTCGCAGCACTGTGGCCGACTACAGCAGAGTTCTCAGAAACTGTCTCTTCTGTTTTGTCGGGTTCTCCAAGAATTGTGTCTTCACTTCCAGTGCATGCGTGTGTTCTGTGTGTAATATCCATTATTTACTAATCATGTGATTGTTGGAGAGAAAAAAAAAAAAAAAGAATCTCCTTGTCCAATGTAGTAAACTGGAGCAAATAATTGGAACACATAATTTAATACATGACTGATTCTGCTGCTGTGTTCAAAAAGACCATCAGGCCCTGCTGTTTTGCTGCAGGTATACATCTCTATTTGTTCAATAATTCAACCACCGAAATGCTTTATTTAGTAGAGCCCCTCAGCTCCATCTAATTCTAATTTCTGCCTTTGGAGCGTGGAGACTGTATTTATAACGGCAAAAGAAAACTCCCCACATCCAGAGTGGTGGTGGTGGTGGTGGTGATGGTGACTCACATCCACACCCCCATGTTTATGGAAAAGACAAAGTGAGAATCGACGAGCCGGTTCCATGCATCTCTGCCAAAATATTCCAGCAGGATTCATGATTTCCAGGCTATCCAGGGAGAAAAAATGGCGGCGGGCTGCGGGCCTGCCGTTTCTTCCGGAGCCAGCCATCAACCAGCTGGAAGACAGTCAATTAGCTTGGCGCCCCCCTCCTCTCAGCACGCTGCTAGTTCCCTAAGTGTCAATCAATGTAGATAGCTGTCAATCACAGAGAGAGTCAATGAGGGAAAAAAAAAAACCTGAAGAATCCCATAATACCCCCGCTGTGGATCAAGGCGGTGTGAACGATTGGAGATGTTGAATCGGCACGTCTGGTCTGAGGCCTGTTGGCTCCTTGCCTCACCCAGCCGCCGCCATTCTGTGCACCCCCCCACCCTCCCTCCCTCCCTCCCTCCCTCCCTCCCTCCCCTCCTCCTCCTTCAACTCCCCGCTGTCTGTTCTCATGCTCATTTACAGTCAGCCTGTGTTGTTTTTATGTGATCCATTTTCTCCAGCCCTGCCACAGGCTTCTGCACTTTCTGTCTGCTTGGTGTCCAGCTCCCTCTGAGTGGAGGAGTTGGAGACTGATACCTGCTGAGTCATGTAAAGCCGCTCCATCACCGGCCTGATGCACCATAAAGGACCACAAAGGACGCCCAGAACCTATAGCTGTCTCTCGGGGAATCGGACTTTGTTGTTTTGACTAACAAGAAAGGACGGGGTAGAAAAATTCAAAGTAGGAAGAGTTGTGAACAGTCTTGCTTCGCAACACTTTTGTTTGAAGAAGTTTTCAGCTTTAGGAAAAAGGATGCGGCAGATGAGAAGCGTTTGATCCTTGGCGAGGTGCAAACTAGGTTTTGTCATGTTAGACACTAATGGAGAAAGTTATGAAACTGACTTTTAACTGAACCGGAAAATGAGAAATATTGCCTTTGTATGCACATTGACAAAAGCTAACTGGAATTAGGCAAAAGAAAATGAATGGACAAGCTTGTTCTTTGCCTACAGAGCTGCTTCACTTTTTAAAAGTACGTCGTTGAACCTTCCTACCTCTGTGCTGCCCAGTTTAACCGTCGCCTTCTATTTCTGGTGAATAGCTCTAAAAGCAGCAATGCTCTTGAGTGAGGGACTTGTTCAGGAGTATACACAGTAAATAGTACAGCTTCCTGGGAAGTGAGGCTGCTATCCATTCACTTCTGCCGCCTACATTTTGTAAGAAACAAAAAAAAGTTGACATGGCATCTGAACCATGTCGTATATTGTGGTAGCATGTAAATTATAGATTGTATCTTCACTTTTGTAGCTTACGTCCTGCTGTGTATGCATACCTCTTTATATTTTGTCCCCTGGGGTGTAATAGTTTAATGTACTCAGTGTTAAGCTGCTTACATAGACATTTTTTTTACATTTATATTTACGTAATATCTACATATGCATTCAGATTAGGTTCACACGGTCAAGCAAACGCACAATCCCCGACCAGTTTGGGTTTGTTTAAAAAATGAATACTATGAGGTAAACTCTCCTGCAAACTCTTCTCTCTACTGGACGGGTGTGTAACTGGGTCCCAGTTGAAATCGCCAGCAAAACTGGAAAAAGTGTCAAACTAAAACCTGACAAAGTGAAAAAAAAAAAAAAGAAAAAAGAAGAGGAGCACACCACCACCAGCAGCATGTGGGACAGCAGTGTCCCCGCTCCCGCCTGGACGTGTAGCATTTCACTTTCTGGCTGTCCCAGGCTTAGTGCAATGTACCCTATTAATAATACATGGTTTCACCCAGTATGTGGCAGGCAGGAGACCGGCATTCACAGTGGAAGGTTATTTTCTCATTGAGGCCATATGGGTGTACACAAAATGTCAGTAGTAGACTCATGTTTCAGTCATTTGTGGTTTACATACAGACAACAGCAGGTGGACAGATATTAAGATAAAGTGCAGTAGAAGGTGGAACCTGCTTTATGTTAGAGTGTATAAATGAAAAAACTCATATTAGTATGCCAATGCTCCTTTTGATCCAACTATAAATCGGTTCCCCCTCTCCTCCCTCAACAACTCATTTTAAAAGAAATAAAGCCCAAATTTCCCAGCACTGCTTCCATCAGGCAATTTTTGGGAAAATATGCAGGGATTTATTCAGCTTAGCCACGACAGAACGTGGCAGGGAATCTAAACAAGCTTAGAGAGGAAGATGGGAGACAGAGGGAGACGAGGAGAGGTGAGGGGGAGGGAGGGGCCGCAGAAGATAGAGGGAAAGCGGCAAACTCGGCCCTAACTCCTTGAAGGATCTGAGCACCCACTCCCCTGGAGAGGGGCTTAGCATCTGCCATACTGTTACACAGGATACACCTGGGGAAAAGGAGCGCCTCGGAGGCCGTGAGCGAGCTGAGTGGCACATTGAGACTCTCCTTGCACAGCAGTGGATACGGGGGGGGGGACCAACGAGAGCCAGGTTCGAGTAGAAGGGTCATTATTATACATGCAAATTGATTGAAAGGTTCACCCAAAACTAGATTTCCCTGCAGAATCCGGCAATTATTTTCACCATCCATGAAAACAACATCTTTTATGATACAGAAAATAGAACATCTCTTTCTATTTCTTCTTGTTAGTAATGGAATTTGATCTTTTTTTTCTTTTTTTAACCAGTTTACAGTCAACTTCTGTATGTGAAACTAAAGAATTGTTAACATTTTGACATGGAAATAAAAAAAACACGGGAAAAAAAAAATTCAAATTGACTAAAAAATGTCTAAAAGTATGTGAGTTTGATGGAAATTTGGGAGTTAAGGATTACTCTGTGCCCTGGAGAGAAGTGCTTATCCCACTCAAAACCCAGACTTTGACTAAGAGGCAAGAGTACAGTGACAAATTTAATTTGTAATTGGTTAGAAGCCAGAGGATCAGTTTAAAAATGTAGTCTACACGTTTCAGGTTAGTAAATGATACTGGTGATGTGGAATCTGCCCGCAGCGACCGTGTTGTTAGAATATTTCTCGGGCAGGTGAGGAAGGGAGACGTTCCGTATGCAAGCACGATTTACCAGGGGGCTCGTTAGATGCACATCAAGTCTAAGCCTGTCATAGCCGAGCGGTGTACACCTCTGCGGCGCAAGAGGCCCGGGGCCTATGCTGTTCACCTCACACCTCGCTAATGGCCATCTGTGGTCATTATAGCCCTGCGATGAGTCATACCCACGCTTCTGAATGCAGCCACTGCTCCTCCAGGGGCCACCGCTGTGGGTTACTCTGCAACTCTACCGCCACCGCCGCAGCAGCTGCCGCCGCCGCCACCGCCGCTTGTTGTTGTTTCTTACTGTGGCTGTTGTTATTGATGTTTATTCTATCATTCTATCCCCTCAAACACACCACACTGACCCACCAGTGCGCCTGCAGTCATGCAAGGCATTGTTTATCTGCCAAGAAAGATGGGTGAGATACAAGCACGCACACACACACATACACACACACACATACACACACACACGTCCACATACCAAACATGGACTCTCTAATGGAGGATCCTCTCACGCTGTTTCTCCTCACAGAGTATATCCTTTTCATTCTGGTTCAATCCCCCGCTCTTACTCCACATCTCTCCTACTCAGCTCCTTCAATCTCTCTCTGTCTCTCTGCCCTCTCACTAGTATATCAGCCAGTGTCTGGGCCCTGCTGTGGATTAGATCACTGTGGGTAAACCCATAGTGGTGTTCCATCAGGCCTGAGAATGGTGGGCCGTTTCATCAAAAAACTCATTCCTCATGTGAGAACTAATGCACTGTAGGCGAAGTCCCGACTGTGCCAGGGCCAGGATATGTGGATTCAGCTACTGCTGCCCCCAGATAAAACCCCAGCAGGAAAATAAAAAAGTACAACCCATAAATGGATGCAGGGGGAAAATTCATCGGCCTGCAGCCCGGGCCAATGGCGACTTTATCTGTTTGTGTGCAGGGGCGGACAGCTACATTTCCACAATGTCTACACGGCCTCTGCTGTGTGAGCACGCATTTATATGAGTGTTTTTCAGTGTGTGTGTTGTGCGCATGGACGATAGCGTCCAATCACGTCTCAATATCAGTGCGTGTACATGCATTTTCTTTTTTTTTTTCATCAAAGTTTGGGTTTAATCAGTTTTGCCGCACGGGTTGATGAGGTTACGGAAGGGTGCCGTGTATTTCCTCCTCCTCCCCACTAGTGGGCGGCTCCCAGCAGGTTTTCAGCAAACTATAAAATCCAGCTGCCTCCCCGTGGCTTCAGTAATTACACCACCCATCAGGACGAGGAGTGAAGACGAATACCAATGAGTGAAGAGAGTGAGGACAACAAAGCTGCCACAACAGCATGGGCTCTGATTTATATGTACGTGGACAAAGCTTCGTCATCAGCAAGGAGCCAATTCCAAAGGATGAAACCACTCACAGCCAATGGAATATAACAGCTATTCCATACAAATGCAATTACACACTGTTCAGCTGTGGGAGGTGGGCAAGGCAAAAGAACCCCGTGAGGAGAAAACTGGATGTCAAATTAAATTTGACAGACAGGACTATTCTTTTATCTCATTTACTCTGCACAGATTTCTCATTCCAGCTCCCAAAACTGACAATTGTGGCATGTGGCCAATTTTTGGCAGTTGAGAACACGGACAGACGTTGCATGCAGGGTGACTGCGAGGATACATTCTGTCATTCATTTCGGTTCAGAGGGGAACTATCTTCTGTTTCACGGGGAGGGGTGGAGGAGTAGAACAAGCCACAGGAAAATGATGATGCAGCAATCATACAGAACGTCCACCTGGCTCTGCCGACGTTAAGCGCCAAGGCCTTTGGGGAGAGTGAAAGACCCATCTGAAGAACTCTTAGACAGGCCATTATCTGGACCCCGTTTCCTTAACCTTCAGGGCAGAGCAGTGACATCTCCACCCCAAGGTGAGATGAGAAGATAGAAATAAACAGAGAGAAATCTGCATCCGTCCCTGGCGGAGGCTGAACAGAGAACAGGTCCTGTGTTTTCATTGAGAAATGGCTGCGGAGAGAGAGCGAGTGGGCATTGTGCCTCACTCTATCATCCAAACAACAGTATCTCTCTCAGGGAGTCCATCCGCTTCCAAACCACCCCTACTGGCTTTGGCTGCGGACGGATCAGCCAAGCCTTCTTGCCCGTAGCCGCCAAACACAGAATTATCCATTTCTTGCTTGCTCTCCCCCTCATTTCCTTCCCTAACTTCCCCCTACTCTATCTCCCTCCTTCAGTGGAATGAAGCCACTGACAGGCAGATGGGCAGATGGGGATCGACAGCGTTCCCCAGGCCGAAAGCTAATTGGGAGAGACTGGAAAAGGATTTGGCGTTGCTGAATGGTCCTGACATGATGGGAAAATCAATGCACACTTCCAGTGTATTTGCATCGCGCTGAACTGAGGGACCGCAGCCTAATGCTGTCTCTGCTGGGAGTCATGAAGAGTTTTGTTTGAACTGTGACCCTCCATCTGACAACTCAGCTCAAGACTGATTGAATTGAGCATGCCTGGGCTGTGTATGAATCAGAGAGGTGATACACCCGGCGTGTTTGTGCATATCTCTGGACAGCCAAGCGCAGGCATTTACTATACTTACTGTCAGTTCGACTGTTGGATATCTCAATACCAACCATGAAAAAATAACTACAATTACAATTAATCATTTTGACCGTATGCACATTAAGCATGAACCAGATTTTAGACAAACTCGCATATACATTTTTTTTTTTATCTATATAAAATTTAGAAGGGAAGTTAGGAGAAGTTAATTCATGTAATTGAGTCAATGCACTAAAAGTATATTTACAATATTTACATAAGTTTAAATATTTACCAGCAGCTTAAAGATGTTTTTCAGGTGTTTATTTTATTTCATCTACCTCATATCTAAAGGACCGCACATAGCTGGGATAGGTGGTTGGCTCAGCAAGCACAACAGCGTGCACTGAACTGAATTCATAGTAGTCCCTTGATTGGCATTAAGCTCTGCATGTACTCAATATAAAATTTGCATAATTTCAGTGAAAAATCAGTGCATGTAATTATGTTCGTAAAAGAAACAGATCAGCATGGACGTCTGAAGCCCATACAATCAATGCAGCGACATTCTTTCAAATAGAAATCCATGCACGTATTGATTAAAAGAGAAACTGATCAAGAAAGTGGCAACAACAAAAAAAAAAGAGAAAAAAAAGAAAGAAAATTAACTGATTGATTTTGGGAATGACTAATGTTTTGGCCTACTTTGAGCCTGGACTTGATTGCTGTAGAAAAAAAAAACTAACTTCTAAAGTTTCTTGGCAGAGAATATCAGAGATTTCTGCCTTTAACTGAAAACACCAAGAAAATTTCTGCGATGTTTTTACAGAGCAGTATGTTGACGTCCTGACATGAACAAATCAAATTTGTGGTACTAGAGTTTAGAGACACTTAAAAGAAGAGGACAGGATTTGCATGATTATAAAAATTGCCTTTGTCAGAATGCTAAAGATAATCTGTGGTCAAGATTTGGATCACAGATGATTAATAATATGTGGCACAGATGGGAATCAATATGTAGCATATGTGCTTAGCCTCAATTCTCCATTTGTCCCGACCATCGTGTTTTCTGCAACGACTGCAAACTCAAAACGTCTCCGCGGAGGCATGAGACGTCATTCATCACTGGTTTCATACCATTAAATTCACCGTGATTCGATTGCCTCACTGACATTTAGAAATGTTATTTACTATGGAAAGTAAATATATATGTGATATCCAAGAAATGATTGAAACACAATATATTGATATACCGCATAATAATCTGCTTCACTGAAGGTGAAATGGACCTCGATTATAACCGTTGCCCAAAGTAAATACATCTGGAAAGCAGCGCAGTGCTACAGTAGGTCTGTCACTACCTTGGGAAAGTGACTCAATGCCAGGAGGGGGAGGGGAATG
Source organism: Seriola aureovittata (assembly GCF_021018895.1). NCBI lineage: Eukaryota > Metazoa > Chordata > Actinopteri > Carangiformes > Carangidae > Seriola > Seriola aureovittata. The sequence goes on along the minus strand of NC_079381.1, from coordinate 7,288,764 downwards.
GGTGGGGGTGGGGGTGGGGGTGGCGGGAGCTAGAATCTGTGCTCCAGAAAAAAAAAAAAAAAGCCCACCTGCCGCTCCCAAAATGAGAGATGGTGGAACATAACGTAAACGTACTGCCTTAAAATCAGCGAGCCTACAGGGGACTGTCTCTCCCTGCATGGAACAGATTGGCCTCATCATTTTCCAACTGCGTGACAATAGAAAAGTGGCCTCTGATTCTGCTCGAACTCATTTCTTCTTTCCACATCAGGTCTGATTCTGCTCAAAGCCAACAATGCCTCAGCAATACGAACCGCAAAAAAAAAAACAAAAAAAAAAACACTTTTGTATAGTGTTTTATGTCACATCTCATCTGACTCAATGCCATCAGATTCCTCTTATTAGGAAAGTGTTGATTCAAGAAAATGACAAAAGAAAACAGATTTTTATCTTTGTTCTGCCATTTTTAACTGTAGTATTGTCCCGGCCTGCAGATAGCTTCTTGTTTTTATCTGCTGAGGCTTTGAGATATCCCAATCTCACTCAATGGAGTGTAAATAGCAGCACTTAAAATTACATAAAAATAAACTCAACATTATTGTGTCTTTCTACGAACAATATCCAGGCTGCTCTGATCGCTGCGATGAGTTTTTTTACCGGGACACACTGGGACTGGGATACAAACCTGAGTCACCTTCATTATGTTTGGTTTTGCAGCATTAAATCTCCGAGATGGATATCTCAGACACAGGTAAGACTATCAGCACGTCCAGATACCACACAAAATACACTGCCTGGCCAAAAAAAAAGTCGCCACCAAAAAAAAAAGTTCACACACTCTAATATTTCGTTGGACCGCCTTTAGCTTTGATTACAGCACGCATTCGCTGTGGCATTGTTTCGATAAGCTTCTGCAATGTCACAAGATTTATTTCCATCCAGTGTTGCATTAATTTTTCACCAAGATCTTGCATTGATGATGGTAGAGTCTGACCGCTGCGCAAAGCCTTCTCCAGCACATCCCAAAGATTCTCAATGGGGTTAAAGTCTGGACTCTGTGGTGGCCAATCCATGTGTGAAAATGATGTCTCATGTTCCCTGAACCACTCTTTCACAATTTGAGCCCGGTGAATCCTGGCATTGTCATCTTGGAATATGCCCGTGCCATCAGGGAAGAAAAAATCCATTGATGGAATAACCTGGTCATTCAGTATATTCAGGTAGTCAGCTGACCTCATTCTTTGAGCACATACTGTTGCTGAACCTAGACCTGACCAACTGCAGCAACCCCAGATCATAGCACTGCCCCCACAGGCTTGTACAGTAGGCACTAGGCATGATGGGTGCATCACTTCACCTGCCTCTCTTCTTACCCTGATGCGCCCATCACTCTGGAACAGGGTAAATCTGGACTCATCTGACCACATGACCTTCTTCCATTGCTCCAGAGTCCAATCTTTATGCTCCCTAGCAAATTGAAGCCTTTTTTTCCGGTTAGCCTCACTGATTAATGGTTTTCTTAAGGCTGCACAGCTGTTCAGTCCCAATCCCTTGAGTTCCCTTCGCATTGTGCGTGTGGAAATGCTCTTACTGTCACTATTAAACATAGCCCTGAGTTCTACTGTTGTTTTTCTTCGATTTGATTTCACCAAACGTTTAAGTGATCGCCGATCACGATCATTCAGGATTTTTTTCCGGCCACATTTATTCCTCGTAGACGATGGGTCCCCACTATCCTTCCAGTTTTTAATAATGCGTTGGACAGTTCTTAATCCAATTTTAGTGGTTTCTGCAATCTCCTTAGATGTTTTCTCTGCTTGATGCATGCCAATGATTTGACCCTTCTCAAACAGACTAACATCTTTTCCACGACCACGGGATGTGTCTTTCGACATGGTTGTTTAAGCAATGAGAGGCAACTCATTGCACCAGTTGGGGATAAATAACTTGTTGCCAGCTGAAAGATAATCGCCCATGCAGTAATTATCCAATAGGAGGCTCGTACCTATTTGCTTAGTTAAATCCAGGTGGCGACTTTTTTTTTGGCCAGGCAGTGTAAGTTAAGTGGAGACATCTCTTTTTTTTTTTTTGGGGGGGGGGGGGGGGGGGGGGGATTTGGGTGAAGCAGCCCTTCATACTCACACTCGCTGCAATAATAACTATGAGCTCGAGATTTAGGATGTTTTTTTTTTTTTCTGCAACACTTATTAAACCACTCGGATGAACGGAATCACTGCTGTGTGTCAGTATGCAGCGGCGCCTTATCCTGGATCACAGCGCTGATACATTTCATCCTGGGGATTTCATGGATAGCACAGGAAACGTCCTAAACCCAATGGGTTGTTGTTATCTTTATAGACTGCCTTGGGATCTTAACCTTTTGCACTCTTTGTTCTGTTGGACAAAGTGGAATCTCCAGCACGTCTTTTCCCAGCTCTTATCACAACACACTTGGCAAAAAAAAAAACTCAGAGTGTCTGATAATGTAAGAATGACAACTTGATTGTTTTGTCTTTGGCCAAGATGTTAAACACAGATGTAAGACATTAGCGGCACGACAGACTATAAATTAACTCTCACTGCCAGTGTTTGATGCCGAACAAGCAGAGTAACGATCAAAAGGCGCAGCTTGATTTGAGCAGAATTAAGCAGCAGCATGGAGAAAGAGATCTGAAGAGCAAAGGGACAATGAAGAGAGAGCGAGAGGCAACATCCCTCACAGCGTGAACGGGAAAAAAAAAAAAGAAATGTTCCTCTCATTTATGTTCTGTGGAGGAGTAGCACATCCCTGCTTAAAGACCTTAACCCATGCAACAGCTCAACACAAATCAGAAAGAAGAGGGGGAAAAAAAAAAAAATCCTGGTTGTCATGGAAACATTGTCTGTCCTGGTGACATTGCCCTCATTGTGACAAGCGCTTCTTTTACGACGACAGGTGAAATGAAAAACAGCCAATTCTCATTCTCTACCAGTCAGCCATTATATATGAACCGAACCGTGCCCCACCCCACCCCACCCCACCCCTCCCTCCCTCCCTCTATCTCTCATCCATCTCCCATCTTTTATTCACTGCTCCCATCTTGGGAAGACAAACCTCCACGTCTCTCAAAGACAGTCCAACGCAAAACTCAGAGAAAGTTGTTTATAGTGCGCACACGGCTTCCTCCTCCTGGGGTTCTGGTGTCCCAGAAAGCCTTGCAAATGCGGTGGGAGATTAGCTCTCTGAAATCCCCACACCCCCTCCCGGCCCCGCCCTCCCGAAATACTGAAGAATTGCATGCTAATGTGCGAATGCTTCTCATCATTTGACACTTTTTGAAGGGGGAAACACTGAAATGCCCCAGAGGTATATGGAGAGCAGCGCTCAGGCTGACAGGTGAAGATGGTAACAGATGTGTGGGTTTTTACATTTACTGACATTTTATACTGTATCTGTGCTCTTTGGTTATACAGTACATGTGTGTGTGTGTGTGTGTGTTCTTTGAGTGCGTGTGTGCAAATGCGAGTAAATGCAGCAACGCTGACAACAAACACAAACACACACACACACACACACACACACACACAAAAAAAAATTAATAAAGAAGGAATATGAAGTAAGAAAGCCTGTGTGACTGTAAAATTGCAAATCATCTCGCACCCAAATAGTTTCAATATGTTTTGAGGAATTTTAACTTCATAATAAGCACAGAGGAAAACAAATCACGGATTCGCGAGCAGGGACGCCGGATTCTTCTCAAGTGAAAGAGGCGCAGCTGTCTGTTCTCCACCGGATTCAGCTGTTGCACATCTGAAACCGGATTTGAAAGGGACTGTGACAGGTAGAAATAATCGCATCACACCTTACGAAAGCGACTGTTCCGAGACGTTCGGGAACACGGACAAACTCTGAAAAACGTGCGCTCTCTCTCTCTCTCTCTCTGCTTAAAAAGTGTCGGGTGGGATCAATAACTTTAATTAGCAGCAGATGCCTCGGAGGCATTCTCTTTCCCCTTTTTTTTTTCCCTGTGGAGTATGTTGATAAATCTGTGCTGTGTCAGTCATGAAGTGCTTCTACGGTTCACTCTCTGCCTCGCCGAAACAATTTGGCGGGTTTTCATTATTCTCTGATAGGGTAACTCAGATTTCACACAGGACTCGGTACTTTGACTCCTCACTCACGGCACGGGTGAAGCATTAAAATTAGTCGCACCAGCAGCGATATAGGAGTATGAGTGTGGTAATTACAGAGTACAGATTATATATCACTGCTAAGAAGAACCGGAGTTGATATAATTATTGTATTAAGTGTCTCTCTTTTAGAAAGGAAGTGAATCCTGTTGACCCTGCAGAGGTGTGTGATTGCTTGGTCAAGATCTTGAAGGGAGAGTATGGTCCTGAATGGTGTAACAGGCATTATACAGATCAAGCCTTAAGTGGATCAGTTCATTCAGGAAAGCCCACTGCTAGTCACGGCAAGGGAAGTGTTTACTGCTCAAGTGTCTGCTTGTGGGTATTAACCAAACCACATACAGAAAGTAGGCCATGCAAATGATGCCGAGGAGGCCCTGGGAAAGAGAGAGCTATAGAAATAAAGACACAGATAGAACCAAAAAACCCACACTGAGGAAATGGGCCATACTGAAGAGGCCGAATTTTTGTTTTTTGTTTTTTCTTTGCACCAAAAAAAAAAAAAAATTCTGTTATTCACAAAGAGGAGATTCAAAGCGAGTGATTCACAGTGTCAAAGAAACAAGAAATGTGGGAGAAAGAAACAGTAAACTGGAGCAGACTAAACAGATTTATGCTCGGTGCTCAGGGACTGTGATGGGTAAGTGTGCAGACTGCAGTGTAGTGGTGAGTCACTATATACACCAGTTAGAGTGCAGAACCTTGAAAGCTCCCCAGATCTCAGACCCACACAGCCTTGGAGTAACCTGGGATTACAGGCAGGGGTAAGGAGTTAGAGACACACTCGGCGAGGCGTTACACAGAAAGTTAACAACGCTGACTTGTGTTTTGGCCGCATTCTTTTTCTTTAGAGGAAGCACCTCGATGCGTGGGTTTTCCTGGAGCTTACACTAAAATACACTGCTGAAAATGTTCACATCTCAATCTTAAACCTTTAAGTTTCCAGCTGAAATCTAAAAAAATACCATCTGAAATAACCTGAGAGATTTTTTTTAGATTTTTTTTTATCTCATCTGGAACCAAGTTCACCGCGAAATGCCACCAAAGCCTCATATAATATGGTGAAGGCAATCGCGACTAAGGTTTGACATTTGAAGCATTATTACAGGGTGGGAGCATGGAGAAAAGGGGATTTTTACCTTGTGGAGTGTAAAAGACAACTTCACCTCAACCCTCCCTTGGTCTCTATTTCAGACTGTTTCCTCCCCCGATGGAAATAAGAGGTCAGAAATAAAAAAAAAGGGTGACGAGGAAAGACAGAGAGAGAAAGAAAAAAAAACTGGCAAGTGTTCTGTGGAAATGCAGCGGGGATACAAGATGACCTTGATACACAAATAGCCCATCTTTACAGGCAAAAAAAAAAACGGAGAAAGATGAAAAATCCCCCCTTAAGATATTTATCACATTATGGTCCACTGAAAGTAAGGCAGATCTTTTTCAGGTAATTATCATCTATTTTATTCTGGCATATTTTTTTTAACAGCTATTCTATAAACCTGATGGATTGCAGGTGGAGACCTGACTCATAAGCTACATATACACATTTAAAGCCATAAATTAATTCTTCCCTAATATGCTGGATTTGAGATTAGTTTCTGAGCTTTTAGTTCTAGTTTTGTTTTCAATAAAAACTTGGATGAAAGCAGGTAAAAATGTTAGCGAGATGGGCATTTAGCCAGTGGTAGTGTGGGTAATGTGCATTGCTTAAAGGAGTTGTCTGACATTTTGGGAAATAAGGTCATTCACTTACTCGCCGAGGGTTAGATGAGAGACCACTCCCACGCCTTTATGGAAAATATGTAGCTGCTGTTAGCTGCACGTTCTTCACCTGCTTGTTGCTAACTTTATCTGTGTTACATTTTTGTGTGAGTAAAAAAAAAAAAAAAAAAAACAGCTTCCTGTTAAAGCACTGAGACAAAACAATAGATCTTCTGTAAAACCAAAACAATGACCTAAAAGAGGCTAAAAGTATCCATGGAGCTGCAGAATTACTGGTCATATTCCACAAGTTTGTCATGACATTACTTGTTGTTGTATGATCCAATCAAAATAGAAAAAAGAAAAAGCTGGTAATTACAGCTTTAATATGCAGGACCTCAAAATAAACAGCATTCCCACTGCAAATAAATGGTTAAAAGCACGTTCTTTAAAAATATTTTCTATTCTAACCTTCATTCAGTTACATTTCCTTCGCTACAATATCAATCTCTACATCTGAAGTGGAGTATATTACCTTTCCCACAAGAAAGACAAGCAAACCCTGATGAGTTAATCATGCAGCTCATTATGAAGCCAGCATGGTGCATGAGAATGTCAACAGTTAGTCTTGATCAGTATTCACAGTGCAGTCGTTTTGAATGGCCATGGCCACTGGTGGAATAACTGCCTCATTATTCTGGGCACAGAGTGAGTGGGCTGGGCCTCAGTGTTGCACAGCGTCATTAAAGTCAGCATCTTTGAGCATAACAGGCTTGGCCCCGCTTACAGCTACTGCCATGGCCTGTTATCCCGCCATGCTGGAGGGATGCATCCAGTGTTCTCCTGTGCCAGTGTTTGCAGATTTCTGCCATGATCTGCACGCAGGAGATGCAGCGCTCGGGGCGTCGTGCCATCCAGCCGCACAGTGACCACCTGCATTGTGAGACACACCGTATATCTCTAAAGACAATGCAGTGCAGGCAATCTCTGCCGCCTACAGCTGGGCTTTTGTCTGGTCCTCTAGTGGCAACCGAGGCAAGCGCACAGACAACCGTAGCTTTGCCTAAGCTGCCCTCTGAAGCCGCATGTGCTTGTTTATCACCTCGGAACATATTGTCACCATTCGGTCAAGCCTGGAAAGATGGCAAACCAGACAGAGCGGGAGAGAAAGGGAGAAAGTCACCGAGAAATATAGATGGAGGGAAAGAAGAGGGAGCATATGAGAGAGACAGGGAGAAGCAGAGGAGGGAAAAGGAGCATTAGAAGATTGGCGAGTGCGTCATGGACGGGAGAGAGACTAATTAAGGAAGGCTGGATTAATTAGGCTTCCAGTCTGCCTGCCTCTCATACTCCCACTGAGCTTCATGCCAGTACAGGCCCCAAACCGACTCCCAAAAGCCAGCCCATCTATTGTTCCACAGATTTTCCATTCATTCATTGGAATGTGTGTTTTCACTATCAATGCGGGCCACCGTGAGGTTTAAAGCTGCGCTGCATATTCACTAAATTACAGTAAACACCTAAACAGGACAGACATAACCTTACACAGATAAGACTCTGCTTGCGGGAAATTTACCGTGAGCCACATTTGGTCAATGATGCTTAAATTTGCAGTGAGGTGAAATATCCTTTAGTTGAGGGACCTGGCCTTTACTTTGTAAGGCTACCTGCTCAGGTTGTGTTGTGCTCAGTAAATTTTAAAAAGGATAACTTCCCAATGCAGTTAAAAAAAAAACATCTTGTTCGACATTTGAATAATTCAAGAAAGTTTGACTGTGAATAAATGAGATTTGTGTATTGGTTTTTCTTTTTCTTTTGAGCTTTTCAAAAGAAAATAAAACTTACATGAGTTATTTCCAAACAAAAAATGACTTTGGGGTTTTCGCATTCAGCATGAATGAACTCCAAATTAATTCATAATGGGTGTTTATTTAAAATCTTGACACAATGCAAAAGAGAAAAAGCTGGCGATCTCCACCCAGCCTTCTCAAATTACACTGTCACCTTTGTTTCTCCTCCCATTCTCCCGTTTGTTGCCCCGAGTAAATTAATTCAGCACCAGTCCATCATGATGCAGAGGCTAAAGTAGGTTAAGAGGGTTCTCAGTCTTGGGCAGATACAATGAAGCTTCACCGCCACATTGAAGACGATCCGCTCAATGGCTCTTCCCTTCTTCTGCAAGATCAAAACGGAGTGAAAAGGGCTCAGCAGATGAGATGAGAGATCAGCATCTTCATTTCAGTCTCAACAAAAACAGCCGAAGAAACAAGTGCCCCCTTTACCCAGTGTTCAAATTAGGCAGGGAGCTCAGCTGCCACAGAGGAGACGGGAGACCCAAGGAAATCAATATGAGAATTACATGGGCATGGATCAGTGGGGTGAAGTTGTAGAAGTGATAATTAATTAACTATTAATCACATTAATAGCAACAATTCTACTCATGTAATGGTGCATATTTAGAGATATGAATACAATTAAGCTCTACTCGTCCAATATAAGGAACGTACTGTAAGTTGCTATTCCCTACTGGGCTTGTATTGTATTGTTGTTATATACGCTACATATTTTATATAGTTTGGATAGAGGCGGAGTTGTTGGTTCTACTTGGTTGGTTCTTAAGTCCAAAGCAAATAATTCCCCTATAAAGTCTCCACCTCTGCTGTTCATGACACAGCCCCCCCCCCCCCAGCCAGAATGTAATTCAAACCTGCCTTTAGCTCTCCTTCATCTAATATCCTTGGCCTCGTCCAGGGTGGAATATGATGGGATGAATATTTATTGTGGGTCCCGGCTTTGATGGGCCGCACTGAAAGATTGGAGAAAAACAAAGTGGGAAAAAGCTGGTATCACCATTTCTGGCCTGACTGACGCTCCAGCTCGCAGCGAGTAATTCATTCTGAGAGGAGGCACAAGTGCCCCTGCTCTGTCTCTCAGCACAAGTTTATGATAATCCTAATAAATTATGATGCGCTGCACAGACATTAAAAACTCTGATTGGCACTAAATCAAACAGGCTGTGCCTCTCAGGTCAGAGAGAGCTGAGAGAGTGACTGTGTGTGCTCTTCTCTGCGCTCCCTTCCAACTATCAATTTCTCTCTGTCCCCAAATCCTACATTACTGCAGGTCCACCTACCCATTTCTGCCTCTCTCCTCTCCTTTTGTCTACTGTAATTTTCCATTCCTTTTTCGGTGCCCTTTCCATACCGCGCCTTTCTTTGAAGCAGACTTGATAAATTTAGGTGACAGCATAAACTTGAGAAAAAAAAAAAAAAGTCTTGAGATATAAAGTTAAGTCCTCAGTACTGTGGGAGAATGTGTCATTGTATCTTTCCAGTATTTCTCATGATCCCCTGCATTGTTCTGTAGTCATGTGGATCCCATTTGCAGGTGATTTAATTCAAATGAATGGATAACCAGATTGGCACCCACCGTTTTAATCTTACCCAAGCACTCATGTGCACTGTGCAGATTATTTCACCTTCATCAACTCTAGCGGTCATAGGTCCGAGACATCAATTTGTTAACCCAAATCTGGTTAGTCTGATGTTGATTACTGCCCTGCACTGGCCCTTATTATGAAGAAATCGAAAAACACTCAACCTGCCTTGATTAAAAAGGCAAAAAATAAAAAAATAAAAATCTGCTTAACTGTTTAAAGTTGATCTCTTTAGAAAAATATGTGAATGCAGAATTTCATTATCATGGGTCAAATGCACATCTACTTTATTAATGGTTCTCTGCACTGAAAATGGCACACGCTGTTAAAGGCTGGAATCTGTGTCGAGCTCCAATGTGTCTAAAGAATAGACACATTGGAGCTCGGTTAAGTCACATGAGAGAAGCTGCATTGTCAAATCAGACATGCATTTGCCGCAGAAGTGAAGTTTAATCGATCAAAATAGAGGTGAAGGAGAATTGCTGAGCTGATTAAAATTTTCTATTTGCATTGATTGTGATGCACTTTGGAATACGTCCCATTTTAAATGTCCATGTTACAAAAAAGCATCTCCTCCCACTTGGGTGAGAGCATCCCAGTAAATCATATTCCCTGATGAATGTTTTAATGTTGGGGGTAGTGACCCCATCCATTCGCAGACAGACTGCTTGTTAATGGTTATAATCAGTGGCAAAATAGCACTGGGGATCATATCTCAAAGGCTGCATCAGGTAAGATGAATGAATGAAGCATCAGACACACTGCAGATGAAAAAGGCAGTTTGATGATGGTGTCACCTACTGGATCCACCTTAAACATTAGATGAAGGCAAGATAGGTTCGAGAACAGCTGGGACATGGAAAAAAAATGAAAGTAGAACTAGGTGCAATTAGAGATGCAGCTAATGATTATTTTTTACTATTGATTAATCTGACATTTTCCAGTCAACACAAAATATTCAATTTCCAATGATGTCAACTGAGAAATGCAGCAAATCGTCACATTTTAGAAGATAAAACAGTCACAAAGAAGCTGGAAGTATTTTTTGTATCAAAATCACCAATAATGAGCAGTACTAGAACATCAGTGCAGCAGAAAGAAGATGTATAACTGCCCTTTAAGAACCCTGAAAACACATCCACTCTTTCACTGCACAAGTCATTACAAGGGTAGCAGGAGGGAACAAGTAGTTCAATATTATAATTATATATCATTTTAGTGTATTTGCACTAAACTCCATAAACCTCTCAGATCGTGCAAGGTTCACTGGTAATTACTAAAAGAAGATAGATAGCTAAAAGAAGTAGCTTTTAAAGGGGATACTACAAAATTCTTTCTGCCGCTGAACGTGGTTTCTTGCCTGGTGGTGATTGTCGACCATGATTGCAAGACAAGATGCTATAATACGCACCCTGAGTTACGCTATGTCTTTGGGGCAGATTTGAAGCTACTGTGAGTCGCTTTCAGAAACTGACAGGGCTAGCTGGTTAGCATGCTAACTTCAGTAAAAGAAAAGACAAGAGTTAACACCGGCATTTCTCTCCACCGCAGGAGACAGCTCATGACGAGTAAAGGAATCAAGTTTGATGCTGAACTCACCACGTTTCTTCAAGACTGGTAACAATGCTAACGTTGGCTATGTAGCAATACCAAAACTTATAAATAGTTCCTTTAAGGAAGATGTACTGCAACATTACAAAATAAATGAATAAAGGTCAAAATTGATGCAGACATCTTTTCAATTTGCTTTACAAAACCTGGTGCCTACATTACCCACGATGCATCTCAACTGCTGACAATTCAGTCAGAGATTTGGCCTTAAACCACACATAAGGAATGGGTTGCAGAGAATGGTAAATTCATGTCTTTCTAACTCCAAACAGCCAAGCTTTTATTTTCAAACCTCAACCCCAACTGACCCTGAAGTTATAATACTTGAAGCGATTTATCAGACAAGCCTTTCCCGTATGCACTGGTACTTCCCAAGACCTGTAAACTAAACTAACTAAATATGATGAGGTGAATAGTGACATTCCTAATCACTTCAATCAGTCAATTTTTATCCAATCTCGAGTCCTCGCCTCGTACTGGGCCCCTGTGCCAAAATCTAAATGTAATACCTGGTCCCAGGCTTACCTGGTACACATTCTTAAATAAATGTGTGTTCAATCAAATTACCACAGACTAATTAAGACACAGTAAACCTGTGACAGGTGGTTTTCCCGCTCAGGAGCAGTTGGTTGTAATCTGTTATGTCCAATGTTCTTTATGAGCAATTTAAGGCACATTTCCCAGATGTTTTTTCTCACTGCTAACACATTTCTGTACACTGTATATGTAAGTGTACCAATAGCCCTTAACTGGGCAGGAAATATGTGCTGTTTTTAGGGCATAAAACTGTAGTGAGATGCCTAGTCCCAGGGTAAAAATTCAACCACTGCTGCAAAGCTGGAAGAATTTTGAGATAGCCTGACCTAAAGGGAGAAAAAAGGGAGAGAAGGCTGCTCCAACTGTCCATGACATTCTCTGTGGCCTTGTGCATAACCATTCCCCCTGACACCCCAAATACCAGTTTGATTAATTACGATTGGTACAAGCTGAAAGGCGGTGAATAATTATTCTTTAAAAGGCAACAAGATACACAATGCACAGAATGTTAGAAAAACAGGAGGCTCATAAACAGAGTCAAAACAATGAAAATTCTGATCTTATTATAATCATTTTATAAGGATTTTGAAATGTTAAGCAAAACATGTCAAAATTTATGACAGACACGAGACTCAGGGGGGTTTGCCGTCTTCCTCATTTCATCATTTTATGATCATCATTAGCTGTGATGTTTTCCGCGTACAGAGAGGGGTCCTGCTCCCTAAGTAGGCTCACTAGCTTCATGGCACAATCAATCCCCAACGTATCCATTGTCAGTTTTGTCAATACAGGGCTTTTATTACCTTGCTAATCCAATCAATAAGAGGGACCATTATATTTTACTGTGAAAGATGGACTCCAAATATATGACATTTGCTACATGGAGCGTGTTGCATCGTGGGGCAGATATAGCTTGAGTATGTGTATTGGAGAGCGATGATGGTGTAGCCACTTGTTCTCCCCTTCTCCTCCACAAATGTCTTGGGATGCCGTTCTTGTTTGTGTTGGATCACCTTGCATGAAAAAAATAAAATAAAAGTGGACCACAGGCCAGGGTTCGTTCTAAGAACATGTGTTTGTATTATGTGTTTTTTGCAGCTTGGATATGTGAGGCTGGAATACTAAAGTGAGGCAGTGGGACAACAGAAGTCATCAATCATGAGGGGTCTACATTTTTTCCTGCAGTGGAAGGCAACCTGCATCGGGCTGATGCAGTCAGGCCACAGAGTGGGATGCTGTAGGTTGGCAGAGACAGGTAATTAACTAAAAATAATATGTGCTTGACACAGCAGAGAAAAGGGCTTGAAAAGGAACAGGAGACACAGTGGAATGAAACCTCCGAGAATAGCCCAGCTGGGGAGATGAAGGTTACTTTGTATGCCAGCATGAGTGGATGCAGCACATGCAGCCGGCCTGCTCCGACACCTACACGCTGTAGAAGGATCAAACTTGAGGGCTATGGGAAATTTCATTGGATTTTCAGCATCAATGTATTTCACTTACCCACACCCCTTCTTGTGAGTTCTTTATATATTCAACATAAAAGACTGGCAGCACATCACAGCAGCATCGGAAATTTGATATCTGATTGGTTTTGCTGCTGCGCTTTGATTCTTGCCGGACTCATGTGAAATGTAGAAGTGTTAGGAACCTGATGTACGTACACATTGATTTAGACAATGTATGTCAAATTTCTGTTTGAATGGAATTTGAAACTGAGAGAAGCTAAATTGTGTGTGCATGATTCGAATTCCTGAATGAAAGCTGAGAGAAGCCTCACAAGTTACTGTCACTAACAAACCTCGTAACAAGCGAAAACACATTTGAGTTTAGACCTCCAAACTATAAAGACTACAACTGCACTCTGACTATGTGGCCCATGAAGCTGGAAGAAAGATGTCGAATGCGATTGTTTTCATTAGACTGTGTCCCCCTGTAGTTTTCAATATTGATGTGATCATGCAGAACAAATCTCATATGGTAGAAAGTGAAGTTTTTTTGATTAGAAAGCAGGTCTAGGTCTATATTAATACAGTGAAAGAATCAAAGCACTCAGTCCACAGAGAAATGCACACAGCCTGTACTCAGAAACAAGCTGTCAGGACTTCTGTAACTTTGTGATGTCACAACGAAACAGCCATAGCCCTCAGCCACAGCCCTCAGCCATGCCCAAAGCCCAGTCTTTTCGGACCCTCTGTCCAACCTTGAAGGATTTGGTTTCTCTGAGTGTTTACCTAAAATCTGCTATATTTTCATTTGATCGTTCAGAAAACAACCAATCAGAGGAGAGGCTCTCATCTGATTGGCTCACCAACCTGTTGTTGCTTGTGTGGTGTGATGAAAAGTCTAAAACCCCAGAAATATGTGTTGCTGATTCATTTTCCATTGACTGCACTCAATCAACTAATTGTTTCAAACCATAACAACCTGAAATGGATCCATATTTTCTAATGTGGCCATTACTGAAAATGAACTATGTGCTTATTTGGCCCTGCAGTGAAGAGTCTGTCATATTAATTAACTAGAGCAGCCTATGTATGATTTACATCGACTATCAGCTAGTGTAGGAGTAAATGCAACTGTACCATTGTGTTGTCATCTCAGCTGTAATTTTTTCACACCAAGTCGCTTAATTAACCGGACAAGTTGGACGCAGTTTTGATCAAAAGTGCCCTTTAATTCTGAGGACACACGCACCATCCTCGGTGCATAGTGGTTTTGATCTGACCACTGAGAAAAACATGCCAATCTGCTCGGCCTTGCCTCAGACTTATTATCTTACTTCAAAAAAGCTTTGAGCCATCACTGATCAGAGGATGGACAGCTGTCCGTGGACAAAGGCCTGTGTGTCTTTGTGGACGGACGCCTGCCAATCTAGCTGTCGAGTCTGGATGACTGCCTGATTTCTCTGGCTTTCTAACTGCCTCTCCTGTCCGCCTGTCGACTGCTCCGTCCTGTTGAACGCGCTGCTCTGCCAGGTTCACTTGCCTACCTGTCTCAGTCCACTTCAACCCTGAGTGCCAGTCTATCTTTTCTGCCTGTTGAATTCGCTGGGCAGGATGACTTAAACGCTGTCAGTACCAATAAAATCACAAACTTCTCCTCAGCTCTGGGGAGGTTTTTGCTCGGACTTAAAATGATTACATAATGGATTTAGAATTTATGCAATACAATGCATTTTTCAAAAGTTTGACAAAGACAATTCCAACAGTTAGAAATTGTTAAATTCTATTTACAGCTCCTCACTTACATATTCACATTTGTTCAAGGCTACCTACTTTGAAGCTTGTGATTAATCTGCTCAGTAAGGATATGAATCTATGAATAGATATGAAGAAGATGTATGTTTTCACCTCTTAAAAGGTGCAAGAAATCTATCAGTAATCCGTCAATCATGCACAGTGCAGAGAGGTGGTCTAATCGGTTCAGTAAAAATACCTGAGGGAGTTGGCCAAGGGTATAATGCACTGCAGACCAGGGGTTCAAGACCCGTACAAGGCTCAGAGATGATTTCTGGCTTATGAAGTAAGCAACACATAATTCCCCTATACGCAAATGAAATATACTGTATGTACATAGGAAATAAAAACATGTAAAAAATATATATCAACCTATTAATAGGAACCATTTCATATATTGGCATATATGTCTTGCCCATAAATCACATAAATAAATATACTGTGTATCCATGCCAAAGCCTGTCAGAATATGTCGATATTATATACAGTGGGTTCCAAAAGTCCGAACCCAAAACGGAGAGATAGACATTCAAATTAATAAGAAATTAATTTTAAAATAATGTATATAAGCATGTATACTGTTCTAATAAACCTGCACATATATATTGTTAACATTTTTACTTGAAATATGTTGTACCATATAAAAATAAATTATAGATATTAATCAGAAATGTACATATACAAATTTTACCACGAGTTTTTCATATACATTACGGGCTATACGTATATTATACACTTATATCGTCATATATCCAGAGGATGTATATGGCTCTTGATATAGGGACATACTGTGTATATTATATATTACATTTTTGCATGGGTTTTTTTTTTCTATTTGCTTTTTACTAACTAGTTTCACAGAAAATATGAAAGCACTATTTTAAGCGATGTAAATGACAGTGGGAAGATCATGCACTTTGCTCCTTTCTTAACAGCAAAGAAAATATTTTTTTTAATTAATTAATCAAAAAAGAAAAACAGGCCAGACATCTGAAGAAACAGTTGTGTTTTTTTTACTGTTAATACTCTGTCCACCCACAGGAAACTGCAAAGAGGAAGCATCTCCCCTGTCTTTTTTTGTTGAATATTTCTCTTAATTACAGTAGTTAGTTAATTAAGACGAGCTATAGAATCAGATAACAAGTCTCCTTAGAAGTAATGAACTGAGAGTTTAGTTCCTTGAAAGAAGCAGTCTTTAATTCTGAGTAAGTTTCTTGACACTAGGCCCCATGAAACCTATTAAACAGAAATATAAAATTGACTTTGGAAAGCTAAAATATTTGACAGCAGCGTTATGCAACGATGACAGGCTAATTATACTTGACTCATTGTCAATTCATTAAATAGCACATCATTTTCTGGTAAATGTGAACTAGCCTGCACAACTTCAGCAGAAGTGCTTCATTCAACAGTAAGTCTGGATAAAAAAAAAAAGGGATTAAAAATGCCGATCATAGGGATGGCTTGGTCACCTTTTATTTCTTCATTTTATTGCACTATAGGCTTGAACAGATGTACTGTTGCAGGTACTTAGCGGTGTACTTAGATGCAGGCCCATGGATGACTCATCTTCATCTTCCCTCATACTTACTGATTTACAAGTATTTGAATTTAGTGACTAATGGCCAGGGTGATAGTAAGGCTGTCCAACCTTACTGAAAATGATCTTATAGTTAATGAGAAAAAAATGAGTGCTTCATTGGGGTGCTAATGTCCTCTAACCTTCCTGTAATTCCACGAAACTGTCACGCATTTAACACAACTATGTGAAAAGAGAGTAAATTGTTCTGTGAAATGCCAGGAACTACTTTCTCAACTATACTGAAATCATAAAAGAGATGCAGCACACAGTGTACTTGTTTTAAGCATTATGAAATACAGATTTCTTTTTCTCCATTCTAGTGCAATAACTTTTGTTATTCCTTCTTTTTTAAGAGACAGACACAAATGTGAAAAAATCCTTGAATGGGATTATTCATTGAAGGTTGAAAAACAAGTCCAAAAAGCTCATTATGACCTATAGTTACCATTTCATGTAAGGTAAATGCGTCGACAAAATACAGGACATAGCCAACATTGTTCTTTTTTTTTTCTCTACGACTGTTCCACTATCTTTTCCTAAACCCAACCAAACTGTGGCCGTCCCAAAAGCTCCAAAACCGTGTTCATTTTTGCTACCATGACGACAAAGGTGCGGTACACCTGCCGCTGGCACACTCCAACAGGAACTCAAATTTTTTTTTAGAGAGAGCTCACTTATTAGGATGCAGATGTTTGCGATGTGCTTGTTGCTGCACAGTTTCTCTAACAGGATTGTATATTTCACGCTGCAATAACTGTAGCTGTAGGACACATGCTAGTTTGGCAGTTTAGGAAGCCACAGCTCTAATGTGATATAACCCTTCCAGCTTTTGTTCCGTCAGTAATCTGGGCTTTTTTTTCTCCCTTTTTTTTTATTTTTTATTTTTTTATGATATCCAACTTATAAAAACAGGCTGTTTTTTTGTTGCTTCGTCCAGTTACACGCAGTTACAATGTGGCATTGAAGATTTCTCATCCATGTGGGGGTCTGAAGAGAACAGGCTGTGTGGAGTAGCGATATTTGTATCAGTAGGTAGTAAAGCAAATAAGAGGTACTAAAACAGACAAGGGACCTCTGTAAAACAAATGATGCACAGCTTTGAAAAAAACGCCTTTGAACGTGAATGGTCCAGTAGGGGAAAAACAATAATGATTGCAGAGCGAGTCGGCACAAAGCAAGTGCATCAGATGCCAATTGCAAAAGATTTTAAGATGAGTATCAGAGACGAGGAGAAAAGATAACAGAGGCAGTGCATCAGGAAGCTTAGCATTAATGATGTACTTGGGCTTGCACTGTGGAAACTGGGAGAAACAGAAAAGACTCTTTCCTCTTTTCCAGGTAAAGTAATTGCTATATTGGTGATCTAACACCCTCATTAAGCATGGATCAAATGGGAGTGCAGAAAGCAGCGGCATGGAACCAGAGTGTGAAACAGACAGGATTAGAGGATGACAGACCTGCTCTCTCACGCGCAGCGCATGTTTGAAGTCTCCTACATGGCTAATTGTCGACAGTAGACACTAGCATCGCGAAGTTCAGCCTCCCCACTGAATTACAGATAGCTTACTTGCCCTTGGCTAGCCTCCCGGTGTTTGTGTTGATTTTTTCTGAGCAATTAACAATCTGACACCATGACCTTGGACTGTAGAGAGAGGCAGAGAGAAACAGGGAGAGAGAGAGAAGACAAACTGCCTCATACCTTCAAATAAAAAACACCCACTGCTGTACAATGGCACAGGACAAATGAGTAACAATATATTTTTACCTTTAGATTTCAAGGCCTTGTGTTTACATTCTCATTTTGCAGTCTTATCTCAGGGGTGTTTGAGTGACAAAAAAGTAACAAATCCCATTAGCAAGGCCAACAATAAAGTGATACAGCAGAATGCTTTCTCAAATAACCAGTCTATGGCAAAACTGGTCTAGTTTGCTCAGGCATAGGAGTCACACTGTGGACATAAATCCAGCAAGCAAATACAAGTTTGTAAACAGCAGTGCAGGCCTCAATTTTGAGAAATTAGAAAAAAAGAGGACCATTGTTTCTCTGTTCAGCTGCTTAAAATATTAAAATATGTTTACATGTTGCAACATGCTGTGGTCGTGCAAATAATGGCTTCCCTCCCTAAGTATGAAATACGAAGCAAATAAGGAGCTTGATGTTGCTGAAGCTGCCGAGAGAGACTGGTGTGGCGACTTCGACACGAACCCTAATCCTACCACAGATTTAAAGTTGTTTTGTTATAGCTACGATGAACTTTGCCTTTCATCAAGGAGTTCTCGCTTAATTTCTGAGCAACAGATTGGGATTTGTTGTTGAGTTGCTGTTGAGTGTCATCAGTCTAAGAAAAACAGACAGTGATTATAGAAACCAAGATATTTAGCACTGAAATAAACAGTAAGTTTAATCATCCAGTGCAGATGATTAGGGCTACAGCTAGCAATTATTTCAATTATTAATTAGTAAGTTTGTTCATTTTTTTTTTTTTTTTACTTGTTGATTAACCATTCTGTTTGTATATGTCAGAAAATTGCACTTTGTGATTTCAGGGCCCGAGGTGATGTCTTCAAAACGTTCGTATTTGCCTCATCCCTGGTTGAAATCAGAGAGAATTTAAATCTACAGGTACATAAAAGTGAAGGGCAGCCAAATCCTCATGTTTAAGAAGCTTTTCGTTTTGTGTAATTTGGCATTTCTGTTAACATTATGTGTGCCGAAGTCTTAAGAACATTTGATGATTTACCGTATTAGAGCCACAGGCGTAAAAGAGAGAGAGAGATTTCTCTCAACATTACGGTGAGTGGCAGCGATGAGAACGACCTCAGGATAAAGGACAGCACATTGAAAGAGAAGTAGGTGCCATATAGCTAATAGTCTAGTTTGGAGTATCAGATGAGTCGGAGGTTCTTAAACACAGGAACAAGATAATTAATTCAAACACAGCCATATGCCGTGTGACATTATAGTTAGTGGATGATTGTAGTTTGGAAAAGGTCAGAAGCAGTATCAGAAGAAGAGAGGACTTGACGTCAAAAGGCCAGGTAGCAGTCCCCGCTGGCAGAAATGAGTTTCAGGCCTTCCTAACAAAAGGAAGACATGTGTTGGGGAAAGATGAGATGGCAGTAGGTGAATTATGTGCAACGCTAGTGGCAGAGCAGGCCTGGCATATCATCGACATCCTTATCAAAGAGGAAGATTTGAGCCACTTTGTGTCAGCAGCAAAGAATGATGTCTGCTTAGTTAACTCGGCTTCAGCATGTGGCAAGGAATGAGCGGATCTGTGTGGAAGGTGGTAGAGGTCAAACGATGATGATCGAATTCTAGACACGTGGAAACTTTATAAAGTCAAAGACAATGAGAGGAGTAAAGGAAGGAAAAAAAATATATGGTGTGGACAGATTACAAGATGGGTTAGACAAAAATGGCCGAGGATGTTCTGTTACTTGAAAAGGTGACGGAGGCCATAAGTGGCACAGACTCGAGATCGGGTCAAGTCCACTGTCTGCATCAGGAGTACAGCTACATTCAAAAAGATCAAAGGAAGATGGGAATGAAATGATTGAAATAATCCTCTCTGTTGAAGGTTGAAGTGACATAGGAAAATGAGGATTGCACCATCTTCAGGTAATTCACTAAAAAGTCTTGCCAAACCTCACATTCATATCAAGTGGACCAGCGGGCTGAGAGAGGACAATCATGTGGAGAGGTCCAGGGTGAGTTATAGTGATGGCACAGAATCCAAATGAAAGAAACGGTAAGAGTGACACCGGAGGAATAAGCAATTCCCACTCAGGAGAGATGAGCAGACCCGAGCAGCTATGGCCTCGTGTCTGAGGAGAGACAGCCAGGCTGAGAGAGGTGGGGAGAGTGCAGCAGGTGCTGCCATGTACCGCCGAGTGATTTATGTCTACGAGAGAGCAACAAAATGTAGAAACAAGATCGGAGCACATTCTGAGATGAACTCAGGACTTTGTGGACTGCTGACTGATAGTTCCTGTCTCCCCTCTACAACATTTTAAGATGAGACAGAGGGACAGATAAGGCTGGAGAGGATGCATTTTCAAGGATATCTCAAGAAACAAAATGGAGGAGAGTGCAGGGATTTTAGAAAGAAATAGTCTCATCGACACAGACCTGTTATTGCGAGAGGAATTAGCAGGGCGTTAGGCCTTCACTCACTTTTCCTCCACAAAGTTAGCTTAAACAGTTTTCATGCATAATGTCACATAGTATGAATATAGCTTTACAGGTGGTGCTATTTGAAACCTGAGGCCAAAATGTAATATTGCTGCAAAAACAATCCCCTACAGGTGTACTGAATTCATTAGCAATTTGCAGGAAGCCAGGGAGGGAGGGGCAGAGTAGGCTTCAGGCCTTAAAAAAAAAAAAAAAAAAAAAAAATCAGCCCATGGACACTAACCAAAAGATGCACAGCCAGGAGTCTGTACTGCTACTGTACCTCCCATATATGCTCTTGTCTTCCTTGCATAGGTAAATCCAAGATTCTATCTTAAAACACTTTAAATAAAACATTTCAACATGAGACATTGCACAAATGTATGCGTAGAGGGGCCATTTGTACGTTTTTTCTGACACGGTTTGCTGTCAGGAGCAGGTGGTGGCGAATGTCGCTTGACGAGCTTCAGCCATCGTTGCATTTACGAGACAAGAGGTTATAATACCTCCACAACAAATTACAAATTAGCTTACAAATAGCTCCTTTAAAGATACTCTACATATTTTGTAGAAGTGAAGCACTGATTAGCTTTGTTCATATGCTCTTTTACTGATATTTATAGTGTATGTATGAACACATCTCACCTTTCAGCCTGACTTACATCCCCTGTGTAAGGTGGGAGGTCACCTACACAGTTTATAGGAAGTGGAAAGCATCAGAAATTGTAAAACCTGCTCAAGATCAATTGATCAAATGCTGTTGTATAGTTGGGAGCCCTGTAGTCCTGTAGATATCTTATTTTATCTTATTTTAAGAAGGGCTCACTTCACTTTGTCCTTTAACAACCTTCCTTTATATTGCTCTGGATCTATTCCAGTTTTGCCCTCAATTCTGAAAGAACAAAAACTTTCTGCTTTCTTCTGGCTCTTATATCTTCGTCGACAGTTCCTTCATATGTTTGTTGATGAACATCAAATGCTTCTGAGTTATTACACTCGACTGACTCTGTAGTGTTGATTTAGCCCTTGCCCCTCTTAGAATGTGTTAACTCCTGCTTTATTTGGCTCACTAGATAAAAGAGACAGCTAAATTGGCAAGTTCAGTCAAGTCAAGATAAAAAAAGGCTAATGATAGATGCAATGATTTCAAGCCCTCTTCTAGTTCACACTGATGGAGACGCTGTGAGGCATTTTGTGTGCAGTCCCTTTAAGTGGAGGTGGAGGGCACCTTTAATAGATAAGGTCTCTTATAGGGCCGCCTCAGACCGTTCATTATCAAACCGATGCCACTGGCATGGGGCATCTGCAACAAAAATAAGTGTTGAGAATACCTTGTGAAGTACTGGAATGTAACCAGTGCTTTTTTTTTTTTTTGGTTGCTTTCACCTAGTGTGACAGTATCCCCTCCTCCCCAACTCTGTTAATTCCTCCTGATCCTCACTGCAATAGCCTTCCATTCTTTACCTGATATTATGTTAGTGTTCTCTAATAAACACTCCTAACATACAGTATGACATTTTTTAAGTTCTCTGACAACGTGAATGTCCAACACATGTGAGCTACCAATAACCCCCCCCCCCCAGGACAACTTTGTAATTGCTTATATATATAAATGGCTTAGTCAAAGAATTGACAAATGAAAAATTAAACGAACCTGAAATGAACTGACCAATCCGCAGGTCAACATTGAGGGCATGACTGCTAATTTGAAAGTCCATCTATCATTATGCCGTTTTTCATATTAATATGATTCCTGAGGGCAGAAGTCAGCTGCTCTGTGCTTTGCAATTAACTAGCTAATCATTTACATTATAGGAGATAGTCACAAGAACATGAACATGTGCGCAAGCTTTTGAGATCCAAAATACCCCCACAACAGATATTACCTCTGGAAAGCTTATTTTAATTCTATCTGTTAGGACTGCACCTGAAATGTCAATACATCTCTATTATATTATTCTGTCTATATTCAATATTTGCAATGTGCTTGTACTGGATAATATTACATTTTACAGTTCCTGGTTTCATTTATCTCAGCCTCTGTAAATGGTAAGCTGTAAACAGACTGCATTTATATAAGATCATTCATGATCCAAAAATAAAATGTCCTAGCATGCATTTTGTTGACTAGGCGACAGCATGTCATGCTGAAGCCACAAAAGATGTGTCAAAATGAGGTCATGTGAAAACGGTATATTTTAATGGAAGGTTGTTCTGCATTGGAAAGAAATACAGCTGCTGAAAATCATTACTTGCGTCTTCTACTTTCATTCCCCTACAGAACATAACTTTACGTGGAGTATCACGTTTAAAAAAAATAATAAATAAAAATCACAGTACATATCACTGTAAGCCTCTGTAGTGGAGGGCCAAGGCAAACAAAGTGGCAGCTGAGATATGTGTTCCCTCTTTGCAATCAAACCTTTTTGAACAACCTGCAAGTGTTACGTGTTACCAGGTGACCCGCCTCTCGATGAAAGCCAGACGGTCAGTAACAGAAATGGAAAAGAGTGTGGAGGATCCAGCCCTCCTCCACCTCCTCCTCCTTTCTGTTTAAACCTCTGCATTTATAGTCATTCCTCCAGAGGGAACCTGACAGAAATTCATGCCATGGAAATGCAGAGAAAGTCTAGATACTAGACTGAGTATTAGTGAGCTGGTAATGTGGAAATATATAATGTGTCTTACGGCCTGTTGAGTTACAGCTTTGAGAGAGTGGGCTGCCTGATCATCCAGGTGGGTTTATCCTATCATCAGCCCCCTTGTTACAACTGGGCCGGTTAATCAATGATAAGTAATAGAGTTCTAGAGAAGCCTTGGTTCCCGTAGCTTGGAAAACCCGGGGAAACTCTACAGTGGAATAAAAGGTTTAAGTAAGAACGGTTCAGTATGTCAGATACACAAGAGCGTAGCAACTGAAAGCAAAAGGAGAAGAGAAGTGGTATTCCCACATTGCTGTAGTCTGTAAATACTGTTTTGAAGAAATTCACTTGCCTGTGTACAAAACATTTCAAAGGATTCCCACTCCTTACGGGAATATCAAACACTACTTCTTTGTGTGTTTGTGTGTTTGTGTGTGTGTGTGTGTGTGTGTGTGTGTGTGCATGCGTGGGTGTCATAAACTGCGTACATTTTCTTTCTCCGTGTGAGTTCAAGTGTGGATGGCCAGTGAAAGTGTGCATTTCAGTTTATGTGTGACTAATCAATTAAGCTAGAGAGTAAACAAGTGAGTAGGTTCAGCAAGTCAGTTTGCAAAGGAAGGAAAAGAAAAAAAAATCAGAAAGCGGGTGCAGTTGGGAGACTATGAGCATTAACTATTTTCCAACAAGTATCTTCAGTCACAGCTATGTCAGGAAAAATGTGCAGTCATCAGTTCAGAGGAAGCTCTGTTCAGTGACAAGAGTCTCTATTAGCATTCACATCCACTGTCCATAAGTGAATCTTCTTATCTTCCATTCAGCTATTCTCCCCCTCATCAAAAACTGAATAGCAGTAGAGCAAACACAAAGCACAGAGCCTGTGATGTGCAAGCAAAAAAAAAAATGCAAACGAGTACCTAAACAAGCACAAATGCCTTATCACAAACAGCAAAGCTTAAGCTCGAGATTATGCAGAATAGGAAATGTAATCAACCTCATTTATCTGTATTTCTGTACAATTCTGCGGCAAAACAAACATTTGCATCTCAACAGAGATTAAGGTTTAAGCGAATATACAAACACCCATCTGAAAACAAGAGATATCTTGTTATACACAAAGTGTTCCGAAAACTACCTCTGCTTCGTTCAATAAAAACCCACGGGTACGCCATGTATTTAACTAACCTGCTCTTTAAGGGTAAGTAATCAAGTAGCAGACTTATCATCTATCAAAGCAGAGTAAATAATTACCTCTGGTCGCTTCGCTGTGGACAGAGTTTTGTTTAGGAGGAGTGGCGGTGGTGTGGGTCATACCTCGCATTCTCGGGAGCCTGAGATGGTATAGGTGCAGGGTCCGGTCCCATTGACAAGCACATCCATGGCCTCAGAGTTGGTGGGCTTGTAGTCCACATAGTACTCCTGCAGCGGAGAGCTCAGGGTGCGCTCCGTCTCTCTAGCTTTCTTGCGGCGTTTGCGGGCCGCTGCCGAATGCTCCTGCAGCTGCTTGACGCTGCTAGGATAGCGCTTCCAAGACACGTAGATTACCAACAGGATCATCGCGACAGATAGAAAAAGGGCAACACTTCCAGCCACAATCTTATGGAAGGACACGGGCTCCAAGTCTTGCTCTGGGGGAAGTGCCACAGGTGGGGTAACGGCTGACGATGTGGGGCCTCTCACAGATCCTTCTCCTCTCTTTCCAGAACCAGTAGGTGAAGCCAGAATGGCTGGGCGATGCTCAGTCTGCACAGGGACATCGGATGGGGTTGGAGGAATACTCACAGTGAGCGTTGTCACTGGGTTTGATTGACAAACACCGAAAGCTTCAACAGCGTCCATCACTTTCTCACCCTGAGCTTTCTTGGGGGAGGCACAGATCATGGTGGTCTCCTTTGCTCCTCTGAAGTTTCTCAGCCAGGCCACCAGAGGACAGATTGCTGGGCCACAGTCCCATACATTCCCAGCTAAGCTAATCGTAGTCAAAGAGATCCAGGCATCAACCACCTCCTGGGAAACATTGGTCAGCTTGTTGGAGTCCAGGTTGAGCGTCTGCAGGTTGGGTAGGCATTGGTAAACTACCGCATCTACTTCCGTCAGATCGTTCCCAGACAGGTCCAGTTTCTGGATGGAGGCCCAGGTCCAGGTGAGGCCCTGGCTCATTGAGCGAATGCGATTCCACTGCAGATAAAGTGCCCGCAGATTGTAGAGACGAGGAAAGTGAGAGAAATTGATCTTGGAGAACTGGTTATGCTCCAGATGTAGCTCAGTGAGCTTGACCAGGCCTGAAAATGCATTCCTAGTGATACTGCGCAGGCGGTTGTAACCCAGATCCAGGAACTCAAGATTCCTGCAATCTTGGAACAGACGCACTGGGATGATTTTTAGAGAGTTTGAGCGTATGTGAAGGCTGAGAAGCTTCCGTAGGCCCTGGAACTGTCCAGGCTGCAAGGCTTGCAGTTTGTTGTAGGACAGGTCCAGATTACGCAAATTAGGGACAGGGTGGAATGTGGTGTTGTGGAGGGATGTGATCTTGTTGGAGCTCAGGATCAGCTCTTTGAGCCTGCGAACCCCCTGGAAGGCCATTCCATCCAC
This sequence comes from Seriola aureovittata, assembly GCF_021018895.1. NCBI lineage: Eukaryota > Metazoa > Chordata > Actinopteri > Carangiformes > Carangidae > Seriola > Seriola aureovittata. Next base: position 7,263,107 of record NC_079381.1, on the reverse strand, counting down.
AGAGGCAATGTAATTGTGGTCCAAGTAGAGCCAGATGAGGTGGTTGAGACCAACAAACTGTCCAGCGCGAAGACTGGCAAGGCTGTTGTACCGTAAGGACAGGCCTTCACAACCTCCTGAGAGGTTCTTGGGAACATCGCGAAAGGCGCTTGACTCGCAGTAGACAATTTTTCCATCACAGCGACAGCTTTTGGGGCATGGGCGCTCACTCAAAGATGGATTCGCCGCCAGCCACACCTGCATCAGGAGTTGGACTACTAGCCAGCGACGCCGCAGAGCAGAGCCTGTAAGGAAGGGGAGGGGGAGAGGAAAAAGAGACAAGAGGAGAATGTAAAGAAGATGAGCTTATTACAAAATCCAAACCCCTAAATTGTTACTTGCAATTTTCCTTAAAAAGGAAAAACTTAATAAACAGTATAAATAAACAAATGGGTGCCACACATCTATTTTTCCAGGTATTGGATGTTCAACAACCTATCTGTCCTATCTATTTTAATTTTTTTCTTGGGAGGATATACTCACGTATTCCCAGATGTGACTTATTGCCCAAGAGAAGATGAGGCCTTGTCATCTTAGCAGCTTTGTCTAGAACTTCTTAAGTATCCTGAGGCAAGTATCAAGTATCTATGCTTCTACATTTACATGGTTTTCTTATCATATCACCTGATTTCTTATCAATTAACGATGCTGCTGCAAAAAGTCAACTCTTTTGTGTTTTTAGCTCTTATTCAATGTGGTGATTAATGAGTGTGCATCTGAATGGGAAGGACACTAACCCCCTTTGCCAAAAAACATAAAAGCTTAAAAGCAAAGTCACCAGAAAATGTAACATTGAGCTGTGAAAGTCAGGAAAATTGTTAATAACTGCTGTTATATCCCAAAGGAAGGAAGACTTTTCCACATCCCAACTGATGTGGAAATGCTGGAGGATAAAAACCTGGTTCAAAATGGTAGAACTTCCTTTCATCTTGCTTTTGAGAGATTGCTTCCAACTATTGCAGTAGTTAAGTAAGTGATCCTCCTACTGAATTACAGACTAATATTCCTAAATGCAATCCCAGAGAGACACTGTATCTACAGCTATATGTATACACATTATATAGATATAGAACTATATAGAAATCCTTAGGTCCATAAATGTAAATGTATAAATGTGTCATTTGTATTAGCCAAAGTACAACTCAGGAACTTTTTACTATTTTATTCATGTCTTAAAAACCATTTCGAAAATAGTTTGAAATTGTGAATGTTGTGACTCATCACTCCTCAGAGTGAGCTATTTTATCTATAGATTAAAAGGTACAAAGAAGAAAGATTCTGCACATGCAGAGTTTATTTTTCAAATAACTTTTAATATTTCCACTTTAGATTGTGAATCCAGAGGACAAATGACAGTCTGATAAGTTCCAGGAATTACATCAGATTGTAATATTTTATATAGCCTAACGTAAAGGTTAAGTTCATGACTTGAGGCTCAGCATGACCTAATCACTGCATTTTGCGGAATGACTTAAAATTTAAATTAAGCACTTGCTTGTAAACTGTAAAACATGACATACTCCCACCACTGCACACTCTTGCTTCACCTGTGTTCTGCGAGTGTCTCTTATTAGTTTCTTAATTTTATCATTGCTGTTATGTTTTTATTTATAAAGACATTCAGATAAACTTCTATTATGTCACAGAATACATCTTCCAACCATGATCTTAGATCACAAGACACATATCTGCTGTCTGTCACTGGCGTTTTGACAGAGACAGGAAAGAAAGCTTTCATGTTTTGGTGCTTGGAATTGTTCACAGTGGGGAATTAAACTAAAGAACTTGATATTCCAGCCTGAAGTCAAAGTTACTGTAAAATCTATGGTGAAGGATTCCTTTAGCAGTTGTCATTGTCTTTAGTTTTGTTTGTTTGTTGTTGTTGTTGTTGTTGCTGTTGTGTTTTTCTTTTTGTATAGAGGCTTATTTGAGCCTTTATACACTGTCACCTGGTTTTCAGTGTAGTTATTTGTGTTTTTAATGTTGTTTTGTCCAGTCTGATAGTTTGCTCATTTGGTTAAATAAAGGTTAAATAAAATAAATAAAAACGGTGATTATGAACTTTTATTTATTTCTTTTAATGTAAGAATATACTAGGCCCTGTTATATACTACCCAATATTATTGATGCAGTCCTTAGGTGTTATACATCTCATCTTAATTTTAACCACAAAAACATTTCATATCTTCAATCCTCATTGCCCGGAATAGGTCTTAGCTGGTTGGATTGATATCATTTTTGCTGCATGTTTACAGTGAATACACATTGACGATCAATGTTGAAGCGAAGCGACTTGTAATTCAGTCACTCATATTTTTATCTTGTGTTTGTATTCAGTCATCCTATAAGCCATCACCGCACCAATGGCAGAAGCAGATAAACCATAAAAGGCAGACTATACAGAGCAAGTTAGCATTCAAGAGCTGATGGTTGTGTATACAATCCTGGAGGCGTTTCAATTTAGACTCCAGCCATTTCATGTTCAACCAAACCAAAGCAGGACCTGGTTCAGCATGAATCATCGCCTCTGCATTCCACAGGTCCAAATAAAGAGATAAAAAAAACAAACAAAAAAAACAAAACACCATGACCCCTATGGAATTACACAACTCATCTCTGCTACAGAAAACAGCTACCCGAATGCCAAATGTGTCCGTGGAGAATGACTGACTGACATATTCATAACATACATTTCTCCATTGTCTGGGAGTGGATGCTCCGTTTCACATGAGATTTTAAAAGTGAGGCAAAAGTGGTCAGTGGCTTCGTCATATCACTCCTTGTTCTGAGGTGAGACAGAGTTGTTTCCATTAAAATCGTTCCCCCTTACAGAGCCACTAATGATCTGTCATTAAGATACATTGATTTCCCCTTGAGGAGGTGGTATGGGGAGTGTGTGTGTGTGTGTGTGTGTGTGTGTGTGTGTGTGTGTGTGTGTGTGTGTTTGGGGGGGGGCAGTATCATCAAGTTTGGACTTTATTACCATTATCACAGTGAGATAAGATTCATATGTCAGGATAGAAGTAGTCCGCACCTTAATTAGCTTACAAAATAACGTGTTGGCAGTCGCCGTGCTCTTCAAATTCATTAAACTGAACGTGTTACACTTATGATGAACTTGAGCTAAAGCATGGACTCTACAGACTTTAGTGAGACTTGTGGAGCATTGTGAGGCATCAAACTTGATTTCAATTTTCTAGCATTTTCCGTAATCTTTGCAGGATTTGTCAGAAATAATTCCCTGACATTGAGTGCCTGAGAGGCATCATACAGCATATGCTATCTAACATAGCCATTTCACTCCTTGCCAAGCATCTACTGATCCCATATGGGTATTGTATGTGTGTATTGCTCTGTGTGCGTGTGTGTGTGCGTGTGTGTGTGCATGTATGTGTGTGTTTGTGTAAGAATGTGATGGAGAGCGAGTGTTTGTTTTTCAGAGGAATCTTTCATCATTCCTTACAGATGGAGGGAACCATGGAACTGTACAGATAATTTGTGCTGACTATTGATTATACCTACAGATACATCAATCACGTTTCTTCATCTCGGATCCCACCATTGCGATACTTTCACTTTAATACTGCAGAGAGAAAGATGGCGATCACAGGATCCACTGTTTCTGACGGCAGCCAATTTCTTATATTCTCGGGTTTCTGAATGTGGCTTTAACTAATTTGCCAACAACTCTGTGCCTCAAAGGCTTAGCAAATAAAAAAAAGGTAGGGATGGCATAAGAATACTGATGCAGGAAAGTGCCCGTGTGTAATGTTCCATGTGCATTTAAGGGAATTTTAATAGACAACACATTTGACTGGGGAACACAATGTGTGGGCTGTTAAACATGAATGCATGTTTTCTAAATTTCATGTTTGACTCGTATCCCAGGAGGACGCAGAAACAATCCCCCTACTGCTTTTATTCCCCATGTGCATAATACGCATGCTTTATTAGAAGTGACTCCGCCATCTCTTTCAGATAGAGCCTGCCTCACAAGACACCTCTCTCCCCCTTACTGACACTGTATGTGGTTTAATGAGCGCTCTGTGCGCTAATGCCTCTGTAAGCCATCTCCTTCCGCAGTACTCCTCTAATCTTATTCACAAAGGAGCACAAGTCACTCTCTGGGGTGTCACTCATGGGCTTTGCGTCTCTATTACCTCTTACATGACGTACCCCTCTCCATTACTGTTCTCCTGCTGTATCTGCTTAGATGAATGATTTCTCCTCCATTTCCTTCTCCGTCCCTCTGAAAATATGCAATTTTTGCATGTCCTTGAACCCTGCAGTCATCAGGAGGTTTTTTTTTTTTTTTTACAATGTGAAGTCTATTTTTATGCATGTGATCAAAACCATGTCCTCAGACCTTTCACTCCACTTGTCAATTTCCATTTTCACTCCCCGACTGTCTTGCTTTCTTCCAATTTTTGTATATTTTTCTCGCTTCCTGTTTAGTGTTCGGTCTGATAATACAGAGACCTTTGCTTTCTCATTTTTCATTGTCGTCCTCTGCAGTTATCTGTCTACATCTAATATGGATGGATAAGTCAAAGCTAAAGTTTGTCTGAAGGCGTGTGCGTAATGCTTTTTATGTAGCAGACAGCCCTGCTGTCCTCAGCACGAGAAGATAGCTATTTCTGCCTCTCAACCCTAACACATAGAGAGAGTAAGTGCACTTTACTGCTGACCTAAAATAAAACCAAATGTAGCTTAATAACTTGGCAAATGGACTCGCTAACTGGTGCACTTTGAGTGCACACAAGTGGCTTATTGCTATTTGGTGCCTGTCATTGACAAAACTGCTACCAGCCTCAGCCTTGACTGCACATAGAGGCTGGACAGCAGCCTAACACACAGGGAAGGACGTCCCCGGACCAGCCTCAGCTATTCTATTAGTCTCCAATTATCTTTGAGATGACAGCAAGGCCTGCCAAGTTAGACCCATTTCAACAGTGGTCAGAGAACATTGACAACAGAAAACATTGACACCTGAAGTGTCAGTCTGATATTTGTAGCACTTATCAGGAAGAATGGAGAAGATCCCCGCTGGGTGTATTGATGAATACAATGATGAGTGATGAATGGGTGAATACAAACACACAGGTATGGAGTCCCATTCACTTGAATGGGAAAGTAGTCTCAGACTTTTGGACCCCTCTGTATATGTATTAGATAAGCAACCTGCAAGTACAACACATACATGGGAACTTCTGCAACATTGTAGAAAGAACTGAAACTGCAACTGCTCATGCATGAGTCAAAAAAAAACATTCCATGACTATGTTGTTTTCAATTTCTCTGATTGTTAATTTCTTCTATGCTTTCATTTCAGAAACACTGAGACATTGAAGTATGTAAACTTAAAACATCATCAACAACATCTGGAAAAATTATATAAGCTCCATGTAAGTGGAGCTATGGAGAATAACCAGTCAGCCTTCACCCTTCACTGTGCTGCAGTGGAGTATATGTCTCAGGCCACATGCAGTTCTCTACAGTACTTTTCACTATGGTTACTGTGACAACACAACACATCCCTAGATGTGGCAGATTCAGAGATTATTTTGGATAGAACCCTATTAGGTGAAAAAAACATGAATGTGCAGGTAAATTAACAGTTCCCAGCAGACAGCTTTCCTCCTGTTTATTAATTATTTGATTATTTATCAATGATTATTTCTTAATGAAACATTGCTCATGGAAATTCTGTTCTAGGCGCTGAGGTTTGATACAAGTGGTGTTGTAACTTCACAGGTAAAGATTGTGTGTATGTCTTCTTATAATAGCTTCCAGGAAAAAGAAGCAGTCTGACCCAATGAATCCAATGGTGCAGAACCACTAAAAACACACACTTTAGTTCTTCAAGCAGAAAAACATCATACTTAGTCAGAATTAGGGTAATGGTTGGGGACTAGAAAATGCATCATGTCAGTAGGGCCCAATCCCATTTCTCATTTTCACCTCTACCCCTTGCCCCTTGGAACTGGGGTAGTGGTTGAAATCTACCCCTACGAAATGGGACGCCCCTTTAAGAACGCGATACGTCATCAGTAGTCTCCGATGGCTGTTACATAAGGAGACACAACATGTTTTTGCCGGGGATTCAATGTGCTGTCAAAATGTGAAAATCATGGACAAATTGGACTTTTTCACAACTTCAATTTCACGCATCAATCGATCAATTGAAAAAAGAAAGAAAAAAAAAACTGCTAGGATAGGTTAGGCATCGCTAACCAGGCTATTGTTAGCAATTCTATGTAGGCAGCCCCGACAGTCGGCATTGATACGGGAGCGGTAAAGTTCAGCGAAATCGCTGCTGGGTGTCAGTTAAATTTAGGTCATTTTATGCCATCAAATGGGGTGGGAGTGCAGCATGAAAATATGACAGAATCTGGGATTGTCACGCACAAATCAGTAATAAAGATGTAACGTTAACGATAGCTATAACGAGACATCAGCATACTACAAGCGATTTTTTGAAGAAGAGAGCCATAATTCATTGAAACAACATTAAGCTAAGACAGTACAATGGTTGTCGTACTTCTTAAATCTTTATTAACAGAGAAAATTACATTTGTGAGTTTCTTAGGTCGCTTGGGTCTGTTCCGCAGCCATTTTGCCAGTGATTCGCAAGGCATTCGGGGAAATATCTCACAACACAAACACACGTTTGAAGTGTGCCACTGAAAAATCTTCATTTGAAGGGCCAGTTAGCCCCTTACTCTTCACCCTACCCCTCTATCTCAACAAGAATCGGGACACGCCTACGCCTAAACGTGAACGCGCAAAATGGAAGGGTAGGGCTAAGTGGTAGGGGCAAGGGGTGAAATGGGATTGAGCCTAAGAGTCCTAGTAAGGATGTGCAACCAGTAGAGTGGCATTACCTATAACACATCTTTTCTGTTGAATATCATCATCTTAACCTAGCAGGCTGAACTACACAGAGCTCATCTGTGCTCGCTAACTTTTTCTTTTGATTGGGGCTATTGTCAAACATTGCTGAATTATTTTAGCCCTCATACCAAGAGTTATTAGTGAACCTTTCCAGTGTGAACTCTGAGCTTGTGGCTCAGTGCAACCAGGCTCCTGCAATCCCGACGAGGACAAGCAGGCACACTGCAGATAATGGATGTTGGATCCCCAGTGCTTCATGAGCCATTGATTTTTTACTTTGAAAATAAGCAGATGTAAATAACAAATGCCCAGACATTGCCCTCAAAGGGCCTGTTGATCCCCCCCTCTTCACCTGCTTCACCTGACATTTCAAGAATGCTGCCTGTTGGATGCTGTAGGGCCAGCAGAAGGTCATCTGTTGCCTGTATCGTGCTACTCTGAAATGTACTCAGGAGAGGCGGTATGACTGATAGGGCACTGATTTCAATTTTAACACTGCATTTATTTAATTTCTTATCATGCAGACAGGTGGCATATTTCCGCAGCAAAAATATGTTTTAGACGCAGGGAAGGTGTGTGAAATGTCATTTGGGCCTCTAAATTTATCTTAAAGCTCTGCATCTGCATTTCTGTCTGTAGCTTTTTTTCCGCACTGTCCCTGCTCCACTGTTCCCTTTCTGCAAAGCAGATCTCTAATGATATGGTCCATGAAACATAAGTGCATTGCATGCTGTTAATGAAGAGCATCACAGTCAGCCACACTGGTGGATAACTGAGACTACAGCGCCATGTAATCATCAAATAATTGTGGGCAACAGCATGAAGATATATGGTTGACAAAAGTTGTGATTTTTTTTTTTTTTTTTTTGGGGGGGGGCAGTTTGTGCACCTGAACACAAATGTGTTTTGTAGTGCATCTGCGCCTGCATGTGAGTCCCAGTCAAAAATCACTGCACCTCAGCTATGCAGGGTTTCCTGACATGGTCTCATAACAAATTAAGAGCCAGATCATAAACCAGACTTCTAGAGTTAACCATATATGGCTGCCTTGCAGTATACATAAATTGATGTCTGAGCTCCCACAGCCTGTACTGTATGGCTTTGTATGCTGTTGTAGCTTATATTGATGTGGTGCAGTAACCCACTGTGGGTCGATATATCATGCGGCCTTACAATTAATGGCACAGCACCACCAGTGAACTTGGCCATTTGTATACTAGTTAAGAATGGCTGAGGAGATTAGGCTACTTCAGACAAGAATATCAGACCAAGAGAGTACACACGGTGGAAGAAGCTCGGATTGCTTAAATAAATGTTGGGGGGGGGGCGGAGTGGAAGAGTGGCCAAGAAGGGGGTGGGAGGTGGGTTATGAGTGTGTAACTGTGCGCACGCATATGGGAAACAGAACAGAGCAAAATGGTAATTTGTAATCATACAGAACTGAGAATAAGATGAGGAAAACACACGTGAACGCGCACAGACTCAAATACGATCATGCGTTACTGGAGGAGACAGAGAGAGAGAGAGAGGGAGCCAGTCAGAGAGTAGTGATAGGCTACATGGATGCACAGTTTTATGCTCGATTTGGAGAGTCCCTCTTGATGGCAGGTGCAGAACACGACGGCTTTCCTGAATGAGAATCAGTCTGCTAAGCAAAATGCCTTCAGCCCACAATAGTTTTTGGGGAGGCGTTAGCAGCAGCAGTAGCGGGCTGAAACTGGACAATAGGCATCGTGCGTACCGATTAAGGACAATCAATGATTATGCAGGACCACGCTTTATAAAGTTGACTGGCTTCCAACATTTACCGTGATTAGCATTCCAGTCCATGTCAATGAGCCAGCCACTCTAACTAGTCGAAAGGGGGGTGGGGGGGTAAAAATGGACAGACCTCACTTAGACAAACAGGCTTGTTTGATTTGCTCGTGAATCAGCGCACAGTCTTGCAGAAATACAACACAAGTATCCTCAGTGTCTCATAATGTATAGCGCCAGGAAATGGAGGAAACAATATATTGCAGCTCTGCGACTAACAAGCTACAGCACAGGCTTCTGCCACATTCCTGAAGCTCCCCGAACCACTTCGCAAAAGACACCAAACCCCCCCCATTAGCTGCTCCAACAGTGCATTTGAAAAGACGACCATTTTTTGATGCAAACATCTGATTCAGAGCAGATTCTGCTCCGAGGAGTCGAGGCATTTTGGGGGGTATATTATAAGAAAGGAGGACAACTGGAGTGTATTTTCCAACAACCCACGCTATCAAAAAAAAAAAAGAAAAAAGATGGTAACATAAACAGAACTTACCCATATCCGCGTATCTGTCAGCTCCAGCCTACAGGTTTTAATGGCTTCTGGTGCGCGACATCCGAGTCCGCATGACGCGCTCTCCACAGACAGGTACCGTCCTAATCCACTAACCCGGTCTCTCCGCGCAGCCGCCGACTCCAAAGCGCACCTGCCCTTTACTCTCCCGGACCTGGGTGTGCTATCCGGTTTACAACATCATCTACAACCGTACAAATGAACCGGGGCGAATGTCATTTACTTCCAATTCCAGATTAAAAAGGGAGGTAAAGAAAGAAAAAAACAAATCCGGTTTCAGTACACCCTATCCATGTCTTCGCAGCAGAAGAATCGTTCTCTTTTTTTCAAGTTACAGCCAAAAAGAGTACTGCAGTAGGCGCAGACAATAACGAAGCCACATCCAAGTAATTCATGTCAGTCTTACATGCGCAAAGAGATTCCGCGAAAATCCTGTTGCAAAACTTCACAAATACAGTGACACGATGCAAGAAAAAAGAAAGAAAGAGAGAAAACAAGTCGTAATTTTCCAGAGGAGTCGAGCAGCCCTTAGATTCCTCTCCCAAGTAAAACCCCGGCGTCTCTATTCTACAGGATGCTCAGTGTGATCCGCGCATGGCGCACAGAGGAAAAGTAACGGTGGCTTATCCACAAGTCTCTGTGAAACGCTGTCAGCGAGTCTCGCGGAACAGCCACATATCCAATTATCCACCTTTCTGTCCAAATGTTCCTTTCATTGTCGCCGTGGCTCGGTTTGAAATACAGCATGACGCTGTTGTTAATCACGTCTGCATGTCAAAGCAACTTTGTCAGGCAGAAGCGGAATGCCCTCTTCTGGTGAGACTGCGACCCCGTGAGCTCGTCCGAGGCTGCGTCGTGAGTTAAACGTTACCGGTGAGACGATTTAAAACAAGGTTGCCAAATATTATTATGAACGGCCCCTTCATTTTGAACCGCGTCTTTATTTGCCTGAGGACAATGAAACATGTTTATGAGATGGATATCATCATAATTAAGAATTAAGTATGTATGAATGCAGCGTATGTAGGCTACATGATGAGAAATTAAGCAGCCAACGGTGAAATAGTATTTTCTGTAGTATGTTTGCGTATGCGTGAGCTCTTCATCTTGACCATCTTGAGTGTTAGATCTTCATCTTTTATGGAGAGGGGTTACATTTTTCTTGATACTTAGCTTCAGATTTAAGGTAAAGAGTGAGGTTTGGGTTAACCAATGCGAAGTCCTGCAGAACGCTGTCCATGGTGCTGAAATGATGCATTGGAGTCAGTGAATGCAGGCGGAGTGTTTCCCGGAACTTGTCCAGGGGTCTGTTTCCTCTCAGTGTAAACGGGTTATGAAAAACGACTGAACCAGCAGTCATAAACAGAACTCTACTTAACATTCCGCACTAACCCGTATTGGAAATGCAATGGTACTTAATCGACAGCGGCCTCCCTCTGCGCCACCCCCAGCTGCCTGTATTTAAGGAAGAAATGGGCACCTGAATTTTTAATGTGCATTGCGTCTGTACTGGGTTACTAATCTATGTTGTCCACTTTTCTTTCAACCTTAAATACTGTTGGCCTTATACTGACACCCACATTCTCAATGAATATCTTGAGAGTATAGGAAGTTATCTGGTTGAAAAGAGAAAACATGTTTAACAATTTATGAAGCCAGTTAAATATTTGTTTATGAATCAACTTATTAGCAGAGGTACTTAGGCCATACTTTATTAAGCATTTACATTTTGTATACTTTAACTCCACTAAATTCAGCGTGAAATATCACAGGTCTGCTTATATCACTACTGTATTTGCATATTTTTTCTAATTAAAAACCGGCTCACAGAACATATTATATATAGTATAGAGTAGTTTAATCTCCCTGACAGTTAAAAATGGGTAACACCAGTAGAGCCAATTACAAAATTAGAAATGCCACAAAATTGGATGTTGCCTTACACCATTGTCCCTTTTTTTTTTACTGTGAACAGTAAGTCTATTTAAATGAAAATCTTTCCCTGCAGCACAGGGTTTTTTTCCCTGCAGCACCTCTTGCTAATCAGTGGTCTATGACTGCCAACAAATTCCATTCTTTACGTGGTCTTATGGTATATCCTCTTCACAAATACCAAGCAGTATTGTAGATCAGTGTTGATAAGCACAAAAATACCAATGATGGCTTCATCTTTGATGACTATGTTACATCTTCTGCTAAATTGCCATGATACCAACCCACTGATGTGTTTAGTCTTCCACCCATTCATCTGATCAGTGTTGGTTACCTGTTTCCAGAGCACCCTTTATTTTTTTTCCCAAAATGAAGCCAGACATCCTCCAACATCATCTTAAAATTCAGCGTCTTGCACTGTAACTCAGCCTCAGTATCTGCTCCCATGCAATTTGGCTGATGACTTTACTTCTGGATTTGGTTCAACAAGCAGAGGCCATTCTGCTGACGGCGCTGAAACAATTAATACCCTGTGAAGTTATGGAGACACAGACAGTGCCAGCCCACAGGCTACAACAGTGATTTATCTTCTCAAGAAATATAACTGTATAGTTTACCCTCACCTTTTTTTTTCATACCACCCAATGAATTGCATCTGCTTGTTGGTGTAAGTGTGTGTCAGGTAGGTAGTATTCATCATATGCAAGATAAAATAAATAAATAAATAAAAAGAAGAAAAGAAAAGTTAGGAGCCTTGAACAACAAACGTGTCTTATAAACAAAGTCTAGTTTTACAGGTAATATTTACCGTAACACTCTTCCCTGCTTGGAGCTGTGTTTGTTGCCTGGCAATGTTCAACAATCTTTCAGGTTGAAAATGTTGAGGCCTTGAGTGATTTCAATGACACCGCTTTTTAAGATCTCTCAGAGCCTATTCATAGATCAAATGGAACAAACATGCTCCAGATCCTTATTGTTTTTTTGTTGTTTTGTTTTTTTAAAGATTGTCATTATACACATTAAAGTGTACACACTGAGAGTCTTGTTTGGAGACTGTGAACATAACACGATGCATAATGAAGTGGAAATAATTCTTAAATGGCGATAGCATGCAATAATGTGTGTAAATACTGTTTATATTCTTGTGAGAATTAAAACAGGTAATAGCTTGCAAATCTAATAAACGTCTGAATGCATGACTCAGTGAGTGAAAATGAAGGTAATCTCTATTGCCTGCTGGGAACCAAACATTACATAAAAAGCATATGGGCACCATAATGATCAATAAATATTCTATGACGAATGTCAAAAATTATACTATTTTCTTTGTATTTTCAATAGAAAAGAATAATATGGATACAAAATACATGCAAAGATGGATTAACCGGCTGTGTTCCAATTACAGGTCATACGTTTACCCATGCAGTTCGGTCACTGGCCGCACTGTATGGGTGAATGTATGGCCTTTGCTGGTGCACCTGTTCTGTCTAAGTGATTCTGACACCAGAAGATATTTTCAGGCTATCTCCAGGGTGAGAGACAGCTCTGTTCTGTCCTTCCCATGTTCACATTAGACTGGGACTTGTTCTCTCTAGTGTTCTTTTCTTTTTCCATTTCCTCTGATCTTAAGCCTGGCAGAATAATCTTAACCTGCCTCAAGGCAATTTTCAACCTGACACTGAGTTTTTCGAGTTCACCTATGAATGTGAATCACTGAGCAAATATCCAGGGACAGCTTATACGGTAAACACAGAGCCATGTGAAAATAAAAGTTTTTCCTTGTTCTTCGTTTTTTTTCTTTTTTTCTTTTTTTCCTTGAAAAAAAGATGTGTTTGGAACAAAGAATGTTATGATGCCAAGGTTGCCACAGCAGATGTGGTTGTTGTAAATCTCTGTTTTGCAGGTCGCTTCCATTAACCTTTACCCCAAGCTGGGTTCCAATCTGGAAGGCTGTGTTCCACACATTGCAGCTCAGGTTGGGGCTGAGGTGTTTGGTGCTTGGATGTACATGATCAGACACATGTAAAGTGCTTGAATCATGTTAAACAAGCATGATAATGCACACTATTTGTTTTTCTCGCACTGGGTAAGGGTAGTATTACATTATGATGTTGTTTCATATGGTGTCAAAGGACCTGCATCAGTGATCGTGTATATTCTACCACAGGTTCTACAATCCTCATACTTTACATTCTGCAAACCACAATTTTGTGTTTTAGAACTGTGAATGTATCCCTGCTCCCATTTCAGATATCCATTATTTTCCATTAAGTTCTGTACAAAAGGAAAATCTATTAGCAGACTCTGGAAACGTGCTCGGGTTGTTTAATCATTCACAGTGAACATCAAGTCCATATTCATTCCTTTTGTCAGTCATATTATTGTTAACAGTGTTGGACAGAAATGTATTACTTAGTAATGTGTCACTACTTTTTTCAAATAAATTCTGGTTAGATGGTCGAACTGTAAAACTATTAATGTGTAATTCTTTGTTACTTTATAAATATGGGGGCGTGCTTGTTTGCTGACTTACTGGGAGTTTGAATGAGGGTTGATATCAGTTTTGTCTCTCTGTATTCAGTGGAGAGACCAGACGGGGGCTGGAACTGTGGGTAGGCAGCTAGTCTCTACCAACAAGGGGGAAAAGGCAACGTCCCTTCTTCACACTAAGATCAGCCCCTGAGGAATCACCTGCTTTTGTCCAGAGGTGAGTGTTGGTATTGAATACAGCTTGACACGTGGGTGTGGATGTTTTGGAGTTGTTTAAAGGCACCATTGACAGAGCTGGGCTGTGTCGCAAAAGTGACTTACTTACTTACTTACAATCAAGTATTTAGTAAATTAACTAAAATTAACAACTTTTTCAGCGTGTAATATTTAATGAGTAACTGATTACAGTAAGTGGCCCGTTGTTGACTGAATGCAGATTTTTCAAACTCAGCACTAAATAATCATGTACTGACAGTGTTCAAGTAATACAACTAAATCAGTTCAACTAATTCCATTTTTGTACTATAATGAAAGCAATGTGAAATCTGAATAATATGGAAAAAATTATCATTTTTAAAGATTGATAAATTCACTGACTTATTGATTAGCGAATTGTTACTTACATGTACTGGACCGGAGTGTGGAGCAATGAATAGAAAATAACTACACTTGTTTCTTTTAAATAGTGAAATGCCATGATGTGACGATATCCAATTGTAATATATTTTGCTTCCTTTAGTGCTGCTGATACTAGTCCCCTTTGTTCCTCATCACAGACATTATTGCAATAGTACATAAAGATTCCTGCTCATTACAGTGTGTGTGAAGTCCAGCTGGGTGATTACCCATTTTAAGAAGTGTTTGATTCAGCACTGTAGGCAGGTAATGGTGGTTCCCTCCTTTTAGTTCCTGCCCTGTATTCCAACAGTGCCAACATATCATATGATTCTTTATTTGTCAATATATACAGTATATTTCACAAACAAGGAGATCCACTATTATTCAGCACATATAAGAGTAAAGTTACCCCCAAAACAGACGGAGTAGTGGCAGATTTCGCAAGCTTTTTTAGTTTTATAGTAACACCATCATCATCATCAGGAGCAGCAGGCAGAGGTAACAAGGAAACAACAGCACATAAATATCAGGTGTGCCAGCTAATTGCGCAGTTACACCATTTAGGCTGATGATGTCACAGGCCTACACAGCTTCTGAGATTCAACAGCGACAACGCAAATGAGCAAACAATGGCGACAAGGTTATGCCAACAATTCCAGTTCTGTGGAGGCTTTTAAACCTCTGCTCAAGGCTGCTGACAGCAAAACTGGGGCTTACTTGGTTCAATTATTTCATTATTGAATATTGTCCATAGGTGGTCGTCTTCCACTTGAGTTGTCTCCAGTTTGGCTCCATGTGTCAGTTAGATGTTTATATTCCTTACATGATGTCAGATGTTTAAATATGGAACAAACTTAGCATCAGAGCCAGGGCACTTTAACTGACATACAACATATAATTTAAAAACTTCAGGTGTTGGATCCTCGGTGGAAGTAAAATAAGAAATCTTCATGGAGTCTTTGTTGTGAATTTATTCTCACTGGTTAGATTTTTCTTAATTTTTGAAATTTTTTTTTAGGCTTTGTTCTCATTTTTTTCCACTGAAGTGCAGATGGATCTATATTTCAGGATGACAATCCCTTTTGCTATCACTCAAAGGTTTTTGGAAATCCATTTTTTCTTATCTTATCTATCTTATCTATTATCCTAGTATAATAAAATTTCTGATTTACTGTCAGAAGCAATTGCACCCTCTATAAAGCTTGTCATATTGGTAATAATTCAACTTCAGGTTTTTTGCACTATTCCCCATGTGGGTGTCAGTTCAGATTTCTCTTTCAATTTCTGTAGCAGATTTACATTTATGGATGATATCATGAAAAACCGGGGAGGTATAGACAATAATGGAACTCTTGGACGATAGTGTGTGTTACACAAGCTTATACTTCCTGCCTTACCTTCCCCAATTCATGCAAAACTTCTGAAACGGTATGATTTGCATTGAAAAATGCTCAACATTAACAGGTAAAAAAGATTAAATGATTTGTAATCAAGGAGCTAAAAATTGAAAACAGACTCATATGGCACTTTAAACTATATATTTTCTTTAATCAGACACATGTAAAGACATACACAAGGTAGCTCTATACCTCTCTAATAGGATTTTTAAAGCTAAACTGCTTTAAAAATCCATTTTGTAGTCGTATAACCATTTGCATAAAGAGGATAATACACTCCTGAACTTTCCCTGTGCCAGACATGATTCTGCTTATTTGACACACTATACATATTTTGTGTGCCTCACTTTCCCTCAGTGTTTCTCCCCAGATTTTGATCCCAACTGCTTGATACCATGCCTGCTTCATGTGTTTTGTCTTGGCAAAGACGTGAGAGATAAGAGGTGGGCATCTGCGTATGGTAGTGCCTTGCCATCTGTCAACTGCCCATGGGGTCTCTGTGGACATAAGCTCACATGGGTTGAACATGGGTAGGCAGTGAGGTTTCATTTTAGTCGAGGGGATATTTGACACAAATAATTTTGATTTTATTCAGGGATGAAAAGAATAGAAAAGGAAAAGGAAAGAAAAATGACTAGAAAGACAAAACGAGAGCAAGGAAGTGCTCAACCAAGTTTAGTTTTGTTTTCTCGGAGAGATACAGAGGACAGTTGGCAATACGGGGAATAAATACAGTCTTATATTATACATTTCTTTGCCACTATGTCTTTTATATAGGAAACCTCTTACAACCGTATGGGTCAAAATTAAAGTCAGAAGGGATGTCTGCTAATGCTCTTGTGAGATGGAAGAATTTACATAATGTGAGATGATAAGGATCTATAAACCCAGCAGATCAATGAGGTCCAATTACAGGCCACTGGAGTTTCTTATCTGCCTCAGTTTAACTTTGTGCTGTCTGTGGTCCTCCACTTTCATTAAATCCCCCAATGTGATTAGGCTGGCTGATTGGCACAAGTTGAAGATTATCACCAAACGCAATCGCTGTTTTCCTGCTTACTTTTGTGTTCAAAGACACAAGAAAAGCACCCTCAAGGACACATTTTATGCCAGTAACAAAAAGTATTTTGTTTTGTTTTCTGTGGAGGCGATATCATTTAGTCATTATCATATTGTATCTCATTATTTTCTATAACTCGAGCAATGTTAACGAGGCTTTTACTTGTGACCTTTACTAAATGAACATATGCAATAACCATAAAAAACAGGGTCACTGTTACGTTTTTTTGTTTTCTCCCCATCTTGCAGTTTTCGGGGGCCCTTTGGGAGGTGCTGTGAGCGGTGGGGCTGCACCTTCGTTAAAGAGCATTCACCTGTGAGAGAGTCAGAGCCAGCCAAGGTTATAGCCGAGGGGTGCACGAAGAGAAAACATATACACACACACACGCACAAATACACACCTCCACTTATTTCCCCCGAAAAGTCCAAAACAGATTATTTGTACCTCTCTTTCATCGACATTTGTTATTCTGAGGCTTATGTACTATAGATTCATCTGTTTGTTTGATGTTTCCCATTTCTGACTGTCATGTGAGATGAATGAATAGTATTTGACAGCTGAAGAGAAATAAGGCTTTTCATCCTTTCCACCAACTTTATTGTTGACTCGTGGATCACAGACTCAGCGCGGGCCTCTCATTTTACTGCTGGAGAGGAGGGGGAAGGAGATTCCTGCACATAGTGTTTATGGTGTCATGGTGACACACTGGAGGCGCACAGATTAGCAAGGCACTGAAGAGCACTTCCATGTGACTCAGCATGTTTGGCCAATTACTCAGCGTGCTATACCTGCTCCCTTTCCCTCGACACACCCACTTTGCGCCACATTCCAACAGTAGTGGTAGCTCGTCTGACTCTGTCCCCTCATCCCACTCGCTCCCCTCATCCCTCTATTTTTGGCATCACAAATTCTGGGCACGTAGGCCTCAGCACAATGTAAATTATTCAGCCTGGCTTGCCAGAGGCTGGGAGCGAATCATAAATCGCAGATGGTCTCAGGCTATTTCATACGGGTGACCGTGGTTAAACACCAATGCACAGAATCATTTTCAAACCCACACAAATATAAGGTTTTATTACTTGTAGCAGGGCAAGAGAGTATTTGAAGTTTGCGCGATATGGCCTTTGTTGTATTCAAATGTGCACTGTTTGCTTGTAGCATGTGACATGTACCGCACCTCTGGTTTTTGGCTCGGCTTCAAAGACAATTCCTGTGGAGGTTAATTAACCATCAATGAATGCAGAATATCTCGGGTTTTTCTAAAACGCTTTGATATTGTCTTCCTTTCATGTGAGAAAGCACCTGAACAAGGAAGCTTACTATCTATCTATCTATCTATCTATCTATCTATCTATCTATCTATCTATCTATCTATCTATCTATCTATCTATCTATCTATCTATCTATTCCAAGCTTATAATAATGAGGTCAGCTCTAGTAGGTGAAATACAGTCAAAAAACACAGTTACTCTGTTGGACCTCTAATCATTGTTAATTTTGTTAATGAAAAGTATGTCTATGATGAAAAATATACTCTAATAACCTATTTTTCATGATGAAAACACAACTCAAACTGAATAAAAAGTAACTTTTGAAAATGAAAACTATGACGAAATGTATCACAGTTTTTGTCGATTAAAAACTAAACAATAATGTGAAAGATGGACAAATGGGATCACACTGTGGTTGATTAATTATTCTTTAAATATTAGATATCCTATAAAGTTCATGGGTGGTTTTAACATGCTTGACCTGTTGCTCTGCTATTAATAAAAAAACACCTTGCAAAGTTATGTGTCTGTCAGTTATGTTATCTGTTATTGGAAGAAACTGATTTATGGACTAAATTAATCCACAATCCATTGAGAATTAGACATTTAGCTGCAAATAAACTACAAAAACATGCAGGCAGCATAATGATATTTGTCAGCAGAGTTTGGAAAAGCTGACTGGATTTACTGAGGTGAGTCAGTATGTAATACTACACAACAGATAGAGGGACACCTGTAATCATAACTGTACCCAACGATGGCGGCAGCCCTAGTCTCTCAATGCACTGAAGACATAAAAATAAAAAATGTATGATAAAAATGAGACAAACATGTCACTGGTGAAATCTAGACTAAAATGCCTTTAGCGTCGACCAAAACAAAAATCAAATGACATTTTCTAAAACTAAATCAAAACCAGTTACCACTGCCTCTGATATGGGAAAACACACTAGGCCTTACACTAAAATTTGCGGTGTAAATAGATATGAAATGTGTGTGTTTCTCTCATATCAAACATATGTTGGCATTTAGCTCAGATATTCGGAGGTAAAAGAGGTAAGAGAACTGAGAGAATATCACTTTCAGACCTGTTGTCTTTGACATTTCATGGCATTTTTCCGAAAGAATACATAAAACCTCATCTTCAAAGAGTGGTCCTTTGCTGCTATCTAATACCTGACACCTCTGCATTCTGGGAGCTACAGTATAATGAGGCACTTTGAGATTTGTTACTTCAGGTGAAACAAACTTTCCTTTGTGTTTTCCAGAGTTCCTGACTTATAACCTGTCACGCTGACGGCATGGCACAGCTCTTCTTTCCCCTCGTTTGCTTGTTGACTTCTTTGACAGCGTGAGGAGTGCCATGAAAAACGGGCGAAGGAAGCCGGTCTGGTGTCGGGGCACAGATGCCAGAGCGAGGAAGCGCTCAGTGGGGCAGCGTCCATGTTTAGTGAGGCAGTTTGCTGTTTAATTACACACTGTGGGAGTCACCTTCCTCAGACCCCTGAGTTCACATGCTTAGGCCAAGGGCACGCCGTACTGGCTCCTCGACCTAGATTTGGATGGTATGGGAATACACAACACTGACGCGCACATGGAACAAACGCACACCATTGGGCATACTTTAGAGGACAATTCATCCATTGGTGGCTATTCTAACCTTTACCCACGCCTAAACATTACATTTACTTTAAGCCTGGAAACACTTTCAAGCACGCTAACCCTAACATACCATCACCTTTTAAACTGATATGATGAACTTGTAGGAAAAGTTTGCTTATGTAAAAACACTCACTGGACAGAGATTTGAAGGTTTGTTCCCGGCTACCTGGTGATTTTAAGTTCAATAGTCATTCTTTTTTTAGTTCTGTTTTAGTCTCCACCAACTCCTGAGGGGAATATCTGGCTCTGCAGCTGCTAAATGTTCCACTATAGGCCTAAGGACCAGGTGATAAAATAGTATTGTTTCTTGCCTTGTGGTGCTGGGCAGCCTGCGTTTATCCTTAGCTTTTCACTCAATACAACTTCCTCATGCATCTGTAAATGACACAGATGAGAGCGGTGAGAGTGAACCAAAACAGTAAATTTGCCTCTCTCTCTCTAGAGCTGAGAGACACTGCAGAGTAGGGTGATAATAATCTTCTTCAAAGGAACTACTTGTAAATTTTACTATTGCTACAAAGCCGGCTTTAGCATCATCAACAGCTGTTTATTAAGGCGGAAAGCAACACCAATGTTGTCTCTATCACGTCTTTACTTCTACTGATGTTAGCACGCTAACCAGCTACCCCCGGCCCATTGTGTCACTTTCCGACAGCAACTCACTGTAGTCTCCGATCTGCCCTGAAGATGGAGTGCTGCTCAGAGGGCGTATTATAACCATTTGCCTTGTAAACGCAGCGACGGCTGAAGGTCTTGACAATGACAATCACCACCACCCACTTGACCACAGTCGGTGGCAGAGAAAACTTAATAATAGCCCCTTCAAAGCACGCACATAATGTGTACATTTTTCATGAAATGTACTAATGAAATGTTGAATTTATAAGCAACAAGCTCCTGTTCTCTGTTCATTACATGTAAAGGTTTCGTTGCTGCAGTTTGTCACACTAGTAAAATCTGGGTAGATATTTATGCATTACAGAGCCAGTGTCCATGTTAAAGCATGTCAGGTAATTCAAGATGAGAACAAGTCAAATTAGAATAATATCTTACTGTAAGATATGTTCGTTATTCTCTGCTTTTGCTTTGGTTTGATTTGTTCTCATGATCGCATGACATCACAGTGGTGTCATTAAAGTGACTGACTGGGAACCGTTGGGAAATTTTGTTGGGGCTCAGAGGGACAGTTCTGAGATGTGCAATAATATTGGCCTCAGTCGAAACCGTTCTTCACCACTCAGGGCCACTGGCCTGAAATTGTTTTTCCGACACAATTTGACCAATTTTGATCCAGTAAAAAATGAATCAAAAAAGCCATATGAGTGGATGATTTATATTATATGCCCGCTCAGTTGGATCAGCCAGAAATGACTCTAATGGAAATCTTATATGTGCTCCAAAATACAGATGCCTGAAAAAAAACTTTTGCGGCATTCCCACTGGTTTGGCAACTTCAGTCATGCGTTTGGCAAGTCGAAACTACATCGATCCTGAACATCTCAGTAAAAATGTTCACAGGTAAAATATTATTTTTCCACCAAAAAATTCATATCTTGCAGCACAATATCCATTTGGAGGGGCTACTGCATTATGAAGCTTTTGTACGGTTATGTTTAGACTCTCACAGCACTAGAGTAAGGTTAGTGAAAGATCCTCTTCTGGTTTAATACAAAAAAAAGTTCAGTGTACACCTAACACCTAACCAAAACCATGACATTTCCCTAACATTAACCAAAGGGCTTTTGTTGCCTAAACCTAACAACAGATGGGGCTCTGGACGTGAAACCCAGTCTCTCTGGTGTGACAGTGTGCCCTGCCATCCACCTCAACCACCTCCTGGTGACTCCACTGCTGTTAATAAATGAAGCGATTCATTTATTCAAAAAATGCATCCCCTCTAAACACGATCCAGTGATTTACTGTTACAGTTTAATTGTATAGAAACATCATTTCTTGGAGACAAGGTTTGATTTTGACCATTGCACTGTGTAAGTCATGAAAAAACAACTGAGCTGAAGCCTAAAAGAGGATGGTTCAGGTTTTCTTGAGACTGACGTGAGGCAGATCACTGAGAAATGCACCTGGCGTGCAAAACCTGTGTAGCTACTGAATGAAGAGCTGCTTACATTCAAAACTTTGTGGCCACGGAGTGACATGTGCAAACAGATAACGATGACAGAAAGATGCACACACGACAAACATAATGAAAATCATTTTCATACTGCAGCTAATGAGTTTTTCTGCTCATTATTGGTGAAATGTTTCTCTCCATACAGAACAGACCGGCTCGTCCTTGGCCTCTCATGGTCATATGTGGCTCATTTGTTCTGACCACACACTTTGCGAGTGCTCCTCATCTTTAGCAGTCCCCCCCCCCCCCCCCAAACACACACACACACACACACACACACAGCATCCACATTCACTCCATCCCCGTCCACGCTAATTTCCACTAATGATTAGTCAAGGATAAAGAAACGATGGGGCTTTTCACACATTGCTAAGAAGTCGAAGGCTCTCACCCCGCAAAGATTAAAGGCAGGCTCTTTTATACACTGTGGAGTGAAGACCAATAAATCCTCATTGATGCTCTAGCAGTGTAATTATCACAGGACCCAGAGGCTGAGATCAAATCACTGCGTGCTATTGACAGTGTAGCCTGATACAAACAGGTATGTTAGATCAGGCCACTGGAGGAACCACTGTGGGGTTTATCAGTTTGACTTATCAGTCCTTGATAGCTTTAAAAATCGCACACCCCTCTTCATCTGTCTCCAAAGGCTTTTTGCCATATTCACTGGGCCAATTGAAACGTATGATTTATAAATGTGGAAAGCAGATTCGACGCGTACACTGAGCCACAGGGACAGAGGTTAGATGACAGAAGAATCTTGGCCAAAAATCAAAAGCACAGAACAAGTGAAAACATTAATGTGCCCATTAAATTGAAATATGTCAGTCGTAATGAGGCCACTGGCGCACACAAACATTGACTGTTCCTGGTGCAAGAAACGTGCAGTTCTGGAGGAATTGCCTCACATGCTGCCATTGTTTGGATACATTCTTATAAAAATTGTTTTTTTTCAAAAATGATTTTTTTATCTTATTTATTTATTTTTTTACTAGTACACTTCACTCATGCCATGCACATGCACATAATAATCTCAGCTATTTTGCTTTAATGCTATAGATTATTTGTAAAAACACGGCTGAGGGGTTTTGAGTGACAGCTTTCCAAACAAATCCTCAGCTTGATGGGGTTTGCTGCTGTGGAAGAAGAGGAAAACAAGATAATCTCTGAATGGCATGAAGTATGGAGGGGTGGAGAGAGAAAGGAAGAGAGAGATTCAACCCCCCCCCCCACCTTCTCATTCTCCGGGTGTGTGGTGTGTGTCTGCTCTGTACGCCTCCAGAAGGACTGGGTGTTTGTGTGCACACGCTGATGATTTTGACAGCCAGGCTGTATCAGCAGAAACAAGGCCTATAAATTGCAATGGTTTCAGATTGCTTGCACAAGTATTGACTGTTAATATCTTGGCTGGAATAGCACAAATACAAACCAGACACACAGAAATATCTGTTATCTCACACAGACACTGTAATTCCACAGGCAGACACGTGTGTGAACACAGTCAAACACAATACGCATCAGCACATTTTGATGCACCAAAAAATGCTCACTTTGACATCTTACATACACAAAAATGCTCCCTATGTACAGTGTGTTCTTGCACATACTGTTTATAGTATCCCCTCATGCTTGCATCTGCTGTATATGAATGGAAGCCTTTGTCTTGCTGAATGTGACTTTTTTGTTTTTTTCTTGCACTTTTACTAAATATTCACAGATTCTGCACATTCTCCTCTGACGCTGCAGAACAGGAGAACTTTGGGGAACACTTAATGATATGCATGTTTGGTAGATTTGTTCAACCACTTACGCAGTGTTTTAAATGCACCACAAAAAAAAAAAAAAAAAAGAAATCAAGAAAATCAATCATAATTAGAGGAGCAATGCAACAGCTGCTTAAGTAAAAGTGTGTGTTAGCAATGATGGACTGCAGATCATGTGCTGTGAAGAGTATATTCAAAGACATCAAAGAATCTGTTCCAAAGTTCAATAATGTTGTATTTATGTCTAACATTTGGAGATTCCTAAGATGGAGGTAACTAAAATCAGCTTATGAAATCTCAAAATACGACCAACTTGCTCTGTAAATATGCCAAGAAGCGCCATCTGAAACGGGACACATACAACATTTATGCAGTTGTGTACGAGTATAAAATCCCAGATCCTTACGTAGTTTGGCTTTTCGCAGCACTTTTCCCAGAAGTCTACCTGCTGGATCAACTAAAACATTCATACCCCTCCTGCAAAACGCTCATCCAAAACAAAACCTAAATACTGTGGGTAACAATCTCAATAACAGGTAGACACTCACCGTGACGAGATGCAACCTGAATTCCCCCCCCGCAACTTCATGAGAAAAAAAACAAACACGGACGTTCCAGTACACACAGTTAACCTTAGCAACTCCTGCAGCAAAAGGCAGAGACAGTGAGTAACAAGGCCACATTTGGATTCTGCAGAGACACTGTGTAAGAGCAAGGTGAACTCTGCAGAATATGCCGAGCTCATCCAGGTTTCAGCGCAATGTTTCAATTTTCGTCTGTTTTTCTTTGGCTAACAAATGTGATGTCCTGATTGTAATCATAAAAATCAAACCTGATTTGAATAATGTCAATGTCAGGGACTTGGACAAAGTCCGTTGCTATCAGAAGAAAGTTGTGCTCTTACTGATTCTGATCAACTTGGTATCACCTGTTGTCGCATGCGTAGGCGAGGAAGTCTCAAAGACAGTGAGTGAAATGTATCTACCTGTAAGTCCAGTAAGACCTAATCTTTGAGACTTGAGTCGGGTTAAGAGGCTGCAGATCCAATCCATGTTGCAGGGATCACGGCATTCCAAGACATCCATTAATACTCATTAATGGGATTCTCACAGGCTTAAGGCTGAGGCTGATCTCTTCTAGTGGGTGTTGCTTCCTCTCTCTGCGGCCAGCTGGGCCGACCAATGAGTGGATGATGAAGCAAGGATCCTGCCAAGGTAGTTCATCAGAGGCTTGGCCAGGATCTGAAATTTGTTATTATTAGACAGAAATACATCCTGGAGTTCATTTCATCAAGTAAATTTGGGGTATTACCGCAGGGCGGCTTGATTTATTTTTGAACGTTTATTCTGCAAAGGGACACATTGGCACGGGCTACAAACCCGTTGACAAGATTTTGTAAACCATCTACGTATCTATCTGTCTTTTTAAATTCCTACTGTAGTTGGTTTCTGAACATGGGACCTTAAATCAGGGAAAATACAGTTGCTGCCCTATTTGTGTGCAAGGCGTCCTAAAGCTGGTCATTAATTTTCATTAAGCGCCGTCAGTAAGGACCATTAACCAGGCTAGAGAATAATCACCTCCCCAGAGTGGTGACCCGTTTATGGCACAGGTAAGGGTTAACAGAAACAGCCCACCCTAGATGTAGCAACACAACACTCACAGCACATAACACAGTAGGCATTTTGTAATTGTATCAGCTACACTAAGATGGTAAAATACTTCCCTGGAAAGGACAAACAAGGGGAAATGATTTTTTATCTTTTGATCTGTATTCTTATTTATTGTTTATTTTTTTTTTAAAAGCCCTTTGACATATAGCAAGGTTTAAAAGTTCAGAGGACAGATTTCCCTAGCAAACAAATACCAGGATCATAGACTTAAGACCTACTTATTGGTTATGATTTTTAGTAACATTATTTGCATTAGATAAACGTGTTAGTTGTGGAATACCCACTTTAGCAAGCTGGCACAAGTCAACGCCTTTACTCTGACCTTAATCTACTGGTTAAGAGCATTATCGCCTTTATGTCACACTACAGCTGTGATCACTGGGATTACAGGAAGCATTTTTTTTTATCAAATACATCTTTCAGGATTAAATGTGTGTGTTCAGTGGTGGTTGAGAGAGTGGGTGATGGTGTTTTGTTTTTTTTTGTTTTTAATCAGCATCATATTGTGAAGTTGGTTAAATCTTCTGGAATACAACAACAGCAGCAACTGTGTTTTTTTCTGCATTGTTTTTCTGCCATATAAAAATGTGTCAAAACCACCGGCAGCCACAGGAGAAAAGGGAGAGAAAGAGCCTATCACTGCCTTTTTACCAAACATCACAAAAGCTAATATTTTTGCCTTTGTTTCTGCCATGCCAGTTATTGTTATCTATTCCAAAATTTTGATTGTTTTGGCTGATCAGAGGTGTATGTGTGTGTGTGTGTGTGTGTGTGAGAGATCGGGAAAGGGATTCAGGAGGTGGTGTTGGGGAAGAGTGGGTAGCACATATGTCCATTCTTGTCAGATAACGTCTTTCTGGACCAGCAGCTAACACTGCGTGGACCAGAAGCGGTGTGCAGCCTGTCACTGTCTCTGACATCAAATCCAGACATGTAGTTGCACAAAACAAAAAGATAAAAGTCTGCCGCACAGACCACAGCAGAGATTGCACACATTTAAATGATGAGGATCTGGCATTTAATTTGATTTTGATTACTTCTCAAAGGCTATAATTCACTGCAGCGGTACAAGTGCAATGACTTATAGCAATTGAATTATAGTAGAAATGCAACTCAGACTTTTGCTGTTTTATGGGGATCTCAGGGGCTACTTAGGGGATCCTAAGCAGGTGAGGATGTGCCGCTGAAGATGATGAAATGAAGCTGAGGCTCATGAAGTACAGATGGAGCTGAACAAAATTAGAGCTAAAGGTGAAAAATGAAAGGGGAGGTTGAAGTTAACAAAGCACAGCTACTGCAGGCAGTGCACAGCTGAAAATGATCAGGTGCAGCTGAAGCTGACGCCGTACAGCTGAGGATGACAATAGGCATCTCGGTGTGACGGAGTTGAGATAAATTGCAGCTTTGACTGATGAGAGTTTGACAAGCTGAAGGTATATAATGGTCCGAATTGAATGTTGTGTATTGTATATTCATGTATAATCATTTCTGGGTTTTTTGAACAGGGTTTTGATTAGATGGCTGAAATAAGGTCTGTGGTTAATACAGGCTAAAGACATTTTCACGTTTTATTCCACAATGCAAAAATACGTCAGTAAAAACCCCAGTCATGATTTCTTTAAGCGTTTACGTCTGTTAAAAAGGGCAGTTGCTAACAAGTGGCTAAATGAGACGAGGGTTGTCCGGTACGTTAAACGTCGTCACACCACATATGAAAACCAATCTACTCATCAGTCAGCTTTGACATTGTGTTTATACTCACACTTTGGTGAACTATTACTAACTTTGTAAGGAGAAAGGTTTCTGAAGAAGAGTTGAGCTCTAAATCAAATGGCAAGTTGGAAGTTTAGTGGTGGTGACGTGACAAGTGACAAGTCATGCTTCAGCATGAAAAAAGGGCTGTTCATTTGTGAAGATTATTGTGCTGAACCGAAAACATGTATACATACATAATATCATAAACTTTTGTTACTGTCTTATATTTCTGCAGTAATCCGAAAGCCAGTGGCACACAACACAAAAGCCACACCTTTTGGAGACAGTGAAAATATTTATCTTGTGTTTGAAACCCTGGTAATCTCCAGCTGAGGTAATAGAAAACTCTGAGTTGAGAGCAGAAAAGGTCAGGGCTCAGTGAGAAAAGAGGGTGGCATTTCCTAGTCACAGTCTTGGAAAAACACTAAAAGTGAATTGAAAACTTCCACCTCCCAACACCTCAAGAGTTTTCCCCTCGAACTAAGATGCAGGAAACGATCACAGGGTTTAACGTGTGATGTGTATCTGGATAATAACATCTGTCTGTCTGCATCTTCATCATCTTGGCTGTGACACACATTGCGATTGGATCTCAACATCAAAAGAAGTTAGCTGGCTGAATTAGCGCTACTACCTGTGTAGCTTTTGCAGGGCTAGCTTGAGTTAGCAGCAATAGCTGGAGTCAGACGAGGTTTCAACTTGCTGGGCGGTCACCCTGTAGCTGTAGATTGCATTTACACCTGACTGACATCTGATAACAATCCGATCCCAACCACCTCTAAATAAATGTGGTCTGGCTGATCCAATCACATCCTGATCCCAGTGTGTTCTGCATGCACTTACACCTGGCATTCACATGCAGATGTTTCTGTATCTGTTATCTGGATACCAGGTGTAAATGGGATAATGAAAATCACTTCACAGATGTTATCATGATTTAAAAAGGTAAACTCCATGGACCTTTGAAGAAAGACTGAGAAAACATGCACATTAACAAAGCCAAGAATTCTAATTTTCCAATCATTATGTGAGATTGTGCTGATAGTGGACTGTAACTGTGGTTACAGGCTCTAAAAATAACTTTTAAATAATATGTTGTTCTGAGTGAAAATATGGTGGAGAGATATGAATCACAGGATTTCATGTTACATTCCTTTCTGCCACATAACATGTACCAAGAAACCCATGAGCTTTGACACAGATAACAGCAAGTCTTCCTATGTCAGCATAGATTACTGGACGTTAAAACTATCTACTATAGACGTGCAAATCTCCTCCTAAGACTGCACTCTGGTATAAACAGTTGCTTTTCAGTTGTTAGCGTCACACTGCATTCAAACCCTGGGGTGTATCAGTAATTATAGGCTTTTTAAAATCACTCCAAATCCGACAGCCCCTAGAACAGCAAATTTAACAAGAGGGAGTGAAAAAAGAGAGACAGAGTGAGAGAGAGCAAGGAAATCTTACAGCAGTTATTAAATGTTCATAAATACAACTTATATTTTAATGTTTCATAAAAAAAGACTTTTCCAGATGGTGGAATTTTTTATTGAGTGTAAAGGATGGTGCATATCTCAGAGATAAGTTTTCAGCAACAACTCCAAGAATCATAATAGACACACCGAGGAAGCACTGAATACAAAGAACAGATTGCAGCACAAACTATAGCACAGCACTATAGGGTGACTTAACAATAGACTGTAACAGCGTCCCTCATTGATGAATACAGGAAATGAATGCACCAAACCGACTCATTCTTAATGCACATTATGAGCAATCGACCATTTCCACAGCGGGCCTGAACTGCGACAAGCTTCTTCATGAAGCATTTGAAAAAAACGCCAGAGAGAGAGAGAGAGAGAGAGAGAGAGAGAGCAAGGAAAGCTCAAGAAACCAGTGGGAGCTAGCAGCAGATGTTTCACACCCAAGAGGGTAAACAGCATTTGTAGGGCATGAAATTGATTCAAAGCTTTTTGATGGGGAAAGAGAGGAAAGGAAGAGGAAAAAAAAAAAAATTTTTAGGTAAAACAGTATCAACTGTAAGTTCATTTCAGGCTGATTGAAGAGAAAATGTGGAAGATATAGAAAACATAAATGTCTTTAATTACATCAGGAAGGATTTTCCTGCAAAGACGAGGTTAGCGAGTGCTCTGATGAAAGGTGAACCCAGCAGGCATCTCACCTGTCAGTCTGAAGACCTCAGGCAAGCTGCGTGACACACATATTGTGCAATTTTTTCATATATAACGCCTTTGGTTTGAGGGGAGGTGACATCTTCTTAAAGTACAGTGAGCTGTCAAGCTGGAGGCTGTGAGAATGGGTGCTACATCTGTTACAGTGTTTTTTCCCCCCAGAAAAACTTTTAATGGAGCTGAAACACACGACAGTTTTTTTCCCTCTTTATTACAAATTCAATACTAATTAAATTTCATAATAATCCTTAGATTAAAATGTATAAAAAGTGGAAAAAAATGCAAAATCGTGTGATGTGGGGTAGCATCTATCAAAGATGAACTAAGACAATTCTGAGGATGAGAGTGTTAATCTTAAAGCTGCCTGTCATCACTTGCTATATACTGTTGTTTTTCTTGTCTTTGCAAAAATAGCAAAAAAAAATAAATGACTCTGTGCGGTCTTGACTATTCTCTTTCTACATGCTTAAATATATCACACAATCCAGTACTTCAAAATGGCCTTTGTTCCTGATCATTCATCTTTCTGAATATTTTTTTCCACTTAAATTTGATGTTTTTAAGTCTTTTCAGTGGATTCGGCTGCAGCATTGACTTCAGAGGCCTGAACCACCTCAGGCTGCACCACATGGTTTCCCAGGCCAAACACACACGCAGCAGTTCCTGTGTAATCCCCAGATCAAAAGTCTCAGAAAGTCAGGACAGATTCTCTTGGGGAAGTGTCACATGAGTGATATGAAACTGGAGTTTGTATCTTACTCTCGCAAGTTAGCTTCTGGTAGGCTTGCCGATTGCTGATGCAGTTTTTTTTTCCTGAGCATTTATCCCAAGCTTATTCATCTGTAGACAAGATTAAAGATCTGTAGATTTAAAAAATGTTTTAAATTAACATTTTTCCATCAGTGTCCAATAAAATGAATAAGAACCCACAGCCATGCCAGCAGCTCTGCGAGGCTTCGCACAGGCACAACGGTGCTAACAAGCTAATGGTAATAACGAGGTATAATCTTTAGCGTGTCCACCATCTGAGCTTAGTTTAGTTTCGCTGGCATGTGAACATTTGCTATTAGCGCTAAACAATAAGTGCGACTGAGGCTGTTTGGAGTGTCATCTTTTCATTAGTGAACCACATGGTGGCGTTAGAGGTTCCCAGCGTGGTCCCCAGTGGATAAATGTCTGCATGATTTTGTGCCGATCCATTAAGTAGATGTTCAGACAGTTTACGTAGTATGTGTTAGTCAGGGGATCACCAACGTCACTAAGCTTCATTATGAATATCTGTACATATATCAGGGAATTCTGTCCAATAGTTGTTGAGACAAGGACAAAGTGGTGGACTGACCTACTGACACACAGACAGCTGTGGCTCAAGAGAAAAAGCGTCCACTAGGGTCGTCCACTAATTCTTTGATTCCCAGTTCCTGCCGTCGTCATGTGGAGGTGTCCTTGGGCAAGACACTGAATTGTGACAGACACTGTGCAAATGCACTGTATGAATGTGTGTGTGAACAGGTGAATATAGCTTGTAGTGTAAAGAACTTTAAATTCTCAGAAAGAGTCATCCACGCTCTTATATCCCCCAAGGCTCGGCTACTACTGTAATTCCCTGTACTCTGGAATCCATCAGTCGTCCTTGTCCCGCCTACAACTGGTCCAGAACGCTGCGGCTCGGCCTCTGACTGGTTTCTAGGGGGAGGGATCACATTACTCCTATCTTGGCCTCTCTGCATTGGATATTGTTTCTATTTTCTTGTATTTTAGAATTTGGTCTTTGGCTAATACCACGCAATGTTGAGAAGTGTCCTCCAAAGTTTCAAAACTAGCCACATCTGTCAGGATAAATAGGCCCTTTGTGTATAAGCACTTTACTTCTGCTTCTGAACCCTAAAAACATTGCAATATGTAATGTCTATCAACCAGTATACTGTGTGTCTGTAAGTGATTGTGATGCTATTAGAGAAAAAAAGTGTGACAGAAATATTTTTTTTGTCCTTCTTTCCAATCACGCTACTCATCCTCCGTCCCCACAGATGTATCTTGCAAACCCTCGGAGCAGCTCCCAGCTCTCATGTTGGGAATAATGACATCAGAGGACAGATGATAGATGTTTGACCAACACTGCTGTTTGCAGTGTTTGGCAAAATGGGTAAAAATTCCTGTCGGTGTGTGTTTGGAGCCTTTGCACATCAAGGGCCCCTACAGGCGATCCGTCCAACTGTAGTGTCAGTTTCATTTGGATTTGCTGTCAGGTTTCAGGTGTAGATTAAAGGGTAAAAACAGTGAGTAGCTTGTAGACAGTTGAAAGTTGGAAATGTGCGAGTGGGTGGAGAGCGGTGGCTGAGCAGACAGCTTCATTTGGTTTCTCACCGGGTCCGGGTCCTTCTGTGGCTCTGAGCAGATGTGCCGTGCAGGAGCTGTATTTCTTAACTCGGGAAAAGTAATGTGACGTTCCGCACAGGAAAATCCTGAGCTTGCCAAACACACAAACACGCACCAACCCCATACACACACACACACACACACACACACACACACACACACACACACACACACACACACACATACATTGCACCAGCCTACCACCATAGCTTGTTGTGTTGTAAATCATTGCCCTCTCACTGGTCTATTAAGATATGGAAAGCTCCACATGGGATTTATACAGTCAATCTATTTTACTGGTCTTTGGTCTCAGTGCTGCCATCAGGTTTGTTCCTTAAGTGCCTTATCAGTTAAATGCAGCTGTGATGGACCATGTGTTCAGCTGAAAATGTGAGCGTGACTTTAGTATGAATAGAAAGCTACAGCATATTTATTGCATATATTATATTTGTGCATACGTGGAATAGACTAACCTATGCAAAAATGCATTGTTTATACGACTGTTTATGATCAGCTCTTATGTATCTAATCACTTTGAGATCTTCCCCTAATGTCACACCACCTGCAGCATCGTAAATAGGCATCTCCATCGTCTTATCTACAACAGCATTGTCAACATACAGTATAATCTGGAGATGTAGGATTTTCCCCTCAAAGCATCAGGCTGCAAAAACATGAAAATATATTCATATTGGCTTAAACTTCTGGAGTTCAGAGTCTTCTGAGAGCAGATCGCCCGTCAGGGGAGGATAGATCTTGATCTCTGAGACGACAAAGAACAAAAGCCACTGTCATAGACACTGGCATTTTTATGCAGCTAATGTGAAATACAATCGTTGCCCCCTGATTCACACACACACATAGGTTTCCTTTTCTGGCCAAATATGATGTCTAACGAGTCAACGGTTAAAGTTAAATGGATGGAAAATGTAAAGCGTCACCAGAAACAGTCAGAAACAAATGATTTCACCTTTTCATCTTCTGATATTCTCCACGCCGCATCACACTGTAGCTGCAGTAATAAAGATTATGCCATGGCCCGGGCCGAAAGCCTATTACACTCTGTTGAGCATTAGTGAAATATACAATAAAAGTGAAGCAAAAAAAGGTGAAAGCCAAATCTCATTTCGTGAAAGGGTGTTGCACCGATGGATTGTGTGTTTGTAGCTCCCGCAGGTTCCCCAAATTAACTGAGTAAATCTAATAGAGCAACGAGCCTGCAGATCAGTTAGAATTCAAGATTACTTTAAATAGATTTAAACACCTGAGCATAAATATAACACCAAAGTCAAAGCAGTTGACTTCACAGAAATATGAGCCTTCGTGTTTTTATGCGAGTGACGGGATGGATGTCATTGCCCTTTTTTACTCATTGAATGAATCAACGAATATTGCAACTGTGTGGTTCAGGGAGGGTGTCTCCCTTTACCTGGTTAGTTTTTCTATTCCTTTTTTTCCCCACATTAGAAACTTACGGTTCAGTTTTTTTCAGTTTATTACTTGGGATAAAAATGAAATTATAAACCACGCTCAGTATATTCTGAGAGGGGAGCATTTCACAAAATCTTGCCGACATCAATGATTCAACAAATAATGTCACCAGTGCTGCTTTTCTCTTCTTGTCCTCTGCTGACTGCTCTGACCACAGCAGCTTTACTGAAGCATGATATTACAGTCTGTTGGCTAACCGCTCTCCCCACACCCATACCAGCTCTGCTTTTGTTCACTGCTTTTTGGACATCTTTCTCATTTTTAACACATTTTTTTTTTTTTTAGCACAAGTTGAAGTAGGCAGATGATGTGCATTGAAAAGATTTCTTGTATTTTCTCTCTCTCTCTCTCTCTCTCTCTCTCTCTCTCTCAATTCAGCACTTACCTTTATTACTGCATGTTCTCTAGCAGTATCAAATATGCTGTGAAGGCTAAGAAATTCAGCTTGAAAACATACATGTTTCTGTCGAACCGTTCTGGTAAGACAATACCTGATAATCCAGGTACAGTGTAATTTAGAGCATACAATACAACTGAAACCTTAAAAACAGAAGCAGATGGGAGGGTGTTAGAGGGTCAACCCATTGTCTTTGGTATGAGGGAATCCATCTGTACTTACTGTAAATGCAGCAGCACAGATACTGCTGAATGTGATGGCCCCAATGAGACGAACTCGCTGGCATTCAAAGGGCACGAGAGACATTTTGTTTCACTGGGTCCAACCGCTTAATAACTGTTAGCCAAAGGAAATACCTTTGATGTGGTCGCATTGCAGTAAATAAAGAGCTTGTAGGTCTGGGAGCACGGAGTCAAGTGTCAGCCCAAGCTAGCATCCTGGTGTCAGTCACTCTACGGGGCTACGTTATAGATCAGGACAGGGCACATGGATAAAAAGGACATGCAACAGATCAAACAGACAGTGTATTATATAAAGAACAAAGAGGGCAAAGGTCATGCTGGATGAACAGAGTGGGCTGAGGACACTTGAACAGGAGAGAAAAAACAAGAACTGGGATTAAGGAGCAGCAGCATCAGTGAAGGATCTGAGGAAACCCTATATGTCTTCTAAATACTGGTCAATACTGCTGTTGTCTAATTAGCTCTAGGAGATACATTTATACCACACAGATGACGCTACTCACAGTTTTGATTAATTATAACTGGACGTTTTCTGAGTTAGAAAGCCTTTATTGTCACTGTAAACTCTGCATACAATGAAATTAGGAAAATTGTACCATAATCCAAAGTCAAAAGACAGAGTTTGTCAGACAAATATTGACATGCAAGAGCAAAAACATACAAAAAAAAAATGCACCAAAACCAGAGAGCAAAGAGCCGCTGCCGTCGTCTCGTGCCGGCATCTTGTGGATTGTTTGCGGTTCAAGTGGTAGTGCGGCATATTATAACAGTGAAAAAGTCATATACATGTATATATGGATGTGTGCACAGCCATATTTACCTGTGCATCAAATGACCAAAACCAGTGGACATGCAATGAACCAGAGGAGAATTCTGATGCCCTTGTTTGGTCTGGGGCCCTGGGGCAGTTCCTTGCTTTGCCTAACTGGTAATCCAGCCTTAGAGATACAGACGAGACCCCTGTATGCTTCAAGTCAGTGATGACTTTTACTTTTTCGGGCACGTTGTCTGTATTCGACAGTTAGCGGGCAGCTGAAGTAGACAGGAAACATCGAAATGACATGCAATCCCCAGCTGCAATTAATTCAAGCATTGTTTCCTCCAAAATGGTTTGCTGATTGAAATGAGCTGTATGCGAACAAGACTCAGAGGAGACAGAGTTGGCACAATGCAAACAGTCAGTCAATCCTGTTTTTTGCAACAATGTTGGCAAGGTGCGCTTGTTGCATCTGCATGTAGGGGAGGGTTGTACAAATAATTGATGATGACGTGTCAGCAGAGGATGATTTTGTATCCTGCTGGATTCACTAAAGCTGCTAGAACCACTGTGTTTATGTTAACAAATGCCTATGTTTATGTGAAAGAGGTTGCTCGTAGTAACAATTCTACATATGATGATCACTGAATATAGGCTTGTGTGATACATAATGAAAAAAAGATAAAGAAAACAACAGTTACTGTCGGGTGATAAATAATGAACATGTGTGTTGTGTTCATTAAACTTTAACTTAAACCTGACGCTCAGTGAACTGAGGAATCATAGGTTAGCAGCTGCGGCAGCTTCTTTCCTTTGACAGGAGTGTCACCACCAGCCGTATCAACACCCTCACCACCTCCACCTGATCCTGTCTGGGTCACCGGAAACGATCTATTTTAGCATTTTTCTGACAACTATGAACTTCAGCTACTAAAGCAGACAATCAAAATGAATCACATCCACAATCACTCTGCCTCAAGCTTCTGAATGAAAATACAGGATGGAAAAATACTTTTGTTAAAGGAAAAAAAAAAAAAAAAAAAGATATTTTTGGAAAGAAAGTGAATCAAGACAGAATGGAACTCAAATCGAATCACAAATTTGTGACAAAAATCCATCAACAAAGCAGCATGTCACGTTGGGACTATTGATCACATTCTCCCATGCTATGAAGTGAAACTTGTGCAAGTTTCCCTTCCTGTTTTCTCCTCAGATGATAAACTGAGCTGAGGACAAACAGAACGGAGCCTGAATCGATACCTCCATTCACAACATGAAAATTACCTGTGCACAGAGAGAAGGGAGAGGAAAAACAAACCGATAATCTTCAGACTGTCATTCCCCTTGTGCAAGGGGAAATCAATCACTGGGTGAATTTCATACAACGTGCACCTTGGAAATCACAATCATACATCACAATAGGTAGCGTGGCGGTTATGGAGCTTGATGGTAAACATAGAAACAACAAAAGAAAGCAGAGTACATGAGCATCTTTTTTGTTTTGTAAAACCAAACCAAACCTAAGAATCAGGTCTGTCCTCTTCTGTGTGAAGAGGCCTCTGAATATGAAAATAATAATGTGCAAAATTATAAATGTCAAGTGAAACAAAAAAATCTCACCAGACACATTATTATATAAAATTCTAGGACTTTGGTCCATTACCATTCTTAATTCACTTAAGTTAAGTAAAGCGTGCCTCTTCTATTCTTGTAACTCACACTAGAGATTTTAATATTTATAGTGAAAGTTTGGGTTATTTGTGTGAGGTACTTATCTATAGTCAGTGTATTACCTGCAGTAGATTCGGATGAGCGCGCTGCCAGTTTAGAGAAGCAGTCGGGAGCACCAGCACAGAAGCTGAGTGATGTGCTGCTGTGGACGGGAGCCAGCAGAAAACACATATTTGAGCTACTTACAAAATTCCCACCGTCTTGCCGTCAAAAACTTTCCTTTGGAACTACGACGGGCTAAAGTGGCTAAAACACATTTTTTGCAGCAGCACATCGCTCGGCTTCTGCTGCGGTTCTACCGGCTGCATTTCCAAACTGATCCAAATCTACTGCAGGTAATACACTGACTATAGATGACTACCTCACATAACCTCATGTTGAATATTCCAAACTAACACTTTAACCTTCCTGCAGGGCCAAAAACCTGCAAGTATTACACTCACACACCGTCATGATCTGGTTGCTCACACTGAACGTAAGCACAGAGCCTCCAGTCTGTTATGTCCATTGAGGATTCTATGTGCAGTTCTACTGTAATGTAAGAAGAAAAATAGAAAGATGATCCGATGGACGAAACATGCAAAAAGAAAAAAAAGTTTTTCCAGCAGAGTCTTAGTTACAGCATGTAAAATACTGCTCCAGTAATTTTAAAACAAGCTTACTATAGTTTGCAGCAGCAAGTGTGTGGAAGATTGTGGGTGTGGAAGCAGTCACCATGAATCCTGCAGCTTCTGTAGACAACTCTTCTCACCTTAGACTTCTAATTCACTACTAAACACTAGTATTTCTTTGCTGCATGATGGGAAGTGTACAGTAAGTGTGTCTATGCGTGTGTGTGTGTGTGTGTGTGTGTGTGTGTGTGTGTGTGTGTGTGCGACAATGAGGAAGTAACTAAGAGATCTCATCTCACTGTGGCCCTCTGCCACATGACTCAGAGATGTCCAGTGTCAAGACTTTGCCTTCGGGGCTGATGTCATCTGCAGAGCAGGAAGAATAGATAGTGGCACGCCAGCATCATACACCTCCCACTCATCATGCTTCACTGCCATCTCATCCCGGCTTCCCTAAGGATAATCAACATGCTCCTGTCTGGTCCACCTATGTATGCACATGTGTACACGTGCCCACACACACACACGGGAAGAGACAAGAGAGAAAGAGAGGTAGAAAGCCCCTAAAACATACGCTCTCCCTTTGAGCAAAAAGCCAGACATGTGAGGCGAGAGGGACGCCCTGTGCACGAGAGAGCAGCGAGTGAAAAGTTTGAACATTTGGAGCCAGTGGTGCATATTCTTCAAGTTTAAGTTGAAATTCATTAATATTATAGTCCATCCATAAAAACAGTTTAAACAAAAGTGTCATCCCTCGCTTGGGGCATAAATAAGCAAGTCTCTGAGAGTATATGGGAAAAATGACTAATACAATGAGAGAGAGAGAAAAAAAGTAAATGAATCTATAAGCTAACAATAAAGCAATGTAGTGAAAGTGAAACAGCGAAAATAGCATTAAAAGAATGAAAAAAATGCTGTCATCCTTCTCTGGTAATACATTTATATATTCATATAGCATTACCTCACTTATTAATAGCAGTAGTTATTTGTATAGTATCTTTTGTAAGACATCTATAAGTTGCAAACAGTCTGCAAACATGAGAGAGAGCACTTCTATGCCCCCCCCACCTCTCACTACACACATATATATATATATATATATATATATATATATTTATTCTTTTCACATATGACAGTATATTCTTGCAAATGTAATGCTACTAGAATAGAGAAACTGCCTGGAGTAAATATAAAGAGGATCTCACATTCAGCCATGACATTTCAGGAGTCTATTGTAACAAGCCGTATATGATGTCATCAAGTCATTTAAAGAAGTTCAGTGGTCCCAGGTGCAATGTTAAAAAGCAGTAAACAAAAAGAAAAAAGAGAAAACATTCACTATTTGACTATAAGGTAATGTTCACTTTTTTTGTTGTCAGTTGCCTAGCAATGACGTTGGCATGATGTAAGCCACTTAAACGTTGAGCATATCATGCATTTCCATTTGATGGAAGTAGAGTCATGAATATATTCATCTAATTCAAAACCATTTTCACTTTTGCATCGAATCATCATCAAATTAGCAAAATCATGTTTGTCAATTGTATATGCTTCTATCTATCTATCTATCTATCTATCTATCTATCTATCTATCTATCTATCTATCTATCTATCTATCTATCTATCTTTCTCACATCTTTTGCTTTCCCCTGTTTCACATACTGTCAGTGTCTCCTCTACACAAACATGAATTTCTAACTGATGGTGTTTGCTCAACAAACCCAGTGGCTCTGACACTCAGCCTTTCTGTGGCCTGCCTTCTATTTTGTGTTTAACAAGGCAAGTTTGAGATATCCACTCCCTGCTGCGCTCGGGAAGCTGGGCCGAGGAAACGGTTCACAGGGGCTGAGGACGATAAGATGACATGCGGGCTGGGAAATAGATGACAATGAAGATAGCGCGTGGCGTGACAATGAATAATTGCATTCAGAGATATGTCAGAGCCTTAACAAAACTGGCCTGGCTGCTCCGTGTCTGTCATGGCCATGAGACGCGTTATGGGATGGGTTTATCAACAAGGGCAGTTGGTATATAAAGAAGCTCGTAATTCTGTCTCCATTACTCCGGTTTCTTTTTCTTTTTCTTTTTTCTAACTCTCTATAATAAAGCCCATAATTTACAGTGTAATTTAGTTATATGAATCAGGAAGCAATATATCACTTACTGGTTTTAACAGGTTTTTAAATGTAAGTTCAGCAGAAGTAAACAACACCAACAATTGGAGATTTTAGAGGAAAGGGGGAATAAATTATACTCTGTGCACTTCTGAAAATACAGGCAACTTTGCTGGGCAACAAAACCGGCGCCAACAACCTGGTTCTTACTGTGAACCTAATGAGTAAAAAGGGGAGAAAAAGCTACACATTATATTACAGCCCATGTTCAAGTTTTATTGTGGTGTGGAGGAGAAAATACAGCGTCAGTGTTTTGCTTTTGGTTCTACAGCTGTGCAGGCTACAGCCACGCTACAGAGATTCATTTTTACTTCATTGTATGTTTTCATATCGTAAGGACGTGTAATAATAATAAGGAGAAGTCAAGAAAAGGTTCAAGAGCAAACAAGGTTTGTCCAACACTGCAGCAGCTCACACCAAATAGGCTGGAGTAGAAAAGAAACATACCTTCCTCAAGTGCACAGCTATGAAAGGCTGCTATTGTCAAACTCCATCATGAAGTCATGTCACAAGCACATTGTGGCAAATCAGTTGTGGAGCACATAAATTGTACGAGACATTCAGAGTGACATTCAGTGATCATGATATAATAAACACATGTTAAATACAGAATAACCACAGTTACATTGTAAGTCTTCAGGTTGTAAGTGTTCTAACCCGACCACCCTATGGATCTTTACCACCCTGACATTTTACTGAGAGGTGCGATTGATTTCATCCGGAAGAGATGAGTTGGGATTTTGTGCAGGCTAAAAATTGGCAAAGCTGTGGAGCGATTAAAACCAGTTATTTAGTGTTAGTCAAGTGATTTCGCCTATGTAGTGTGAGCTGCACGTCCTATGAATGCTAACCTGTCTTTATGTCTCTCTCATTGTCTGTTTCTTTGTTTGTCCACCCATCCATTTACCACATTTTAAACCTACTGTAACTATAATACCACTTCTTTTTGCATAATTACAACATCTGTGGGGAGCAGTGAACTCCCAGTCCCTGCACAGTTCACATGTCACCCAGCTTCATCCCCATTAAGCCTTTTCCACCTGGAGTTCCACATTGAGCTGACTTCAAATGTCAAACAGCGTAAAATGAGGAGAACCTCCTTGGCAGTGACAGTAGAGAAAGCTTTTTTTTTTAAACTGAGGGAAGCTAAATGTCATGATGAATATATAAATATGATCTGACTGCTTTCATCAGTCCATCAATCTCCTGTCCTTTTGATTTGCATCAAACAGCTCTTGTCAAAACAATAAACCTTTTATGTTTGTTCTCTTCATTGTAGTGCCATATGCAGCTTGTCATATTACCTTCTAATAATGCTTTGTTCACTTTGCCCCCCCCCCTCTCTTGTGTTATGCAAATACTGTACGTGTTAACAGGAAACGAGTAAATCTAAATAAATGTAATGAAAAGAAGTCATCCCAGGAGTTGTCGTGTGTGACGAACAAATTTTTCATAGAAAGTGTTCTACGCATTCATCAGCACAGTTAAATTAACACACTTTTACTTGTATTAAGCTACATTTTGTGTGCGATTTTCTCACTTTGTCATATGCTAATTGCCGTGCATCTGATTGCAATAATTCTTTAGCCCTTAGGAGCGCTCCTTACGCGCTGCCCCTGCTTTGATTCTCAGACTGGAGTAAAGGATTTTCCCCTCTGATCAAAAAGCATTTGACTTAAATTCAGCTGTATGCCTCCACCATTACCTCACTGGCTTCTGCTAGCAGCGCTAGACGGTGGACATGCTGAGGGCAGAAGCAAATGAGCTTCGCAGACTCCTGTAAGTCATCTGAGTTTGCAGCATTGCCAGGTAGCAGCGTAAGAGATGTTTGGTGCAACACACAGAAATTTGAATTAGAAATATGCTTGCTTGCACTTATGCCTCAATTTATAACGTCATATTCAGCCAAACTGCTGCTCCTGCTGTTGTACTTACACCATCTGAAGACTTTTAAAACCCTAAATGGAGAAGGATGGGAGAGTTGATCATGTTTATTAAGTCTGCTTGGCTTCATGTGCAGAATCGTGCTCTGCAGCAGCCTACAGGAATACTGTGGCGTGAAGCTGAGTAGATGTGAAATGTGGGCACAAGCTGTGGGCGAGATCCACTTCCTCTGTCTCCATAGAGATGACAGGGAGACAGGAAGGCCCTCTGCACACTAGGCCGTCACTAATTCAAGATGGCAGCCACAGTCAGAAGAGCTGGCATCTAATGATAATGTGTCTGAGGAGGTCATTGCTGGTGACAACAGTGCAAAACATCTGTTTGTAGCAACTATATGAAATACCTTGTATAATTTTCTGCTTGATAGAACTTTGTCCACTGCCATCTGCCCATAATGTAACATTTATCAGTGACATAGATTCGAAAAAATGGACCATCTGCTTATGAGAGAAGGTCATTTGCCTTTATTTGTTCTTCATGAGAATGGTGTCTCACTACATTAGTCCACTGAAACTGTCCTCACCGGCAACAGAGCAGCACTGGTCTGTTAAAACAATCTACATTTCCAGAACCAATGCTGTAAATAGACCCTGTGGTTTGATTATTGATGGTAGACTTTGCGTGCCGCCCTTGAGTGTGGCCATTCAGAACAGGTACAAACACTTCCTGTGCGTTCAGACTGAAAGCGTTGAGAATGTCAAACTGACCGGAAGTCATTCATTTTCCATGTGAGCCAGCGTCTCTTGGTGGTGAGAAGCCGCTTGCATGTTGGCGACGTCTCTTAGGCGGTGTGGGTGTCAGAAAACACTGAAGTCCAGGCAACTTTATGGTAACGACGTACGCCGCTGTTTGGCGGCAACCAATCGGAATGTAGACGTGCTCCGCTCTACAGAACATTCAAGAACACAACTCTATTAACTTTTGTTAATAGAGTTGTTTGACGAGTCTGTTTTGTTCTTTGCAGGCCCTTTAAACAAAGTTTGCAAGACCAAGCATTCTGATCAAACTTTCTAGCTCTCTGTTTCATGTACGTCATCTACGTCAGAGCGCCCACAAACTTCAACAGTGTCATTGGTAGAGGAGCCAGAATGTTTTCACTCTCGGCGCTTTCAGCTTGAACATACAGTTAATGCTTCCAGGTGTGATCTTTCAATCATACTGTCAGCTTTACATCACCACAAACAGTACTGGTCGATGGGATATTCACACCTGAGATCTCGGTTTTCCAACTCGTCTTTTGTCAGCCATCAATGTTAGCTTGGGTCTACCACTGAGCAGTGGTCTGGGGGTTTATTTCAAGCAGATTGCAGAGCTCACATGCTCACCAAACTGTGTTGTAGACGATATACAGTGCTGTCATGGATACGTGCCAAACAGCTGATCCATTTTGCAGAAGGATGCTACTCAAATCACTGGAGAAACAAGGTGAAGACTCTGAACTGAGTAGTAGTAGCCCAAACTTATATTTTAAAGGGTAACTGTGCTACTAGCACAATACACCTGAATCTCCACCCAAACTGTCAGAAGCTGATGGATTGTGGGTAATGTAGGTGCTCCTTTCTCATCTCTGCTTGAGGCTAGAGGCGTGAGGCTACATTAGCTGCTTCTTGCACACACCCGATTCTCCAACTGAAGCTTCAAGGTCGAGTTGCATTGTGGGCAGTCAGGTTAGGACAAGGAAGAAGAATGTGTGGAATAAAAATGATGTTACCTCTATATAACTTTTAATCTTTTTTTCTAAAAAAAAAAAAAAAAAAAAAAACTCCATCTTGAGTCTGACAATGCCAAATCTGTGCAGTAATCTTTAAAATCTCCTTGGCATCTGACAGTGAACTTCTACTTCCACTAGGATTTTCCAATCAATCAATCATTGTTAGGATGGTCATAGGATTATACATATTTATTTTCTTATTGTACAAAGAGTTCATATATAATGTACTTAAACGGGGGTGCAGCTTAATCTAAGAGGATCTGTAATTTAAAATTTACATATCTAAACTGCAGTGTTTTTCAGTTCTGTGAATATCATGCATACTGACTAGCCCTGGAACTAATTTGGGAAACATAAGATTAAGTCACATAGCCATGAGAGCAGCTTTTTTGACTCAGAGGTGAAGTGCAGCATTCAGAGTCAGGCATCCCGCAGTGAAGCTGGCTCATCATGGACCTGTGTTCAGTGATAGCCTGTCTGCTTTTATGAATTGACTTTCCCACTCTGCCAACTGTTCATCTTTGTCTCCTGACATCAAAAAGCTACAGTTTTCTCAATAAGACAAAATCCATCAGAGTATGAGTTGCTT
Source organism: Seriola aureovittata (assembly GCF_021018895.1). Classification (NCBI taxonomy): domain Eukaryota; kingdom Metazoa; phylum Chordata; class Actinopteri; order Carangiformes; family Carangidae; genus Seriola; species Seriola aureovittata. Next base: position 7,219,878 of record NC_079381.1, on the reverse strand, counting down.
TGATCTCTATGTGATTCCAATGGGGAATAAAGCCTGGTCCTCACACTGCTCTTTCACCATGTCAGAGAAGTGTATATTTATGTGCTTGACCTTAATAGCTGTGATTGGCTAACCTCCATTCAGCCCTCTTCCAGCATCCTGTCAATAAGTCGAGAGAAAGAGATAATGGTTTCACTGTTCTCGTCCAAAGAAGCCCACCACCGGGAATAGAGGAATGGAAACGCTCTGTGAGTGACACATCTTTTACAAATCCTTTTAGTCAAAAAGCGCTTTAACATGAGTCATCAGAGTGCGTGACGGCTTCAGTCAATACTAAGCCAACATCATTCACCTCTAACTGGGTGTCCTGTTTTATGATGCCACTTTTACTATCAGGCCAGAACAAATAAAAAAAAAACCAAAAAAACACATACAAGAGGGAGAGATCATGGGAGGATGGGAGAGGAGGAGAAAGGGAAAAGTAGAGAAGAAAGTAAAAGGTAGGGACGCAGAGCTGATGATGTTTGATATGAATTCATGTCCCTCTATTAATCTAATAAAAAGAAGGGCAAACAGTCACTGATATAATCAGCTCCTCATTCATATCACAAAGCAAATCAAGGCGGAGGGTCTCTTATTCCATTTCATTTAAAGATAAACTCAACAACGTGAATTTAATTAACTTCTTCATAACTGTGTTGGTGGTTTTTCCCTCATCCCTGAAAAAAAAAAAAAACAACATCAACAGCTGTTCAGAGCCACCATAATGTTCTTTTACTTTCTCCATCTTTATTTTCTGGTTCAAATGCTTGGTGCTGAACCGTTGATAATTGTCTTGTCACAAACTGAGAAGGTTTCCAAATCTGGAGTTACCCAGGCAATGTCTTTTAGTGTGAGAGTGACAGGTTCACAAACTAGTTCGGGAACACAAAGCGGGTCTTCCTTTTCTCGCCGATGTCTCTCACATCCATTCAGGCTCATACTTGAGTACATTTTAGTTGAAGGTGAGTATGTGTTCTGTGTTTTCATCACTGCATGCTCCTCCAAGCTGTTCAGCCCGTTAAAACTCCTCTGGCTGATACAGTGTATGTTTGTTGTTGCCTGCATGCCAGGGTTAAACTGTCTGTTGCCTGTTGTCATAGCGATCTAGCAACATGGATGTGTTTTCAATTGTCCTCCTGATGTCAATTCCATTTTTCTATGAGGCCAGGTTTGATTTATTTTCCATAGAAACACTTCTACCACCCTGGCATTCAAACATGAATCAGTACTAAATTTATATTTTGAAACTTCATAAAATACTTATACTGCTTGAGTATTTCTTTAAATTACTTCCTTTACATTACATTTCGTCATTTGGCAGACACTTTTATCCAAATAACAATCAATCAACGTATTGCCCAAGGACAATTGGGCATGCAGACAGGAAGAACTGGGGATTGAGCCGCCACAGCCACCAAGCTCATTCCTCTACTCCGCTACAGTTCATGTGGAAATTTTGTACTTTTAACTAACTTGTCAGATCTAGAGACAAGTTACTTTTCAGATTAACACTTTATATTAAGAACATTTGATAAGATAATAAAATATGTAGCACCTTATTAATGATTAAACCAGTGGTTCCCACATTTAGAGTTTGAGACCCTTTACAAAAAAAGCAATGTGTTAGTCCAGATGTCTATGAGTTGTTAGCAGCAAAGTGGGTTAATTTAGATAACTGTGAGCCCAAAAAGTGATTATCCAGTATTTCATGAAAAAGCAAAGATGGGAGAATAATCCAAGATATTAATATATATTTGTGTCAGAATTTGGGTTTTTTGAGACCAGTCTCCCATAAAAAAAACACCTGAAAAGCTGTTACAGCTTATTACAACCCAGTGGCCGTAGTAATTATGACGGAAGCAGAGGAAGAAGTCAGGATGGAGGTCGTGGTGGATACATGTGTCGGTAAAACGTTAGTCTATAACACAAAAGGCCGCTGTTCGCTTCCTGTTTCGAAATGAGAGTCAGCATTAGTTTGTTGATACCATCACCTTGACCGTTCTATTAACTGTAACCACACATTTATTCTGGTTACCATGACAACAAACATCCTCTAACTTTAATGAACAACTGTAGCAAGTCTCCCTCCCCCCCCCACCCGCCCACACAAACACTGCTCAGACAATCCACTCTCCAACATTGTCTTCTATTGTGTTCACTGCTCACACACACTTCCAACATAAATATTCAACTCTCCACCGCGCGCCTCTGGTTGCCCGTTTGCTCCGGCTCATGTAGTCCAGTCACTCTTATTCTTACAACACAGTTCAAGTCTCTGATGGGCCCTGTGTGTGTGTGTGTGTGTGTGTGTGTGTGTGTGTGTGTGTGTGTGTGTGTGTGTGTGTGTGTGTGTGTGTGTGTGTGTGGCAGCCATCCGAGGTCCAGCACATTTAAAGTGAGAATGTGATTAATCAACGAGCAGCAGCTGATCCATCAACTCACCTGGCACTGAGCTCATGAGCCATTCTCTCTCTCTCTCTCTCTCTCTCGCCCCCACAGACATTTTTCAGCCCCAAGCATGATGTTTTCCTAAACTTTACCAAGTAGTTTTGGTGTTTAAACCTAACCAAACAGTGACTGAGAACTGACTAGGAAAAAAAATCAGTTACTAAGTCAAGTATCAACATTTCACATGGAAGTCATCCCCCAGTCTTCCGGGTTAAGTCCTGAACTTGAACCATTCATCCACCACAACGTCTTCCCTATGTAGACTTTGTCACTCTTTATACTATTTTAGGTGACTTTCTAAAGCCTTTATGCTATAGTGCGTTTAATAACTGTCTGACAGTAACAACGATTTATGCTTCGACACTCAGCAGTAATTTTTTGCAGTTTATCTGTGGTATGTTTCCTGTCACCAGTAGGAGCAGTCACTTAGGAGTTACCTCTAGGTCGTATCAGAAGATAGGGACAAAAATGTATATGATCGTTTAGGTTGGAGGACTTGTTTTTTTGTTGTTTTTTTTTCTTGGTCCTTTGGAAAGAGTTAATCAGCAAGTCCTGCCAACCAGGACTTTGTTGCTCTATTTGCTAAGTCACCTGACTCCCTCCTTTGCTCCCATCATAATTACTAGGGCAACTAGAAGTTGCATAACAATAAAGCTTAACTATGGGTCATAATAAGCTGCTTGCAGAGACGACCTATGGACTCATTGTTTTAGAGGAAGAAAGTCTCCATTAATCATCTCGCGACACCTCAGATTTATCTTGTGACCCTTTACAGGGACCTGACCCCAAGGTTGAGAACCACTGGATGAGACTGTGTATAGATCGCCATCTTGACCAATTATGGAAATTAGAAAATGAGGAGTGTAATATATTAGATCATATAAAGTTGTATGGGCTTTTCTCTATGGAAGAAAATGACTTTTGCTTTGATACTTTAAGGCCATTGACGACAGAAAAACAAAGAATATTTACTTCATACACTTTTGTATCCCTGTGTTGTGTGTTTTCTATGATTATGGCTCCGTGAAGCACTAATAGGCTCGGTTTAGCACTTTCTTATGTGTTCTGTTGGATATGTTATTGTATTCCCGTGTTGTATGTTTTCTTTGTTTTGTGATTTTTTTCTGATCTTAACTGTTTTGCACTTTGTGACTCATTTCTGTGAAAAGTGTTATTTAAATATACTTTACTTACTTACTCATATTCAGCTGAGTTTTAAATGCATCACTTTTACTTGTGATTAAGTATTTCTACTACTTTCCACTTTTACATGGACAACAGTGCAAGGAAAACCCAGAATAGCCCACCTGTGATGATTACATTCTCATGAAACTGAATACAACAGATAGAAGTAGGACATGGCAGCATATCTTTTGGGAGGATTTTATAATCCTGCAGTTCACCAGTTAATTAAGCACAAAATCCCCCTGTCTAACCCATTATTCACAATACTGGGAAACTGAAGAGGTTTATTTCTCACTTTTTCTCACTCTAGTGTCTCCTCGTGGTCTTGTCAACACCCCACTGAATCAAACCTTTTAAACATCCCAAGCATGTTTTTGTGAGAGCGCATGATAAAAGAACTCTCACCAAATAGCTTCCCTAAAGTGAATGCAATCACCTGACAAAATGAGACATTGCTCATGTTGAGACCTTTGAATTCCTGTGTGCATCCGAAGAAATATAAGGTACATCGTCATTTGAATTCCATTACTGCTGCATGCTGTGACCACCATTTGTAGGAAATATTGTTAAAGAAAACTGGAAATGCATTTTAATGTCAGGACCCAGAATCACAGAAGTGTTTCTCCGTGTTGATGAGCAACAGGAGCTGCAAGAGAGGGAGACAGAGATAGAGCGAACGAGTCCCACAAGGATAGCCTTTCTGTTCCCGCCTCCTTCGTCTTATATTCCTGCGCTCTCTCTCTGTCTCCCTCTCTTTCAAATGCACACTCTCCTTTGCTCAACGGAGAAGAATGAGAAAGCAAAGCACAGAGAGGAGGCCACACAGCGACATTTTTATCTGTGTTGTGCTGACTCGGCTGAACTCTCCCTCTGAGAGGCTGATGAGGAGGAATGGCCTTGTGGAGGAACCAACCGGGTGCATCCATAGCTGTCATCATCATCTGAATCCGGGACTGCTGAATCTGCAGCTTTGGCCCCCTGCATGGATGGGAAATGACCTGTCTGTGCTCGCCTGACACCCTCTCCGTCTACAGCGAAACCGCTCATCCTCCGTCCGCAAAAATACAGGCCAGCTCAACCTTGTCAGCGTGAGTCGATGGGTTCTTTTTAATGCATGGATTGATGTGGGTCCTGCAACACAGGGTCTTACAAGAGAAGAAATAGCCAGTAAAAACAAACTGAAAAACCGTTCTGAGGTCCAGGTTTTCGAGTCTTTTTTCATAATGGATACTGATGTTTAATTCAAATGCTGAAAGCCAGAGCGCCAGACTTGCACAAAGACCAGGAGTCTTTTGTAGACACACACACCTTAAAAAGATAGACAGCAGATAAAAGGAACATTGTGTCACAAATAAAAAACAACCTGTCCATGTTAGTGGTCTGTGCAGTCCAATAAAACTACAAGCACTGAGGCTCCATTTATTGCGGTGGAGAAAGTATTTACCTAGACAGCCTGCCATACACTGCCAAGGAGGGTTTGCCTTTGCCTTTGTCAGTGCCAAAATCTCTAACCAGCTTAGAGGTTAAGCCTTTCACCTGGCTATAAGCCAAACTATTTAGTCTGCCTAATGAACCCAAACATGACTGACTGACATACTTGTCATTACAACACAGTCGGCATAGCATGTAACGTTGTAATTAATAGCTAACAAACAATGGCTTCTTTTGTGCACGTGTGATAATATTCCCATCTCTATATCTGTTCTATTTGCCGCTATGCTAGCCACATTAGCGAGCAAAATCATCAAATTATGGGTTAATATCTTTCTAGCCACATAGCAACATCATAACATTGACCACAGATATACACTGATAAACAGTAATTAACTGCTCTCTCTCTCTCTCTCTGTCTGTTGATGTTTTCTCAATTCATCTGAGATTTTGAGCTGGTGTTGCTAGCACAATCTCACGAGGCCATTGCGAAACTCACTCCATCATATAGTGATTTGGTTTCAGAAAGTGTGGCAGGCAGAATGCAGCGCAGCTACAGTATGAGTCACATTTGCCTCGTCAGCTCCCAGCAGCTCTAGCTGTCACCATCCTGGGACACAGTGCCTCAACTGCAGGCCACGCTGGACAGTAACAGTGATCCTCATCCCACTCTGCAGATCTGTGCTACAATCATAACCACTTCATTGTCCCTCACCAGACATGGACTGAGTGCGAGTTCTGGAAACTCTGGTGTGGGCGACAACAGTGTGCAGAATCAGGGACATGGGCCAGAGTCATGGGAACCCAAACCAGTGTCCTGTTTTTCTGTTTTTGTCTGTTTTGTTTTTGTTTTGCCAATAAACCTTTAAAAGGAAATGCCTAGACAACATTTTAGGCAGGACCAGACCTATAAACGCAAATGTCTGTCACTAACTGACTGAGTGACTGAGTGATCAAGTTACACCATTGGTTGTCTGAATGGCATGTGACTGAATTCTGAAGTTACACAATTGGTGTTGGAGTTTCCCAATTGGCCATTGCTCTTTCTAAATGAATGAATCATATCAGGGGGCATTAACAGGCAGTGTTGCCAACTTTGCACATTTGTCTCAATGTTTACTTGACTCTTCAGATCCCCTTAGTGACTTTTTTTTTTCAAAAAGCACTTAGCAACTAATCTAGGGACTTTTGGACAAACCTTAGCTACTCTCTGTAGTAGAGAGTCACTAGTATTGCCCTGCGAGCACGAGTTTGGGCTTTCCCTCTACGTCATCTAGCAACATTTACCACTTTTTGATTAGGCTTTAGCACTTTCCATTGAAAGTAGTTGTATACAGCAGTTCCACAACAATTTATGACCTCAATTTTGCACATTGACCATACACTGCTCAGCCATGTACTAGGTTTTGACCTATCCAAGCCTCAAGCACTGGAAGTACTGCATTTTTCACCATGCAGAAGTTGCTGGGAGGTGGTTGTGGTGGGTGGCAGGCATGCAAAGTGAAGGACTTTGACACTGTAGATGAGGTGTTCATGTTATGAGTCCAGGGTACAGTTAGGTTAAGGCAAAAAAGCATGTTTAAGGCGAAGGTTTTTATTGAGTTTATTAGTTTTTAAAGCTTTACATCTTAATTTGGAACAAACAGGCTTGGGAAAGTGGTCTTTTTATGATATTTATGGACAATAATTAAGATTTAGAATAACAACAGTCTTATACTTAAACTCTGACTGTATGTAGTAAAATAAAAAATAAAAAAATATGTCCACAAGCAGTGTGCCATTCATGCCCAGATGTGGGGCTTTATAAAATGTGATACTTTCCAGCAGAGTGGGCTATCTGTGATGCCCCCGCATCTAAGGTAAACTGTAGCTCTTATCTACTGACACCATAGTACATAAGATGAGAAAAATGCAACTGAAGCCGCTACATCTAATCACAGTGAACCATTTGTAAGTATTGTGAATGTTATAGATATCGTGACATAAGGAGTTAATGTTGAAATGATTGCTTAATAACTTACATCATACACAAACCCCTAGCCAAAAGGTTGTGGCTGCTCAAACTGCGATCAGTGCTGCAGGGCGATTAGAAAAAATGGTGCTGAAAAATGAATGAATGCTGAATTTAAAAATGTTTAAAAATATGTTCATGCCAAAAAGGGCATTTGATACAGCACTGTAAAAGATGCCAGCTTAAGCTGTTTGGCCATGGAAACCTAAATATCAGCAACATTGAAATCGTGCCAACAAATCAAGGTTGTCTTTCATTCAACAAAAGTGAGAGAGTCCTGATAACTTTGAATATTAATATATGAAGGAGTGCAGGAAAACACACGCTGTCTTTACTTTATGCTCCACACTGTAAAATCTCATAACAAGTTATATTAATGAGCCTTTCCTACCTTTATTTAGTGTTTATTTGTTTATACTTTTATTTTACTATTGTAATCAGATACATTTATAACTGTATCTCAGAGCAAACAAAGTAAATGATGGAGATAGGCACTCGACACACTGTCACACCTCAGTCTGTTCAGTTACTTTTCTTTTCTCTTAGTGTTATTTATTTTGATTCTCAACTCTTGTCTCATTTCAGGTCCTTCACTTCATCTCCTTGTGTGTTTCCCACCTGTGTCATTACCTGCCCCGCCCTAATGTGCTGCACCTGTGTTTCATTGGGCCCCCCCACCCTCTGTGCCAGTTTGTCTTGTTCCCTTGTGACAGCGCACCAGCAATTCTTGTGTTGCCATTGTGAGTTATTAGTGCTTTTTGCTCAGTTCCTGTCTTAGACCCTGCTTTTTCCTGCCAGTTTTGTACCTTTGCCTTCCTTGATTGATCTCCTGTGTCCTACTTGCTCTGATTAAAGGACTGTCATGTACATGTACAAGTCTGCGTTTGAGTGTTGTACATGGCTTATTGTGCAAGTTAGAAGAAAAGAAAAATCGAAATCAGTTAAATGACCTTAATCAAGTTTTCTCAGTGTTTTCTCAGATTTTTCTGAAAATGATTATCACTCCTTTGGTCCATTGCACCTTTCTCATGACCCTGATGAAGCACTGAGCGAAATAAAAAAACTCTTGATTGTTTTTTTTGTTTTTTTTAATTGATGGAGTGTGACTTACAAGAACACTTGAGGTTTACGCAGTATTTCCTGACAACGTATTCAACTCGCAGTTACCAGCACCTACAGCTCTGATGTAAATTATGAAGTAATTATTCAGACATTTAGCACACCGCTTATCTGCTCTGAACGTTCCTTGTTCCAGTGCTGCAAAGCTCTAAGGTTAGAGATGTGAGAGGTGAAGTCATTGTTTTCTCCTCTTTACTAATGCATCTTTTATAGCCATGTTCAAGGATCATAGCTGTTTTTTTGGCATGCTTTATCTTGTCTACTACAGCTGCAGGCTGCTTTGTGACTGTGTAGCTGACATTGCTGATGCTCTGGAGTGCTTTCATTTTCTGCGGGAACATCAGGTTTATAAGACTTGAGGGTTGGCTGCTGAATGGCAACTTTTTTTTTTTTTTAATTGAGGAGGCAACATACCTCATGAAGGCAACGCTATTCAGAAGCCAACACTTTCAGACACACGAAAACAACCGCAGGTGCTGGGGCTCTGCATCTGGATTTGGATCCAAATCTGTGTATGACGTGCTGAGCTCAGGCCTATACACTCGTTGTATTATCTACTTTTTAAAGTACCTATTCTTTGTCTTGCTCTTGCACCGGTATATCATGACTTTTGCTTTTGATCCATGGTGCTTTCATAAACCCAGTTGGACTGAGCCTGTGGAAGCCTGAGCTTCCATCTGCTGTGGACCGCCAAGCTGGCTGCTACCTGAGATCTGTGGGGAAGCAGGGGATGGAGAAAACAGGTGGCCGTGCACTCACCTTTTTTATGAATGTCTGGGCACGTGTGCATTGAAAAGAGAAGATATGTGCATGTATTGATATCTATGAATATGTGCTTGTGTGTTTCCGTGCCTTTGACTGTGTGTTTGGGCAATGATATAAGAACTCATTCTTTTGAAAAATGAAAAGCGTTGAATTAAAGTCTAGACTCATGGGAAGGTTAAACTCGTTCAGACACACAGGAAAATGCTCATGATGAGTGTGTGTGTGTGTGTGTGTGTGTGTGTGTGTGTGTGTGTGTGTGTGTGTGTGTGTGTGTGTGTGTGTGTGTGTGTGTGTGTGTGTGGGTGTGTGTGTGTGTCTAAACTTTGCTTGGCCTTTTTACCTTACATATTCTTTGCGAGTGAATAAACAGTTTTTGTAAACCGCAGATAAAAAGGCTACAGAGTAAAGCGCAGGACATTTCAGTCGGGCACTGTCTGAAAAATGTAGATAAGTAAAAGTCCATGAGAGGTCTCGCAAACATACATATGTATTGACAGCAGCAAAACAAAAATCTATGATTTGTGAATCCTTTGATTATGGTTTGAGTGCCCTATCCATATTTATGGGTAGCTGTCAGCACTCCTTCCTTTCAGGATTTTCTGCAGAACAGTAAATCAAATGCTGTCGTGTTGGAGCTGTTTGACAGAATGCTAAGTAAGTGAAAGGCTCCGCGTTTCACTGAACTGTGCTTCAATGATTCCACATATTCTACACATGAAACATAGGGAGCTGCATGCACTTTTACAGCCAAAGTATTGTTTCTTTGACAGTAAATACATGTTAAAATATATTTTGTGTGTGTGTGTAGAGTTCCTTAGGGCACAAAAAAACAAATCTACTGGCTGCACAGTTTTTAATCATGAATCTCCACCAAATGTTAGAGACGCACACATGAACTTTTCTCCATTTTCTTTTTTGTGGACAAGATTAATGTATGAAATTTATGGAATAGAACATTTTAAATATGAACATGTCACGTCATATTTAAAAACAACAATCATATAATCATATAAAGCAGTTTCCTCACCAGATGAGACTTAATCATCTGTGTGGAGGGTCACAGTTTTATTGGTGGGTTTTTTTTTGATAGTTGGTTTTACTGCCCACAGTGATCAGAGTGAGATTTGTTAATGTCAACAACTGTTGTTGGGCTTAGGTTTGGTTTTTCGTTTTGTTGACTCATTTTTACCACTAACATTACCTGATAACTTTAAATACAAGTTAAAAAAAAATAAATAAAAAAATTTTAGTTTTACTTATGGATGTAATTATACAGAAAATGAATTATTCCCCCAGGAACCCCTTCAAGGACCCCTGGGGATCCCCCGACCCCACCTCGAGAGCCACTGACTTAAACAAATATATATATTATATATAATGAGATGACATTAGATTTGTCAGACTGACAACAGTTTATAATCAGAAAACTTGGTATTCCAAACACTCAGTTGCAAAAATGTATTAGCGAATGCATTAATGGCCACATGCTGAGAGTGAGTTTTCTGGCGCCAACTTCCTGGAAGGAAGCCACCTTCCAGAAAGGTTACAGTCTGTCAGTGGAAAAGAAAAAAGGCAGTGCATCCTCAAAATGTGCTCTACCAAGTGGCTGAGAAGACCATTAACAAGTCACTTCCCCCAGTTTTCACTGACAGGTGTGGCAGCGGCAATGAGGAGGAGTGAGAAACATAAATAAAGACATCGGAGAAGAAAAGAGATTTAAATTCCTTTTTTCCTTTTTGTTGTCTCTATTTTATCATTATTTACTTTAGTAAAACATGTTACTACTTATCCAGATTAGTAGTAATTGCATTTCAATACTGTCAAGTAAATGAGGTCTGGAAGTCCATTAATTCATCTAAACCATGTTATGAACACACTGTACTGATAAAATATCTTACAATGTAATTGAATTTTCTCTTTGCTTTTGCCTCACACTTTAAAGGCGTATTTGTTTTGCTAACTAAAATAAAGTGCAATTTAAGTCTATTGCTCATTAAACAGTGCATCCAGCTCTGTGTGCATCCAGCAAAAAAGCTTTGACTTTTGAATATAGCTAAATGCTGTTTATAGCTATTTGGCATGACTGGAAGCCATTCATAAACTTAAAGCAAACAACACCCTGTAACTGAATAACTGAGAAATTGTCAGTTTCCCAAACCCGAAATTACCAAGGAAGGATTTCCTGCCATCATTATGTTTTATTTCTACTGCTACTTCTCCTTGCAATATATCAATTTACAATTAAGATGAATTATTCAGAGCTTTACTTTAAGGAAGAACTGCAGGGCTGGAAATGAACTGGAAATGATATTGATCTCCAACTCCCCCATTATCCCTATCAATCCCTTCAATTACTCAGCAAATCCTTTCATAATAAATCTTTTCGCACGTGTCATCACGTGCAAAATACAATTTGGGCAGCTAAGAAAGGTTTTCTTCTAATGACTAATTCTAACTATAGTCAAATCATTGAAAATATAGATATTCAGTGGCTGTTTTCTTTAGCTGCCTGCATTTAGAGCATTAACATAGGCTCCAACAGAGGTTCAATAAATTATGAAGAATTCATAAAGTTTAACAACTGACATACAGTTATTCATTATTAAAAGGCAGAATGTTGATAGAATTTATTACTTTTTAAAATCCTTGTGATATGTCCCACAGAGCTTATCCCCACTAGGCTCTATTGTTTACAGTCTGAAGCAAAGAATAGGTGTTTCCATCAGGGACCAAATGACAAACTTTTGAGTTACCAAGCCTGCTCTTTAAAAGTTTTTCCCGATTTCATTTTCTACACTGTTATCGTCAAAGCACTCGTCTCAGTGCGCCATTTCAATCTTTTACAAAAGTGGCTTTGAAGAAATTTGTAGCAGATACAAAGTACAGAGCCTTTGTTTTGGATTCCTCCCGCAAGAAAGATAAAGGCTTTGTCATTGTTTGTGTTCCATTCACACACACACACACACACACACACACACACAAGATGCCACGGTGCATCTGCAGCTACAACATCAAGGAGGTATGAACCTATTGCTCCTGACAAAACATATATAAGAGCAAGGGCCAAGAAGCGCGGTGATGCTAGGGGAGGCATCACCTCAAATGTATGATGAAAAATGAAAATCATGGCAGCCTAGCCTGGGAGAACCCAGCGTAGAGGAACAGCCAGCGAGCCCTCATCAGTTTCTATTATTGTGGCGTGCTTTGCCGCGTGTTGTCGCCAGTGTTTGGATCCAGCTGCGGGGTAATTAATGGCCCGGGTCAGACGGGAGCAGATGAAGGCCAGCCAGATGAATAAAGGTGAGGGATTGGCTCCTGACGCAGCGAGATCGAACTGGCTTAAACGGTTATCAGCCCACAGATATTGATATATTTCACCTGGGCACAACTGACGTGAGATGCTTCACTGAGAGCTGCACCCAAGGGAGGCTCACGGTGCTTGTATGTCACTATGGCTTTATGGACCACAACACTAAAGATCGTAGAAGATTAACATCACCTATGTGGCTCCAAAGTATCAGAATGGGCATTCCCTCTTTTTTGTATTTTTTTTTTTTTAACACATCATAAAGTGGAATTAAACCAATCAAGAGTGTTTACACTTGAGACCTGTGAAGACTGAATAAATTAGCCCATGGAGTTAGAATCAGCCCTCATAAAATGTCATTTTTCATTTCTGTGATAACTCAAATTTTTAAACACCAATTAATGAAGATGTATAATTTAGTTGTCTCTGTTTGCTCTGTAGCTATTAGACTTTATGTCACACATACTTACAGAGGCAGCTTGCGAACTCAATTTGTTCACTCTGAAATGATGCTTTTGCTAAATATGATTCACATGACTGTGTTTGTAAACAAGAGATTGAAAACGCTGCTGTGATATGAATGATGTCATGTCATGTTAAGAGTACTGCTTGAAGCCTGATATATTGTAAACAAGTGGACACATGGCCGCTTATGATGGATGACAATCATATGAAACCAATATGTCTCGACTCATCTTTCACCAGTTGTCTTCTCTGACTGACCAGGGAGCTGGATGATAGAAGTGATGTCAATGGAAGTGACTCACTTCATAAGTTAGAAAAACAAGACTAGGTATAAACTGAGTACATGGCTGGACCGTGTATGGATGTGAACTGTGGCCTAAGGGCTGTGCCTCTTGTTACAGGCGGTCACCCAGCCGCCCTGGATTCACGGCTACTCGGGAGCTTCAGGGAAGCCGAGTTGCGCTTCCAATTCACTGAGCCTCACCTCCATTATGGCAAGTAAACTACTTCAATTACATGTAGCCTTATTGGTAAAGAAGGCAGAGAGAGCAGGGGAGTGCGAGAGAAAGAGAGAAGCCATCGGTAACTGCCAAGCTAAAGAAACTAGCAGATCTGAATAGCATGTAAACACCAGCAAGTGGAAGTGAGACAATGCGTTTATCGCAGCACAGTCATAAAAGCCCTGTTAAGAAAGAAAGAGGTTTCTGTCCACTGAGATGCCAGGGGGATTTTAATCTGAAGTGCTTACAGGAAGTGTTAAGTTTGCATTAAAGCGTACTATAGTAACTTTAACAGATTGTGATCAAAACGATGCTTCGTACTAAAATAGCACTATGCCCAATGATACATATCCAAAAAAGGAACTTAGAAATAAAGGCCTGTTACCTTCAGAAGTTGCTCCACTGTTGCAGTCCAGCCAAAAATCTAGCAACAAATGCACTAAATTGGCAACACTACAGGCTGTAGATTGCCCCTGATAGAAGCTCTTTGTGCCAATTCATTTTGAAAGAGCAACAGCAAATGGGGAAACTCCAACTCAGTCACATGTCATTCAGCTGACCAATGGTGGAAATATGATATAATAATCAACTACAATCACTCAGTTAGTCAGTAAGTCAATCAGTCAGTCAGTCATTCATGAACATTCAATTATACAGATGGCCCAACTGTCCACAACAAACTTGGTCATATATAATAAATGTTAGATAGATTAATAGATTTTAGTCATTTTTCTGTATATTCAGAAGTATGAATGGATTCTGGCTGATCTAGTCAGTTAGGGATGATCACCAAGACTGGCAGCCTCCAGCTACCAGCTTAATTTTAGTTTACAGGTGCCACCAAATTACTGGAATTGTTATTAATTGTACAGAACTCTTAGCTGTTAGCTGTACATGTCACTATGAGCATTGATTGGTTTTGGACTGATTGGATATTAACTTTTATCCATGGCATTACTTAAATGTAGCTTACAGGATCACAGGTTCTGGTCTGTTCATTTCTCTGCAAAAATTATGCATTGGAGGCACTGAACAAAGTAATTTCAGTGCGCTAATTAAAAAGTTGGTTTACACAAGTCGATTTGAGGGCACAAATTAGCAATTTGTGTGCATGAACTTTAAATGGATATGTTTTTTCAAGTCAGTTTTAAGCAATAATCAGGTGCCCATTTTAATAATGAAACAGGTTTTGCTTCACTATTCCTCCTGTTCATACTGGACATTAAAGGTCCCATCTTGTATGAAGTGAGATTTCTGTCTTTTTTTATTATAAAGCAAGTCTAGGTTCTACATTAATACACTGAAAGTATCCATCAACAGAGAAATGCACACAGAATGTATTCAGAAACTGAGCCTTAAAATGAGCTGTCAGGACTTCTGTAACTTTGTGATATCACAACAAAGCAGTCACGGCCCTCAGGTGCCCCATGCCCGGCCCACCCGGACCCACCGTTGCAAGACTTGGTTCCTCTGAGTGTTTACCTAAAATCTGTTATATTTTTATTTGATCACTCAGAAGAGAGGCTCTGTGCCTCCTCTCTTCTGATTGGCTAACCAAACTATTGTTTCTAGAGCTCCAGAGAGAAGCTTGAGAGAGGAGATGTAAAACTACATTGGGATGGATTTTGGCACTTAAAGGTCCCATATTTTACACTTTTATTAGAAGTTTTGATATCTATAAGAAGATATACTTGTGGTTTTAAGAGCCTGTTCAATAATGAGTGCTTCCAGTTGAAGTGATGGGGGGGGGGGGGGGGGGGGGGGGACCAAAGCCACAGTCATCAGTTCATCTAAGACTGTGCCTCTGGATTATAATTCAAACTGCTGAAGCCTCATAGTTTCAAATCCATTTAGGAATACAGCATTTACATTAGAAGCACATTAGGAAGGGATATCTTAAAGTGAGATACCATAACTTTTGTTGAACAGTAGCACAGGATCATGTTATTTATTTCCTTTTTCAAAAGCTTTAATGACAAGTATGAACAGGGACAATTATTACACAATCAAAGCTGTTTCAATGGACACTTGACTATTGTTTTAAGACAGACTTTAGGTTGTGAACCTCTCCTCTAATTTAAGGGAATTAATTATGAAAATGTTAAACTCTGACTGCCGCTGGGATCCCTATAGCAACTGTATAGAGAAGGGTATTAAAATTCAAGTCTTTAAATAAAATAGTCCACCTCCAGCCAGTACCCCTGACACCGTCTGTATTTCACTTGAATGTACTCAACGTTTGGAAATGAACACTATGATTAATTAATGAATAGCGACTATTAAGCGGACAGCCCATTTTGTCAGCTTTGCTTTCTTTTCCCCTCGGTGCTTGAAGTGATAGAAACAGATAAAGATGTGTGAGTGCAAGAGCGAGAGAAAAAGTATGTTAGGAGGGTTGGGATTTTAATGAGAAAAAAAGAACAGGTTGTCCATGACAGATGCAGAAAGGAAGTCCATTCTTCTTTCTCTTTTTCTTGTTGTTTATTTTTGGACATACAGTACATGATGCACAACAGCTAATTTTCTTTGACCGTGAATACTGTTCTCCCTCCTGTAAACATGTGGGAGGGAGTCTAGCAGGGGTGGCCAGAGCTGTGATGGTGGTGGGAGGCTGCAGTGCAGAAGGAGAGGAGAAGAGAGCAGATGGTGAAGAATTCTCAGGGTTTATTTCAGGAGAGTTCAGTCTTTACGGCTCATATACTGACTTAATTATGAGACAGAGGGGAGAGTGAACCCCTGGAAGAAGGATTTAAAGAGGCAGGAAAATCTTCATTAAGCCCACAAGGAGAGAGCTGCACTCATTGAAATGACTTTGCCATCTCTTCAACACTACTAAAGAGGGCAAAGGGAGTAGTAGAAGAAGAAGAAGAAGTAGTAGTAGTAGTAGTAGTACTCAAAATCTAATCAGTTCATCTTTGACTAGAAGTGAATGTTTGTAACATCTTGAGGGAATTTCTTCAAATTTAGTACAAAGATGTTGTGTTTTACAAAGCCAAAACTATGTTTTGTGAGATCATCATGAACTTGACCTTTGAACTTTAGCCAAAGAAATCTAATCAGTTTGCCAAGTGAACGTTTTTACCAATTCTGAAGGAATACCCTCAAGGTGTTACTGAGATATCGTGTCCACGAGAATGGACGGACAACCCGAGAACAATATGCTCTGGCTGTTGCCGGCGCGGAGACATAAAAAATTGGGTTCTTCCTATAACCCATCTATCCGCAGCCAGTGAGGCATTTAGATCAAACTACAAACATGGCAAGTGAACTGGATACCCACAAATGAGGAGAATCTTGGAACTGACGAAATTTTGAAAAGCACAAGACAAAAAGGAAGCCGCTCGGAAACAACAGTAAAAGGGAACCAGAGGACGGGGGCTCGGGCTGTGATATGAGGAACGAACGGTATATTGATGTGCGAGAAGAGAAAAATTGGATTGAACTGTTTAAAGGAAAGTTCAGGTCAGCCCCCGTCTCTGATGTTCCACCAGGCACTTCAGGCGGGAGCCAGTAAAGGCAGCAACCTCCTTTTATCTGCTGGAGATATTCTTGCTGTTAGAGGTGAGCCCCTGTGATTTAATCATTTCCTTAACTCTACCAGCCTACCAGTGGCAAGGATGAGAGAGAAAACACAAGTGCGGGACCGGAGGCAGATGCTGGAGGCTGCCCAAATTCTGAGCTCTCGTGAACCCTCTCAAATGCAATTATCACCTCAGATGGCCAATTTGATTATCATCAGCGGGTCCCCCCTGTTGTTGTCATGATAACAGCTCATCCTTTATCGTCTCCTCCAGAGATGATACCGGTTGGTTAGGTCATAAGAAAGGAAGTGAAGAAGCCACCATGCTTCACAGCGAGCATCTGCAATTTGATAATGCCACAGTGCCTTTTTATTGTTGTGCAGTAAATACAGCCTCTCTGTGCCTTTTTTCGCTTTGTTCCAGATGATCAAACATTTGCAAATTGGAAACATACGCAAGTCATATATCAAGCATAGATTTGTGATGAAAAACAAAAACATAATATATAAATAATTCTGTATTAATTACAAAAAACCCAAATATCAATTCTTGTATTTTATGGTTAATAATTTTATGGTTACTCTTGATGAAACAGGCTTGTGCATCAGCTCACAGTCAGTCAAGTGTAGCTGCTGACTCTGCTATAGAGAAAGAAAAAATTGTCTGATCAGCCCAGTCTTTAATAAAAGCCAGCATTTGGACGCATTTTGGATTCAATCATCTTCTGAAGGAGAAGCTTGGGATTACACAAAGTATGAAACATAAATGTTAGCTATTCCAACCAGTCACTTAAAAATAAAAGACACTGGCAAAAGTATGCGGGAGTATGCAATTTGTAAGATTTTATTTGAAACGTTATGGTAAACAAAATAACACGAAACTTATTACTGGTATTTCAATAATAATTATCTTTATGCTGCAAGGCATCTCTGAGATAGATGGTAACATGGTAACAGCAATAAAAACATTACAAAACAGTGACTTCAAGAATCAAAATGAAATTGAATCTAAAAGTTCACAGCAACCCTGTCTCCCAGAAATGACTAAACTGTAACAGCAAATATGTTTCATAGGAAAGATAATTGCAACGAGAATATACGTTTTTCTACTAATGTAATGAGGATATGTTGTTAATTTACATAATCGGCATGTTGCAGATATGTTGATTCTGAACAAATCAGTAAAATATTGCAGAACAATATCCACTTGTGATGACTACAGCAACATTAAGCTTTTTTATGGTTTATGTTTGGACAGTTCCAGCGCTTGGTTAAGGTTGGGGAAAGATAGTGGTCTGGTGTAATACAGAAAATGTTCACGCCGACTTCAGACACACACATATTTACTTACATACAAAAACCACAATCTTTCTCTAACTTCACCAAGTGCTTTTGTTGTCTTAACCGCAGATGGGAACCCTGGTGTCCGGTGTGACAGTCATGTGCTTTGTGCAGCCACCAACCATCCCATCCAACGTCTAGTCCATTAATAAGTTAATTAAATGAATAAATGTAGCGCTACATTCATTCAAAAAATACACTGTTTCTGCACTTGATCCATTCAGTGCTGCAATTTAGTTCAATAGAACTGCAATTTTTAGGACACAGAGTTTTCCAATTATCAAAGTGTCACGGTTATGAGGGGTTGTCAGGGTCTGAGGTGTAAGTAGGACCCAAAATGCAGCCAACACTTGGGAGACGGTGCAGACAGGTTTATTAAACTTAAAGCTTTCACACAACACTAGTGGAAAGAAACGATTACAATAACCAAAAGTAACTACTTACAAAAACTCAAAATCCAAACAGGCAAAAACTGACAAACCAACTGAAAAGGAAACCGAAGCACGAGGGTTATACGAGGAACAGCAGGCCAAAACATAAGAAGCACAGGGGATGACAACAGGAGACACGAACAGACTAAGGACAAACCCAGAGATCAACCGAGAGACAAAAGACAAACCGACACAGACAAAGGGGAGCACAAAGACTATATAGACAAGGGAGGCAAGGGTGATTGAACAGAGGTGAACCACATTAGGGCGGGGCAGACAATCACCACACAGACACAGGACCAAGACCGGAAGCAAAAACACTGAGACACACAAGGAAACCAATTACAAAATAAAACAGGAAGTGAGAAAGTCCAAACAAAACTAACAAAAGGTGTCTGCCATAGCAAACCATGACACAAAGTCTTTGTTGAGCAAACAGTATGGGTATTAAGAATATCAAAAACATGGGGTGTTGTGTGGCGTAGTGGTCTAAGCAGGCGCCCCATGTGTAGAGGTTACAGTCCTCGCTGCAGTTGGCCCTGGTTTGAGTCCTGTATCGGATGCCCTTTGCTGCATGTCATTCCCCCTCTCTCTGCCTCCCCATTTCCTGTCTCTGTCTACTATCCTGTCCAATAAAGGCACAAAAGCCCCAAAAAAATATACTTAAAAAAAAATTGAATATCAAAAACATTACTCTATATGTTTTACCAAAAGTCACACCTTTCTAGGGCATCCCTGCACAGCTCATGGTGAAGGCTGTTACTCCTCATTCACAATCCTGAAGGGCTGGTAGACATAGAAGTGTAAGCAGGTCTCTGGGTCACACACACACACACACACACACACACACACACACACACTTCATAGGTTCAAGAAGGCTTGGGCCAGGGGCCCAGGGAGGAGGAGAAGCCAAATATCGATGCAAGCAAACTGCAGACTGGGAACAGGTGCAGGAGGTGTTGGAGACGGGGGAGACAAGCCAGAATGCATATGCTGAACAGTGGTTGTGTAAGCAGTGAGGACTGGCACCCTGTTTGGGAGCTGCTGGACCTGGTTCTGCTGCATTAGGCGCTTTGTACATAGTAAGCAGCAGAATCACTTTCCTCTGGCCGGTTATTTTCCTAACGAGAAAGACAGTAACACTTTCCCGCTGCTGACATTTTTGTGACGGAAACCTGTGCTACACCTTGACCTCGCCCTGTGTTTTGCACCTTACTTTGAACTTCTGAAGAGAGAAGACACTCTAATCATTGATAATCCTTCCTCAGGGGAGTTCAGTTACTCCTCGTGTTAACCAGTGGTGGTTGCCTCAAAAGAAACCAGGTCCATATCTGCAGAAATGTCATGATTACTGAGTCCTGCTGAATAAAACTTGGACCCAAGTTCAGAGACTCCGGAGAGACAGACAGAAAAATGGTTTACTGAAAACCGCACAGCAGGGTACGGAGGAAACACAGCAAACCCGTACCGCCGAGGCAATACTAGCAAGACTAAACTATACAAAACTGTCACACATGCACGAACAAGGCAAACCAGACGCTGACCTAACTGAATATATATGAACAATTACTGCGCAAGTGATCAGGAAAGGTCAAGAATGTTGTTTTATTGCCATTTCTTGGAATTTCTTCCAAAACTCAACGATCTGAATATTGTGCGCACACTGTTAAATAAGGGGCATATGTGGTGCCAACCTCAGCTGGCGACATACCACAACAAATAAACAAATCCTCCAGAAACTAGTTAAATTGGAGGAATCATCGCTCATCAGTGAATAAACTCAGTCAGCCTTACTGGCCGAGAATGTGTACACATACAAGGGATCTGAGTCTGGCTGTTCGTCGGGTAAACTCTTTTTGTCACGGTCTGATGAGGCAGGGGTGAGGGTGAGAGACTCAGACGCAGAGGAGGAACCAGTGTGAAAGAATTTATTCAAACAAAAAACCAAAGTCCATACATGAGCAGATGCCACCGACACCACAAACACCAAACCTCATAACCAACAATGATCCCACAAAGACAAGACAGAGCAAGGGCTTTTTAAAGGAACAGAACTGATTAACGATGGCGAACAGGTGGGGAAGCAGACACAGGTGGGACACATCAGGGATGATTAACCAAAGGAAGCAAAACTAAAACTCAGACACTGGGGCGACACGACTATCAAAATAAAACAGGAAGTGCACGGGGGAAAACAGAGCACAAGACAGGGAAGACTAAACTAGAAACTAGAAATACCCAAACCTGAAATACAAAAAAACCCAGAACACAAACCCAAAACACAGAAAACTAAATCATCAAAGTGCAAAAAACCAAAACCCTGGAGCCTCCAGGCTGAGAAAATTGCACTTTTCCTTTCACAACGGATAACTAACAAGTGGAATGTCGCTTTTGGAATTTATAATTACTTTTATAATACTTAATACAGCACAATTAATGACACTGTATGAAGTTTTGATGTGTTCAAACAAGAAACGGATTCAGATGGATTTGGCTAAGGGAAAGCTAATAAGCAAATTAATACATATTAAAACTAAATCAAGCTGATTTGTGTATTTAATTGGCTGCAGAGATTGTGTGAGTTTGCATGTACAAAGGCTTTGCTGTTTTGCTTGATCTGAAAATGAAATATTTCTTGGGTCTCGCTTAAAGCTTTGTATGGTTTGAAACATATCAACATGCATCGTTTTATTATTAAAATAAGCTTTTTTGTATTCTGAATGCAAGCAAAACTGAAGTATAATATTACAGATTATGTGCATATGTTAGAGCTAGTGTACATTCCAGCTATGTAAGTAAGTCACCTCACTGCCTTAAGGTAACCCTGTTCCTGACACTATGTATATTTTTTTTTCTTTCCCTCAGTCACTGACTCACAACTACTGTTAATATATATGCTATTTTGTTTGCCAGCGGGCACAATCAGTGATGGTACACAGACGATCCCTAAATTCCTCCCTCCCCCGCTCGAACTGAATTGCACATAGCCTCTGGTCTCTCTTGCATCTCCAGTCTATGTCAGATAGCTTCCCTAAAAGTGCTGAGCCTGACTGCCTGAGACAATTACTGGAAGTTAACAATGAAAAGAAATGGCTGCCTAAAGAAGATTCAGATGATGTGCTGAAGGACAGAAGAAAAGAGAAGAAAAAGGTACACTTGACTGAATGATTACATGGGACTTATTGAATAGATAAAATAATGTAAAGTACTTTGACTTCATGTCACGTCAGAGTTAAACTGTAGCTAGTGAAAACAAAAGGCAGCAGCCTTGGAATCATTAGCAATTTGATGGGCATATATGTATATTGTTAACGCTAAAGCATTTCGCTAAAATAGGCTAAAAGACAAACATTTATTGAATGGTTTAGTGTCAGTACTCTGATAAACCCAAACGTGTGCTAAATGCCCAGTACCCAACTGCAGACATAGTTGGCAACTACCTGTACAACATTTAGCATCTAAACACTCAAAACATATGAATGTAAGGCCAATATTCACTCCATGACTCCAAATTAATGCTAATGTCTCTGCTGGATGTCTTAACAGGCAAATGTTTGCTAATGCATTAGCCCTAATGTAAAGTGTAGGTGTTTGCCTGCGTGGTTAGTTAAGTCTGGAGTGGGATCATGTTTGAAACAAATGCTCATCTTCATCTTTGCAGACTGATGGCAAAACAGTGTCATTTCATTTCAATACTACGCCGTAATAAGATAGTTGATGATTTATTTTTAATGTGAATCATAATTATTCATTTGAAAGTTGTTTTTATCGCTCAACATGTCAGCATTTCAAGTGTAGGCTTTTGTTGTTGAGAGTTAAAGGGCATATTTAACAGGTGGTGAAGAAATTACAGAGTAAATCAATTTCACAGAGACAATTATATCAGTCAGATAAAAAGTCAGCCACTGTAAAACCATTCCCACTATTCCCACACATGCATTCAGTTGAAAAGTATAATTAATTGTGTCAAACGCAGCAGCACAATTAAAATTGATACTTAATTTGCATTAAGCATTAAGCATCAGCTTAACTAAAGTTGATTATATGCTGCTGTATTACAGCAATCCAAAGAGGAATTCAATTATTTCTAGAAATGCTATAGAACCTTTTTAATTCATTCAAGTGTTTCCAGTTTTTTAAACACTTTATTTCCTTACTGTCCTTTTGCAAATGTCATAATTTGTTTTAATTTGGCTCCTCTGAGAATCTGTGATTTAATTTAAATCTGTTTTTGGAAAAAAAAAATCGTAACATTTTCTCTAGATCGTTTTTCTGTCATTCAGGTGTTTTGCCACGTCTCCATTCGCCTGCAGAAGGGCAACCACAGTCAAAATTTTTGTCAGGCAGATAATATATGTCTGGATAGCCAGTATGAGCATATTAACATTACTCTAGTATGAATAGATGGGGTTGCCTTTACAAGTTGCTTCTAGGCTTCTCTATTTATCTATAGTTATTTTACTGTGGAGGTCAGAAGAGAAATCATCAAAAACAAACACACTATGAGTGTCCTCATACCAACACAGCAGAGGCAGAGAGAGACCATTTGTTTCTCAAGAACTGGACTCAAATAATATGTATTATGTGAGGAAGCAATTCTACTCTGTGCTGAGGTTCCTCTCTCTGAGGAATTCAGCAAGATGTATGGGGGAGCACTTTGTTAGCAGAAAAGAACAAAAGTCGGTCTTGAGATTTAATATTTTCCAAGAGCTTTTTTTCCAGTCCTTACAGTGCAATTAAGATACTCGAAATTCTTAAGTTTTTACACTCAGAAGGATTGAAGGCTTTCTGTAGGTCTACTAAACAACGTAAACACATTGTAAATTGTACATTTAAAGTATTCTGTTACATGTGGTATATTAACAAGCAAGCTCATTCTGAAATGGCTGCAGCAGTTAAAGGCGGATTTAAAAAAGCAGGGTGTATGTAATTAAAAGACATTGCAGAGTATTTTATATATATATATATATATATTCTGATACGACTGTGATGTGCTGATAACTGTCTGTGCTATTGCACAGAAAGACTTTTAATGCCATTTATTCAACAATGAAAAATGCAAAAGATGTAATGCAATGATAAAAAAGGTCATCTGCGAGAGACACTGAGGAGCCACAAAGGCAGACGCAGTACAAGAGACCATGAGAGAAAAAGATAGTGAGAGCAAGTTCACTGCCCTTATCTGTAGGAGCTCAAATTCTGCTCCATTATTTATCAAGCTCAGCAGACAACAGTTACTCACCATGATCTGTCAGGTCAGTGCTCTCTTTAACTTCAGACCTAATGCTCTTCAACGTGGCTCACTCTCTGTCGAGACTAGAGTGGACACTTGCTGCACAGGACCATCTCTCTCTCTCTCTCTCTCTCTCTCTCTCTCTCTTTCTTGCTTGTGCACTGTTCAACATTAATGCTTTCACTTATAGATGAATCACAGTACCACACAAACACACCACACATTTTGGTCTTTTTTTTTTTTTTTTTTTTTGTCACCATCAGTACCACAATTCAGCAGTGTGATTCATCACATGGACATAAAGACAAAAGACTAACATTAATAATGGAAACTCCATCTTTCTTTGCACTGTATGCTTGCTCTCTAATTTTTGACTCGCTTTGATAAGTGTTCATACTCAACTCAAGATTTTCCGCAGTGTTATCTGATAGTAATGTGGTCAGGGGTGCAACCTCACATCTTATTCTGACAAGTGATGAAGTCGGAGGAAGTTGCTTGGTCATTTTGCTCCACCCTAAGATATCTTGGCTATTTTATATGAATATTCATGTTCCCCAGGGGATGTGTTTTCATGAGATTTTGGAGATGGCTTTATCCTGTACCCTGTACCCTGTTCCCTTGTAATGAATTTTTACCTGATGGTAGCCTATTGGGTACCATCAGGTAAAAATTCATTACAAGTTAGCTTGAAAGCTAATGGTTTGCTGAGGAGGTCCATGATCCCAGAGGATGAACCTTTTCAATGAACACTGCAGGAGCCTTTATTTTGTACCACCCTAAAAAGGAAAAAAAAAAAAAAAATACACACAATTTTTTTTACTTTGTTAAAGATATAATAAAAACACCAAAGCAAAAATGTCTTTGTTCCCCATGAAACAAACTATTACGTTTGATAAGGGATTCAAAGGGTTTCGGCTTCAATAAGCGGATTTTGAACTGGATTCAGATTTGATAAAATGATATTGAACCCCATCCCCAGTTGTAAATTTATGAATTGTGAAAATGTTGTGTGTGATGGACATTGCATCCTGTAGGAGCCATCACAATAGATTCAAAATGTTATTTACAACACAATCTCAATCTTATTTGGGATGACATCCTGAAAGAGCGCATTCAGTAGACACAGTATTGATGCTGATATTGTTTTGGAAACAAATATACATATATACCAAACTCATACTAGATGAATGTCAAAAGCATTTTTCTTTGTAAGGGAGTGTCTTTTAAAAAAGTGATAGATCATTCTGACCTTACTTCACCTGAAACGTGAAAGTGTTTACCTTGACAATACACTATCTGATGTCCTGCTATCAGTTATCTTAAACCTGAACAAAACGCTGCCCTGTAGAAAATGGGTGTGTGTGTCTGTGTGTGTGTGTGTGTGTGTGTGTGTGTGTGTACATTTTTAAATGACAGAGGGGACAGACAGAGATAGTACCATCCTAAATTTATATGACTCTTCATCCCATGATAATATATTTCAAACATGAAATGCTTTATTTGCCTGTTGACTGGTGCACTCGTTTGGCTGGTATTTAGAATTCAAATCACTCTCCCTGTGGTCTATTACCCCTGAATTGATATGGACTGAGTAAGCTGGGTAGAGTCATTAAATAAAGAAAAAGTCATTAAGCAAAATTAGCTAGCTGCTGTAAATATCACCAAATGAAATGCCATGATGGGGTACCTTTTCACATGAAACAAATATGCCAGAAAATGACTGGGCTAATGCTTTGTTGTACCTGCACCTCATATGTTCTTAAGTAATAATGTTCAAACCGCCTGGATTGATTAAAAAATGTGTGGAAGAGAGGTACTGTTGATGATTGTGTTCGTCTTTGCCATGGTAACTGTATAGCATTAGAGAGACCATGGTTTCCCCTCCATGTGTTCACATTAGTAGGAAGGTTTAGCTGGCAGTCAAAGTCACTGGAGTGGATCTGGTAATTCAACAGCAGATGAATCAACGCATTATTATAATTAAAAAAGACATAGATTGTTAAGACACACTTCCTATGAAAGGCAACTGTGCAGGCTTTTAGCAATGCACGCTTTTAACTCAAACCACTTGGACACCTCTTAATGCAAGTGTGCCATACTTATTACCCAGGTAGTTACTGTTCAAGCATAAAACGCCTATCTAAGTGAACATGATTTGCACTTAGTGGAGATAATGAAGTTTACTCTCCACGACAACACTAAAAAATGCATGTTAACCACATTAGGGCTAATGGATGAAATGGAAAAATATTTCTTTTTTTGTGAAATGTAATTTGTCCGTGGTACTTTTGAAATGTAACATTTTGTCCTGGCCCAGACAATGGTGGCAGATACTCTCAAAGCAGTTACTTATTTGATGCCCCAAACTAAATGTTATGAACCTAATTGTGATCTTAAAAGCTCATGTGTTTTCTGTCTATTCAAGGTTAATTGACTATATAAAAAGAACATCAATTTAAATTTATCTCTCCAAATACAACAGCATAGTTCAAAAACCTGCCAAAACCTTTACAGTTACCTGTGATTTGCTGAATGTTGTCCTCTAAGATGAAACTGCACTATTTACAGGGCTTGTTATTTTTCAAGCATGCTGCTATGTTTACACAGCTCGCTTTGCAAATTTGAAGCCGAGACAAAATTATCATCTTTATCAAGCTGTGTTAAGAAATTAAGTATATGCTTCTCTATTCGACAGCAGACTAGGGGCTGCAAAAGGTTTGTATAAGACTTTGAGCTTAAATTAATAAAGTTTTTGTTTTGCTTTGTTTTTTATCATTATCTGTGATACTACCAGACTAATTACATCAAGGCTAATTAAATCATAATAATATTTCTCCGGTGTGTCTTTCCATCCCTTACACACTGAGTGATTTCAGAGCAGCAGATCCGAAAGAATACAAGGCCATGGATCATGGCTGGGAAATGATTTTGATCTGATGGCATTTCTTGACATTCTCTGACCCCATTCATCATGTCCCCCTGACACCTTCTCTTTCTTCTACTTGTTTTACTTTCACTTACCATTCTCTTGAGATGGACAAAGTAAACAACATTCAAGGTGGGTGTAGTCACCTTAATAACATGACTTTAAATACAGAATAACAAAGGTTAAGAGGACACATTAAAATAGTCTATAATTCTTAAGTTCAATGCTGTACTGTGATATGTCTGACAGGTCCAACAGTGTCACTGACCTTAATTAGTTGTTCTTTTTTCACTCTCGATACTTGATCACCGCTTTATAAGCTGTGTTGGACACCATCAAAACTTTTAAATTGATAATATTTGTCTTTGCAAATATTATAGTGCCCGATCATTAAAAGTCCCTATATTTTACACTTTTCCAGTGTTCTCTTTTAAGTTTTTATATCCATAAGAAGATATATTTATGGTTTTATGTATCCAAAACCATATCTCAATGTAGTTTTACATCCCTTCTCTCAGGCTTCTCTCTAGAGCTCTGGTAGCAACAGCTCAGCCAATCAGAAAAGAGGCTCAGAGCCTCCTCTCTTCTGATTCACTGTCTGTTTCCGAGTGATCGAATAAAAATATAGCAGATATCAGCCAGACCAACACTCAGAGAAACCAAATCCTGCAACATTAGATGGTGGGTCCAGGTGGGCAGAGCTTGGGGCATGACTAAGGGCGATAACTGCTTTGTTGTGACATCGCAAAGTTACAGAAGTCCTGACGGCTCGTTTTTAAGGCTCAGTTTCTGAATACCAGCTGTGTGCATTTCTCTGTTGATGGATACTTTCACTGTATTAATGTAGAACCTAGACCTGCTTTATAATTTAAAAAAAAAGGAACATGAAAATGCCACAGTACAGTATGCTACCTGAATGAATCATAAAGTTCTTTCACATTTATATATATATTTATTGCATAATTCTTCTTCTGGGTGGTATTCAAAATTTAAAACATGCAATGCAGTGTACTCTTGTAATCAACCTTTGGGATGGAGTAAAGTACAGAACATTGATTGCATTGATTGTGGTAAATCAATCCTCCCTGTATGTTCACCTTTGGTTTATAACAGCTGTTTTCCCAAGTACCATAGACACAAACAAGGCTGTATAATGTTGCCATAGTAACCATCTGATTCACTGTAATTTTCTCTATGTTATAATGCAGCAGGAGGGGGATTAGAACTAGAGTGACTCCAGGCAGGTATGACTGCTCTTTTATGAGATTTGTCATAGAATGCCTACAGGGTTAAAACAAACGAAGATGGCACCCTTTGTGCGTTATGTGGTGAGACTTGAACAAAAGCAGACTGTGACCATGCCTGACGGTTTTCAATGCAATTGGGTATTTAGTAACTGATCATGCAGTCAAAATATGGCACCAAGATTGTTCACAACATTATAAAATCAATATCTATCCCGTGATGTATGATTATCTCTGCCAAGGACATTGCCTTTTTACACGTGTCTGTTTATTTGTTAGCAGGATTAGGCAAAAAGTACAAAACCGATTTGCGCCAAATTTGGTGGAGGAAAGGGGCAAGAGCCAGGGAAGAACCCATTAAATTTCAGGGCAGATCTGGATCATTGACAATGAATTTGAATTTTGTTCTCTGAAGTCTGGTGTATGTTGATTGACATTGGCCATGGCGGAGATCTGCGGTCTCTGAGTGCCCGTGTAGATGGTGTGTTTGTTTATTTGTCAAAAGGATTATGCAAAAGTATTGAACTGATTTGCACCAAACAGTGCAGATCTGGTTATATATCCTTTTAATTTCCTATTATAACAGATAGACAGACATGTGTAGGAGTGCTCAGCCTTGGCAGAGATATTCACCACACTAAGTGCCATTATACATTCTTGTAGAATCATGTTTTAGCATTAATGGAATGGTGATTATTTGAGGTAGAATGTATTATACCAACACTATTTGATATTATTTCTAACATGGAATAATCGAACTACCTATTACATTCTTTTTCTAGCAGGTGGTAGTGGCTGATGCTTTTTAGATTCATTACCATCCCAAATTTTGTTTAACCAAAGTACCTATAAGGCACCTATATAAATTGACCGTTGTTAAATCCTCATCAATATTTAAGCTGTTTAATTAGCTCTAATGGCACTGCCAGAAAATATTGGTGATGTAATCTAAATATTGACAGCAACCTCTGAAGAAGAGTTGAGGTGGGTCAGGGTCAAACTGAATGTGTGAAACAGCCATTGGCATGTCTGACCTGTCGCTGAGCACAATGCTGATACCGAAGGATTGCGCAAAACCCTGGATTATGATCAGTTGCAATGTTTTTCAGTGTTTAATGCTAACATTTGTTCATTAATCCTAACCAGACACAACAAATAGAGAATAGGTATTGTTACAGGAAGTAAAACATGAGAGATCATTTCCCAACTCCACCTCAATACCATTCCCTTATAGCTACATAAACATTACACTACCTCCTGAATTGCGACATTGAATGTAAATGGTCCCAATATGTACATATTTAAAAGATAGGCTGCTCATTCAGCCTGTCTTGAGGTGAATCATTCTGAACATATAAACTGGCTTTATGGAAAAATATGAACACCTGTCGGAAAATACACCCTCTTCTATGGTGTCAAATGGTGCTATAGGGGAACATTCATACCTAAGTTGACACTTAAGGAACTAAAGAGTGTCATAGTTAAAAAAAACGTGAAGGTTCATGTTGTGTCTGTTTCTCTGACAGTCTGGGTACGGACCCGGCTGATGGCTCTCGATCTCATCCTTCACTGGGAGGTATGTGACAGAGGAGAAGAGAGGGAAGGCAGACAGCCCTCGGAGGCAGCTCTCTGCGGCGTTCTTCTAGAAAGGTCACTTGTGCTTTCAGATAAATAAAACAACACCTGGCTCTTAGAGAAGCTGCCGGCTCCACGCCAATTCCTGCAGAGAGACAGGGGTCCCAGGTGCCAGGCACAGCAACCACTTTGAGCTGCCTGAGGCTGAACATTACACCCTTTATCCTTAGGATGGGCTCACTGCACACACACCTGACAATAGTTTTGATTTTTTGCTTTGCTCTAAGTGAAAACATAATACACAGCAACAAAAAATCATATATACATTATGTTGCTGCACATTGATTTATGTATGCCATTGAATTGGAAACTAAAATAAAAAAAATGAAAGAACTCATGCTTATGAGAAAAAATAAATAAGAATAAAAAAAAAAATAGACGTGCAAAAACATGTACAGTTAAGATGTTTGTCCTTGATTGCAAGCGTAATTTGCACAGAACAAAGTGTGATTAAATACAACCAAACACCAAGGATATGATGATTGACTTAATAGTTTGGACAGCTTCTTTACAACTGCCATAAGTGCTGCTTTCAGCTGACAAAACTCGCCTGTTCAGGTTGGTTTTACCCATCTTTACTCATGCAATGCATTAACATGAATTGTATTGTTCTAATGTCCATATATATGGATGTGTGACATCCCTCTGAGCATCTGTAGGATCCTACGTTAACACCAGTCAGCAGGTATAGATAGATGAAAGCAGAATCAAGCAGGATCTTGAAGACTTACTGAAACCAGGATCAGACTTTACAAAATATCACCCAATAAATGGCCTGATCCCACAAAAGAAAATGAAAGAGAGCACCAGAATCAACATTCATTTTCTTCTGCCAATACGTTAGAAAAATAGATGCTATCAAAACAGGAAAGAGAAGGGAAAAAAATTCTGACACCATGGTCGATGACATTTCTGATCCCAGAGGTCTGTCTCCGACCACTTCTGTCTTGTCACCTTTCCATGTCATGCAGGAGGTGAAAGACAGCAAGCTATGGTTGTTACGGAGTTCAGCGTGTAGTGTGACATGTCACATCAAGACCATGATCACCTAATCTGACATCGTGACCGTCTGGAAAGACATAGTGCGAATGCTTGAGACTGTTCTCCCTCAAAAATGAATGTTCAAGTAACAAAGCCCTCTAGTGGCTGTAGTAATAACAGGCGGGTGCAAAGGATAAAGTCAGGAGTTGTTTTAAGTCCATGTAGGGAGGAGGTTGGGATGAATAGGTGAGGTGACAAAACATTGGACTTGAACACAGTTTGTTTCCCATTTCCAACCATTAGATCAACATTGTTTCTTTTAACCGTGGGTTTATTATCGGAACCATGACACCTAAGGTCGTCTATGTACTTAACCCAAACCGTTAGATATCCCTGAACCTTACCAGGTTGTTTTTGTACCTAAAACTCACAGAACCAACAAAAGCAGTTCTATGCCCCATCTGAGTGTATACTGCCAATTCTTTACCCAGTGTTTGAGGTAACTGCATCACACAGGAAAACAAACTCCAAGACACTCAGAAAAGCCTTTATTCTTTGGGTTTCTTCAAAGAACCAGTTAAAAACTTACAAATGCTCCAACACATTTAGGTACTTGCCTACCTCAGGGAACACAAAGCTTCAAATGGTTCCATGTTCAATATGAGTGCAGGCCTTTAAACATTTTTTTTTCTTCTTTGAAGGATATACTCAAAGAAAAACAAAATCTGAGACATTCTTCAGAGTCAGAATAAAGTCTTCATCCCCCAACTATTCATCAGTGGCCTCTCAGCAAACACTCAACTGCACATTTCTAGACATTTATTACTGATGCCTCTATTGTGTGATTTCTTCTTAAACTATGTAACATAGTTACATATCAATGGGATACTCTCACTCAGGACTATATATAAAATGTCAGGCTTTTGAACAGGTCTCTACTGCTTCTGTAACCTGTCTTGTCTCTTTCATTGGTGTACCTCAGTAAAGAGTCTCTTAGTTACCTGTGAATACATGCAGAGATGGTTTAACTGGTTTTAAATTGTATAAGACATCAATTTTGTGTAAAAATTTCTCAGACCCTTGTTTCATTTGAGATGGTTATTGCAAAAACAAACTCAACTCTTCCGGTGTGAGACGGTACAAAATATGCAGGGAGGGAAGGAGAGAAAAAGTCACCAGTAAAAGGAGAGAAGGAGAGATGCAGAGAGAACTCGATCAGAGAGACACATGAATTCAATTCGGCTGGTCTGTCAGCCCCGTCGTTGGAGCTGCCATGCATGTAGAGGCATCATTCCTTTGTGCGCAATCATTATTCTGGACAAGACAAAAGCATTCAGGTAAAAATATCAACAGCGTGCAAGGCAATGAATGGATAACAAGAAACAAAAACCAATAATACCGAGCAGAGGGCGAACCAGCAGAATGGATCATGAAGGACAGTGTGTAGAGGGGATTTTGTGTGTATAGGAAGGAGAGTGTACCATGCATATCGTGGAAGCACAAATAATGATTTGTATGTAAATAAGGTTCATCATTTATTTGATGAGGTTGGGTGTTAGCGAAGAGCTCGAGGCAAGAGATTAATTTGATGGGAGGTCTTTAAAGGTCCCATGAAATGAAATGATGAGTTATTATTTTGTCATAGCAATAAAATAATTCATATCATTAAAAAAACAACTCCACTTTCTTTCATTCATTATTACAGACCATATAGAGCATTGTGTTTGCTGGGGCTGAACTGTGTTCTCTTTGCTCAAAAGCACATGGGACATTACCATGCGTCATGTGGAGGCACATTTCTCTGAAGGAGAGATGTGAGAATAAATTAAACCTTCTTCCAGAATGTACTGCAAAACCTACACTTTGAATATCAAAATCATCATTTATATCATTTTGCGGAAAATCCTTAGCAGGCCATGTCTTCCCAAAATCCCATAGACATCAGCAGGTGTTTTGTGTCTTCCCTGGTGATGCTCATGTGGGCCTTCACTGCAGCCACCCTCAGCTCCTACTTGATGTGGGGTCTCTCTCCCTTTCATCTGGTCTTCAGAAAGTGGAATGTAGCTCAGTTGGATTGAAATCAGGTGACTGACTCGGCCAGTAGAGGATATTCCACCTCTACATCCTGAAAAAAAAGCTCTTCAGTTGCATTGACTGTATGTTTAGCAATGTTGGACGAAATGTCGTCCAATCACTTTTGATGCATTTGGCTGAATCTGAGCACACAAACCTCTGCATTCATCTTATTGCTTCTGCCAGCAGTGAGATCCTCAATTAACCCCGGTTTCCCACTTCCATTGGCAGCTATACAGGTTTTGGAGGTTTACCAGGGGTTTACATCTTATGGTGAATCCTTGGATGTTATGGTTATAAACTCTTCTCTTGGTTATTCACAAGGAAACATGGATTGCTACATCCTGAAGAGCATTCTGGACTTGCAGAGCATTCATAATGGGTTTTTTGTTCACCATGAAAATGATTTTTCTTGGTCCACCAAGTCCTTCTGTGCTTCTGTTGAGTGTACCCAACTGATTGTGGCTTTGATATCTTTCTGATACATTTTTGATTTTTTTTTTACCCTCATTATAATTGTCTGCTCACTTCTTTACTCCTGTTTACTCCCTATTGATGGAAGACACCACCTCAATCTAAACTCTCAACCCTCAAACACATGAGCTCTTTGTTTATGAGCTAACATTGAAACAATACACAACTGCCCAAGAAACATAAAGTAGTCAAAGTGTCCAACTACTTCCAAACCCATGCAGTTTAAGCACTATGTGTTAGAATGTATCTCGCACTTAGTCCATTCAATGCTAATGTAAACAAACTTAACTTAAAGCTGTGACTTGGTACTTTAATGTAGTATCCATTGTTTTATTTCAATGTTCTGAACCACAGAACCTGAAGAAAAAAAACACATTTAACTGTCCAAATAGTTATGGCCTGGACTGTGTAAGCACCCTAACTGAGATAGTTGAGGAGGTCAATATTGACAAAGAAGGAAATATTTTATTCCAGGTTTTAAAAAGTATGTTTGAGCCAGGGCAGAAAGCGTCCAGGATCTTGACAATGTTGTAAACTGACAACCACATAAATACACAACTTAGACCTGTGATACTGCTCTATCTTCGTAGGTCTTCAGATTTTATGGCACAGTGTGAGGGAGAATTGTCAGGTAAGCAGCCCCTGCACATTCACTCTACAAGGTTTATTTTCTCATGGTGTAAAGCGAGCACTAAGTTGCCAGTTTATTAGATGCACTGAGCTCCATCCAATATAACCGGCCTGCAATAAATCCTTCCTTCATGAGGCTTATCATATTCAGTTTTTGTTGACACTGTGTCAGAGAAGTGTTGATACAATTCTGTGGTCAAGGCTGTGGAGGATGTTGACCAATGTGGTGGACAATTTGTTTCTGAGAAAGGCTTATAAAATCACACGTGGAACAAACATTTCACAATGCCAATATACATACCAACACAAGGGCTTCCAGTGTGTTTTGTGTCAATTGTACCCGTCATATGAAGCAGCACATTCTAGAGGCAAACGCCAAAAGGCATGATCCCTTTCTTGCTTTATTTTAGACCACAGAAAACAGAACAGCCAGCTGCTGCAAGAGATGTAGAGGAAACCTGAGGGGTAGAAAGATGTAAGACATTCTGTGTGTAGCAACACAGTGTGTGTTTTGAAGGAACTGTAACCAAGGTCTTAAAATCAATTCTTTTATACCATTTAAGAAAGGACATTCTCTCTTGTTCTCATGTCTTTGGCTGTAGACTGGACAGTGAAGAGTGACTACTACCTAAGGGAAGTTACAGTAACAAAGGTGGCAGGAAATGAAGGCATCGATAGCTTTCTCCAGTTCAGGGTAAAGAGAAGAGACTTGATGTGGGACATTGTCGTCAACCTAATGACAAAACTGTAATGTAAATCAGTGCTAAAGTCCAGGTCAGATATTATCCCAACATTGTTAGAAAAAGGTTTTGTTATGAACAGAAAACTGATGTTGGTAATGAGTCAAAACATGTCAAGTGTGACGCATTCAAACGTCGTCTCGTTAAGGTTTAGGAAGGTGGTAACCATCCAACTTTTGTTGATGATTTTATTTTGTCAACTGCATCACTTCTTTTCCCTTTCTTTAGACATCATCAAAATTAAAAATGCTGCAAACACAGTTGTCTTCAAGGGTTTCTAATTGCAACACAAACTACAGCTGCTGTTGCTAATTAGCCTCACTGGACTGTACCAAGTGTGCTAAATGTGGAGGGGAGATTGGTTTTTGTGTTGTTTCTTCTATTTTGTCTATGTCATTGCCAGTTGTGTTTTCTTTGATGTTCATGATGTTAGTGGTTTGTATTTTAGTCTGTTGGAGCCACTGTTGCCTGTGTATATTCAAGAAATTTCAGTAAGCCAAAGTACCTTAGATATATTTATGGCTTATCGCTGTGTCACCATAAACCTATGTCAGGTTTGGATGTAATTTCCTGAGTACAAGATAACAGATCTGACTGATGTCACAAGGAATAAAGGGTGCAATTTTATATTAAAAACAAATTGCAGAAATTTTACATTGTACATTATTACAAAAACATTTACATAATGCTTATCACAGACAGTGGTGTGGATTTCATCAAAGGTCCCATGAGATTTTATGTCAGATCACAAATTAATCAACATTTCAATTTTTGTTGGATTTCATCTACTATGATGGAATGAAAGGTCAAAGGTTTTAATCTTAAATTGCAGTAGTTCTTGTGTAGTTCTTGACTCCCTACATGTTACCCATTAATGCTTTCCCTGATAACAATCATGCCACTGATTGTGATCATTTATCAGTTATAGTAATTGAGTGATTTGGGCTCCTTGCTGGGCCATGACTGGGAAAACCAAGGTGAATGGCTGACTGTGAAAATCAGTGCTTCATCTTATCAAGGCCCAATTCCCCCGGCCCAGTCCTGGTGAAAAGAAAGAGCCTCCGCAGCAGCAAGCAAAACAGGAGAAACAGTAATAGATATGTCAATGAGGCCATAGTACCAGCTGGCTCACTTGGGATCCAGCTTGCTGTTCTGGAGAACACTTTCAGCTGTTTGTAGAAAACAGCGCTACATATCATAACACATTTTTAGCACATAGTGCAAAGCAGCTTCCAAACAGACAAATATCCCTTATGATGATGCATTTGCGACACATGCGAGGGTTGCATTTGGACCGGGGGAAGGCCAATGCTAACACAAGCAGTGTAATTGGAAAGGTTTATATTTTAATTTGTTTGCTTTGATAGATGGTATACACAGAGTGTTTCTTGTACTGCGTTGTGGTTTCTGAAGAGAAAAATAACTAGGGTTGAAATGATCATACCCCGTGGTTTATTAACTTGCGCTGTATCATGGAAGAATTCTACATCATAAATAATACACCTGAATTTTCACAATATTCAACCCTTGCTATTGCCTTCCAAGGTTTCTGATTTATAGTAGGATCCAGTGCAAGGCCTTGGCCCTGCTGAAAATATAAGCTTTAATATTATAATTCACTGTGAACTTAACAGAGATCTATGATTCAAAAGGACGCTGATGGTACTCCAAAGTACCCACTCGCTTACTTGTGCTGCAGATGTTACAAATTATCATACCATAAACAACACTTTGTCAGTTTAACCACACATGAATTAACTATGATGGCATGGTGATTTTTCGGGTGAGTAATAGAAGAAGCACACTCACTTCTTAATTCCCCAAGCTGCTAGCCTTAAACTTCCGACACTAATCGATGTCCCACTTGATCACTGTGCCTAGATCTTATGAAGTTTGTGGTTTGATGTCTTAAAGTTTATCTGCAGAGTCATCTTATAGATATTAAGAGGATGAGAGGAGCGGCGCAGTAGATTTGTGTGGGGAATAACTGCTGGTTGATTTTGCTACGCGACCTTTTCCAAATAACCTTTCAATTCACTTTATTTCTCTTTCATCATGTGTATTATGGAACTCTATTACACCATGCAATTTGCACTGCATGAGCAGAGGGGTTTCAGTGTTGTGTGCGGTGCTCGGATTGAAAATGCTGCTCTTAACCGGCAATGATTTGTGACATTATTGTTTATCACATCAGTACATTATTGTGAACGCCGCACATAAGAGTATGTATGCATTTACTTTAACAGTTTTATTTCATGTTGGGCTGATACTGATGCTAGAGACTAAAATGGAAGAGGGAACAATAGCTACAGGCAGGTAAGAACACCGCAAAGCAGAGGCTTTTACCATCTCTCCTTTATATCTTGCATAATACAGTGTGAAAATTTAATTGTATTCAACAGTCTGAATTTTCCCTGGGATTACTGTGCGATTTTGTGTAAAGGTGACAGAGGCCCAAGGACTGGAGCCGGACAGATGAGGCCATTCTTCCACAAAAGCAGCTCCGTAGCTAGGCAACATTGGATTACACGTAAATGCTGTTGTCACACACAGAATGCCGTCATGTCCCAGAACCACAATATTTAACACTGGTTTAAGCAAATTAAGAATTAAGTAGGCTGACTTTGTCATGTTTGGATCATTGTAGTCAATATTGTGGCTGTGGCTGAGTGAAATAACACAGTCCTTTCTGTTTTGTGTCCAAAGCTAATTATTTACAAAGCCTGGCTCAGTATTTGGTGAATTGTCTTCCACACAATGCTCCTGATGATTTTCTAGCTTCCTTGTGTATTGAATAACACAAAGACACACTCTTTCCCCAGCTTGTCCTTGATAATTCCTCTGACAGTTCACACTTCAGGGCATCATCAGATGTCTATGTCTTGTTATTTTTGAAGGCTAGGAAAAGAAAAATAGGAATGTCTACAAATGACTTATGCAAGCATTTTCTGAACTGCCCCCTCTATGACCTTTATATCTTAAAGGTAAGTTTTCTCTGTTGCTGAACATGGTTTCTTGCCAGGAGCAGTTGGTGGTGACTGTCACTTGACAAAAGCTTCAGCCATTGTTGCATTTACAGGACAAAAGGTTATAACAAGCCCTCTGAGCAGCGCTATGTCTTGTCGGTAAATTGGAGGCTATACAGTGAGTTGCTATCAGAAAGTGACGAGATGGGTTGGGGCTAGCTGGTTAGCATGCTACCTTCAGTAGAAGAAAAGACATGAGAGAAACAAGTGTTAACACTGGTGTTGCTTTCAACCTCTGGAGACGGCTCTTAGTGAGTAAAGGAATAAAGTTTGATGCTGAACTCACAATGTTTCTTCTTGAATGGTGGGTGAACAGCTGTTAATGCAAACGTTGGCTATGTAGCAATAGAAAAACTTACAAATAGCTCCCTTTAAAGTACTTATGTTTGGGGTGATACCACCTACACGTTTTGATAAACCAAAATTGTTAGGAGATGAGATAAGAGCCATGGTCTCACACTTGGTATCATCCATGACCTTCAGTCAGTGACACCAGAAATTGAAAGAGAATTTATTTGCATAAAAACCTACTTGGAAAAATTGTGCTGGAAGCTTGGTGGCATAGCCATAGTATAATGTTATAGTATCACGCTTCTTCAGTCTTTGCTACTGAGACAGGCATTATCTTTGACCCAACATCAATAGCAGTGGCTGACAGTAGAGGTCATCTGCTGTGCAATGCACTAAACTCACTTAGCAGTGAATTATAAATAGTGGAGAACTCCAATTCATCATCCATCTAAAGCAGTGTGGTGGAGTGGAAATTGCAGAGCAATTGACAAGATCATCTTCTCAATGAATTCTCAAATATGTAATACTCAACTGAAGTAACATTTTTTGAAATGACACATTGCCGATATATAAATAATATGCTGATCGGGTGACATTACTTAACACCTCCCAATGATATGTTCCAGTATAGTCAAATACAATATATTACATGCAGCACAGGGAAATCCATTAGGAGTTTTCATTGGCGGTGCTGAGGCTCTGTGAGATAGCAAATCACAAGGCACACATCAATCAACTCCTCCTTTTCTGAATACAACAATGACTTTATTTTTTCACAGTTTCTGTATTCTGCCGCCGCAGTGACAATGATTTCCCTCGACAATCCACAATATATTGTGGAAAGGCAACCATGTGATTAGCAAAGACATGACGGCTGCATGTGCCCGAACCTCACTTGCAGGAAGGCGACGTGGGAGAAAATAAGTTTTTGTTCAATTATTTAATTTTTTCTTTATTCCTATGCGTTTTTTCATGAGCTTACTTCTAAAAACCTTCTATAATTTGCAGAAATCTTCTACAGCAGCTTTAATCAAACTATCAATGTATTTGTCAGTCTGGATGACAGTGAACATGTGTGTACGGATTGACACTGTGTAAAGGAAACAGATATTTTTGTGACGGCAGATGGAGTACTGTGTGGAGACTGACATGAGAATTATTCAATGAAACATTGTTGTGATACAACATGAAAAAACATTTGATTTACCATCTTGAGAGTAGCTCAGAGATCATTTACATAGTGCTATGTTGCCAATGACGACAGATTAATAATATGAATATCTAACACAGGGCAGTGATGAATCCAGCATCTAGATTGAAATCAGAGTGTTCAATAAAGACAGAGGTTGGACTAAAATGAAGAGCTCTTGTGGTCAAAGGTGAAGCACGTGGGATTTCTTAGGATTCGTGAAATTGACAATAAAAAATGGAGGTTCAGTATGGGGGCGAGGGTCGGGGCTCAGAGGTCATGTAGCAGTATGACGGTTATGGTGGAAAGGGATCAGCACAGAAATAAAGTGTTTGCCTTGGCTGTACAGGACAACGCAGTCCAGCTGTGAAGTTTTATTTTGTGACTGAGTCCTGAGGGAGCCCGAATGGAGCAGAGCTGTGTTCAGGGCCCGTTGGCAGATCTCCCAAAGCTTCTGCGTGGTTGATATAGGGCCAGGCTATCGGCTGTGACAACTCCTTATTAAAATCTAGTGGGTTTGTCCTTTTTCTCCCTCCCCTCATCTCTCCTTCTCTTCCTGTTTTTTTCCCCTCTGTTCTCTCCCTCCACCTCGACTATAAGGGGGGGCTGGGGGACTGGAAGAGGACATAAATTCACCGAGCCGCTCCAGGCAAGGTCTTCATCAGAGGCTCATTTCTCATCATTTTACCTAAAGTCAGCAGTCTGCCTGTATAATTACACCAGGTATTAGTGAATACATCTCGAGGAACCCTGTGCTCGCTCCCCCCATTGTTGAGTTATTTTGCACAATAAGTGGTTCGGAGGAGAAGAATCACTCGGTTGATCTGTGACAGGAGAATGGCGGCCGCAGAGAATAAGAAAGAGAGGAAAATCCATCTCCACTGCATTAAACATGAAATGGTGTCATTATGTAAAATTGCCATAAATTATGAAAGCGGCATATATCTTCTATGTAAAATACGCTTTTCAATACTGCATGACCACCAAAAACCTTGCATTTGTACACCTGTCTGTACAATGTAACAAGCCCTTGTTTTATTTTTAATCTGCGTGAGACTTTTCTGGCATTGACAAATTGGAAATACAGGACGACTTCAAAAGAAAGAAAACTGAAATGCATGCATGACAGGTTCCCCCTCTGGAGTTGATGACTTTGCACTCGCCCTTTGTCCTTGTTTCATTAGTAATTACGCAGCCACTGAAATATT
The DNA here is from genome assembly GCF_021018895.1 of Seriola aureovittata. NCBI lineage: Eukaryota > Metazoa > Chordata > Actinopteri > Carangiformes > Carangidae > Seriola > Seriola aureovittata. Next base: position 7,179,684 of record NC_079381.1, on the reverse strand, counting down.
AATTTAGTATTTTTAACTAGCAGCCATTAGAGCCTTGGGTTATAATGTTCTGTCAGGAAGGTCAAATCAATTGCACAAATACTAATAGTGACCAAGACGGTGGTTATATAGGGTGTGTTTGACTGAATTAGCCTTCGCTGTAAAGCACCAGTGTGTGTGAGTGTGCATATGTGTGGGTTTGTTGAGGTGTGACTTTCCGGTGATTAATGTCCTGCGTCCCCACTCTGTGAGAGGGAGATAATACAGAAGGCTGTGGCCTTTGTGTTCTCAGTTTGTGTTAATGCCTGCACCTATCAGGAGATTTTAAAAGGCTGAAAGAATCACGTTTGCCAGAGTCTGTTTTTTGGATAGGCTGCAGCGAGCGGCACCCGCCAAATGGAAGAGGAGCTGAGGACTGTGTACAAATAAAAAAGGAAAAGAAAATGCACATATTATTTAACCACTGCTACCACGTATGCTTATAGTTGTGTCCTTGGTCGTTTGAAAGTTGTTTTATGTACATATCATCAATCATCAATAGCATGCAGGGTTTCTTATAAACAGAGCCCTCGCAGAATTTGGCATTATGTCCATTCCAATTTCAGCTTTTCAATATTAATATCAATAATCATTTAATCTGCTATAGGTCTTTGTAAATGTCCCAGCAGGAAAAACACAGGTGTAAACAATCAAATTAAATACTCTGATGTCTGATTTACAAAAGTCTGACCTGCCTATTCCCAATTTGGCCAATTCGGATTTCCATTCCATGATTTATAATTGACAGCTACATAAAACATCTTGGAACTTTTCTTTAATGGAATTATATGTTCATAATAAAACATAGGTGAGGGACGCTTTCCCTCTCTCTCTTGCCCTGAATGAGGGTAAACAAAATTCACATGACCTGCTTTCAGGCTACAACTCACGCTCATCAACGATTATTATTATTGATGGCCATCATCCAAGGCACAGCAGCCGACACTGGCCGTGTGGACACATATGCCTGCAAGCCACAGCATCAGTTCAGCGAGGTAGCCATCATGCACTAAGTGAGAAAAACAGAGCGGCACTGGTTTTGGCCTCTGCCTTTGCTAGTTTCTTGAAGCTGGACATGTTCAGCAGGGTGATGGTGTTTTTAAAGGGGCTATTTGTAAGTTTATAACACAAAAGGTTATAATACACCCTCTGAACAGCGCTGTGTTTTCAGGGCAGGTTGGAGGCTACAGTGAGGCGCTATCAGAAAGAGACGAGACGGGCCGGGGCTTGCTGGTTAGCATGCTAACTTCGGTTAGAAGAAAAGACTTGATAGAACTGTCCTCTTCCCATCGGTGCAACTCTAATTGTTAATGTTATTATAACACCTGTGCTTTTCCTACAATGTCAAGTCAAAAATGTCCGCTGTGAAAAAGGCCTGTTGTAATGACTTAAAATATGCACTCCCTCACATGCTCTTTAATATATTTATTCAGCTTGGTTTTCACAGAGTCTCTGGTGTTTTACATAGGTGGTGCTGCTGCTATAACTGAATTTCCCTCCTAGGGATAATAAAGGTCAACTCCGCTCTAGATCTTGACTCTTGCTCAGATAATTTACATTTTGTGTGCATTTTCAGCACAAGCACACTAAAAGCAAATTGATCCATAAGTTGAATTCACTGGAATAAAAGTGAATGGAGATAATTTACACTAATTTCCTGCGTGCACAAATCTGTGTGGATTTTGTCCCACTGTGCAGCAGAAATCCCTCACGACCAGAGGACCGGCCTAACTTGACAAGTAGGTGTGTTTTTTTTTTTTTTGTTTTGTTTTTACTGTTGTTGCTTTTTCTTTCTTTTTTTTTTTCTTTCTACCACCTACTGAATGCAAGCATTTCTGCTTTCCTGACAAATGTGCAAGGAAAAGAATAATAAAAAAAAAAAACAAGCATTGTACCATATACGGTAACAAAAAGAGCACCTCCTCAGCATCCCCAGAGGAGTGGGAGAGGAGAAAGCTCTCCCTGTATTTCCACTACTGTTCACTGAAGTAAACTAGACTGCTGGGCACTGTCATAAAGAGGGGATTGAGGAGTATTGTGGACATATGAGATCATCATCCCTGTGAACAATACCTTTAGTAAGACTGAAAATCTGTGTTGTGCCTAAAAGTTTTTAAATTTATAAATCCACCATGCTGGCAGTCTCAATTCCCTGACCGCCCTGCAAGTCAGTCGATTAAGGTTGGGGAGATATTCAAGTTGTTTTATTTTCTTTAACCTTAACATCCTCCTATGCACATGCCTCACATTGTGGTTGCCTGCCAGAAGCTAAAAATTGACTTTCTATCCAGTTTTAAGCAACATTTTTAAGATAAACTTTTTATACCTTGGTCATTTTCAATTATGTATCGGATGTCTGGATCTTAAGTTATCAGAGAAAAACAATAGGTAAATGACAGGACATCTTGGAGAGCCGAGCTGCCTGTGTCCGCTGAACTGCCAATGGTGGGGAGGACAACAACTCCCATGATCCCACGCTACTTCATGACGAATTTTGTTATTGTTTTGATTGAGAGACCCCTAGCAGCAAAAGTTACATGCTGTGAGTTTAAGGTGGTCGGAGAGTCATGGTTGAAAGACACAACGATGAAAAGACAAGATCGCCTAACACTGAAACATAACTGAGTCAAACGATAAGCTTCTTGCACACATGACTTATGGGGTCATTTTTATTTAGGTATAGGCCAGTCTTGTATGTTTAAGTGTAATTTTTAAAAGGAAAAAAGGAAAAGGAGCAAAAGGAGAGGGAGAAACAAAGCCAAAGAATTCTGTTGGATCAAATCAACATACTTGGCTCAAAGTCAACCAGAAAGCCATCAAACATTTACTGGTTTCACAGAAGAACAATCCTGAGCTCTCAGGGACTTAGCGAGGTGTGCACGAAAATACATGTAACAGCTTACATTTGAAATGGGCAGAGGAAATATAGGCAATGGAGAAATAAAGGTGAAGAAGGAGTTAAATTGTGAAAGAAGAAGGGAACAAAGGAAGGGAAGAGGAGAAATAAACAAAGATGGTGAGAGAATTTAAGTTAAAACTCAACATAATAAAAAAAAAAACTTCTAAGACTGGAAAGATAAGGTATAAAAACTGAAATTTATTTCCCAATTCAAGAGAAGGAGAAGAAGAAGAGTTCGGAAAGGGGAAATTAAGTTCCCTCAGGCTTCAGTGTCAGTGGTGCTCTGAGCCGACAGCGCTGCGACACAAAAATGCTTTTCTCTTCATCTCCTAATATTCTGCTCTGGATATAGCGTGTTCCTGAAAACCTGAAACCCCAAAGAACAATAGGATAACAAGAACTCAGTTCAGTTCAGTGCCGTGTCTACCACTGCTGAAAGAGGTTTGCTGATGGTGTTCAAAATAAAATAATCATTTGTGATAATTTCGCACTTTTTTATAGTATAAGCAAAAAAAAAAAAAAAAAAAGTACATTAAATACAAACATATTCCAAGATTCCAACATTGTTTTCCCACGTTGATGGTATTTGTGGTGTTTGTCGGGCCTTAAGGGTGACAATCACACAGCAAAATGTACTTGAAATAATACAAAATCCAGAATTAATGAGAGACATAACAATTTGACCTTGTGGCATTCTTCAAAATATTTTTCTGGTAACGGATGAGTGTTATGATTTCAGTGGTCTGGGCGGGATAATTTAATTCCAGGAAAACCAGTTGCCAATAAATTTATGATGAGCTTTAAGCCAGTCTGGGCTGCACATAACAAGCAAGGTTGTGTTTTCTGCTGCAGGAAATAATCATTGATAGAGAGAGGTCGTGGGGGGGGGCACTTTGAGGTTTTCTAATAAGTTCTACCTATGGTGAAATTCAGGGGTAAGTCAGAGTTTAATATTCAGTGTCCCAACCGGCTTTGAGCTGTGACTAGGTCTAGTTATATAATCACCAGCAGAACTCTAATCTCCATATAAACTCACAGAGCATTTGCATGTATGTGATCAGCAGCTAGTGGCAGGATAACCTCTTGGTTCCCTGACTGTGAGATTAGACCTGGCATTATAATGTGAAGTTTTCACTCTAATGGGCATGTGTTGACTTTGAGGGGAAAACTCAATAACTCCACTTGTCGTCATGGTATCCAGTCTGCTTCTCCCTCCCTCCCTCTTGTCTTTCCTATTTGTCCTGTTTGTCTGTCTCTCTCTCTCTCTCTCTCTCTCTCTGTCTGTGTGTACTTCTGCACGTTGCGATGCATTCCCTCCTGCTGCCAATCCACCTGTGCACCTATTATCCATCAACTCATCAAGCTCCTGCAGTATTTATACATATACATATATCTATACATATATATTTCAGCTAGATCGTTCAGTGCACCGACGTGGTTCATTATCATCCTCCGCCGTTCCCAGTCTGCCTGCCTCGCTCAGCACCACCTTCTGTCTGCCTTTCAAGCTGATATTTCTGCTCCCTCCGCCTGCCCCACTCCAGTGTCAGCTCTGGCTCAACTCCCAAAAGCTTCTCCGCCCCAACTCTTCAATAAAACAGCGTTTGAACTGTTGAAACTATCTTGTCTGAGTCCTCCTTTTGGGTCCAAACTTAACTTAACACAACAGTCATGCTTCTGTGTGACAGGTCAACTGAGAGTGATATGCTGCCCGTGTGACTTATCCATCCTGCTGAGCAACTGGAGTATACACACTGCTCTGATACAAGCCTGACTGATTGTTAACTAACTTTAAACAAACTCCACAGTCTTTTTTATTTTTCAGAAATAGATACAAGAAAAAATTATTGTTCTTTTTATTATATAACAGTTATTATTATGATTGTTGAATGGATTATTTTCAGGAAAACATCAATAAATAAAAGTCACTAAACAAACCTGTGAAAACTGTGACTAGACTATTTTTAAAAATAACTTTTACACATTCTTTATTTAAAGCACATCATATTAAAAGGTCCCATGTTTGACACTTTTCCTATATTTTATTCCTATATTAATGGTTTTAAGTATCAAAAACAATCTCAGTATAGTTTTACACCTCCTCTCTCAGGCTTCTCTCTGGAGCTCTAGCAACAACAGGTCGGTGAGCCAATCAGAAGAGAGGAGGCTCTGAGAGGCCTCTGATCTTGGGATTGGCTGACTGTTTTCTGAGTGATCGAATAAAAGTATAGCAGATTTCAGGTAAACACTCAGAGGCACCTTGCATGTTGATCTTGCAAGGCTGGATGGTGGGTCCATGCTTGGGGCATAGCTGAGAGCGGTGACCGCTTTGTTATGACATCACAAAGTTACAGAAGTCCTGATGGCTCGTTCAGTCTCTGAACACATGCTGTGTGCATTTCTCTGTGACTGAGCACTTTGATACTTTAACAGTATTAATATAAAACCTACACCTGCTTCATATTAAAAAAAGACACCGAAATATCACTTACATAATGTGGGACCTTTAAGATAGAGCAGTAGTTACAGTTTAGTCTGTGTGTATTCTGAATAACTGAATAATTTATCATTTTTTATGATTTTCCTTTGGTCTGAATCTAACTTCTCACTATATTATCATAATATGCTTAGGTAGGCTTTCTTATTTTTGATAAATATGTATGTATATAGGTATGTATTTTTGCCTTATTGTTGAAAAGATCTTTTAATGCTGCTTATGCTGATGTCATTATAACTCAAATACTACAATGCAAATAATTACCAAAACTTAACCTGTGATGAACTGTATTGCACAGTTTTGAATAGCGTGCTACTAACAAGCACTGCTGCAAAAGGAGAACCATGACTGAGACATGATTGAACTTAGTAAGACATCCACTCTCTATGTGCAAAAAACGCAGGGATCAGGATTTCTGCATCACCTGCCTCGAAATGTAGCTTGTTACCAACAGGTGATATGATGAACAGCTGATGAACTTCGCTGAAGAACGCTAGCGGCGGTGGCACGGACCTCACAAACATGATTGAACTTTTGGTTAGGTGCTAATGAAGAGCAGCAGCAGTGGTTGCAAATAAGCAGAGCAGCAGCAGCAGTGCAGGAGGACCACAGAGCACAGGTAAAGCAGTGTTAGCTTGCGCTGCATGTGTAGGATCAACTCAAGTTGTCTGTCTGAGTGCTTATGAGCATTCTTCGCATGAATTCTCTTTGCAAACAAGAGATCAAATAGTTAGAAAAAATCTCTGCTACAGCTGTGAGAGCACTAATCAAAATCTTGAGCAGAGATGACAGAAAAAAACAGCCTATTCCTCTATTATCCATAGCTGCAATTCATCACTTACACTGCACAGGGTGTAATTTTGTCACACTTAAGAATTTGCCATCTGTAATGATTTCCATTTGTTTGAAAAATGAAGAAATCACTAAGGTTTGGGCACATGGACATGACATCTGACCAGGACGGACTGATTCATTTCGGATTCGACTGAGGCTTTGGCAAACGCATGCAGCATTTCCTCGTGGCTTCAATGGACTGATGAAATATCATACAATAGCAGGGGTACACAAAGCAAAACCATGTGAGAGATATAGGCTATAGACAGACTGAGAAAAGGAGAGGGAGGGAAGAAAAAAAATAAAAAGAGGATGAAAAACCCAGAGAGGAGCTGTTGTAGGAGATGCTAATAGAATCTTACTATGTGAATGAGTGGAGGGGACAGTGAGCAAATGAGAATTCGGCATTGATCTTGACACACAGAGGCCTTGTGGGACAAAAAGACAGAGGGAGAAATATAACTTGCCAGAAAGAAAAAAAGAAAGAAGGAAATTAAAAAGTCATTCTCACATGCTTGTGAAAGGCGAGGTTTATAAGCCCTTGTCACATACTCCCAATAGGCATAACCCCATTTTCATATACAACTAATTTAATCAAGGTGACTTCTCCTTCCTGCCTCTCCCAGGATAAAGGCGGGAGTTTGCTGTTCCCTTGTGCCCACAAGCCAACATATGCTAAGATTTGTGTCTGCGGTTCATCCCCCCATACAAGATCAGTGTGGCACAATCTAATCTGCACTGTGGATAGCCTCTGCTTGCCTATATTCTCCCGAGGAACCTTGTTGTTTTACTGACTGTCCTAAAACACTTCCTCAGCCATGGCCAATATTTCCTATCTTTTGAAGGTCAGGATATTAGTGTGTATTGGGCCTGATTTCATAGCAGTTAAATTAGATGCACAAATGTTAAATTTAACAGTTGCATTCACAACTAAACTTTAAGTTTTCGATTGTTTACTTCATTTGCTAAACTTTGAATTGTTGCAGAAAATATACGGATACACAAAGGAAAACTACTCTTTCCTTTCAGGCTCTGTTTCCGCATCAACCTGTCATCCATATTAACAACCAGAACCATGCATACATCATCTACGCCATTCCATGCGTTCATCAGATTTTCATGTTCGTGTTTTCCTGCTCAGATCTTCAAAGACCTATTTTGAAGACGTAAATAAGCTGTGACAGAGTCAACCATGTGACAGAGAAGAAAAGAGAGCAAAAATGAAATCAAAGTCATCTGTGTCAGTCGATGCCGTACTGGGGTTTGTTGTCTTGTACAATTGACTTGGTAAACAGATGTTCTTCATACATCAAAGAGCCAGCAGTACAAGAGTAAGAAATGTTTGAGCAAAGATCCATTTCTTTATCCTGAACTTACCCTGCCAGTGGTGGGGAAAAATGATTCAAAGTCATGGCAGATTACTAGCAAGCAACCGATGGCCTTTTACATGTATACATACACACAAGTACGTGGGTGTGTATCGATTTATTTTTCCGCTGCTGGAATGGAAATCAAAATGGATTCCTGGATGGATCAATGCAATGCTTAAACCTGGACGCAGAGGATTTGTATTTATGAAGGTGATGTCAGGATACTGAGGCCACATGCCCTCTGCAGTCCAACATGAAGAGCGATTATTGGTCAGTAACTGATGTGATGGAAATCTTGCGAGCTGGAGTTTTCGGGAGACTTCAGATGTCTTAAGCAGAAGCTTGATGCGTCAAGGAGATAGGCGATGAGCAATTACAGATGGTAACAGGTTAAAGGTATAATATGTAATTTTTCCACATTAAAATGTCTAAAGACAACTAGGCCTAGGTTATATATTTTGATGGATTGTGTACTTTAATCAAATTAAGGGTTTATTTTACTTGGCCGCCTGTCAGTGGTGTCATATCCTCTTTGCGCATGCATCTGCATTGTGGTTGTCTGTCAGAAATGGCCAATGGTCATTAGCAGAAGCTCAGCTCACAGCCCGTCCTCTGTGTGTGTCGGAGAAACTCTGACCTTTAACATGAAACTGCTGTATCCAGTGTTCTTACCCAATCACAGGGTCTGTTTGTTTCTTAGAGGAGGAGACATCTGCGGATAATTCTACTCCAGGTAAAAACCTCTGGAACGACTGACAATGAACGAATCCCTAACTGGGACTAGCTGACTGCAATGATGGCAATGGAGAACAAGTCAACAACTCCTATGATCCCACGCTAATTTACAATGTCACCAAACGTCATCTTCTTTCATCGTTTTGATTGAGAGACCCCTCACAGCCGAAAAGTCTCACGCCTTGGCCCCTTTTTTTGTCATTATCCTATTATAGTGTTTCACGTCTTGTGTTTCCTGTTTTATTTTGATATTCACATGTTGTGTCGTTCCAGGTGCCTTTACTTCCTGACCTCCTGTGTGATTACCTGCCCCGCCCTAATGTGCTGCACCTGTGTCTCGTTGTCTACGCTTCCCTAGAGTATTTAGTCTGTGTTTTCTCTTCCTCTCCTTGCCAGTTCGTCTTGTCCTTTACGTCAGCGCTCCAGCAATTCCTCGTGTTTTTCTTTGTAAGCCGTCATAGTTTTGAATTTTTGACCTTGCCTTTTGCCTGGTGGATTTTTGTACTTTTACCAGAGTGGACTGACTTCCCGTGTACTGACCTTTGGCTGATTGAAGACTGTTTTTCTCCGCTGAGTCGAGCCTGCATTCTTGGGTCTTTCCTGTGTTTGTTACAAAAAGTACATATTGTGCATTTAACTAATGTAATGCCCCTGAAGCTGTCATCTGAAAGCAGTCATTTAAACTCACAATCCTCACATGGCACAAACTCACATGTTGCAGACTTTATGTCCATACAAAGTTGATTCTCCTCCTCACCATATCTCTGACGTGCATGAGTGAAGACTGTATTAGAAACCTAAATCTAAACATGAGCTCACATCTTACCTAACTCATTGTGTGACTTTTGTTTTACCAGAGGACATTGCATACGATCTGTCCCTGGGACTCTACGATGCTGCATACCTTTTGTTTGAATGTCTACTTCTCCCGACAACCCTGCACATACTTATCTATAGGCCTTGGTTGCTATGGTTACTGCTGATCGGAGTGGAGCAGCTGCACATTATCACCCATATTAGAAGTAAACAATGAACCACTGCTCACTATAAGGGGGCTGTGTATGTGACTTGTGGAGAAAGCTGGTCAAAAATACATAGAGCATTAACAACCTCATGATGAAGGAAAAATACGTAAAGAGGGGAAAATTCCTTCACAACTTGTTTATCTGGTCATCAGGTCAGTTTATTTGTCTTTAACCGTGCTAGCTGCATGGCTCTGTGAAGGGCAATAATGTTTCTGTAGTCAGTCCAGCACTTTGTTCCAGATTATAGATTGTCATAGACAAAAAATCTCAGCAATTTTGGCATAGACAATGGCAATCTAGACATTTTGCATAGATATGCAAAGTGGTTCCCAGAGGATAAAGCCCTCTGAAATTGGTGGTACCATTGTTTTCTTCTATTAGCGCCACCAGCAGGTTGACATTTTAGGATAAATATCTCAACATCTGCTACACGGATTGAGACAACATTTTGTACAAACTTTCTTGGTCCCCAGAGGATGAATCCTAAGCACTTTGGTGACTTCTACTCCAGTGCCACCATGAGGTTGAAATTTGCATTGCTTTTGAGTAAAAGTGTCTGCTGGCTTACTATGAAATGTGGTATAACCATTCATGTCCCTGTTGGAATTGATTGTGATAACTCTGGTGACCCACTGACTTTTTCTCTAACTCCATCGTCAGGTGAAAATTTCAATTAGTCAAATACTTCTATTTATGACCAAATTAATGACATTTCCATCAGTTTTTTATTTAGTACTAATTAGCAAGTTTAGCATGCCAAGATGCTAAATGGAGATGGCGAACTTGGTCAGCATACCTACTAAACATTAGGGTGCTGGCATTGTCACTGTGAGCATTTTATTGAATTTAGCATTTTGCACAAAGCACCACTTTGCCGATCACAAAGCCTCAGAGCTGCTAGCATCTTTTTCAGTGGTTTACAAAGAAAGGCCACATTATTAAATCACTTTAGTTTACAGTACAATTTACTGCTCCATTTAAAACTGTTTGAAAAGGTTAAATTCCCTCTCTATTTGCAATTCTAAAGACCTTTGTGGGTGAGACGTACATCTTTTATTTCAATAGAAAAGTTCATTTTTATCTGAGAAGAAAGAAGTTCGCTCAGTGGAGCAGCTGAGGGTCATTTTCATTCTACCTAGCTTCATGAAACGTTAACACAGGGAAAGAGAAGTAGTTTCTTTAGTTTCTTTCAAACCTTCAACCTTAGAATATTTACTACTTCAGTTCAGTATACTAGTAAGTGAGCTACAGCTCGAGAACATGGGTCTCAGGGGTAGTTGAGGCAAGAGCAGAGACCAATCATAGGAGAGCCGATATGTGATACTTGTATGAATCCGAAAGCTTAATCATATGACCACATTTGTTGTTGTTTTTTTAATCACTGGAAGTGTCATCCACTCTTCTGTAGGTGTGTGACCTGGAAACATGGGGTTGAGTGATCTCAATGTCCATGTGATAAATCTTTTATAACTCTTGGCTGGGGGGCCAAATGCGACTACAATATGTTTTATTTTCTGGCCTGATATGCACCAAAGAAGAGATCAGTGTTTTATCCTTAGATGATGGAACACTGATGAAATACATTGCAGTGGGGACCATGAAATACTGGAGTGCTTGAGAGTAATTCCCTCAAAAGACAAGCAGTTGTCACTACTTTTTTATCCAGTAACAGGTCTTAAAAAAGCCAAATAACATAAAGGTCTGGATTTGATACCATCAAAAATGACAGTTAAGTTTCTTTTTAAGCAATTTCACTTTCAAAAGAAGTTTGTCTTTATTTCAGATATAACCTCAAGGGTTCATTCCTTATCAAATATCTATTTCAGATACATTTCGCCTCAATTTTCTAACAGTTTTCCAACCTGTTCTCTTTATCAACCTATCTCTCATCCTTTAGCGACACTTGTCACCATGACACAGAGAGATAGACGGCTGGCCAAGAGGACAGGCAGATTAGATAAAATAAATAAATTATGTGCATGAAATCATAGGCATGCAAGTCTTTAGTCTTTGTGCAGTACTTGTTCCCAGAGGAAGGCGGAGATGAGTGCGGGACTTCAACTTCCAAGCCCCTAGTGCTCTTATGCAGTTTCAACTCAAGGGACCTTATTAGTCGATGGGTCACTGCAGCCCTAACACAACACACTCCTGAGCCCATGCCAGAACTTGTCTTTATTAATTATCAACAGAGGCCGTATCCAGCTGCCACAGGCTGGAAGAGAGACAGACAGAAAGAACATACTGTATCTACCTCTAATGTTGTTGTTAATAGCCATCTAATTATTCATCTCTGAATTCATGTTGATATATTTTAAAGCTTGGTTATATAATTCTTACACTTAATGTTCACATGTGCTCGTTGGCTAAATAGGGTTCTTTCCTTTCATTTGATTGTACCCATTATACATCAGCAGGAAGGGTACGTGGGCTCAATCTGCCGTCTTGATTCTGAGGGAGGCACATAATTACAAGGTCAAGGAGGATGTTTGCATTAATTTGTCAAATCTTCCCACACACAGGACCAGGGTGTAACAAAAAAAAAAAATTGGGAGTACATCTTTGCTTTTGAGCCTGGGCATGAACCCGTCCCCCTTCCTCGCAGTCAGGTCTTTTTAAGTAGAGTGCTTCTGCTCCGGGGGTTTGTTGTTGCCTCTCAAACTGAGTCTGACTTCCTGTCTGAGCCTGACCTGAACCTCAGCGTGAGAATAGGCCAAGGCCGTGACCACCCGTATTCCAGCAGCGGTGGTCCTCCACTTAGATTTAAAACAAGTATCAGGCCTTTGTAAGAGCTGGATCGCAAGTCTCCCGTGTGAACACCGAGAGCTCACTGTCTCCTCCATTCAGCGCTCTGTATCCCCAGGTGGAGCTGCTGACCAAACCTGGCATCCTCCTTGCCGCAGGCTGCATTGTCAGCTTCCTTCAATCCCTCTCTATAACTCTGATTCCTCAACGCTCTCTGTCCCATATATATATTGCTGATAATAAGTGACTCCATTGTTGGGATGATCTGGGCTAAATCTGCTGTACCATATGATTTTCCACCGTTTTGAGGAATTTTCCTTGCTTTCTTGGCATGAAATGGTACTTCTAACAGAGAATCACCACTACGTTCATCTCCATGGCAAATGGGTGTTTATCTGTGGCCGAATCCCAGTGTTTGGTAGGGAAATTGTTCATTTTGAGATAATCTTTGAGCTGTTCAGTCTGCACACCCATATCAGCTATTTTATTGTTTTTATTCATCTGTTTTTATTGCATAACAACATTATGATTTAATATATCTGTTATATTCTGGCTAATTCCAGCCAGCACATTATGGACAACATTTTCTGTGATGTGAAGTCCTGACAGAGAAAAGGGGGCAAATTCAAAAGTGAAGGTCAGGATACCATGACAAACTCAAACTGCAGAATTCCTCTAGCCCTTCAGACAACAGCTGCATCTTTAAACAGGCGCAAAATTGAATCCCTGCTGTTGTTTCACCTCAGTGTCCCGAGAACAACCCACTCCATTCTGACTTCTGTCCATCAAGCCTGTTTTGTGACATTGCTGGTAAATGGCCCGGCTGTGAGCCACAAACAGAGCTGCTCACGTACAGACGCCAGCCCTGTGCAGGATTCCAAATTAAAAACACAAGCGCATCAAATTGACAGTTAATGACTGTTGGCAGTAAATGTGCTACCAGGTAGCACAATAAAACTGTTGCTGCATTCACACAAGAATTTACTTAATCTTCATTTTATTGAGACATGAAGCAAAGTGGACTGATGTCAGCACTCTACTTTTTTTTTTTTTATAGGTACAGCCCAGGTAGCATGAAAGGGCTTATTATAGGCTTATCCTGATTGCCTAAGCACATATATGCAAATTCTGAGTGAGTGACAGTGCGTGTCTATAGAGTGTGCAGTGCTGCTTGTGTAAAGCATGTGTTAGATATGATGGCAGAATACATTTCATATTCTTTTTGCTCAGTGCGGAGAGTACACATGCATTGATGTTCTGACTATATTGCGCAACAGTGGGAAAAAAACAAAAGGATGTTGAACTTTTTTGCTCTTATTACATTTATTATATTATATATTTCTCTAACATATCACACTGACAGATCTTCAAACACTCTATTTCAATAAGTCATGGCTCCCATTTGATTTCCTTCTTATGTTTATGGAAATGGAAACATGTATTTTTTTTTTTTTTTTCCTGAAATATATTTTTTTCCCCCCAAAAGTATTGTCATTTACAATAGCATATTTGATCCCAGATGAAGTAATTGCCAGACAAATAGGAGCCATTTTATGCTGAGATTGCTTATATGCATGCTTAGATAGAGGCTGACCTAACCGATTACACTCCTCTCTGGAGGATAGTTCTGCAAGACAGAGGTTGGCTGATGCTAAAGTAGGTCTGAATTAAATTGGACGCTCTGAAACATGGCATGACAGACAGAACAGTCTACATCAGGTGAAATTGTGGGAAGCATCCCTCCAGGACCCACACAGCCAGCCGCCTTAGGCAATAAAAAGATTAATAATTGAATAAATATACATGCATTATAAAAAGACCATTAGTTTCAATAGAGGAATGATTCAATTATTCACAAGAAATGGTGGTAAAGAAAAGGCATGACTTATAACAAACTATTTAAAGCATTTGGAGTTATGCTGCTTTAAAATACAGACAAAATATAGTTTTGTTGATGGGAATTTCACCTGGAAGGCTTACCTTTTTAAATTTTAAAAATACCCAGTGGACTTTTACTGTAAACAAGCACAGTTATGCCCGGAATGCATTTCCTTCCTCATAAAACAACTGAAATATATATATTTCTAAACCTTTATTGTTCATGTCCATGTTCACATTGCCTTTGAAGTCTGCTTTGATGCGGCATTGTCATGTGGGTTTTTTTTGTTGTTGTTGTTTTTCTGCCACAGATTGTCAGTGGAAAACCATGTAAGCATTGACAGGAATATGTTGTCATTAGTAAAACACTACATACAAACAAAATGGGGGGAAAAAACCGGCGCAAGGTAAAAGTTAAATAAAGTTTCTCTCATATTTTGTCTTTTTATTGCTCTATGGCCCTGGTGAATTTTCTGTTACGTCCTCCCGGTCCAATTTCCTCCATCAGTTCTGCTTTCTACCCACATTCCCTTGAGCTAGTTGAATCTATTTTTTTAATATCATTGTGATCCTGTTAGATTGTCTTTGAGACTTACTGTTGCACAAACCCCACCATTAACCACCGTTGCCTCCAGGCAATACAGGAGAAGCATACTATTTAAGCAATAGCTAGTGAGGCTACAAGCTACTCTCCACTGGTAGTTCTCTAGTTACAGCTACAGCAACACTACACTTTTGTTGGAAGCAGCAAGACACACTACAAGCTACTCAGAAACTTAATTCTGCTGTGACCGGCTTTCTAGAGCCAGGTGAGTCCTTCAGAACAGGTCGGCTGCCGGTTCGCACCCTCTCTCTGCTCGATACCGTCAGACCAGTACCTGTTTGAAGGAGGACTTTTATTGGATAGAACCATTTGTGGAATGTTAATTCAGTAACTACAATAAAGTGACATTTTGAATGTGATTTTTGGCTCATGGGTTGTTATCTTTAATAATATGCAACATGTAATTGCTGCTTATTCATTTTAATGTGGCGCAACATTTGTTGAGACCTTCCTTAATTTTTCACTAATGTAAAAATCATTCACTAATATAATAAGCCTAAGGGAAACCTACAGGCAAGGTAAGATAAAATAAGAATTTACAGTGTTTCTGCTACTAATCAAATTGTTGCCTTAGCTAAGGGAACTGGTTCAGTCAGCACATAATGATTTGCTCCGCTGTGTTGTTGTGACTGTAAGTACCCTTAACTGTCTGCCTTAGGCCTATAATTAGCTACCCATGGTGTACCTCACCATTGTGTATTATCTTCTTTTTTCAGTGTTATCCTCTGTAAATTATTGAACCAACAACAATATACCTGGCAAACATGTAGAATTATTCATGGGCTGCAGCACAATCAATAGGGGCAATAGATTTTATCTATGGTACAGCACTGAAATGAACAATTTGTCATATATATGTAATTAAATATTATGTGTGTGCTGTTTACTGACCTTGAAAGTGGCAAACAGATGTGGTGGTGGTGGTGGTGGTTGTAAAAATACCCTTGGGTTTCACTAAATAACCTTGAGCAAATTTGTAACTCCCCTTGAATAGAAATGGTAAAACACAAGCTCCCTGCTGAGCAGCTATTAGGGCAACCCGGTAGAGAGTCGAGAGGTAAGCAGACAAGGACTGACTCATCAGAGATCACATAGTGTTGGTGCCCTGTGGGAAAGTTCAGAGAAACCCTCGGCGCGTTCTCAAGGGTGTTGGGATGGAGGTCTTGAGAGGGTTACTCCACACGACGTTCTGCGTGTCTGATCTCGGCAGGGAGGCCTTGTATGAACGTGTCTGTCTGCAGGGGAGGCAGGCAGGGAGGAGGGAAAGGAGCTGATGCAAAACCTTCATTACGCTAAGAGTGGCGTACAGTGATGAGGACAGAAACAACAGAGCACAAAAACAGCCAGCGACAATCCCTAGATGTCACAGACCACCTAGCTTGTTGTATTTCCATGCCTGCCCTCCTCGGGGTAGTGATGGGGCACTGGGACAGTCGGGTAAAAGGCAACATAATCAATCAAAGGCAGGCTGACATTCAACATAGCAGAACATTTCAAAGGGGAAATCAAAGCCAAAGCAGTTTTTCTCTCGTTCTGTCTCCTGTGTGCACTCTGGTGCACAGAAAAAAAAAAAAAAAAACACACTGGTCAGTTTCTTTTCAATAGACAGTCCATTATCTGGATGTACAGATTTTGTTTTTCCTCTTCTTTTTGGAGAACGGTTGAAGGTAAAGGCTGCGGTGGTGTCAGCACCATTCACATAAACATCAAGTCAAGGTCACTTTTTTTTTTATATATCCTAGATATGAAGTGTCAACAAAAAAAAAGCAAGCAAACATGGATCCCTAACATTTGCAGTTTATTTTAAACCCCTCACATGACCAGCACCGCTGCAATCACACTATCGTACCTTGAGCTGCCTGAAGATGTGAACGCTCAAAAGCTGTAAATGCGTTTTGTACCCTCTGTCCCACATAACATGTTTCACATTGGAAATAGACTACATACAGAAGTGTCATGTTCTGCCATGGCAGACACTTTTTGTTTGTTGTTATTTTTTGTCACGGGTTTGCGGTAAGTAGGACCCAAATGCAGCCAACTCTTGGGAGAACGGTTCAGACAGGTTTATGAAACAAAACGTGAACGTGACAAAAAGACATGAACAAAACGTGTAGACAACAGACGAACCAACACAGACAAAGGGGAGCACAAGGACTATATAGACAAGGGAGGCAAGGGTGATTGAACACAGGTGAAACACATTAGGGCGGGGCAGACAATCACCACACAGAAACAGGACCATGACAAGAAGCAACACACAGACACACAAGGAAACCAATACAAATAAAACAGGTAGTGCAAAAAGTCCAAAATAAAACAAACAAAAAGTGTCTGCCATGGCAGAACATGACACAGAAGCACACAACATGGAAGCTGTTTCTTCTATGTGTGTCTCTAACATGCTGGAGGCTCAGCTGCCTATTTAAAATCGTCTGTGGTCATTTTGCCCCCAGCTGGTAACTGAAAGTAGACACAGCTGAGAAACACAGAGAGGTGGACGGAGGTGGAATCAAGCAGGGAGTGTTGCAAATTTCACAGTATGTGTCTTGAACTAATAGGCCGCGGGGACCAGTGTTAATTCTCACACCTAAATTCATAATTTCCATGGTTACAGGTACTGTTCTGGTCAATCACAAGGTTACTTTAACCCTTTAAGACCAGATGAGATCGATGTACACGCGTAGTATATGATTTTGTTTTTTAAGATGTGACTGATGAAAGGGTTAGGAAGGCAAAATCCAATTGTTTTGCCCGTTTCACTTTCAGTTTTTAAAGTCCCGGTTCAGACAATGGTTAACAACCTGAGCAAGGGGAGTGAAAGGGACCAGATTACAGCAGTTACCTGGATGAAAACAACAGGAATAATGACACATGATTTCAACCTGCTAAGCTGCTAACCAGCTGGCCAAGGCTCAGGGTGAGACATGTCAGAGGAGGAAGAGGCGGAGGAGGATCAGCTAGCCAGTACCACCGCTAGCTAGAGGTAAAGATTCACCTGATGCAACGCTGTCACTAAAACCTTTTATTTCTCAGCCTCTTAAAGCAGATAGAAACTGAAAATGTTAACCAATGTACTTGTTTTTCCAGCCATTTCCAGTTTCAAAAGGCAGAGACAATGATGTACAATAAATATCAATGGTTTAAGCTCTCAAATGGTTTTTATTTCATGTTTCTGTCTGCTTCAGAGGCTGAGTAATAAAGGCTTTGGTGAACGTCAAGTCAATGTCGGAAAACCTTCAGGTTTTAGGAGGTTGTTTTCAAGCAATGCTTAGGTTTTAGAATGTTTTTTAGAACGACGCCTTAGGTCTTAATGGGTAAAAAGGCAATGTTAACTTGTTCATACACACATTGTGTTGTAATACAACAGACTGACTGTCCTCAGTAAATGCAGTTATCATTTATAAGCTCTGGTTGTGGCCTCTCTCCCTCTCTGCTTACTCCTCCAAACAGCAACAAGAAAGCAAGCTGACTGCATGTAACCTTATTGTTATTCACATCCATTGTAGTTAACAGCAGTGCAACAGGTCAAGCAGCTAAATCAATTTCTGGCAAAAACATTGTTCACGGATTCTAAACAGTATTTTTTAATTTCTCCATTTGTCAGTTTGTCATAGTGTTCATTCATTGTGGTTGTGACAGCATTGCTTGTTAGTTCAAAGAATTCATTTTTATTTTAAATGCTAAAGTGTGATAGCGTGACATTAACATCATCCTTCCGTAACATAATGGGCAGCAAATCAGAAAAAAAAAAAAAACATTCTTATGAATAATTTTAAAAGGCTTTGAGAAATGGCCTACTTTTAAATGTAGGCCTTGTAGGACAACTAATAGAAAAACGCCAACTCGTAAGTATAGAAAATGTGTGTTTCAACCCGCATCCTGCTGCACTGCTGGAGGCAAGCACAAATGCTCTGTCTGGGAAACAGCTGTGCCGTGTTAGATTTAGTCTAGTGAGTAATTAGCATGGTCGAAGCTATATAGGCATGCATACGCAGTTGAGTTAAAGAAATTAGATTTGTCATGTTTATTATGTTCAGAGGGGGGAAAAAAAAAACTCAAGACTTAATCTAATGTTGGTGTCATAAAGATTTAGAAATGTACCCAGAGCCCGGCGTAGCTGCTCCCAGAGAGAGAGAGAGAGAGAGAGAGAGAGAGAGAGAGAGAGAGAGAGAGAGAGGGCAGAAAAACCAAATCCTATATTTCATCCTCTCCATATCTCTGAAATTGCTAAACTCAAACCAATAGAAGAGATATGAAAAGAGAGGGCCAGATAGGGAGTGGGTGGGGTGGAAGAAAAATATTAAATGTTCTGAATGCATTACATTCCCAAAAGAAATTTATGGACTTGTCTTGATTGTATGAATAGCTATTACAAGTCAATTTATAGGCCTTCCTGTTCATCATAGTTTCTTTACCAGCTCCCAAATGACCCTCTCACAGCCACTTGTCCCAACAGAAGGGCATCATCATCTGTAACACGGGCTGTTTATTGGTGGACTAACAGAGGATGCAAACTGAATACCAACTACAACTCGCTGAAATTGTGCTTCCCATCTCTAGACAGCCTATATTTGTATATATTTATCTGTATGGCATAGTTGTAAATATAATTTCTAGCTATCATGTT
Source organism: Seriola aureovittata (assembly GCF_021018895.1). NCBI lineage: Eukaryota > Metazoa > Chordata > Actinopteri > Carangiformes > Carangidae > Seriola > Seriola aureovittata. Next base: position 7,160,455 of record NC_079381.1, on the reverse strand, counting down.
TGCAGTAAATAACAAGTCACAAATGCATCCCCAAGCTTGTGTGCGTATCACGAAACAAATATTGTGTTAATGTAAATATGACAGATGTTTCGATTAAAGTTTCCTCATCTAAGTTTAGTTAAAAAGCAAGCGAGAGCAGCGCAGCTCTGATTGCTTGTTTGTCCACATCTTTGTTTGTAAACCTGGGGCTTCCCTCGCTCTGTCCTCGGCTCGACTGACAGCTGTTCAGCCCAGCAGGCCCCCGAGGCAGAACACGAGGCTCCATCTGATGTCAGTTTGTCTGGTGTCAGCAGGGCAAGGCGCTTTGTTTTTCCATCAGCGCCCTCACCTCTGGGCCAAGAGCATCTTCTGCGGGACTGGATTTCAACACCAGTAATGAGACATGCGGTATGGTGAGAGTCATGCATGACAGCTTTAACAAGTCCATGAAGACAGTCACACAAGTCTTCACCTTCCTATGTGGCAAAGAATTGCCATTGACTGCTGGGATTAATGGGTCCCTCACAGAAAGTGTAGGTGTACTTGTCAGTGACACTGTCCAGGCAGTAAGTGTTCCTGTCAAGTGGCTCACAGTTCTGTCACACAGCTCAGCCTTCAATTATAGTCCCAACTAACCTCAGCGTGGAAGTTTACTTAAATTGAAGAGAATACGTTAAAATCCAGGCCTATAGAATCGAACACAGCGTGGCAAAAAGTGGGACATAATGTGAGGTGCTCCCTGTTTGTCCCTTGTGAGTTTGCTGGTCTCCATGGGAACATGTCTGACTCATCCGCAATCACAGGATCGGACTTGGTAACACGCATGCGACGTCCTCCTACGAGGCTGGTGGTGAGTAGCCGAAAGCCTCGGTCAAGCCGTTCTTTTATGAACGTGTGGGTAAATATGAGTAAATGATTTCCTTCTACACTAATCTAACAAACTACAACCATGTGTAACACTGTTGTCATGTTTCCTTTCAATCTCTGCACTCCAGTGCACAGACACACCTATAGTGATGTTTCCCTGACAAGACAAAAATACACAGGGCAACACAGGCCACATGCTAGTCTCAGTAGCTGACAGATGTAGATTAAAGAGGTGTCATTTCCAAGGTCAAGGCTAAAACTGGAACTTTTTCCAAAGGTAAATGTTTGTCCATAAAAAACAACTTAGCCATTGAGCTAGCCAGCAACAAAGCTAGTAGTAGCTAGAAAGTGAGCTGAGAACATGACTAGGTAGATAGGCTAGTTGTTTTTATTACCCAGAATTAAAAATGAAAAGGTGAAATAGAATTATAAGAGAAAATGATCAATAAGCTGGCATTATATTGTATATACTACTCAGACCATATTAAATGTTGAAAAAAGGAAAAGCTTAATGCTAAAATTTGAACATTTAAAGAGGCAAGATCTACAATTGAAATGTGTGGAAAAGAAAAACAAAAAAAAAACAGGAAAGCAGAAACAAACGATGTAAAGTATAAAGTTCTTTTTATGTTTTTTTATTTCCCTCCATTCTTACCTTTTGAACTTGGTATTGAGCATTTGGGCTGCAGCCTTTAGCCAAATTGGCTCCAGCGGCTGTGAGTTGAGGAACTTTATTGACAGCTGTGTAATTAAACTTCAGGCAGGTGAAAATGTTACTTCAATGTAAAAACAGGGAGATAGCTTTATTTAGAAGTTATATAAAATCATGGGGGCATCTACTGTGATTGCAATGTGTTATTCATGTCACAGTCAATAAGCATAGTCTCTTGATGTTGGAGGTTGTGCCCACAGGGCAACAAGCGACAGGCTTGGAGGACAGGAAAAAAAAAAAAAACAGATTACTTTAAACTGGCTGAACTTCTGCCATTATTATTCATGACTTCATTCCACTAAGTATTTGATTTTTTTTATTTTAATCTTTTTAGTCTAATGACAAAAAAACACACTTAACAACTATCAGTATAAAGACCACATGCTGGACTCATTATTTGATCAGATTTTCCAATGCAAATTAATCCTTGAATTTATATTTATTTATTGGGAAACATGATAATTAAGCAATAGAAAATAAAAAGAAGACATTAAGACAATAAATTGTTGATGCAGTTTATCAATTTTGTATTTTTTTAACTCTTCTGTGGGTGACTTTCATTGAATTTCACTTATTGGCTGTTCGGATCCTCTACCAGCCTGTTTTCCCGAGCTGTGGGCTCATTTCCTGATAAGAAAGTTCACAGATATGTGCCTGGAGCAAGGATAACGTCGTTTTTGATTTGAATCCTTGACACAAATCCCTCGTCCCTTTTGAAGTTGCAGACCCTCTCTCATTTTTGCGGCTTTTTCTTTTTTTTTTTCTCTCTTTCTTAAGGCTGCGGGTGTTTGGTCATGATACTGCCTTAGGGACATGAAAAGACACAGACACAGTAAAATTTAGTAAGAACTTTCATCTTGTGCGATAAACTGTTGAACTTTTGGAATTAATAAGCATCTATTTTAATCTTGCCCATGTTTGTGATATTGGTTCTCTCTGTCTGTACTGTCTGTTTCCAAACATCCAAAAGTTCTTGATGGGTTGCCGTAATTGTATCTGCACGGTTTCATGGAAAGTTACCTTGAGCACAACTAAAGATTTCAAATCCCTAAATGTGAAGGTAATTTCAGTTAATGCTAATAACTTAAGACTTACATTTTGCACTCTAGCACTCAGGGGAGTGAACGCCAAAAGGGGCAATTAGTAAGATGCTGTAGGGGATATTATCGGAGAAGAGGAACAAGGTCATGAAAAACTCTGTCTTGGTAAAAGCACAAGATCACAGCCACAGCCTTTACAAAAGATGCTGGCAGCAAAGAGAAAAATGGTTGAGGATCACAGAGTTTCCAGTTCAGTCTTCCGAGTTGTGATAGTGGTGCTTACTTGATAATGCCAACACCATGTTTTTCTCTCTCTCATCCTTTCCTCCTTGAACTTTTCAAAACCAGGATCAGTGAATTGGCAAATGCAGTATTACACTGTATGCTTTGACAATGCATTTCTGCTGGGTAATGTATACAGATCCATCTTTGTGTTGTGTTGAAAGGGAGCCATTACCAAGAGGATCAGAGAAGCTGTGAGGCTGCTTTCTCCTTAATGTCCCAAGCACTGCAATTAAAGTTCACCCAGCAACTCAGCGCAGCCTGTATCTTCCAGGTCTGATGGCTCCTCTGTGGTCATTTATCAGTCAGCCAGTGTTAGAGCCAGAAAATACAAGGGCAACTCGGGGAAGGGACGACTCTGAGCAGAGGTGGCAAAATAATTTTTATCTCTCTGTCAAACTTTGATAACAAGAAACTTGGACAGAAAACTTTTCAAGGACAGTCCATATATAGTGCGACCCCTCACTGAGGCCATTCTCATAAAGATTAATAATAGCGTGCACAGCTTAAACAAAACAGTTAGAGAAGATATGATCAGGCATTTTTTTTTTTTTTTGTCTTTACTTTCTGCACAGACAAAGCCAGAGGTCAGGATGAGCTATGCACTGACACGCTGCTTTTACTGTTTTGACAAAGACACTACAGTTGGTTTCTGAGATGTGGTCACCACACCAGCTGGTTTTTTACCATCCGCTAAAGTCCTAAAGGAGTTTTTTAAATCGAAAACAACTGGACTAGGTTATTTGTCTGGGAAGGCTTCATCAGTTCGTGTACGCATCTGAACGTTTTTAAAAAACTCCTTTAGGATACTATGACCTGGACAAATGAGAATATACACAGGCCCATCCGCTAAAGGTTAGCCATCAAATCTAAGCGGCAGTGTTACAGTACAAGTACCATCAAATACCATGAGCCCAAAAGATTGATTCTTCATACTAAATTATTACCTGCTCAAAGTCGGATACTTCTGTTATTTGTCACTTTGTTGAGTGAATGGTTGAATGGCTCATTGATTTTTTGGTTTGACTGTGTGTCTGTTTCAGGCACCATCATTAGTTGCATGGTAAGAAATTTTGCCTTTCTCTCCTGTATGTTCTTCTTGAAACTTAACTGGATACAACACAATCCTTATTGTAGATTACTGTGGAGAAAACAAATAGGGATCAACACTCAGAGAAACCAAATCTGCAAGGCTGTTTGGTGGGTGCAGGTGGGCAGGGCTTTGGGAATGGCTGAAAGCAGTGACTGCTTTGTTGTGACATCACAATGTTACAGAAGTCCAGACAGCTCGTTTTTAAGGCTTGGTTTCTGAATACAGGTTGTGTGCATTTGTCTGGACTGAGCGCTTTGATACTTTCACCGTATTAATATAGAACCTAGACTTGCTTTATAATGAAAAAAGACATGGGAATTGCACTTTGTACAATATGGGACCTTTAATTCATAAAACACAGAAAATGCATTGTATTCAACCAAAATGATTTCCTTAATGCCAGATTATTTTCTCTTTTTTCGCTTTTTTCTCGTTCTTAAACTTGAGATGGTATTTCAAATTTGTAATCTCAAACAAATTTACATACAATTTGTATGTGACACAATTTGTGTTTCAATTTCATTTTGATCAGGAAACAATCTGGATAGATACCAGGTGCAGATGGAACCCTAAGGCTCAGCGTTTTGTCCTATGAACATGCCCCGAATTTAAGATAACAATCTGAGCACTACAGATTTGATTCATTTCCAAGGCAAAATAACCTCACTGTGTGATGCTGGCCGCTGCCAAGCAGTCCCTCCCCCCAGTCTGATGATGCAAAATGGTTGCACCTGTGTACCAGCTGCCTGAAATCAAGGTTGTTCTTCATTTCACAAGTCCCCTCTCTGTTATATCTACTTGAATATATACTTGAAATAGATAATACAGTGCATGTATGTGTCTCCCTGTGCGCCAGTGATGTTGTTGTCACTCTCTGCCTCTCAGTGCTCAGTACTGGTGTCGACACACACACACACACACACACACACACACACACACACACACACACACACACACACACACACACACACACACACACACACCAGATATGCATAAAAACTACCGTGTGAGCTCAGTGAAAAGGTTTGTGTGTTTGCTGGGTAGTGTTCAAACACGGCAAGAGCAGTGTAGGTGGCAGGAGTTGTGTTTTGTGCTGAGTGGGTGTGGAGGAGGTTGCTCGGTGTCAGAAATCGCTGAAACATCTGTTACCTTACCCTGCTACCTGTATACTTGATGGCTAGTGATGGTGATGGTGATGGTCCCTGCAGTTGTAGCCAAAATTAGTATAAATGTGCTTATTATTCTTTTGGCATCTGGATGTGACTTCTGTATGAATGCTTGTCAAGTGATTATGGGTATTAAGGAATGAAGGGAGCGTTGCATCAGACCTGGTGTATGGTGTACGGTCTGATGTGATGTATTTCAGGTTATTTATTCTTCACCAGCTGGGAGTAAGCATTTTGAGAGTGGTCGGTCAGTTGTCAATTGATGATAAATTTGACATGGATACCTATCGTCCCCAGAGAATGATTCCATATTATTATGTTGACCTCAAAGGTCTACACCATCTCCTGACTATCATGACAAAGTATCTCACAAACATCCCCCTAAAAAACTGCTGCTGAACCCCTTCACCCCAGAAAAGTAATTTGTATCAAGTGCATCATAACAAAACTCACTGTTACAAAAGTAGAGCAAACACCAACTTGCATATCTTTTGTGTTGACTTTATTAATTTGACAGCAATCTGCCCTGAAGATGAAGTGGTGCTCATTATAACCTCTTGTCTTATCAACACAACAATGGTGGAAGCTCTGGTCAAGCTACATTGACCATCACCCACTCCAGGCAAGAAACCACATTCAGTGGCAGAGAAAACTTACAAATAGCCCCTTTTTAGAGAATTTTTTTTTTGTTAGAAGATGATTCATCTTAATTTGGGATAAATAGCAAAAAAATCTCACAAATCCACATTGGAAAAGTAAAAAGTTCTTTTTTTTAATTTACGGATTTGTTCACATATATCAGGAAGAAATAAACATATGTGGACTGGGCATTCCTGAAGGATAAATGCAGCAATACTGACCTTAAACCATCGTACACTTACTAAAGTAAATTAATTACATGATATCTGTAACCAATGCTAAATTGGATCCGGTATGGCCAAGGTTAGATGGGACATGCAAAAACTGACCTTTTAATGAGCTTGTCCAGGCTTTTTATTCATTCAGGGCTGTTTGTTGAGGGTGATCACCTCAGTTATGGTCCTCATATAAACACAAACCTGCAACCAAGGGTAGTGTACAGAAACAAAGAGGCTGAGCACATGAAAGCATTAAAAAAGCCCTTGATATCGCACTCGTTGTGCACGCTCACAAGGATCCATTCAGTTTCCTTTGAGTAGCTTTATGGTTCAGGGGCGTCATCAATTTTCATCCAACTCGTTCCACCCCAGGTGGTCCGCGGCTCCTCCATTCCTGTTGCATGTTAACATCGCAACCAAACATGGAAAGATGGAGTGAGGTTTTATCATTATCTTCCCTGGCAATGTCATACAGATCTGTGGCTTCCTCTGCAACAACATTAGCAGTAAATCAAATGGAACATAAGCACACTAATGAACGGATCTGCTAACACTATTTATACAGCATATCTTTGTAGGACAAGGCCGAGTCCAATGATTTGACATGCTGACTGAATGCTTCTCAATATCCTGTTGGAAGGCCATTTCTCTAACTTAAGTCCGTGTTCTGTATACCCTGTGCGGCACTCACAAATTGTAAGCATAGACGTTGATGTTTGGTACTTTGTCCTCCCAAATGAAACAAAAAAAAAGCCCCTTTGGAGATAAGATATCAACCAGAGAGTTTAAATACATTAAATTTCGAACAAAGGCAGGCCACCTTTGCCCTCATTGTATCCCTGCTGGAGCCTACCTCAGCTTTCTCTTAATCTGAGAAAAAAATCCCAATACCCAAGCACTTTTCTTAGGGTTAATTGTATGTGACATCCATAATACAACTCTGGTCAATGGTTATCTTCAGCTGGGTAGAGAGCAAGTTGTTTCACTCCTCTTAAGTTCTATAATGCTCCTTCTCTTTGCCAAAGGAAAATAATTTGAAAAAAATTCCCCTCATTATGCAATTGTTCTAAGAAAAGTTCAAATGCCTCATTAATGTAACATAGGAAAAATTGATTAATTTGACCTTTTGAAACCGGTTACAATCTCAGAGACTGTGATTAGAGCTGATTAGAAATATTTAACATAAAGGAATCATAAGGTTCACTTGGTTCACATTCACTGGGTCTTGGGGGGGAGAAAAGTGAACGGGGCTGAAAAGGGAAACTGGAAATCTGCTCATTCTTGCAGGACCTTTATATATTTTCCACACACAAGCACATTATCATTGTGCATCACTCTTTTAATAACCATAAAAATGCCAATGCTCTATTTTATTACTCGTGAGTAGCTTTTCAAGACAATATGAACGGCTCAATTTAAATGTGTAGGTGATGCTGCTTTGGTCTCCACATTGGGCTGCTTGGCTGAACTAGTACACTAATGATGAGGCTCGGGGAAGGGAAACTCCCATGGCTATCTGTGTCCCTTTATTAAGATGGAGTGGGTAGACAAATGTGGTTGGGAGAGGAACTGATGGGTTAAGCATCTTCCTCCAGAGGAACTTTATGTGCGTGTGAGAGCGACGGTAGTACATTTTAATTACCAGTCTCGCACAGTATAGAAATACGCATGCTTGGTTACACACCTGTTTTCTATCTATCTGGGCTTTTTTTTTTTTTTTTTTTGAAAAATACATAACCAATAGGATCTTGGTGTGCTGCAGTTTCTGGGTGAAGTTCTTTCCTCTCAAAGTAGTAACATAATTGGGTCAGTCTTCGACTCTTGGTCACTGTGGCTGCTCTGTAAACCTGAAGTATTACTCCCATTAGCTGCAGCTCTGTTCCCTTGGGCCACGGGGGACACATAGAAGGTAATTACAGAACATAATGTTATTAATTACACCGAGCATTCATGCAACTGTTGGAGCTGAACTCTCGGCAGATGAGATTCTCAAAGCCAGGAGGGCGGCGGCACAATGCCTAAGGTTAAGTGAACCACTCCTCTCTGTCACTGGATGTGGGGAATTGTCTTAACTCCACTGTTCATCTGCGTTTCTCAGCACTGAGTCTGTTTTCCTGCTGCTGCTGTTGCCACTGTGCTAAAAAAAGAAACAAGAAAAATGTATCCACAGTGGTCCCCTTCGGTCATTTGTGTCCGCACAAAGCAAGAAACAAGAGGTCCGATGTCATTATGAGCATCCATTCGAAAACAAAGCATAGGTGACAATGGTTTCATCACTATTATTATTATTGTTATTCTCATCATCATTATTATTATTATTATTATTTCATTATTGTTATTATCATGTCCTGGTGGGTAATTGTCATTAAGTAAACTGCCTCCCCATTATGGCTGTGAAATTTCCCACCTCCAGCATGTCTTCCCCATGATCTCCTCCCACATGTGGAGTTTATATATAGCATAATTTAATCTCATTACCCCAGCGAGCCATATGATTCCCTGTAATGATGAAAACACAAAAGTAGGTGTTATGCTTTGGCACTGCTGGATTGCGGAGATGAAACTAATTGGGAAAGCATGTATAGGAATATGTCTCTAGGCTACTATGCTTCAACCCAAGAAACTATAACGTGCTGTTGTTATCGGTAGCAATTATTAGAGAGATAAATCAATGGTGCTGCTCAGAATTTAAGATACACATATACACACACATTACTGCATTACGATGGATTGCCAGTCTCAAAAGCAGTAAAGTCAACAGCTCTTTTTGATTAAGGCAGACCATACAATTCCTTAGAAAATAATTTATTGTGTTTAAAGCAGAATTGGATATAATTTCTGCAAATGTCACTGTTTGCTTCCATGCAGAAAGTAAATTGAGAAAAATGGGGAGTCTTCATTATCATATTGTTATACTGATTTGTTATGGTGGCTAACGAGACTCCCCTTGCATGTCAGCATTGTCATTAAGCAAGCTGCCTCCCCATTAGGGATGTAAAATTTCCCACCTCCAGCATGTTTTCCCCATGATCTCCTCGTCCCCATGCTACATTTCTTTAGCTATGCTCTTCAGCTATATACTGTATCTATATATATAAATAAATGTAGCATAGTTTAATCTCATTACCCCAGTGAGTCATCTGGATCTCTATAATGTTAGGTTTTGGCACGGTGCATTGTGGGGACTGGGAAGCTTAAATTAATTGGGGAAAGCTTCAAGCCGAATCAAGCTTGCTTGTCAGGTTTTGACACATTCTTATACCATATATATACAGACAATGTATATACATATACATTCATACATACAAAGGGGCGATGGTGCAGTTCAAGATTAAAAATACACACATTGTACATTACACACAAGCAGTATACTTCCACTACAGTCAACAGCTCTATTTGATTAAGGCATAGCGTACAGTTCCTTAGAGTATGAATTATCGTTTTAAACCGGAATTAGCTATAGCATCTCTGCAAATGTCACTGTTTGCTTTCATGTAAATAGTAAAAAGAGAAAATCGTGAGTCTTTCTATATTCAATACTCCATGTTGCATCAGCTGATGCACAGTTGAAGTGTATAGGCTTAAATCTGTCCAATAATCAATAACCCTCTCTCTCACTTGGAACACGATTAAATTATAAGCATCTTCTACGTGCTCGAAACACTAAATATCTAGTGTTGGATTTCACTGGATGTCACGGATTGGTCACATATTTTCAATTTCTTTTTTTTTTTAAATCTTGCATCATGAGCTTTGTCAGTAAGTAGGAGACTGAAAAAAGTGTCTTTACACGAAAATAATCATTAACAAGCCCAGATTTGACCGGTCTTAACACCAGAAGATGTGTCATCCTGAATCCAGTTTGAGCCTTTGAGCTTTTAGATTATCTTATGTCTGGACTGCATCACCATACTGTGAGCACATATCTGATGACAGGCCTTTGCATGCTTCAGACAGCCAAAGAATTTGTCTGAATATATTTAATACTACATTGATGTCAAATTCAAAGCTGGTAAAGCCGAATATACATTTTATCAACTTGTCATCGCAGCTCTATTGGACTACAGAAAAAAAAAAAAAAAACACAAATGTAAAAAAAAAAAAGAGATGAAGAAAAAATGCAGTATGCTAACAAAGCCTGTGAAGGTCCTCCAGGAGGGAGGAGTGATACCTCCCTTTATTCTCACGGGACTCTTTGGCAGTTATGATACATTTACTTACTTACCTGAACAGGAATCATTTTCTTTCATCTCTGTTCATGCCTTACAGGATCAGTAAGATACATCTCTACCCGTTTGAAGTACTGTTACCTGGAGACATGCTGCTGGGCCACCGCACTGAGCTTATTTGATATACTGAATTTTATGTCAACTGTGGCAATCCACTCTATGCATCATGTCTAGTTTCAAGTGTGGGGAGAGGATATAAGGACATGGTGGTGCTATTCTTTAAAGCTGCAGCTGCTGGACTGCCTATTGTCATGATGTATTGTTATAGAGGCGGTTTACTGTATGAGCAGTAGAAGGCAGAGGAAGTGCAGGAAACCAACAGAGATAAGGTTCACATTAGATAATCATCACTCACAGCGTCATTACATTATGACCAACACTATCGAGACCATCTGGACATCAAAACAGATTGAAAAACTTCTTATTGACAAATTTGCAAGTACAGTATGAAAAAGCAGGGGTTGGAGGGAGCAGTAAGTGCCCCCTCCCACCTAAACTTTTACAGTTTAATGATATCAGTTACAGTACTTAGTCGAATCTTACTAATCAGTGTCCCTCTTACTCTCCTGCTGTGATAATCCACATGTCCAAATTAAGTGAGTTCATAATATCTCATGTAAGCTTTTTTCGGGGTCCCCTCAGAGCAATGTTAAGCTTTGTGAGCTGTTTTTTTTTTTTTTTTTTACTTACACACACACACACACACACACACACACACACACACACACACACACACACACACACACACACACACACACACACACCAGTTTTCTTGTTTGATGAAATTTGGTTAGAAATTGTTTGACTGAAGAATTATAACGCCTTAATCTGAACAAACTTGGAGTTTAAATGTGTGACTGAAACAAATTCAAATGAATAAATAAAAAAAGTTGATCATAATGCAAAATTAATGTTCTGTTGCCATATAAACATCATCATGGTCTACCAGTTTACTGAGAGGCTGGACAAATTATTATCTATTGAAATAATTTAACATTTTATTTTCTATTATGTTCATATTTTATTTATTTTTAATGGTTTATTTTTTTTATATTTGTATTTTATTCTATTTGATTTTTGATTGTAGAATTTCACTGTCAAATTTTGGCATGGCAACTATACTAGTTTCTAGGAAAGTTCTCTCACTTTAACCTTTAACAGCCTCAGGAGCTTTATGCAATGTGCTGTCCATCCTCCATCACATCCAACAGTTCAACATCACCCAGCTCACAACACATTGTTTTGTTTTGTTTCTCTGGCTGCTTCACTTATAAAGACTTATTTTTTTAGTAGTTACCTACAGTCCCAACCTGTGGGCCGGGGCCCACTGGTGGGACACAAAGGTATTGCAAGTGGGCTGACAAATGCAAGTGCAAAACAGTATAATTTTAGGAAAAATATGCAATTATAAAAGATAAACATGTTAATAATATTGTAAAATGTTTTAAAACAAATGATCTTTAAAAACATTACAAATGTAGAAAAACATTTTTTATTCATCATATTAAGCCCTACGACGGTGAGAAGCCGCTTATTGAACGTTTATGTTGTCACCAGCTGGACCATTTTGCCGCCAAACACCACATACCTATTTACTATCTCAGTCTGATCGCGCACTAAAAGATCACACCCATGGCTAAAACTGCAGTATCAAAATGGATAGCTGGTTAGCAACAGGAAGAATTCAAAGGAAAGTGAGTCAAGAGACAGATGGTGAATCAACAAGTGATCTCTTATGTTTCCCATGCTTTCAGTTCAATCCTGAATGTTTGATCGTTACCATTGTAATAGGAGTCCTCTGAAAACAAATTATTTGACCTCGGGGCGGATGTGGAGCACATCAACGTTTTTGATTTTCAAGAGGGTCATTAGCTGGAAAAGGTTGGGAACCGCTGTTATACTATAGCTATTTATGGATGTTGATGATATGCTGCAGTATGTGTTATTTATGCACACAATGACTTTATTGTGTTCTCCCACACTCCTGAAACCAAACATAGGCCCTTGTGGAAAAAAAAAAAAAAAAAAACACACCTTAAGCCTGCGTCCCAAGAGACTGCCGTCTTGTTTTCTCTTAAAATCCTGTATTTTCATATGAATGACATGTTAATCCCCTGGAGAAAATGCTGAGGAGATAATAACCAAACAGTCGCGTTGCAACCATCTGAGCTGCGAACAGGTAAGAGCTGGTTCCTTGTGTGATAGTAGCACTTTATTCTAGTGTAATCTTTGTGTCACACTTTTATTGTCAGTTGTGGTTGGCTGTTTGCAAACATTGCACTAATGCTTCAATACCTGTTAGCAAAGCATTGTTCCCTGTAGGCATGCTATGTGCCATATCCTCCATAGGCATTTTCTTTCCTTTTTTTTTTTAAAGGTGGGTGTTTAATAGTGTGAAAAAGAAGGATGAAAGACAACTGTGAAGATGATTGTAACACACTCAGGAACAGAGGGTCGTTAAATTGGATTCTTAAGAGGGCTTTCTATCAGTAAATTATGTTTTACACAGCTTCGCTTTCAAGGTTCCTGAAGAAATTACAGTGTTAGAAATCTTATTTTGATGAATTCGCAAGGCTACGGGTTGCAAGGTCAGTTAGGCAATTAAAGGAAGCTGTTAAGGTGCGCCATCTCATTTTCATTTGTTACATAACATAGCCAACTGTCACGGATCTTTCGGTGTCAATATTGTCTGCGTATTTGCAAATAAAAGCGTGGCTCTGAACTCCTCGCAGCTGTTATTGGCATTGCAGGCCCACTTAAAGGAAGCGGTGAGTCGCCAAAGGTCAGTCTGCTCTTGAGATTTGTACCTCACTCCTTGGCAGGTTTATTCTCCGACAAAGGGCCAAGGGGAGAGTGGAGCGCTCTCGGTGCGAGCCAATTAGGGCTTGTTTATTTTCCTCTGCTGTCTAATAAACGTCACTTTCTAGTTTTAATGGCTTGGAAAGAGAGTGTGATTAAAATTCAGGCCCGCAGTGTGACCAAACGTGAAACAGAGCCACGTCTTCTGCAGAGGCCCTTCATCATGGAGAATGGCTCTCAGCGCAGCATTGTTATGGGAGGTTATGATAATAGAAATATTTATAGCACCCTGCTGACCTCTGTGTACAAGTACAACAGCCACCGTAAGGGCAACACACCTCGCATATAAAAGCAGAGAAAACAAACATAACACCTTTAGGAGCCCACTGCTTGTATAATTTATTTAAAGGTTAGTGCAACTATTCATATATTTTTGTTTTTATTCCAGTTCTTCAGTTCTTTTTAGACTGCCTCTTATTTTAGATTCATTTACTTAAAAAATCTTTAAAAAGACAAAAACAAGCTTGATAACACTCAGTTTACCTGCATTTAGTATTTCTGACATGACTCCCTTCGCTCCTGCTCGAAGGGTCGCATTCTCAGTCTCATTATAATTGTTGCTGTTGTTGTTTTTCATCTGTGACATTTAAAAATGTCAGTCGAATGCACCGTGCCTACAACATATGATTATTTAGCAGATGATTGGCTCACGTGTCGAGAATTCTTTACAGCTCAGCAGTTTTACTTTATCCTGCTGCTTTGACCAACTTGTTCTCCAAAGAACCTCGTACACTCAGCAGGTAAAAAAACAAAGAGGCTTCTATAAATACAATGAAATGATTTTTTTAAACTATTTTTGTTTTTTATGGTCCAATGATTCAGTTTGATGTCTGATGTTTTATTAAAGGTCCCGTATTTTACACTTTTCCGGTGTTTCATTTAAAGTGTTGATATACATAGGAAGATGTCACAGCCTGCTATGCCTCTGTCTCACTCTCCACTCTGCCACACCTCCTAATCAGCCTCACTGCCCTCACCTGTTGCCCCCAGCTGCACTCTATCTCCAATCAGGCCAGTATACATGCATCCCTGGTCCCCGTCTGCCTGTCCCTGTGGCTGTTTGGCGTTCTCCGGCTCCGACGTCGCAACATGAGTGCTTCCCTGCTGGTTTCCCGATCCTTCGCCTGACTCCAATTACCCTCCTGCCTGCTCCTTCCTGGTTCGTCTGCCCTGCTGACTGCACACCTGGTTCCGATCCTCCTGCACCCTCGACTACGTCTCCAGCCTGTTTGTGTGAACCTCCCCAACCTGGTCCACTCACTGACTCCGCAACACGGCATCTCCAGCCCAGACCCCTTCCTCTATACCCACCTGTGTGCAATATCTCTGCTGGTTAATTAATAAAAGTCATTACCAACTATTCAATTGTTTGGTTGTGTTGCAATTGGGTCCTACCACACCTTGTTACAGGAAGATATATTTGTGGTTTTAAGAGCCTAAAACCATCTCATTATAGTTTTATATCTTCTCCCTCAGGCTGCTCTCTGGAGCTCAAGCAACAACAGATCAGTCAGTCAATCAAAGGTTCAAAGCCTCTCTTCTGATTGGCTGACTATTTTCTGAAGGATCAAATAAAAATAAAGCAGATTTCAGGTAAACACTCAGAGAAACCAAATCCTGCAAGGTTGGATGGTGGGCTCAGGTGGGTTGGGCTTGGGGCATGACTGAGAGTGGTGACTGCTTTGTTGTGACATCACAAAGTTACAGATGTCCTGATGGCTCGCTTTAAGGCTCAGTTTCTGAATACAGGCTGTTTGCATTTCTCTGTGGACTGAGCGCTTTGATACTTTCACAGTATTAATGTAGGACCAAACCTGCTTTATAATTAAAAAAAAAAAAAAAAGACATGGAAATCTCACTTTATACAATATGGGACCTTTAAGTTGTTTAATACAATTCTATGGCTTTGGTGATATTGGATCTGCTCTTGCAAATTTCCACAGCAGTGGTGCCCCAAAGGTCGACCATGAACGATATGTCGATATGTCTACAACATGGCACGTCGATCACTGACAGAACTATTGAATAATGATTATTATAATCCGAGTTTCACGAGTTGTTATTGCAGTTAGGCCTTGGTGAATTTAAATTGATGGTGCCACTCCTGAGGTGTTTTAGCACCTTCCAGTGGCCCTCATGGCCACATACAGTGTCTATTAGGTGTAAATTCACTTTACCCTCGGGGTGCGCATACAGTGATATGTAAGCTCTTGCAATGTGACTGGAGAAAGAAGCCAAATCACCTGTTCAGAATGAATGCAGAACAGAGCAGTAACTGACAGAACTTTAACTGTGAATGTGTGACTGTGAAATAACTTCTTTTTTCAGAACATAATACACAATACACAAAAAATTATAACACCCCGAAATGATCTAAGGAAAAACATGTTAAGGAACTTAAATCACAACTGGCTGAGCAACAAGCAGTCTTTACAAGGGCATTAACAAAGTCAAAGGCAGCTACCATTGCTTCTTTCAAGGTGAGCCATATACTTGCCAAGCACAAAAAGCCATTTGAGGATAGGGAACTTGTGAGAGAGACTTTCCCGGGAGCAGAAGACTCGCTTTCTAATGATTTCAAAACCAGGAAGAAATAATAGCTGCCATCTGAGACATCGAGTTATCAAAGAACGCAGTCACAAGCTGTTCTGAAAACGATGGCTGATAATGTGAGGGCACGGCTTGAAAGACATGTTGATAAGTGTGTCTCCTTTTTCCCTTCAGTTCAATGAATCAACAGATGTTATTGACACATCACAGCTATGCATTTTCATCCCCATGGCATTTCAAAGACTACATCAGGGAGTCAAATTTGCCGACATTTAAGCTTGTCTCTAACACGATGGATGGTGCTTAATGGCTGGCCGTACATCTGCATTGTCGTGCTCTACAACCAAGACAGGGAATTTCTCGCTTTTCTCGGGAACCACATTTGCAGGTGTTCTATGGTAAAAGGCTTAATACGGGTCGAGTCATGGACATCTCAGCTGGAGGAGGGTGAAGATGCCCACGCTGAGCTACTATTCCCCTGCGATGCGTAGGTGGCTGAGAAAAGGGAAATTTCTGAAAAGATTAAGAGATTTTAAAGATGAACTCCAAGCTACAAGAGGCGCGTAGTGTAAGCAGCCGGATGATCCTTTTGGATTTGGCTTTCTCCCCTAATCAGTGTGGTCAAGAGTTTCAAACAAAAAACCAAGATTGCCGTCTTCTCAGCTTGAGCACAATGACCTGCAGCATTTCAAGAATTTGGCATCTGAATTGCAGAGTCAGGGAAAATCCCATGTAAACAGAAGCACTGCCTGCTACACTGAACAAATTTAGAGTATTAGTGTTGAGTGTCACAGACGATTCACATAGTTTACCAAGCTGGAGCCTGTGGTTGCACACATGAGCTTTCCAACTGCAGAGGACTTGGATGTGAGGGGATGTGAACCCCCCTCTACTGTAGAATGCAGTGATCTGACCTCCAGGTGAATTAAATGTACAATAATTAATTTGATTTTACTGTAAATAAGCAAAACTGTCATGTCCCCAATGATGTCTGTTTAACTCCAGTTACAAATACAAATAAGAAAAATGTAGCAAAAACCTGTAGTGTTATTATTCATAATATTTCTCATCAAATGTCTTTTTTTCATGATCAATGCCTTTTTAATGCTTAAAATATCAAAATTACTTCATGCCCCTGAAATGACTGTCACTCCCCCTATACAATACATTTGATTTCACAGATTTATTTTTTGTAACTTTGATGATGTGGTTGATAAATGCAATAAAATTATTCAATCTTGTGTTAGCGTGTTCTTCATTTTGGTAATTGCGAACGTTAGGATAAAAAAGACCCTCCTGTTACTGTAATCCCTGTTATGATTTGCATGGTTACAGGGTGGATGGACGGATGTCAGTGGGCCAGATCAATAAGAGATGCTAAAACAGCATGCATGTATTTGTCAGCAAATGGCGACATTGTCTGTTGCAGAAAAACAGCGGCGCTACAGGGCACGACCAGATGCTGACCTGAAAGGAGGCAGCATTACCTCAATAAAGAGAAGGAAAAAAAAGAACAAAGAGCAGGAAGGACAGAGAGGGATGAAGAAAAAACTAAGTGTCAGACCTCAGTGAGAGAGAAAAGTGTGCACAGAGACAGTGGAGGGCAAATGCCAGAGCCAGGACAAACTTTCAGTCAATGACCTTTCCTTGTCTGAGTCCAGACAGTCTGCCACAGCCAGTAAATGCCCCACAGCCATGGCCTTCAAGGTAGGAATCAGAAGGTTGAATGTTGGTTTATGGTTGAATGCTAAAATAAATATTGACATATTGTTATTATAATGGTTAAACCTTTTGTAAAGATTATCATTTTCAAGGTAATAATTTCTACAGTAACTATAAACGCCGCTTTCAACACACAATGTTACAGTATGCCAATAACACTGCAGTGACAATCCTATATTGATATATTGTTATTGTAATGATTAAATTAAAGCAAATTGAATAGGATTTATCTTTTACAAGTTCACAGCAATCAATGAAACTCTTTTAGTTTAATTGCAAACAAAATGTCACATGGCCTAAACAACTATGGACCTTGGTATATAGGGGGAAAAAGGACAGAAGAGTATAAGAAGGTACCAATGGTTGGCAAGAAAAAAAAAAAAACACATCACCACACACTGAAGTGAAAGCATTGCTTTTGCATCACTTGATTAATTAATCCATTAGGGCAAAGAAATGTTAGTGCAGGAATCAGTAATCAAAGATTATGAATAAATATAAGAAGGTTGCACAGGAAACTCTTGGTTTTTCAAAGAAGCAAGGTCAGAGAGCTAATGGTGAGCTTATCACTTTTCAAAGAAAGCATAGCAACAGATTACCTTCTGAGTATGAGCAGAAAGAGACAGTAGCCTAAAGGCTTTCTTCCTCTTCTTTTCCAAGAAATTATGTGAGCCGATGACAACAGGACAAAAACAAACTGTCACACAGAAGAAGGAAAAAAAAGGAAAAATAAAGAAACGTTTGCTAACCGTCACAGTCCAGAATCTGTTCTGGAGATTCCTGTCAGAATATGAAAATCAGGCCTCTTATTCTTTCTTTTCTGCATATATAAAGGCCATTTGGGGATGCGGTGCACACAGAGGCTGATTGCAAAAAACTGTCAGTGTAAAAATTAAGAGAACTTACCAGTTCACGGTTAATACCCTGTAGAGCTGAGGGCTTTTAGCAACAGAAAACTTTATGGAAATGGTCGATGCAACTTTGTGCAATCCCAAATCAAAGCTCAGTGCATATGCCAAGTGTAAAGACTGTGTCTACTCAACACATGCATTGCTGAGACTTCCTGCAAACACAAAGATAGCCCCTTACTCAGTGGGCTTTGGAAGACAATACCATGACAAGCTGTTCAGATTTTGGCAACATGTCTTTAATATCCGGTGACAGTATGAGGCCTACGGACAGCTGAGAGAAAACTTGAGAAACAACAAATGTTTGTTGCCTTTGAATTTCACTGAGAATCACTCCTGGAACAATGCTCAAGACGTTCAATCACTGCACATAAGCAATCGACCATTCATACTGGGAGTAGTCACCATCGAGATGACATGATCCCGTGGGTATCTGGGCCCGACCTCAGACATGATAAAGAAAAGACACCCTATGATCAATCACTTTCATGTCTATAATGATGGCCCAGCTATGCAATTCAAATGAAAGGGCCAACTCTTCCCTCCTCTAGAAACAGCCATTCAACAAAGGCTTCAAAGACATCAGCCATTGTAAGAGGAGATGCAATGTTCCAACGGTTGAAGAACTTGTGCAGTTCAGTGGATTTTTCTTTGTAAGACATTGAGAAGAAGGCGCAGGAAGTGATTGAAGCAGCCCCACTTGTGCCTGTCAAATGAACAATGAAAATCCATCAGGTGCTTCGCATCTCTCCAGGTGTAGATGCTATGGGCTTAAACAGGTGAGCCTAGGAGAAGAGACAAGAAGAGCTGAGTCCACAGGACTCATACTGGAAGAAATGGCATAAATAAATAATTCTGTCAACTGGAGAATATAAACTGGTGCAGTGATGTCCAGATTGTATTCCTAATCACAGAGCCACATTTTTTATTCAATGTGTAGGCTGAATCTGGATATGACACAGACACGAAAAAATATGAATGTTACATTTTTTAACCATTTTAGCAGCTGCATGTGGAGACAGTGGCATTGTACTGACATTTTCTGTCAAAAATAAATCAGAAATCATAATAACAAGAAATCCAACATTTGAGTAGCCTGCTAATGGCTATTATTCAAGGCTCTATGTAGAAAGATAGAGCTGGAAATAGCAGCGACGCAGCAGACACGCACACGCCATACAGGCAATGTCTTCCTAGCATTAAGGTTTATATGGATTTTCTAAGGTTGATAAAATGTCTTTCTTTAACGAAATGCTCTGTGATAGACTGGTGACCTGTCCAGGGTGTGCTCCAGACCCAACTTCAGATTTGATAAAAAATTGGTTTGTACAAAAATTGTGTGCCAATCCATCAGATATTGTCATGTAACAAGTGAATATTTTGACATGCTTGTGGCACTAAAGGAAAAGGCAAACTATCAGTGAAGTTGTTCTGAAGGATTCATACTCTGGGTGACGTTATTATCTGTACCAAATTTCATGGCAATCCATCCAATATAGCAAATTGTTATGGGCTATTCTACTCTCTTTCAGATACATTCTAAGTAATTTTCACAAACCTTTTAAAAGTATCACATTTTTATACTTGACCTACAACACTATCCACACTATCATAGATGAGAAGGGAAAATACACTCTGTTCACCTCATTGCAACCCTCTCAGTGAGAAGAACAGGACACTGTTGGGATGGTTGTAGATGTTCAACTTTATCTTTGCAACCTTTTTTAACCAAACACCAGACAGAGGACTGCCTACTAACTAGTAACTGCATCAGAAACATATAGAATTCCTCATGAAAATAAAAATCAATATTCCCCATTCTCACTTTAATATTATTGTTATTATTAGTAATAGTATTTTTACAATGTGTTAAATGACAAAATAACATTAATAGAACAAAGACAATACTGACAAATTCAGTTCACAATGTACAGAAAAACACACTGATAAATGTTTCTTTCACAGTTTAAACCAAACAAGGAGCTCGCCTGATCTCAGGAAGCTTGTTTTACTGGTGCCCATACTGAGAAGGTCCAATTACCCTTGTTTTCAGCCTGGACTCTGGGAAGACTAACAGCCCATGCCCAAAGATTCCCAGCTGTGATTTAGGGAATAAAAAGACCAGAGACACAGCAAAGGGATAGTTGAAAACAAGCTCTGTAGGTGATCAGTAGAATCTTGACATCAGTTCTAAAATTTACTTGCTACCCGTGTACTGTGTAAAAGATGGTCTCATAAAATGGTTTAACAAAAGGTCTAATATGGTCACGTCTATTAGATTTAGATAAAAGCATAGTCTAGATAATGTGGATTGTTTAATTTCTGTGATTAAAGGAAGCCTCACTAAAAGTTTCCAAGAGCTGCTATCCATAACAATGAGCCGGTGATGTACTATCTGCAAAATTAAATCATTGTATTGTAAGCCAGAGTGAAAATGACCTCAAAGTCAGAGTGAGAGCACCGCTGAATGCTTAATTAGGCAGTTAGTGTTGGCAAGCGCACTTGCTAAATAATGGTGATGGTGTAGATCCAAAACAGAAGCAAACATTTTGCAGAGATTTCAGCTGTAAACCCTGTCGAGGCTGCCAAAGGGCTTCCTGTACCAAAGAGTTTAACTACTGGCTACAACACAACGCCTACTATTGCACCACCCCCATGGTGACTAACTAGCTCTCTCTCTCTCTTTCTCTCTCTCTCTCTCTCTTTCTCTCTTTCAACTTGAATCAGTTCTAATAAAGCTTTACTGACATGATGTGTTGATTTAAAATTGTGCCAAAGCAAAGACAGATGATTTAATGTCACATGGAAGGGGGAACCGGAAATAAATTACTGAATGTTTTTTAGCATAACAAATGATGTGAATCATACAGTATGCTGTGACCATCAAAGCCTGTTCCGAGCAAGTACAACAACTGGCCTTCTATGGGCTACCTGGATCTACTGAGCCTAACATTGGTGATCCTGGAGAAATAATATCACTGGTTAATGGTAAACCCTGGGTTTTCCAATCCAGCTATGAGCAGATTCATTTAAAGAGGGAGTTCTTTATTATATTAAAAGCAGGATCATCAGAGCTGTGAGTGGAGCACTTAACATGATATGAAATAAGTGACTCCACTGGGATAATTGGGTGTTTTTAAGTAAAATATATAATATAATCACACAGCTAAAATAGAAGAGGAAGCTGTAGAGATATGTATGAAAAAAAAGGCCCTGAAGAAAATAAATTAATGCCTGATGAGGTCCATCTGACAGTGTGGGGAAGATTTTGTCTAATAAAAGCAACAGTGGGCTTATTTTTTAATTCGAGTTATCATCTCATTGAGTCAAAAAAAAAGTACAGTGACAGTTTAAAGAGACTATTTGTAGGTTTTCTCTGGTTTTTAACGTGATTTCTTGCTGGGAGAGGGTGGTGGTGATTGTCCTTTGACAAGAGCTTCGGCCATAGTTGTCTTTATAAACAGAGAGGTTATACAGTACATTTTCAGGGCAGATTAGAGGCGACAGTGACCTGCTATTGGAAAGTGACAAGATAGGCTGGGGCTAGCTGGTTAGCCGGAAGCTGTAGAAATATGTACAAAAAAAGGCCTAAAGAAAAAAATGTATGCCTGATTAGGTCCATCTGACAGTGTGGGGAAGACTTTGCCTAATAAAGGCAACAGTGGGCTTATTTTTTATTTCCAATTAACTCCAATCAACTTATTGAGTCTAAAAAGATATAGTAACAGTTTGGTGTCATGGCTCCGGTCCAGAATAAAAAGAAAAATGTGCTGCAGTATGTAGTTATAGTTGCCATTATTTAAGCTGCTCTCTCTGTATGTCAGAAGTCATAGTTTAAAACCCAAGTGGAAACGTGATTGTATAAAAATTTAGGTGCCACGTCCTTCAGGCTGCATTTAAAGACCGATTTGCGTCTCAGCAATGCTCCTTCCTGGGCAATCAACGGGTGGAGCCTTCATGGTCCAACCTATCCCAAGATTCATAGCACGGAAGTAATGAAAACAATATGGCCGTAAACAGTGGTGACACAGGGACCAAGCAAAGCCATGCCTTTGACGACCGCCTCCTCCAAAGAATGCGGCCCCTGAATTTCGACACAGCTTTTATGTTGTTTCTTTCTTCAATTCTTCAGCCAATCTGTATACAAACATCTTGAAATAAATAACATATCAATACAATGAATGGATAAAATAGTAGTGATAGTTCATGGAATGAAACAACTGTTAAGACTTAGTGATACATAAAAAAAAGTGAGCTGTAATCACAGTCAGAAAAAGAAAAAATGAAAATTGTATTTCACAGTGTATAAAAGTAAAGAGTGTAATAAGAAAACATGAACACATTTCACAGAGTACTACTGTTAGAATAACCTCTTTTCCTGCAAGGGAAAGATAGACTGGATGATTTGGGTCCAAATTGGAAAGAATTTCATCTTTTTTTTTTTTTTTCATATTCTCGCCATTCCATTTCCTGTCGTTTTTCATGGGCTCAGAATCATTTTCTCTGTCTAAGCACTGTTCTCTCTATGGTGACCTGTTTCAGCAACCAGCTGGTAGTCATCACATCTGTATATTAAACTTCTCCTGCATCAGGGCATTAGCCAGGAGTACAAATGCCCGCCCGCACCCCAGCACAGATGACTTTGAGTAGCGCAAAATTTTATATTTATCATCAGTTTTCCTGTAGAGCAAATTTTGTAATGCATTTTTTGTTGTTGTTTAACCTGTTACCAGACACCACAGCTTGTGTGCAGAAGCCCAGAAACACTGTACTCAAAATAAAAAGATTTCTGTTCTTCAACCCTGTTGATAACGGTCATAACCTTGCTCTCCTGCGTATGTGTTAATTGCATGAAAAGCTGGTAAAAAGTTGGTCTTGCACAAAGAAGACTTCAAATACTAAAAAATATTGAGGACGCGACCTCTATATCCTCAGTGGTAACTACTCATAGTTGTGAGAGCAGGTTCTCCTTGTGCAAAATACTCAAATATAATTAAACTATTTGTTGTGTTGTGTTTGTGGAACGTGTGTGTGTGTGTGTGTGTGTGTGTGTGTGTGTGTGTGCGTATGTGCCTTTATATCTGAGCTTATTTCTACAGGGCCACATGCTATGGAGGGAGCACTCCTCAATATGTTTTTAGTGAGCCTCTGTCAGCTGGCTGGAACCTCCAGATAAGGGCTGTTATGTGTTGTGTAGTTAGTAGTTAAGTATTGGTGTTCTCCACAGCTCCCCGTGTCACTGTGTTATCTGAAGGGTCCCAGTGAGCTCCTCAGGCTCGGCTCTCTAGGTCGCAGTAATGAGAGAGGATAATTACTGATCACACTTTGCAAATGGAACAGCAGGACGATAGAGGGCGTCTAATGAAGGCCCCCCCAGCCCCCATCCCTCCCCTCCACAGTCCCCTCACATCATATATATATGCACACACACCGTTAGGAGCGTGATAATGACAAACACTGAAACAACTACAGGTCTCCTCGGACCTCAGTGAGCGGTAAATATGCATCCTGCTTGTAAAACAGCAATCTCCAACAAAATACATTCATATACTACTAATTTGTGTTCTGGTGGGGAAACAAAATGGCTGCCTAGAGAAATCATGCAGATGAGACCCTGTGTGGATGTTTCAGTATAAAATGTTTTTTGTGTCCTACATGTTTATGTGACTAAATCATTTGAATATAGTTAGGGAAAGATTAGTGTTTTGGCTTACTATATGACAATTTTATGTTAGTGTATAACCCAACCAATACTGGATTTGTGTGTCTAATAGAGTAGAGAGAGAGAGAGAGAGAGAGAGACAGAGAAAGAGAGAGAGAGAGCATATTACAAATTCAAAAATAAACTTCTCAAAGCTCTCTGGTGGTCAAACTATGCAACAGAGACACTTTTTCTAAATCACCTCAAGCATATTTTTGACATTCTGGTGCTGCATTGTCTTGTTACTTTTTGGCCTGATCAGCTTTTCAGTCCAGCGTCAATCCTGTTCTTCAACAGAGCTTTTATCTTTCATTTTCTTTAATGCATTGACAGTAACTGTTTTCTGCAGATACCTCCAGTATGAACATTTGAACTACCCATGTCTTATTATACTAATTTGATCATTATTTCTATCAGCTGTAATAACATTTTACTTACAAGCTTAACTGCTGGGCTATGAGGTAAAAAAATTAAGGTAAAATTGTTTTTTTTATTGATCATGACTCATCATGACTCATCATTTGTGTCAGATGTAATTAACTTTTACTTGCCTGCTTAATAGCTGAGGTAACGGGTCAGAAGGACTCAGCTTTGACACAAGTTTGATGAGTTTTAATGCATCCTGGATCGTAATCTTGTAGTCGGGATCATCCTGGGGTTACAGGTAGAGACAGTTTCACAAATCACAGCCAGGAATGATCATGACATCAAAACAAGTTCAGTTTATTCCAGTTTGCATCAAAAACTAAGATTCACGCACAACGAAAATCTCATTATCTCCCTTCCAAAACTGCATTCACACCAAACTGCAGTAAGTAGAGTAGGTCGAGGTACACTTCAATGGTAATATTTCAATTGTTTTCTTTTCACATATGAGGCTTAATCCTACAGAACTTGTGTAAAAATTGTCTAATCGATATTGTAGCTGATGTTGCAGCGCCCTGTGCACTCAGGCACTCAGATGATGCCCAAAATTGTGGAAATAGCTTTGGCCATCACCCAAGATATAAAAAATTGAATTTTACTTTAGGGATTAATTTCAAATAGTGGACTATTTTACAAGCAGAACTCCCTGCAGGCCCATATTCCAGTAATTAAGTTGGTGACAAAAATATCATCATAGCTGAAACTCTGATAATAACGCCTGGGTTGTAAAAGACTGAATTCCTCTCAATGAAGTCTCATCTCCATTATAATTAATTGATGATATAGAATGAGCTTGAAAACAACCTCTTTGACCTTGAGCTGTGATCATGCCAGCGGTCCCTTCTCCTTCTCCTTCTTCTTCTCCTTCTCCTTCTCCTCCACCTGTAAGATGAGGACAAACATTGTACCAAGCCAGAAAAAACAAAGGCAGAGGGGAGACGGAGCACTTTGTCAGATCAGCTAATTGAGTATTTGGCCCAAAGCAGGAGCCATTTATAAAATCCCTCCTCCCTCTAGGCCTGCCCAACTGACTCCCATTCCTCTGCCTCTGTCCAGCTGTGTGCTGCTGTGACACAGGGCTTTGTCACCCCTGTTCCTGTATAGCCCCCTGCCTCTTCCTCATTCATCACTGCAGAGTGATTCCTGGGTTTAAGGGAAAGTGATAAAGATGCCTGCAGGCCCACTGTGGACGCAGCAGAACCCTCCAGGCTAAAGTGACCTGATCAATCAAAAGCTCATCTTGGTCAAACTGCCCTTCTGGTATCCAACTCATGGAAACAAAAACTTAACTTGTCAGAAAACTACGAGACATACCCACGCCCCTTACACACACTGACGCACGAAAAACAATTTCCCACCCCGGAGTTTGTTACTAATCTCAGCTGTTGTGCCCGTTTTAGCCAACTCAACTCTTTTATTATGTTTGGTGCGGCAGGCAACTACTTCATCTTTGTTGAGGATGACAATTAGGGGGCCACCAATGTGTAATCAGAGTGAGTGTCCCAGAATCATAATAAGTGTCTACACTGTCTCCCACTCTTTCCCATTTGAACAGCTGTGACTCCAGCAGTGCTCTTGGCAGGCTTCAGCCCCTGTTGCCTCGTTTACTTGCAGCCTCTGAAGTACGTGTTTGGAGCAGTACGGCCCTCAAACAACTGGAAATATTTGTATAGTTGGAATTAAAGCTTATTTACTGGATTTTATGGGTTTTTTGGGGGTTTTTTTGTTTCTTGTACTATGTTTCCTAATAACTAAATTGGCTTTTTTTCTGGTTACTTAAAATGAGCTATTTTAAGTAACCAGCTAACCAGCATTAACAGCTCTGGGATTACCAGTCTGACCAGTCTCACCAAGAGCTTTAGCCATTGTTGGTGCTATAAGACAAGTGGTTAAAAAGCGTCCTCTAAAATTCTGGGCTGGACACTACAGTGACTCAGTATCGGAAAGGGATGAGACAGTCCAGCCAGGCTGGGACTAGCCACTTAGCATGCTAATTTTAGTGGAAGAAAAGAAGTGATGGACATAGAGGTAAAACAAGAGGTAGCTTTCCACTGCTGGAGACAGCTGCTAAATGTTGATTATGTAGCAATAGCAAAACTTACAAATAGCTCCTTTAAGGCACAGTTACAATAGTGCCAGTTTTCAAATAACCCTCTACGCCAGGACTAAGGGTAAGTAGGTCAAATTGTCATCAATCCCTTGTCATCAGCACAGATGATGAAATCTTGTATAAACTCTTTGAACCTTCTCTGTATGCATATTCCTCTCTAGGGGAGAAAAAATGATCACAGGTTGATAATTTCTCGTAACAAAACAGATGCTCTACTTTAGGCGCTTCCACTGCCCGCTGACAGCCTTCATGTCGGGGTCTGTATTCATTTGGGTGTCTATATCAACAATTCAGTGTCCACTTCGATGCTTTGTTTGGCTGGAAATGTTTACTCTCGTGACAAAAACCGGTTATTAATACCTTTTTTGTCGTCAGTTTGCCAGCTACTAATTCATTCTGTCATTTCAGAGCTTGCCAGCCCCTCCCTGCCCTGCAGTCGTCCTCAGTGTTTCCCACCTTCAGCTGTCACCTGACTCCCACACCTGTTTCCAATCCCCTAATTAGCTCCTGAGCATATACCAGTATATATACCAGTTACTTTCCGTCACTTTGCAACCAGAGTTTCCATTGTGCTCTCCGCCTTAATGTATCCTAACACCAGACAAAGTCCATTTAATGCCTATGAATGGTCCTCCTCACATTTCTGCATTTTAGGCCCATAAAGCAAGCACACTAGAGTCCTTCAGCCAAGCAGGTTAGGAGCATATATGTCTGAGACTTCCACTGGCCAAGCCGGGTGACTTCCTATTGACCGCCCGTACACATTAATTGGATAAAATTATTTAATCATGAGGCTCCTCTAGTCTTTCCAAATGTTATTAGACCGAATCAAATTCCGATAAAGATGAATGCAGAGTCACTTTGAGCGGTTTGTGCGCTCAGAAAAAATATATTCATTGTTTTATAGCCAGTTCCTTTTCCAGTGATTGGTGTATAGGAAAAATGCTTCTCAGATAATGATTAATATCCAGTGCAGCCACAACACCAACATTGCTTCAAAGCCCAACACCATTCCTGGCCGCTTGTCTGAGCTTCTTTTTTGTTGTTTGTATACTGGACAGTTTACTCCCCTTGGCATTTTGTCCTCAGGATTGTACGTCATTTCATTCAATGAATAGTTATTGTTATGTACAAATTCACAAATCAAAGCGATTCCATCAGCATGACTTGATTTCTCTATGAACCAATTTAAATGCGATAGTGACCAAGATAGATAAGATAAGATATATTGTCCATTAGATTTTCATAAAATGGAAATTTGTCTTTGACAACCTGGCAAAACAGTGAAACCATGAATGTACAAAATATCCAGATATACTAAATGCACAAAAATACATCAATACAAAAATACACATAATACCCAGCCTGACAGTTACCTGTTTTCTGCCTAGTTGTTATGACCATTAACCTACTGTGACCCTTTTTGCTTTGTTTGTTTGGCTTCGCTGACCAACTGATTACAAATCCTGCTTTGAATCATTGCCTATGACTTTGAGTTGATTGGCTGCAACATTGCAGTGATTGCCAATCACATGAGCTCGCTGATTACCTGCGACACTGAGCTTTTACACCGGTTTTACATATATATGTAGATGTATTACTTAGCAAGAAGTAGGTTTTTTGCTTTCTTTAGGTTTTCATTTAGTGGTGTTGATGAAGAAATCATTGTGGATGATTGGTTTGTTTGAACAGATTAAGATAATTGGATTTTGTGTTTCATTAGATCTAGTCTAATCTAGAAGTGTAAAATCACTGCACTTTTCATTTTAATGAATCTCCAACTTCTGAGATATGGCTAAAATGTGAAGTCATTCACTCAAGTCCATCCTCAGAAGTTACACTGAACAATACCTTTTTTTCAACCCTGAGATTAAGACTCTGTCATCAAAATGGTCCCTGTTGTCAATGTCATTATAAGATGGTTTTTGTCATTTTGCATAAAATCTGTACAACAGTCAATAGTGAGGTCTGGGAAAGACCTGATCAGCATTATAAATGTCTGAAGAGGTATAACATTTCTGCTGAGTGCAGCACTTTGTCCACACCAGTTAAAAGTCATTTCCCCAGTAGCCATTTCCATTAACTCACTCACTATCTATCCTCCTCTCAACTTCAGGCAAAGCAACTGTTACAATTCTCAGTTTTTCCATTTTATATTAAGACCCTATAATGGATTGCCAATTATTACATACCCTAACCAAGCAATTATACTCATATAAATATAACTAGTTTGTATGCAAAGCAAAACACCTTGTTTGTGTAATTTAATTACATTAACCAGTCATGCTTAACTCATTCCCCAGTGACTAATGAATGGGAATATTAGCTTTAGAAAATCATCAGTACTTTTTTTTTTAATGCTCTGGTTTACAGACCCTCAGTCCATTTCACAAGCCAAACCTCAAACATCATCTGACAAAATGAGTCAGTAATCTCAGTGGGGAGATGCTGTGATTGCTCAGAGGGTGAGACAATGCCACTTGTCTCCCTCCACTGTGCTGGCAAAAGCATCGCTAGCCACTGTCATTTGCCCCTGTGCCATAGAGTCAGCATGATAGCAACTCTGCTTCATTTTAAAGAGCCTCTCAAAAATGTTATTTCAAACCCTGTTATGATATTTAGATTTACATTTTGTGTTAAACTTAAAGTGGTCTTGTATGCTTTTGGCACCCCAGTGATAATGTGCCCTCATGTGTCACCTTTCACTTCACTTTCCACCTCATCTCATTAATATGGATATTTTTAAGTGCATCACTTTTTGTTCCTGCAGCCCAGTGCCATCACAGGGTCAAGGTGCTTAAAATGCATGCACCTTTTGTACATTTACTTGCTTGAACAATGGATGCTACAGCATATTTAATAGTATATTAGAGGTGGGCCTGGACAAACCGTTGGCCATGTTGAACAAAGAAAAGCAAGGCACGTTTATTTATATAAGACCATTCTCACACCAGGCAATTTGAAGTGCTTCACAGAGGCATAGAAATATATTAAAAATAAGACATTAAAAGACATTAAAATTGCATTTAAAAGACAATAAAACAGAAACAAAGGCAAAAGCAAGCAAATAAAAATGAAAAAGAAGCTACAAATATAATTTATTGGAAAGCCGTAGCAAACAATAATGTTTTGAGCCCTGATTTATTGTAAATGAGCTAACACATTTGGCAGACCTCAGCTAATCAGTGGACTTGTTCCACAGGTGGGGAGCATGGAAACTTCATATTGCTTGGTTGTGATCCTGGGAACATTAAGTCTACTTCTACTAGCTGACCAGAGGCGTCTGGATGCTTCATAACATACAAGTAAACCTTGTACGCTAAAAGGCGAGCTCATTTAGCATTTTATAGAGATGTAATAGCATTTTTAAATCTATCCTTTGGCACACAGGATGCCAGTGCAGTGATTTAGGGACTAGTGTGATGTGCTTCACTTTCTAATGTGAGGACTTTGGCAGCAGCATAATGGATGAGCTGCAACTGTGTGGTTGATTTTGATGTGAAGATAGAATTACAATAGTCTAACCCACTGAAAATAAAGGCATGAGGATTGATGCTGACAGGTTTGTCAGTTTACAACAGTCAACAACAGCGAATAAGGTGCAGGCATTATTGTTATTTTTATTATTATTATCCAAGAAAAATGACTATCTTCCCCTTTTTTATTTCCAATTATAGCAATGCAAAGTCTCTTTTTCATAATAAACCCTGGAGCTTGGTTTTTCACCACCTGCCTTCTGCCTGTCTGCACTCTCCTTTTTTGAGCTTTTACCAGTGTGGCATTCCTCCATGGTGTTTTTTTTTTTTCTTACCAGAGAAAACTTTGATCTTCATGGGGGCAATGGCATCAAAAACATTCACAACTTCAGAACTGAAAGATTTTACGGGGATCATTGACAGAATCTGAAGGCACAGCTGGTGTGGGTGTGAAAGCCTGGCTGAATATTGTTTTTGTTGATATAGTGTCAGTCACCACAGCCTCAGAAATGTGCAGACCTAGGAAATAATTAGGCCTAAAACTTGTCCTTTGTTATAAGTTGAATCTGTTACATGCTGGGGAAGTTCAGAGTTATCCAGGTATTCAGCACTTATCGATTGTTTTTATTTAATCAAGTTTCCGTTAGTAAAGTCAGTTAAGTGTACTTAAAACATTGTCTGACACAGTCTGCAGCTGGTGCACAGCTGGAGTCGGATTAGATAAAGTAGCTGTGCGGTTTGAGTACACTTTGTTCATCCTCTTCATCGTGTTTAACCATTCCACTGTCTGTTTAAGATCACCTGTACATTTAAGGAAGCAGCATGGCGTCTGTAACATCTTTGGTAGACACCTGACTGATGACGTCTGTGGTTATTACTGTTGAATAATCTATCAAGCTGGCAGCTTTAACTAACTCCTTGGTTGTCGAGGGATCGTTGGGATCCTAATTGGGATGGAGACATCCTCTGAACACCTTGGGTGATGTGGACCAGATGTGGAGAGATACATACCGTCTGCCTGTGCGCGCTGTCATTATCTATACATTCTTGTTTCCGTATGGCATCCCGGGAGCATGACGTAGGTTTGGCACATAGTAGTCTGGATCCAGTGATGTTTGGATGAACCCCATCAGGTTTAAAGCAGTCTTTACAGTTCCATAAGTTATTGAAATCGTCAATAAACTTTATCCCACGAGTGAGGCATGCCAATGTCAGCCATGTACTCAGGCCAAGGAGTCTGCTGCAAGATTTGATTCCTTTCCCCATATTTGGAAACGGGCCTGAGACGAATACATTTAGCGATTAGCAGTCACTCCGTTTCTCCAGCAGCGAGTTTTTTCAGGGTATCTGAGCCAGTTTTCCTTCACAGAATGTCAAAAGAACCAGTATGGATAATAATCCTCATATTACTTGTGTAGAAAGGATAACTGGCAACAGCCCTGTTATCTCCCTGACAGATGTGTCAGCTATAGTTACATGCTTGGTTATAGAGTCCCCAATCAGAATAGTGTCTGGCTTATCAGGTGTAGAGAAATGTTTCTTATGGCCCTCGGCCCAGCAGTGATTTCAGGGCTGGTTTTTGGGTTTTGGTTAGCCTTAATGTTAGTGGTATGATTACCTTCCCCTGGATTCAACGTCTAGTATTATCACACACTTTGTTCAGAGTCGGTGGATCACACCTGTTTTGAAGTGAGGGGTTCAGGTGGTGGAGAGAACATTGCTGTTCTCTTATTTGATTTCTTGCTGGATTTGAGTCAGACCGAGTCCTGCCTGGAGTTAATGATTTCGGTCCAGTGCCAGTGCTGTGCCAGTAAGAAGCTGGTTTGGGAGCCTCCACAACTAATCCAATGGTGTTAGGAAACATCCAGAGGAGCTTGTCAGACAAGTCTGCAACAGATATACAATCCGTCTGTCCATTAGCATTTGGTTGCTCGTCCCCTTTATGCAGTTGCTGCCATAGAATCAATTCATTTCTCACGTTCACCTATTGAATGTAGCATTTCAGTCTTCTTTTCTGCGTTATCCTGTCAATCAGTTGTGCATTTTTACATAGTTTTTTTTGCAGGTCAAAGAAGCTTTGTGCTAATTTAGGCTAGCAAATAAGTCTGTGCCAGGGCTCTGAAACTTTTCCGTGTCCCGGAAGTGACCTTTTGATCCGTTCTGCAGTTCCACCATAGGTTTTCATTAGCGCCTATGTTATCGGTAATTGCTCTCTCTGGAAGAACATAGAAAATGAAATGAATAAAGTGCAAAGCTTTTAGCAAGCAGAGGACTGAGGAAAACACTTTTGTGCTTTCGCACAACCCGAGAAAAAACAACTGACATTTTCAAAATTAGCACTGAGCAATGTATAGAAATACCATTTATCCACTCAATACAGTATGTCCTTCATATATCTGAGACATTCCAGTGCAAAGTAGAAACATCCAAAGTGGCAAAAAAGTCAGAGCCTTACAAAGACAGAGGTCAAAAACGTCTTCAATGACAGAGATGAATTTACTTCTCGTATACACTGGCATCAGCCATTTCAAAGAAATCTAAAAAAAAAAAAAAAAGAACAAGAAAACGACTATAAACATTCTTGACTTACTGCTGATCACAAGGTCCATCTGCACAGAGTAGCGGGCCATATTTTTTTTATCTCATTAACAGTCATTTTAGCAGCTGTCTTATGCAGGACAGAACACAGTAACAGCAGTGAGTGCGCCTGTGGAAGAAGAAAGGCTTCTTCTCCTTGAGAACCCTGAGGACCTCCCGTCTAATGAAATGCTGTCAAGGTCCAGTGAGCTGAGCTGTCAGAAGAAAGCTTTACAATGGAGAAAAGCCCGACAACCAGCACAAAGCGAGAGGCAGATAGCAACCCCAACTCCTCATACACTTATTACATTTTGGGAAGCACTCAGGCAGATAACGGTGGGAAGCTGCCTCCTTCACACAAACAGAAATCTGTTGCTTGCTCTCGACCAGATACCATATTTGTACTGTAACCTCAACTGCCGACAACAGTAATTAATTTAGATAAAGTAACTATCCCTCAAGCTGAAATAATTTGTCCAACAAACTATTGTAGAGCGGCATAGAACAGACTCCAAGGGGATCCAGGATAAAGACATTTAATGGTAAAGATTTACACCATTAGATTTAAAGCTTTATATGTATTGAAAATCAGTTGCAATGTACAATGGAGTTCTTACTTTACTGTTCACTGATCACCATCAATAGTTACTAGGAGAGCACGAATAGAAGAAAAAGTGTAGACAAGTGTAAAAGAGTCGGACGTGCAGCAGTAGTGTATATCTGTACTGTACAACCTCAACAGCCATAAAGGTCATTTTTCTCAACCCTCTGTCAGGACCCATAGGAGTGCCTCTTGAAATAGCAGACCTTGGTTGTAATGGTTGCAACAATAAACACACTGTACCGACTTTTGTCGCCATGGTTACTATAATAACGGTCATTGCTTGGTTAAGTTTAGGAAAAGATTGTGATTTGGGTTAAAATAACTACTTCCTCAACATTAGATGACCTTTGATGTCATGGTAACAATAATAAACACACGGCATACCTGCTTTCGTCATCATGGTTACTATAATAACGTTCACGACTTGGTTAGGTTTAGGCGCAAAAACTACTTGGTTACGTTTAGGAAAACGTTATGATTTGGGTTAAAAAAAGTTTGCAATGATAAAACGTCAGTTGGTCATCGATAACAGAAAAAATATAAACTCTGGTTTCACATTGGAATTGAACATTGCTCTCCTGTGTCATATTCCTGCGTTTTGTTGATCCATTTGTTGATCTATCCACCCACTCCGACGCTCTCTTTACACCACATCACCTCACTTTTCCCCTTTGCTCCTGTCATAATTACTACGGCCACTTGATGTCGCCTAGCAACAAAATGTAACTATGGGCCACAATAACCTGCTGCTCAAACGATCTATGGGCTCATTCTTTTTTACTGGGGGACAGTCTCTAAATATGAGTTCTCCCAGGCAAGTAACATGGAGGGATAGACAGTATAAACTGAGTGAGCTCACTATCTTATACGACATACTTCTCTGGCTGTCACATTTTCAGAGAACTGGTGGCTCTGACTATCTGTATAAATTAAATCACTCAAACAAACCACCTTTCACAGAAGCAACAGGGCTGTATTTCAAGAGCTCCACGCCTCACGTTGACTTTTCCAGCTAATTAAACAAGAAGCCAAGAGAGACAGAGAAAGATGAAGAGTGCACGGGGGAACCAACTTGCAACTGGTGTAACAGAGAAAAAAAAAAAAAAATTACTCTGCGCTTTATCTTTCCCTCTCTCTTTTATGTCAGTTATTTACAACCTTGCTTTTAATCTGTTGCAGTTTTCAGGGCAGCATTTTCATTCTCATTAAAGAAAAGCTTTACACTGAGACAACCGAGGCCAGTGTTGTAGGGGGTTTGTCTTTGTGACAGCGGGGAAACATCACCTCTAGTCGTCCCCTCTACGTCTTGTGTGACTATCAACCATTTCCACCGTTGTGTTTTTCTATTTCAGGTTTGAGCAGATTACAGAATAGCACAGTATGACGGGCCTGTGGTGCAATCAGTTTTATGGTGGGACTGCAAAAAGCGCACAAAGAGGCACACATGAAAGCTGTTGTTTCACCCACAGAGGGTAATGATAATTGTGCAGTTCAGTCACACTTTCTCCTGCAGCTCGCCGTTGACAAAGGGGGGATGGGGGTTCAAAAAAAAAAAAAAAAAACATTTTGGAGTGTTCATTTGGAAATGCCTCTGAATAGAGACAAAGGGAGAGCTTTGTGAACTGAAAAAAACTGAACATGTGTGTTTGTGTTTTATTTAACTGAATGTTTGATGATAGCCAAAATAGAGTACACACTATTGTGTTTGCCACTCGTGCACCTGCAAGCTTGATTTGGTATTAATGCCAGATTTCTAAAGTATCTAGTGGAGCTCACTGTTCTCGCCAGAAAAAAATATGACATTGATTTAAATGCTTAAGATGACAAGCTGTCATGACTAAGATCAAGCAGAGACCATGAGATATCAGACACAACCATAAACTTATTCCGGAAGAAAAAACTGAATCTTAAATCTCAGGTATTGGATGAACTAAAGGAAAGGATGGGGAAAGTCGGACTAAAGTAACTAATAGAACCTGAAAACATGACTGCCAGTGACCTCCAGCTTGAACTCAAATAAACTTCATCTTAACAAAAGAGGTTGGTTCTGGCAGGGAGCTAGCCTGGCTGCCTCTCTCCTACTGTTTTTTTTTTTTTCATCACCTATGCACTCAATCATCCAAGGTGTATTCTTTTTTATGTTTTTAGAGTGTTTTGGGAAAAGAAAAGAGACATTCAGTGCATTCAAACAGAGAAAACAAAAAAAGGGAAAAGGATTGCCACAAGGTCACACAAAAGTGACACGAGTGTGACACGTCTAAACCCTTGTGGTTGTCTTTAATATAAATCCCCTGCAAAGACAAAAGTAGCGCAACAATTTTATAAAAGCAGAAAACTGCAGAAAGTGTATGACTGACACTGGAGACTGCAGTTCACATTTGGTCTCCTACTATCAATAAATGCTGATGTTTTAACCATTAAGAACGATATAGAGCAACCGCATCAGGAGGAGGTTGGGGTGGATGGACTATGTCTGTTTCCATGTTTCTATTATCCATGACCGTTCATGGTTATTATTGTAACCGTGACAACAAAGATCATCTGATGTTGAGGAAGTACTTATTTTAACCCAAATCATGATCTTTTCCTAAATCTAACCAAGTAGTTTTTGTGCCTAAAACTAACCAAGCCATGACCCGTTATTATAGTAACCACCGAAGGGGGCGCTATTTCAGGAGACACTCCTATTGGTCGTATCAGAGGGTTGAAAAAAAACAACATACGGTTGTTGTTGTTGTTGTTGTTTTCATAATGATTCATTTCAATTTTGATCTCTCTATTTACCATTGTTATTATTTTATTTTACTAGACTAAATGACTAATTTTTTTTATCAATATGTCCACTTTCCCAAAGCCCAAGGTGGCATCTTCAAATTGTGTATTTTGTCTAGTAAACAGTCCAAAATCCAAAAGGTAATCATAATGGCATAAAACTAACTGCAAAAAGCAGCAGTTCCTCCCGCTGGAGAAGCAGAAACCAGAGAAATTATTGAATGATTTCAACCATGAATCACAAATCAAAATTGTTGCAAGTTTTCTTTCAAAGAACTAATTGGCCTAATTGGCTCAGCAATACATCAGACTTTAACCAGAGAATTGGCAGAAAAGGAAATGTTCATTGGGTTTGCTTTAAAAGGAGCTAACAAACAGACTATTTTGCCATTTAGATATGAGTTATCACTACTCTTACAACTGATATTTTATTTGACAACATAACCACAGAGTTTCCAGACACTTCATCCACTTGAGGAATCAATTATCCCCGAGGAACGCTATGAGAATCTGTTAAACATCACAATCTATCAATTTCCATTGTCAAGCTGCAAATAGTTGGTGGGCTGTAAAGTTCTGGAAGAGCTGTTTTCTGTCATTATCCCACAGTCTCCTCTTTTGTGCTACATTCAAGAGAATAACTGAGGGCAAGGATTAGCGTAAAAACGACCACAACAAAAGAAAACCCCATCAGATTCTATAGGGTGAATTAGCGTGGAACAGCTTGTGTCAGTGAAATAATTGGTCTGACTAAACTAAAGCATAAATGTAAAATTAGATCAAGTTGAAAGCCTGGAACTGACAAGCACGGAACATGTTGTCGAGTTCTGTGATTAAGTCTGCAACACAAAACCCCAGAGGAGCGGGCGAGAAGTGTGTTTGCGTTCTTCATCTTACAGTTGTCTTCGTTAGCTGGATTGTCTGGTCCGCTGCATAGGATGATCACTGCTCTCATTAAGGATGGACTCGGACTGTGTAAATCCCAGGACGGACTTGTGAACAAGGAGGAGAACTGCCAGAGCGTGCTGTCATGATACATGCTGTCTGCAGTGTCTGTGTCCAGAGATGGTGGGGACACACTGTGGTAAAAAGTGTTTAATTTCGCAGACTTCATGTTTGCGGAAATGTGTTTCACTGTGGATTTTTTTTTTTTCCATACTGAGAATATTGGATTTAAAATTCGGATATTTTTAACCCATGTCACAACACGACCATGGGCTATTATTGTCCTATGTTACAGAATAGGATAGAATAGAAAGCCTTTTATTGTCAGTGTACAAAATGTGATCTTTGCAAACAGAACACAAGACAGACAAAAGGACACAAGAAGAATATTTAAAAGAATATGCCACATAAAAGAATATTGCACTTAAAATATGGTAAATACTTGAAAGGAATAGAAAAGTGTTTTGCTGAGTAAACTATTATTTACAGTGAATATTGCTCGTGAAATATAGTGTTACTTAATATATTTAATTTAGTTTGGCCGAGACACTTGCATTTGATTCTACAGAGCAGTTCTCAGTGACTGAATCTAAATAAGATACTGGAGCTTTAACAATTTATCAATAAGGTGCAAACAACTAATTTTTCAACACACAACGCGTCTTCTTCAGAGTCAAACAACATGCCAACAACAGTCTCTCATTGGTTAATAGTGGTGGGAGGTAATCAATCAGTAAGTCAATATCTTGACAGCACTCATTCAAGAAGGAAGGTGCTACAATGTGAAAAGGCAAATTCTCGTATTCAGAACAAGAAACAGCAGTTACATATCAATATCTTAAACAATAGATAACATGAAATGTTTAGTTCTCCATTAAGTCCACGTGGTTCAACTGTGTTTAGTGTGTATATCTAAAAGGCTTATCTTCTCAGCAATTTATTGACAATATCTCCATTTTCCAAAATCTGAACGATGCAGCAGAGCCACGATTTGCTTGAGCATGGTGTCACACTGTTGCATAGTCCATATTCTGATTGCAGATAGCAGCCTTGTGTTTATACAGATTGATTAATCTGAAAAGGCTCTGTTCTTTGTGGAAGCTCTGAAAGAATCTGAAGATGAATCATCTCCGAAAGAGGATTCTGCTAACTAGAACACAATCCCCCCCCTTTTGATTAACGCATACATGAACATTACATCTTCATTAAATCAACAATACTGAAAATATAGCACACAGGGGGGGGGGGGGGGGGGGGCTGCGGCAATAGAGTTGGCATGAGCATATCAGCTTAGAGTTTAGTAACAGACAGAGCTGCCAGGATATATTAGCCATGTGAATGTTATTGGATGATACTAGTCAGCTGATAGCTAAACAACTGTGAATGAGCCTGTGAATCTGCTTAAACAGGTGACACGAATACAAGTACGACTCCAGTGTACCTGAAACAGGTTACTTAACTTTGTGTCAAAAGGGTAAAAAATTTAAAAAAAGCAGTTTAACAGCAGAGAAAAACCCCTTAATGATCTTTTTCAATTTGAAATCTGATGACTTTTCCACATTAGAAAAAGTGAAACATCACCTTCATATTTCCGTGGGAGCTGCACAGCACCAAGGTAAAAAGACATACACAAACACACACACACACACACACACACACACACACACACACACACACACACACAAACACACTGACAAATTACGATTGAACTCATTGAAACCTAAAACTTTCTGGTGCATTTTCAACATCTCCCCTCCATGACCCCCCCATGACTCGTGTTCACAAACAAAATTTCAATTCCAGTTTTCATTTCAATAATTTCAAACAAAACAAAAAATAAAAAATAAAGAAACAGACAAAATATACATTTCTTGAAAGCATTGTTTACTAATGGGCAATGCAATCAGAGCCTATAAAGGCAGATGACAAGGCCTCAGCAAAGAGAGACTTGGGGGCACTGAGTGCATGTTTCAGGGCCTAACATGTCATAGATCTGACTTTTTAGAGTACAACCCACATATCCTCTTCAGATGACGAAGAAATTGCCGAAGTTGGAAGAGACATTTTTCTCAGAAAGAGGAAATAAAATGGTCCTCATCACTATATGACAACAAGGGCAGGATGACGACCACAGGGCCCACAATCGCCTCGACATTCTATATGTTTATCACACCAGCCATAGAAAAGGATCATTCTGAAGATGACAAATCTCAAGAGTTTCTGTAAATATGGAGACAACCAGAAAAGGATGGATGAGACTGGCCTACAAAGCACTGCTAATCTTAGCGTCCATATATAGGTCCTGAGGCAAGGCTACATCTATGTCGCTGGACTTCAGAGAGTGAAGATCACCATGGTTGGCACAGTTAGAAGGAGAAAGCCTGAGCCTCCCCCCTACACTCCTCGCAACAAGGGGGAGCGAGGGGCCTTCTCATCAAAGTTTGCCTTGCCCCCCGCCGCCAGTTCAGCTCCTTACCTCCCAGAGAGGAACAAGAATATGTTCCTTCTCAGCACGCTGCACAAAAACGGCAGAGATCGGTGATCCTGAGGACAGGAGGCCAGCCATCAAGCCTAATAAGTGGAGCAAGAGGAGGGTGCTCCTGGAGGAGCTGGGAGGAGGTGCTCGTAACCCCACACATTCAAAGATGGGAGCGCCTCAGTGCACAGCGCCTCTCTGCAGCGCTTTGAAGGTTGTTCAGGGAGCTGAATCTGGTCCTGATCCACCTCAGGCTGCTGCTTGGGGGCAGGCAAGGAGGAGGAGATGCCAAACCTGCCCCCCCAAAGAAGTGGACTGTAACACAAATACTATGCTGCACATGTAAGAAGTGCATCTGCAAAGTCCATGTACACACACTTGCAGACTGTCCTACGTGCACCAGTTAGAGATGATTGATTTATGTTGTTCATGTTTTTGTTTTGTATCTATTATCTTATTTTATTTGTATTTATTGTTGTTGTTTGCAGGTGGGGACAATGTTTAAACAATGTTGCAAAAAGAATGTAAATGTATTCATTTAAAATTATTATAGTTGTTATTGTTTCCCTTCAATAAAATTCATTCAAAACAACCCCAGGCTATTCAAGTGCTATCATTTGCCAAAAAAAAAATATTGTTTACGCTTATGCAGAACCTTTAGCAATAATAATAATAAGCCTCTAGTAAAGAAAACAATTATGGCAGTGTTTTAATAAATACTAATGGTGTCAACTGATTATATCAAGTCTTTCTGCACTGTGGAGAGGGAAACCCCACATATTCAGGGTGTTTCTTCATGCAAAATAGATTTGGGGTTTAAAATTCAATTATTTTCGGACTATAGGAGTATACTAAGGAGTCTTCGGAATAGTCCCTTTTATCCAAAGATCAGATTATGTTGTGGTTAAGGAGACCCCTCAGTATGCTGGATTTGCTTTTTTACACTGAACCCAACAAAGATGATGTAATGCCGCCCCAGTGCGTGAGTTTAAATAGCATGCCGGCGTTCCAGAATCAGAGGCGTGATGTGACGGTGTAGAGGTGTGCTTCTTTAAGTGCCTAAGTAGTTTACTGTGATCCGCAACATTTGTTGACTAAACACAGGCTACTGTGGGCCGTAGTCAACGCCAAAACAACAAACCTTAACTGGTTTCACAGCGTGATCTCAGCACTATCAACTGACTTAACTAGCAGGTACAACAACTACCTGCCCCCCCCTCACTCCCAGCCACTCACAGTTACGTTGTCTCACACACATCACATGGTCATAGGTAGCTGCGATAACTGACAGGCTTCACAGCCTCTAAGCATAACACACATTCAATGACAACCCGGAAAACTCAGTATCTGCAATAATCAGCCATTTCTGCCTTAACTAAAATAGCAGTCCTATCACAGTAACCCTGTAACATAACAGTTACATGAACATGTCACCCAGTCCGTTACATTATTGTATGAACAACTTTACTGGTTTTAAAGTTAAAGGTTCCTGTTACGTTTTTGACCTCTAGTTGTGATACAGAGCTGTACCTCTACGACTCGTGCGACTTGTTTATCTTGCGGACGTTCACACCGACATACACACACATGGGTGACACTATACACATTCCATATACACGATCATTTCACACTATACCACTGATCTGCAGGTGGCAGTAACTACGATATGCAGGAATGGGTCAGCAAAGGCAGCTACGGCGAGTACAAGCTAATAAACATGGATGTAAACAATTAAGCATTTAGAATATGGATTTCCCCCCCAAAAAAAAATTGTTTTGCAAGTGTTTTGTGAGGAAGGAAATGCATTCAGCACATTTCTTATATGCTTAGGTTCAATGCATTGTGATGTTTGTTTTAAAAAAGAAAACTCCCCAGAGCGCCTTTAAGTGGCACTTTAACAAAATAAAATACAGAAATGCTACAACTAAAAGAAAGAAAGGGGAAAAAAAGCCATGTCACGACTCTAAAGAAATGCTAAACATTGAACATTGCTCTGTAGTTGCTTCACTGGAGATAATAGCAACTCTATAAAGGAACCAGAAGAGCTTTGCTTAATTACCGACTTTGAAACCTCAACATCCAGTCTATTATCTGTTTAGAAAAAAAAAAAAAAAAAAACTCCTCGTTCCACCATGAGGATAATCTGATAGAGAGGACGGGAATATAAATTTGTGGTGGAATAAATGTGTCTGGCCCATCTCCACTCCCACCCTGCTGAATCAGGGGAGGACACGGTAGCTGCCCTCATGGTGGCCGTCCATCTGTCCATCAGGTCCCATTAACAGTGCAATTGTCTGGAGGGAATCGGTGGTCGTCGGCGGGGGGCTCACTGGAATGGAATGACAATTAGCATACAAAGCAAACACAATGCAGACAAACAGAAGAAGCATCGGCAAAACAGTACAGGAGTATGTAAGTCGGCGCAGACAATATAATATTATTACGGCACACGGAATTTCAATTTCTGGATGCACAAAAGGATAAAAATGTCACTAAACACATAATGATGTGCAAAAGACATCTGTTTGAATAATCCAATGTTGACACAGACAAGTTTTTCATCATGAATAAACTCTGCCTGACATTTATTTGTTTGAGCTGAGGATTGTAAATGATCTAAAGGGCTAAAATAACTAAATAAAAGTTTAGTATTTAATAGGCACATGACTTTATATCAAAGATAAAGCTGCTACATTTAAAATAGATGTGGAAGTTTGTTTTGTCAACACAAATGTTTGCTATTGTGCACATAAACTGCCTGTAGTCACTGTTCAGAGCACAAAGATGTGGCGATTTATTGCTCAGTAATTATCTAGTTATGGGAAGGTACGAGGAAAGATAGAAAAACAGCATTTGTCTTTTTGGAGCATTTAATTCACATCTTCAATATTTAATTCTCTGTTGTTTGTGTTGCTTTTATTTACACTTCGTCCATTTCCTGGTTATTGGAAAACCAGGAACCAGTGCTTGACGGGTGAGGCCGGGTTCAGGACTGTTGGACCTCTGTAAAGAGGACACAAACCAGCGTGTTTCAAGTATACAGACATAAATGCCAACAAATCAGCCAAATACAACAATACATATTATTTTGAAGTCAGTCAGTTATTTTATTCTAACATTCTGTTTGTGTTTACAGAGCCAAACCAAATGTATCTCCTCCACAAACAACATATGTTCTCAGTCAGTGCTCATATGTCCATATGTTTTCCGTTTTGTGCTGCAATCCTGCTAATTTAGCTCATGTATATCTGCGGCCAAATGGCAACAGTCAAGATTAGTCCATCACAGGAAGAAAAATCCATCTTACTTGTATCAATTGAGCAAAATGAGAGTAT
Source organism: Seriola aureovittata (assembly GCF_021018895.1). Classification (NCBI taxonomy): domain Eukaryota; kingdom Metazoa; phylum Chordata; class Actinopteri; order Carangiformes; family Carangidae; genus Seriola; species Seriola aureovittata. Next base: position 7,117,769 of record NC_079381.1, on the reverse strand, counting down.
ATCTACGAGATAGCTCGCGTGTGTGACCTAAACACTTAAGACTTGCCCAGGAAATTGATGCAATTAAGTTCCTTCTGGCAATTACTGAGACACATTTGACCCTTTTTATTCCTCCAATACTTTTAAATGAAAATTAGCAACTCCCCTACAGAAGGCACAGGTAAACCAGGCGGAGGAGTTGCTATTTATTTTATGTGTCTTTAACACATAATATGAAAGCTCAGGCTGTATCTGATGGAGCTTATAGTTATTTTTAAATGTGGTTTATTATGAAATTTCACACTCTTGTGCATATGCACATCAAGGATGAAAATATTGAGGATGAAATATTTTTAGGCAATGCCAATGAAGTCTACTTCAAGATACTGAACAGAAAGGGATTTTAAGAATGCCTTTATAGTAGTGAGGAGGCTAACAGGATAATTTGCTGTAATGGGCATCGAGGGTGCTCCCAGGAAAGAAGAAGGAAGTCTTAACCACATCACAGGGTTTTAACATTACTCTGACTTCAGAGCAATATGGCCTGGACTCTTCAGAATCATAAAACTATAATCAGTCGAAGAGGAAACAAAGTGGGTTATACACAAAAGGCTTTTGATGAAATTAGAGCTTTTTGTCTTTGCATATGATATGCATAAATGGTGCGGTTTCAATTTTATTTTTTGTATCTCTGATGCCCTGACTTATTATTGTATCATGTCTCAGCCCATCTGCTGAGTAACATATATTATGTTATATGTCATTCATATTTAGAAATCTCTATGTTTGGGAATAGATGATGGTCTCAGACTTTTGAATTATAAGCTGACAAAAAAAAAAAACATGCCATTCTAGTCTATGATATGTTTACAAATGTATTCATACGATTTGCCCGTCCACGTCAAAAATAGAGCATCTATGGTGCAGTTACATGCAGGCTAATGCATGCACTATAGATGAAAGTGATACATTTCAAAGAAAGTGACTATTTAAGATATTCCGGGTTATGGCCACTTCAATGTAACTGTTGTCCTCAGACAAAGCTAGCAGTCATAGGCGCAGACCCAAAGAATGAATACAAATTTACTTATATTTCAATTGTTTCTTTATATTTTCTTTGCTTTTACAAAGAAGCCTAAGTGAACACAGCAAAAGGCATAATACTAATTACATTGACACTAAGAGAGGAGGTCTTTAGTGATCAGTTCTTGCTTCTGACCCTCAGCTAATTTCAAATGAGGGTAAAATCCAGTTAATTGGATTCTGGCTTTTGGGTCGATAGTCATGCAGTAGTTGCTTTTCGATGAAAATTACACCTCCAAGGATAATAGCTGAATCTATTTCAAGAGGATATTATAACCACACTTCAAGTCCTTCCATATAGGTGCACTTCAGTTAATGGCCACCACTTTTATGTATATTCTGAGTCAAACAGAATGTACAGTGTGTTTCTTGCGACTACTTCTCAAAGTGAAACCAACCCTGAATGAATTCGTCTTGATATTGGAAAACAGCCCTTTGCCCTTAATTTGTCACCTTTTTAGAACAGAAATTTGATTAGATTGCTCCACGTATAATTGCTTTCCCTCCCACAGTCAACCAGGAATCTAGGATGTAAACTTTAATCCATTTTCTACTGTTCAATTAAGTGAGAGATTTCAATCTTCCCTTCTCACATTGTGATCATTCTTTTCTTTTTTTTATTTAGGGGTGAAGCACTATTTCTATTCAGGCTAAGAGGGGGAAATGTTGATAAAAGATGAGAAGAAAAGTATTGTTTCCTATCATGTTGACAGATCTGCTTGAAAAAGGGAGATCACAGGGGTAAGAGTTCATTATTAAAAAAACTTCAACACAATAAAGGACTGACTCAGGGACACTTTTTCCATCCGAATGTGTCTCTTAAAGCACATATAGTAGCCTCCTTACAGAGTTGAGGTGCTGAGTGAAAAGGGCATAATGCGCCATGATGTTGTTTCACACTGAGTGGAAAGTAATGATTTCAGGGTTGGGTTATACAATGCAATGCAATTAGACATACAGAGATTATTTTCTTAGTGCTAAACTTGGTTGTGTGCCTACTCAGTGAGCTGCAAGGATTATTGTGGTTGTGTTACCTTCTACACATGTTACTTAATTTAAAAAGTCATGAGTATTATGTGAAGTTGTGTACGCTACCTCGTATGGTATGAAAATATTCTGAGAGTCAAATAATTTCTCTAACAAGGCTTCCCTTCAATGAAAAAAAAAACAGCTAGAGCCAAAATTACTTCCAAAACATAAAAATCTAAGTGATGTAATGTAATATAATGTTTTATGGCAACTAGCATGCATTCACACTAGCATACAAGCCTAGCTGGCAGCTCTTTGAGACTTTAGCAAAGCACTGTTTTAAGCTAAATGCTAGTTTGCAAATATACCCACAATGACAATGCTAACTTGCTTTAACCTAACGTTTACTGTGGGCGCCATCTTAGTTTAATGTGTTGGCTTGCTAAGATTTGCTAATTAGCTCTAAGCACAAAGTAGCCTACAGCTGAGGCTGATGGGTATATCATTACTTTTGCATATATTTTATCAATAACTAAAGTAGCCTAGTAGACAAACTGCAATTTTTAGAGAAGCTTTAAGGTCAGTGGATCACAAGGTGATTACAAGTCAACCTGTTGAGCATTTGAATGGGTGTACCAAATGTCATTTCATCTATCTAATAGTTCTTTAGACATTTCACCAACTACAAATGTCAACCTGAGGCCATAGCAAGATGAAAGGTCAGGGTATCACCAAGGTCTGTCGGATTCATCCTCTCGGCACCATGAACGTCTGAAGCCTAGAAAATGTCACAGCAATTCATCTAATAGTTGTTGAGTTATTTGGGTCTGGAAAGACTACCACCACGTGTATGCTAATATTCATTTATGTGAATGAGCTCTTAGGTCCCCTTAGCCAGTGTTCATCAGAGTGTGCATCAATTTGTCATATTTTGAACTTGTCATGAAGTAGTTGCAGTAGCGCTTTAATTGGCTCTGTGTATAGCTGCAACTCTGACATGCATTTCAAAGAAAGAAAAAAAAAGAGTCAAGAACATCATCAGCCTTCCAGTGATATCAAATCATGCCCTCATTTGAGGTTAATAAGAATCCTAAAATAAGAGTCCTGAAATTGGGTTCCATGTTATTTTTGGCATTCTTCCTCTGTACCTCATCAAGAGTAACTCTTCATGCATGGGTAGCTGTATAAAATTAGCATATAGCAAAGTAAAAGACTGTCTGAGCGATAAGGAAAGGATGAACTGGATTTCATTGATGGTTGATGCCACAGTTCAGATTGAAAGTGCAGTAACTTGAACCTAATTTATGTTGATGGAGGAGCAGAAGTATTTCATAATTTTTTGAGTGTTCACTAGAGTTATGTCCGTGAGATGAGCACCTCTCTTTATGTTCATCAAGTTAAATAAACATTTTATTAAAAATTATCATCCCTAAGTTGTTAAAAAGGCTACCTCCTTACGACCCACCCAACCCACAAGTCATTTTAGGCCCTTTGTTGGACTATATTTCACTGCAGATTGTATTTGATGAAAAGAATAAAGCTGTTTTTTTTTTTTGTTTTTTTTTTTAAAGTGAGATGTGAATGTCTATTGGCCCAAAGTCCTGCTATTTAACTGAAGCTTGCACAAAAAACAAAGTGGTCCATCTTGCTATCAAGAAACATGTCATTAGCTATAGTCCTAAAGAACAAAATAAGCGATCAGATTTCATTTTAAATCCTCCTTGCATGTTGCAATCGGAGCAACAGTTATGGTTTTGTCCCATTCTGCTCAATGGGTGGAGAAAGAGTCTGTGAGGAGTTAACTATTGACAATGATGGTTCATTCTATAATGATTATTTTGAATTATCTGTATGTTGTTGCATTTTATCAATTTCTTTGTATTTCATATCCATTGCTGTTGTTACTTTATTGAAATTTATTAAATTTCAATTTATTATCCAAAATTCGTGAATCTTGAATGGTATTCGGAAGAAAAAGAGAAGTGCAACACATCTTTATTTGAAGACATTAAAGAGACTTTGAGTTGCATATAAATGGAAATAGGACAGTAATAACTGGGCCATAAGTGAATATACTGTATCCTGTATGTAAATGTGTCTTGATATCTTGGTTTGTCCTCTAAAGTTTAAATTATTAAATATATTATAATTATGTTCGTCTTTGACAGTCTCTGAACAGACAAGAAACAGAAACTGACATGGAAACATGATACAGAGCAAGTATGTGGGCTGTTATGAACTGCAGGTGGAGACAAATTAAACTGCAACATTCCCTGAAGAGGTGATGATATGTGGAAAAGTGGAAGTGCGAACATTGATTTACCAGGTGAGAGGGTTCACTTGTCCTTTCCTGTGCTTCACCAATGTCCACTGAGAAGTTGAAAATGAAGCAGGCACTCTCACCTAAATGATGCAGCGTACTGTTTAGCCTGAAGCAAGGTTGTTCTTTAATGTATCTGTCCAGAGCTGACCTTGCTGTTAGTGTAAAAGTGTCTTCCCACAGGCAGGCACACCACACAGAGGTGATTTTTACTTCAAGTTTACACAGGGGGCTACATCACACAGCACCAACCACTTACCCCTCCCATAGACAAATCATCATTCTCCATGTGGTTGTGGCTTCAGTTTAGAAATGTGCTGGTGAGGAATCAAAAGATAACTGTAGATGCAGCCTCAGATTGCCAGGCATATTGTATCCAAATACAGGAAAACTGCAATACAACATCCAACTTCAAATTCTTTTCTGAGGTTGAGCCATGTCCTTTATAATACATTCATAGATACATAGTGTATATATTATAACTATGCATTTTTGCCTACTTTAAACTTGATGACAAGTACTCTATTCATGTTAGGTAGACTTGAGTGAAGTGTCTGCCAACTGCTGGTAGAGAGGAGGATAATGTCAATTTCCTGGTAATGCCGGGGTAATGAGATGGAGCTGGGAAATTCCACGCTCCATCCATTTGAGCAGCTCTCTGAGGCTGTATTTACAGTGTAGGCACAATTGTGATTTGAACAAAGTGCTACGGTAATTATATTAAATGTCAAAATGCTGATGTTTCACAGGTATAATGTCAGTGTCGTAGTTAACCACGTTAGCAGTAAAAATAGAAATTTACCAAAAAAGTATACGGTAGCTTGAGGCTGATGAACGTCTTTAAAAGGTATTTGGTCATAAACCAAATATTTGGACAAATTGAATTTTTGACCTGATGATGGTACAATATAGAAAAGTCAGGGGGTCACCAAAATTCATCATGTAGGGTACATGACTGTCTATAACCACTGTTATTGTGAACCATCCAGTAGATGTTGAGCTATTCAGGTCTGACCAACAGACCAATTGCCATCCATAAAGCCAGGCCAATATCATGGCTGAAAAACGTAGGGTAATATTAATTTCTGTGAGTTAGCTCCCCCATGTCCAGTGTTGTAGTGTACTGAAAGATATTGTCATCTCTAGACATGTACTAGACATGTGACTAGAAATAAAACAAAAGACAGAAATCCAAGTAAAACTTTTTTGCCTGATATCACATACGACACTGCAATTTAAAGCCTACACAGCATTACACAACCTCAAGAAATATTTTTAGCTTCATGGTTAGACTATTACACATATAATTTGGACATCTAAACTGTAGCATATGCTGTTGCTAGGTCTTGAATGTTTACATCCTGCAAGGGCCAAGGCAGAGGTTATGCTGCAGCACAAGATCAGATACTGTAATATAGCACACATGTATCCATTCATTGGGTGGGATTGGTGAAAATGCTGTTTTCTTGTCCTCATCTCACAAGATGTTATGGTTCATAAGAGGTATTTGTTGCATGTCATCTAAAATGAAAACACAGCAATTTACAGTCTCTTATATGCGAGCAAAAACACCAGGAAATACTCAATGAAAAAGATGAGTTTAATGTACTGTAAATAACATTCAATTTCCACCCGCTTTCTATATCACATTCTGAATATTTTACTGCAACTGCAAAGCGTGGTAATGAAACAAGATACTAATATTAACAGACTCAGTTTCATTCCATACAGCATGTATACATAATGACACAATAGCATATTGTCTGAGGTGTGCTGACCAACTAATTTGAAAGATTTCAGAATAAAAGCAGGCAGTGACCCCAAAAGATATGAGATGGAAAAATCAATCTGTCAGCTTGAACTCATGATATGATCAAGAGAAGTCAATGACTCAAGGGTTAATTTCAATAATGCAACAAGCTGGAGGAAAGAAATGCTCACGACTCTGTACTAAAACATAATTTGCCAGTTGTTTGATTAAAAGAAATAACCTTATCAAATGAATGGGTTTGATTATATGCAATTATACCCTTATCAAACAAACGGTAATAGTACTGTTGTCCTGTTGTACTTTGTTGCTTCTTAATTTGTAGCCACCATATGAACCTATACACAATTACCATCTGTGATAGAAGCTGTACTGTGTGCAGCAAGTGGGTAAGTCTAAGGCAGTTAGGTGTAAAATAAAAAAATAAAATAAAATAAAAGTAAACCCTACACCCTCTGGTTCTGATAATATCATACACAGTTTCTGATCAATTTCACCCTACGTCACATGCCCCTTGTTATAGGAATCACTTTTATTCTGTTCAGCCCAGATAGTTGGAATTCATTTAATTGCTGGAAAAAACACAAGTCACGTTTTTTCTAACGGAACAATTATCCGAGACAGACCACCCTCGTATGACTTATCAGAGCCCAGGATACCTTTCTACAAAAGACAAAACAGTCAGAGCAGGATCAAGCGGTGCGAGTAGGCATAGCTCTTTAATGTCCTGATGTCATTTGTTCCTGAGCACAGATACTGTTGTAGAGAGCGGGGCTTTGATAATCTCCCAAGCAAAATTACATCTAATTAGATATGCTGCTGGTATGGCCTCTCAGTGTTCATAACTGTATAGCCAGGGAACAACAAAAACAGTTTTGGTGTGGTCATACACAGTATGGACACAGTCCCTTAAGAGTGCAGCAAATGAGACTCTCGTTTGAAATACAAAACGGATACTAATGACACAATTAATTACTCTCTGCACCAACAAATGTGCTACCAGTGTTGTTTGTGCCTGGGGATTATCTATTGTTTTAATTAAGAATGAGGGCTCTAATACAGTTCCCTGTGGACAACCACCAGCCAAGACATTGTAATGAGCCCGTTAAGAGCTTTGCCACCCCGTATCATTCACTTGCCAAGAGGTTACACAAATTACGAAAATGTCATACAATGCCTGTATCTATCATCTTAAGAAAAGGAAATTAACACAATGACACCCAGTGTGGCTAAAATGACATATCAAAAGATGCTCGTGACAGATTGCATGTATAGTATGATTTCTGCGCCCTGTTTGCCACAAGCCCTGCCCTGTCTTATGTCAGTTGTTTTTATCCATGTTTGTGTCTCCTAAATGATTACTCTCATTTGAATCTGAAATCAATGTGCAAAATATTATTTTCTGGTTTTATTTCCTCTCAGAAAACAGTCCAGCAAACCTGCAGTGTTGGAAGAAGTATTCATATCCTTTACTTAAAGGAGCTATTTGTAAGTTTTGCTATTGCTACAGGCTAGTGTTAGCATTGACAGCAGTTTACATACCAGTCTAGAAGAAATGTAGCGAGTTCAGCATCAAACCTCATATTCGCAAAGAGCTTTCTCCAGTGGTGGAAAGCAACACACAAATGTTAACTCTTGTCTCTATCAACTATTTACTTCCACAGAAGTTAGCACGCTAACCAGCTAGCGCCGGCTTGTCTCGTCACTTAAGATCCGATTCACTGTAGCCTCCATTGGCCTGAAGACGTAGTACAGGTGATGTTTGGTGGCAGAGAAAACTTACAAATTGCCCCTTTAAGTACCAATAATCTGTGTAAAAATACTTAATTACAAGTAAGTCCTGCATACATTATTAGCTTTTTAATACTGATACATTGATGTATAAGCTTTAGCTTGTTTTAGCCTAGTGGCTCCAATCATAGGGGACTATCCCCTACCAAAAGGTCACAACTTCAATGGGGTAGGACAGAAGAAGAAGTTTTGCTGTGCAAAATTTCTGTTTGTTAGAGGTGCTAACAATGCATAGATACTGTATATGATGACACAAGTGACCAGTAACCAGTAACTATAGATATGTAGTGGAGTAAAAAGTACAATATTCTCCTCTAAAATAAAGTAGCGGAAATAGAATAATATAAAATGTACAAGTCCCTCAAAATTGTACGTAAATCGAATACTTTCCAACACTGCCAACCTAGATTACACATGGTATTTGTATGTGATCATTAGTGGTAAATAACTAGACACAGCAATTCTCAGTGTTTCTCATGGGAACTAATAAGCAAGGAAAACGCTTGTCAAAGACAATGAGTGCACTGGTGCTTCATGCTGTAAAAACAAAACTAAATATTTTAAAGGCTAGTGCAAATCCATCCACCTAACTGCATTGTGTAAAACAACATCTTTACAAACCAAATCAAAACAAGGAAATAAATATGACAAACAACAGAGGAGATGCAACATTGTATGATATGATATTCTAGTCCCATAAGAGCACTTCTATGACCCATATGTCCTTCATTTCCAATTAGTCCAATTTTCTCATCTTCCTTTAATATCCGAAGACCGGTTTGCTGTTCAAACAGCATCTGTCTGGCAGAGCTTTCATCTCCTCAAGGCTTAATCCAATTTCTAATTAATCTGCCCCTCTAACAGTAGAGGGAGGAGTACAGAAAACAGGCTGAAGGTGATTGGGATTGGTTAGGCCTGTTTTTTAAAAAATAATTAAAAATTATCTTAAGGGAAATTCTATTTATTTTTGATACAATGGATCCATAATTTACAGCATGATCCCTGTTTAATTTATTTGTGTTAAAAAGCATTGCAGCCTGAATGACCTGGATATATCAGACTTAAACTGGCTTTTTTTTTTCTTTTCAATGTGCACACCATCACATTAGGTCAGCATTACTGAGCATTTATTTGCCTGGCGATTCACTGTCATCATTATTTGCAATGTGCTTACCTAATTTACAAAGTACACAAATGTACTTCTTGAGAAATGAGATCCTGAACATGAAAGGATAACTGGTCTAATTTCCCTGGTTTGTGCAGCATATGTCTTCTAATTATTACATCCAATCAAAGTTTTCAGAATGAATATAGGAAAATTGTGCTGACTGTCATTGCTAGAAATAACCAGTTACAGTGAATAACCCAAGACGTGAAAAGTGCAGTATCATTTAAAAGCTCAATGTAGAGTTTACAATCTGATGCTATATGCTGTAATGGTTCTTTGGAGAAAAAAAAGGACCTTGATGCACACTAACAGGCAGGAATAAAATAAAGCAAACACAGCTTCAGTTAAGACAGGGTGTACATATAGAAAAACTTATGAACTCCTAGCAAGCAAACGCAAAAGACCAGAGGTATTGTCTAATTTTCCTGGATTTTGAGAAGACTCTTTTGAATATGCAATCCAGCATTGTAATATCTGAAAAAGAGGCGATCAAGAAATGGCATTAACAGTTCTGACAATCCTGATTCTTGTGAATTTTTTCTGACAAAAGTGAGTCAAACCAGTTTGATAAGGTCGTGAGTGTGACAGTAAATATGAAATGAAATAAACACTCGCACTTATATTATCTTGCATCACTGTATGTAGCCTGAGAGAAGAAACCCAAGGTAAAAAAATGTTCACCAAAACTTGCTGCACTATGGTGTTCCATTGTGATTCTGTCAAACGATGAGTGGTAAATGAAGGTTTTGTAGAACTTTGTAAAAATCAAGAACCTGGCTGTAGCTAGAGAAGAATAGAGGTGGGATGGTTCCAGCAATAGCTTCTTTGATTATCTTTCCACCGACACCTTTTCAAGGTTGGTCACTGAGTACGGCCTTCCGCAAAAGGTAATGCTTGCTAACTTCAGTACAACAATCTTTGAGGCAGTCCTTCAGTATTTACCACCTTCAGATATTTCTAAGTCCTTCAAAAGTAGCAGAGGAGAGAGAAGATGCTGACCTTATGATGCCGACCAAACATGGTGAGCGTGGCGATACCTGATGCTGTGAATTCAGCTGTGTTTCACCAACCATGAACCATGGATGATAGGCATGACAGGAAATCACTGAGGCGCAACAGAGTTGGTTCAAGACAGTTTCTTAACATGTGCAAAACCCTTTTTGATCCAAGGCTTTGTCTTCTGCGGGGTGTCTGAGAATTCAGGGTGAATACATGTGATGGACCAAGACATTGATAACAACCTATTCCTTAGTAACACAATCTACGTGTACTGGATTGGATTTATATGTTTCAGAAGAGGTTTTAGACAAAACTGATTTGGCTAATTTGGTCTTTTTGTTCACAGACAGCCATTGCCTTTTAATGGACATGAAAAGGCCTCAAATTGATACGTCACATGAAGTGTTTTTGCAGAGTCTGATGCTGATGTTCTGTAGGGGTTCAATGTTGTGCTGTAATTCTCAGCAACTCTGATGGGTCAAAGCACAAGGAAACTGCATGATGCTTAGAAACTTAGAAACTGGTTTCTAAGCTGCCTGCTTAGAAAGAGATGGAAGAGATGCAGAGCTTGCAGCAATGGTGGGTCTCAGGAGTGACAACCCGTTCTATTTTCTCCACTCACAGAGACAACTGTCGATGCAGATGGTCAATGTATGAAAGATGTAGAAAGGTGCCAAGGAGGAGAGACTCTTCGCTCCAGCAAGCCTCTGCTGCTAATGCATCAAACAAAATCGCCCACACCACAAACACCTTGGCACACAGCCCAAATCACCTTGGTCACCTCTCTCGCAGAGCCCGGATGATGGGAGACCTTCATCGCCTCCGCTGTAAACAAGAACTAATTAACACATAGGAGAGCTGGCTGCTCCCAAACAGGCAAGGCCCAGGCAAGGACTTTACCTGACATCAGAGTGATGATGCAGGCTGTACAGGTGGCCAGATGATGGCTACCCACATTGGCCAGATGGTGGCCTTTGTAGGGTTTTATTTAAAAGAACTGTGATGTCAGCGTCAGTGTGTGCTGATCATAAAATTGACTGCTTTGTCCCCTCATTTATTCCTTACTTAATAAGTACTCAATAGTTCACTCTACAATGACAATTTTATTAAGATTTTGGACACTTACAATTATCATTGGTAGGTGTAGTGTCGCATTACATCAAGATACACATCTAAAACTATGGACAAGATTGGACAGATGGATAAGATTCATATTATTCTTCACTGTTGATTGACAAGCAACATTATTATAGAAACCCATGTCAAACCTTCCGTGAAATGAAATGTCTTCTCCCTGATGGTGACATGCCAGAATGCTATTCTTGTATGCAGGCTCACCAGCAGCAATAGAAAAATGCAGCAACCATTTATTTTCTAAAAACTTCGGCTTGCATCTGCAAATTGCTCATAGTCAGTGAAGAATGCTCAAGTAAAGGAGTTAATTTTCTGAGAATGTCCTTTATTGATCAGCTTGCTGATTTCAGAGTAATTTTGTGGAAGAGTGCTAGTGTGAAAGAAATTTTTAGCAACAATTTGTCTCCAGTTTTGATGACAGAAATGTTTGAGTCAATATTCATCAGTGTGCGTGCTTTGACCCTTTAAACTTGAACCTTTACAGAGACTTGCTGTTACAGCTAAAATAAGCATTTTCTTACCTGCTGTTTTCATTTATTTACAGAACTGGGCAGACTGATACACATATGGGAAAGCATTTAAGTCACTGATGTAAAGATTGTATGGAACAGACCATTGAAAATGATTTTTCTTTTTAAATAAAATGAAATAAAAAATTTAAATATGATAATGATATCATAAAATGAAAAACATAATCTTTTCATTTCAAATGCCTGTATCTGTCATACACATAGTATATACTGTTAGCAATTTATTTATATATATAAAAGAGACCATATGCTATGCTGTATGTAAACAAAATTACTTCTGAGATAATGGCCTCAAAGTAACAGTGACATTATTATAAATGACTGGTGGTGTGACAGAGTTTAACCTTACAAATGAATACTGTAATTCAAAATAGGAACCAAAATCAAGGCTGACTTGATGACACATGATTCATTAGTCAGTGCAAAGAATTAGTGGGCCAGAAGACAAAAGAAAATAAAAGGCATTACTCATTTCGCAAGATAACAATTCAAAGCGGGGGTCTGGGTTAAGTAATACTCCCAAATTAGTTCTCTTCTCGTTGGTTTGCAGTAGGCGAGGCTCAGTTGGAAAGAGCTGTCAATTCTGTCGATTAAATCTGATCCAACCACACACACACAGTCGTGATGAAGCAGAGGTTTTGAGCATAATTGAACATAAACATTGTTAATGAACTGATTAAGGTGTGAAGCAAAGTTTTCAGGTTTTTTCACATTTTAAATGACAAGAGAAGACATTGTAAATGCATGGCTTTTTAATGCTATGTTATAGACGCCGTCCATTAACGTCTTACAACATAAAGTGTAATTGGACACCTGACTCATCATGTGCCATTTGCATAAGGTGCATGTCAATGGATATAATCCCATACATACATAATAAGTAATAATAATAATAATAATAATGATTTTTAATACATAAAAAAACTAGAGGATTATTGACTACATAATATGAATAAATGCATAAATGACATAACAAGGCATCCATTTTCGTTATAGTAATTATTTTACCCAACTACTACTTGAATTCTGGTCTGCAGGTGTGGCTCCAAAAGCATCATGAAAGTAGTTTCAAGGTCTTAGAAACTTATTTTTCACTTCACTTCAAAAAACTTTTTTTCCTGTTGTTTTCTATTTGAGCGCACACACTGGCAGCGTCTTGACACGCGTCGTCACTTGGTTGACATGCGGCGACACATCAGAATACACCACTGTCCTATTTCGCAACGTCATTGTACATCAATGTTCCTGACAAGCAGTGGTTTTAGCGCACAGGCCCCAATGGATGAGCACATCCTGGCTAACATGCCTTGACTACTTCTTCTGTCTGACTGGTGCATCAACTGTGTGCTACGGCTGTCAAATGACTCATGTCAAGTGGCCATTTTTTTTTGTACTTTTTCTTTTTTTTACCATTAATATCTCATATGATATATGATTAAATCTCTGGCTTTGTATATCAATTATTTGTATTTTGGATATAGGTGCTTGATGTATCCACAAACAACAGTCCTTGTTCTTTACGTATTCACAGGTAAAACTCGTTTTGCATTGTAAGTGGGAGCCCAGTCTGAAAAGACTACCTTGAGATACTAAGATTTCACTCATCTGAAATCATCCAATGGTCCTACATGTGAAAGCTTTACATTAATATGGATGTCATGTTAATCCTCCCAAGCATAACAATACCAGTCTGCAGCAAGGATATATCCAGATGACACATGCAAAGAGGATGAAGTTTCCCTCATCATATATTGTGTGCCCGTTGAACAGTATAATTGCTTCAACCAAGGGAGCAATAGCCAACGTCTGTCACTAAGTGTTCATCCACTCATATGAAATGTAACAGCTCGATGGTACCTGCTGCTGCATCTTTTCATTTCTAATTCATGCTATTAATATTGCTCCGGGCCAACTCTGGGGAACTTCATGACAAAGAGTGTAATGGACTTCTGCCTCAAACAATAGTGTGGATGTGGAATATTGATTATGTCTGTATCATCTCATCATGCGCAGAATAACAAACATTTTTACCCTCTTTTTTTTTTTGTACTGTCTGCCTCCAATCTTGATTGATTGTGTATTTCCTCCAGAATTCCAGATAATAACTTAGCTATGCATTTTGATTGAACCATTTAAAAGAGAAATTCAAACTATGATTAACCCCTTTGAAGTCGATATTGAAGAGCTTTGGCTCAAGATAAGGCAAATGCTGTTTGTTTTTTCATCTCAGTGTTCTAGATAAATCCCCAGAGTAGAAAGCTGCAACCTTCACAAAATCCAGCAACAAAAACAAAAATTCATCTTTTGGAGTCGAAATAAGCACATTCACTTCAGTGGATACTTGATATGTATGATTAGAACAGTATGTGTGTGTGTGTGTGTGTGTGTGTGTGTGTGTGTGTGTGTGTTGTGTGTGTGTGTGTATGTGTGTGTGTGTGTGTGGAGTGTGTTTACAAGAAAAACTGAAAAATTGATATTCAGTTAATATAAATACACACATTCCTAGAGACGTAAAACAGCGAGAAACCTAACCTTGCTGTTGTTGTAATTGCCACTATGATCAAAAAACTAATGTAATCGAGAATGAAGAGGCAAATTAAGTCATTTAAAATATGAAATTATAGCATGAGTTCTTTAAATGTTAACATATTTGTGTACAAATTTCACAACTGTGTATTTTATTGTTGACAGCTACCTTCCCTTCCCATCTGATGCGACCGAGGGGCAGGTTGGGCGAACCAGGCTTCTGTCGTCATGGTTACAGTAATGCTTTGGTTAGGTATAGAAACAAAAACTACATGGTTAGGTTTAGGAAAAGATTACAGTTTCAGTTAAAATAAGAACTTCCTACATGTGAGAGACCTTGTCGTCATGGTTACAATAATAAACATGGAACGGTCGTGAATAAAACAAGCAATGATGTGCTGTGTGGCATTCCTGTGTTTTGTGGACCCATCCATCAACCCCAACCCTCCTCCTCCTCCTCCTAATGCAGACTTTGTTGCTATACACTATACATTACATCACCCAACACCCTCCTTTGCTCCTGTCATCATTTTCATTTCATATGATGTGTGGAGGACATCTTGAAGCCTCATGCCAATCAGATGAAATAAACTGCATTTCTCAGACAGAATCTTAAGTAAGTCAAATCTGACTGGAGCACAAACAGGAGGGCGAGAAAGACAAAATCTGACCATCATACATAGCTACTACCCTACTCTATTACAATAAAGAATTAGCTTGGTGGGACTGACTTTTTTCCATCATAATATTTTTATTCTTCACATTTAGTAAAACACTCAACTGTGACTAAACAACAACAACAACGCACAGCATCTGCAATCATGTAAATGGCTTCACGAATTGTTATTCCATTAGTTATCTCTATTGCCATTGTCCTAATTAACTGTTAAAAAAAAAAAAAAAAAAAACTCATTGTGGTGCTGTGTGTTCACGTCGTGCCACTCTAACACATCAGGAAAGCATTATGAGTTCCAGATGAAGTCTTTCCATTTGTCACACTTCACTGTGACTGACAAAGCTGCTTCAGAGCTATGAGACCGGAGATGTGACTGGATGAGAGTGTATTTAATCATCATCACAACTTCAGATTTATATTCCTCTTTACCTAGCCCTTGTGCACTTCAGCTTTGATTTGTCACAGAGTCAAAATATTTATCTGTCAGTTTCAACCTGTGCTTCATGATTTATTGCACTTTTTCTGTCTCTCAAAAAGCCACCTGGTGCAGGTCTATTTCATCTCTCCCCATGTCTTAATCCTGAGGTTGTGAGTGCCATGCTGACAAAACGCGCCAAAGCCGTCGGGAATACACTTGAAACACTTGGTTGCAATAACGCAGTCAACGCAATTTTCTGCCGCTAGGGGGCTTTCAATCAAAACAATGACAAAAGGGAGTTTGGTGACGTCATGAAGTAGCATGGGTGAGTTGTTGTCTTCACCACCATTGCTATCATTGCACTCAAATTCTCCTGGTTCAGTGTCAGTGGTGTCAGGATGTTTATTCATCCACAGAGGTTTCCTCCTCTCCCAAACGAATGAACCTGGTGATTACATCCATTAAAAACACTGGATAAAGCAGTTTCACATTGAAAGTCAGTGTTTCTCTCACACTTTCCGACAGACACAAGACATTTACTGGCTTGTTTCTCTAAGATCCAGACATTTGATGACTAAAATCCTTCATCCGGCTAAATTATATAGTTAAAAACAACCAAGATCTTAAAAAATGTTTTGTAAAAATTTGGCTTGAAACTGAGGAAGACAGTAAACCGGCTCTGCCCCTTCCGGTAAATGGCATCCGTGCTCAGGGACGAGTCCAGCTCTTTTTCCTCGGGAGGCTCAGGTCGTTTGACGTCGGCAGTGAAATGCTGCACATGTTTTATCAGTCAGTGGTGGCCAGTGTACTCTTTTATGCTGCAGTCTGCTGGGGCAGCAGCATGTCTGACATGAACACAAAGAGACTGGACAAGCTGGTCAAAAAAGCTGGGTCTGTGCTTGGCAGGAGTCTGAACTCACTCAGAACTGTTGTGGATAGACGCATGCAATGTAAGATGGAGGCAATCTTAGACAATACCAACATTCCTCTCCATCTATCTATCTATCTATCTATATTATGCCACTGACAGTGACCAAATGAAACCGACTGTTACCTTGATTGAAATTACAGATTTCTCTAGGTTTGAAAATTTGAGATAATATAAAGACACAACTCAACAAAATATAAAATATAGGTCTCGTTGTTTTTGGATATTTTAATGCAGAAAACATTGCATGTCATACCTTTACAATATCTGACGCTGTTGTCATGGGTAATCAGTAAAAGAAAAAGCCGAAGTCTGAAGTTTTATTCGTATGGTTTGAAAGACTGCATAGAACCCCATTGTTTTATAAGTGAACTCTTGGTAAACTTTTTCTTACGTATGGTAAATTAAAAGGTAAAAGGTCGGAAATATTTGAATGCGTGAACTGAATTTTCAAAGGGGTGAAAAACCAGAGGAATACTGTTTATGTCTGCAAAAGCAAAAGGGAGGAAGATGAGTCATAGATGGATAACAGGCTACAGACTCGAGCAGGAACAAACATGAATTGAAAGGGCACATTACGAGCAACAGCTGTGAGGGAGGGAAGCTTTACATCTACTCCCTGCTGACAAAGAGGTACATATTTAGAGGGCCGTTATATACGGTCCTGCAATGATTGATACTATTTTAGCTCATTCAAGCCATTCAGACGAAGACTGATTAAAAATCTGAAGACTATGAGTGAAGCTGTTAGCGGAACTCAAGAGGGCCTTTTTTCATGTTGGCGCCTGAGTGAACTACATAGTCAGAGAACTCCAGACTGGGTTTTTATACTTTTAACATCAGTGCTATAACACTTTTTTTTTTTTTTTTTTTTACTTTGGCTCTAAAGCCTACTGGAGACATTTCACAGCTGACTGAGACGCTATTAAACGAAGTGACTCCAGAACCAATACATCAATGTGGGTAGGAGCAGAGGTTGTAGCAGGGAGACTCAACTTGCACACTATTTCTCAGTCACCATCGGACTGCGGCTAATTATTTCACACCGCTTAAACTCATACTATACCTCTTGCTGTTCACATTCTCTTATCATCAAAGGGCTTTGGCCGCCTCCAACCCCCAGCACCACCACCATAGGGTTTCAAAGTTTCTACACAAAGATTCTGGCCTTCCCTATTCCAAGAAGTCAATCGTTGTCAAGCCACAGGGGTGCGGTTTGTTCCGTTTTTTATGTGAGTTTGTAATTATTTTGGTGTCCTGTCCTCCCAAGAAGAAAAAAGGTGCCAAAACAAAATAATGACATAAACTCGTGTTTGTCTGGAGCAAATGAGGAAATAGTGTCACATTGTTGTAGAGCCACAAAATCTGCAAAGGGCTGAAGGAAGGGTCAGTAAAGCACCAAATTTTTGTCATGGGTGACCACTACTTGCTTCCCATTTCCTATCAACAGTCAACATTGTTTTTTTTTAATCATGATTGTTCCCTAACCTTAACCAAATCGTTACTTAAAGGGCCAGTGTGTAGGATTAAAGGGGATCAACACACTGGTCCTTTAACTCAAACAACGATCTTTCCCTAATTTTAACAAAGTAGCTTTTTTTGACAAACCACAACCAAACCTTAACCATATTGGTGTCATATTAGAAAATGGTTTTGTTTTCGGGATGGACAAATGAATAATAACTGATAATAATACTTTTTGGAGGATTCAGGATTTCTTTCCCTAATTCACCTTACAGTATGTACTATGAACTAATTTTCATAGCATTTACAGTATATACATTTTTGTACTGATGGGAATCAATCAAACTGAAAATGTGGAGTGCCACTGTCAGTTTTCTTATACTTCTTTTCTGTTGAGCAGATTTAGAAGGCATACTCACCATGGGCCTATGTAAAGGAAAAGTAGGATGTTTTGGGAAATTTGAGTTAGATGAGAAGATGGATAACCTCAAATATCTGTTTGCCAAGTATGAAGCTACAGCCAGCAGCTGACTAACTTAGCTTAGCAACAAGACTGGAATTAGGGGGCAACAGCTCGAGATATAGCAGCAATTTGCTGTTCTGCTCCCAGCCAAGAAATATAATTTGACACATAAAATGTTATACTGTTGTTTTTTACACTTTAGTTTTGTACAGATAAAAAGATATATATATATATATACTTGTTAATTAATGAGCTTTAGAGGTGTTGATGGGTGGCTTTAAGGGTCTGGCCAGCTGTTTCAACCTGTTTCCACCCTTTGTGCTAAGATAAAATAACTGGCTGCTGGCTGTAACAGAGATGAAACTTGTTATCAGTCATCTCATCAAGCTCTCAGCACCAACATGAATAAGTGTATTTCCCAAAAAGGGCAAACTGTTATTTTAATTTCAACACTTTTCTTGTGCAAACACAGTGCACAGTCAAAAAGTGCTCAGGGTTGGTGTACAGTATAGAACTGGGACACATAGTGAGTGATTGTGTGAGTTTTACATAATAGATATGATTTGTTTCACCTTCACAACTGCTTAGTGTTCAGCTTCAGTCATTTAGTCTACTAATTTTGCTACATCATCAGAGTGGTAGCATCTGGCAAACATACATTATGTACAAACATACACAGATAAATGTTCAGATAGACAGATGTGAAGGACTAACTAACTCGTTCTCCCTGCAAGGCTTGCTTTAAAACATTGCAATTTGTGTAGTATTTTAGCTTAGAGTCCAAGTGCTCTCAGGGGAATGTGGAAGTTCTGAATTTCAAACTGTAATGAATGCACAAAGGAGTGACACAGCCAGTAGCAAGGCAAAGGAGACACCTTGTGGTGGATTTCCCTTTCAATTACACCCTCATGTGTTTCCTCAAAAGCACAGAGATACAATAGGACACAAAAGCCATTTATGCTTCATAGAGAGTAAAGCGGTGTAACTGAGCAGAGGGGGCTGGAAAACAACTTCAGCAATATAGCGTTGAGAGAATGTCACATGCTGGTGATTTCCCCAGAATTTTTCTTTTTCTTTGTTTGTTTGTTTACACAGGCAACTTCATGAATGAGAACAAAAGCATGGACGTGAGCTGCGATAAGCAATTTTATCAGACCTCACACAGAGTCATGATGTGTAAAACGGCAGACGCTGACACTTGTCAACCACTCAGCGTGCAGAGAACAATGCCACTTTACAGAACTGACTTCTGTTCTTCTAAAACTTCTGTACGAACCAAACAGTAAATGTTAATGAAACCAGGAAACCGACAAGCCTCCGTTCAAGGTTTGAAATGTGAGTCAGACACCTTTTCTGGGGTCTCAAGTCGACGGTCAACCTCTCTTATGACTTCTGACCACAGTCGAGCCGTGGTTTGAGATAAATGCTAACCTCAGCATGCTAATATGCTCAAAATTCTACCTCTATGTAAATATCTAGCTGGTTTAATGTTCGCCATCATAGTTTAGTGTGTTACTGTGGTAACATTTGCTAATTAGCACTTAACACAAAGTGCAGCTGAGGCTGATGGGAGTGCCATTAGTTTTGCAGGTATTTGATCTTAAATTAAGAGTTTTAACCCATTAGGCAACACTTCTCTTTAGGTCTCTTAGCATTTTCCTTTTTCTTTTTTTTTGCAGTATGTAAACAGTTTAATAAATGCTGTAAATGATGTAGTTGTACTTTATTAATGCACAGGATTAATCAACAATTATAATGTTTCTCTTCTATGGAGACATATTTTATAGCACTGTAACTGTTTTTCTATGTCATTCATTATATGTTTGTACAGCAGCCTCCATTCATAGGTGCCCACAGAAAGAGTTCCTATACAAATACATTAAGAAACACTTATATCTGCTTACAACTACATTATAGTGTGATGTTTGATGATATAATATCACTTATAAGTGCCTAATAGGGGGGGCTTAAAGTCAAATGATGATGGAATCATAAAAATTATTGATATTTATCCTATGGAGAAAATGAATGTCATGGTAATGCATCCAGCAGTTGTTAAGACAATTAAGGCAAAACAAAAAGCTGTTGTTTTACCATGCTGTGCTATGTTTCCGTTGATCCTTTATGAACTTAATCCGTAATGATATTGTGCTTTTTTATGTTTGACTTTTGATAAAGAACAAATGTGAATTTAAAAATCCAATAGAAGGGATTTTTAACATGCACTTCAACCCACTAATGTTGATTCGGGTTCCCCTCTAACCAGAAACAACAGGCAGGAACCGAACTATGAAGAAGGGCGCACCATCCATTTGCCCCTAAACAGTAAGCTGCCTTTGTCAATTTAGACGCTGCTCTGCTATGCACCTCCACACACTAGCATCTCCCTGACATCAGAAAGACTGGCAGCCTTCCCACACTTCTCATGGTGCTCATCACATTGTCAAACACCTCAGTGTGCAAAGAGGAGAAAAGAGCTGCATGAAATCATCAGTGTGGCAGGTTATGATCCTGATTCAAAAAAAAAAGAAAAAAACCTTGTTATGAGGTTCACAGAGAGGGATTTGGAATGCATTACTAATATGCAAAGGATTGTAAAATATTTTCCGCATCCACATGAGTTTGCCCACAGGATGTAAACTTTTTGTGGAAAGAAAAGCCACCAAATATGCAAACCAAATTAAAGCAAATAACAGTTTATATTTTTTTTTTTGGGGGGGGGGGTTTGCTTTGATGTCTCTGCATTTAGCCATACCTTCCACATAGCCTCAGACCAACAGCACATTTTGAACATTTCTTGCCCTCAATTAACCACACTGAATAATTTACATCATGCTGAATTCTGTGAAATCAGATTTATTTGAGAGGAGGTGGATATTACTAAGGAATTTAGGAGCATAATCCATAAATTACACACAGAGTATAATTAGGATTTGATACCTTTTGCAGATCTCGTTTAGGCACACATGTTTCTGAACTCATTTTAAAACTTGGCATTTGCAGCAAGGTGAGACATTCAGTGTTTTTGTCTAGAACATTTTGACATTCTGTCTGCTGCTGGAGTTAAATATTGTGACTCCCAGGCCTTATTGCTAGATATGAGAAGTCAAATATGACAGACTTTTTTTTTTGTGATGTTGTAGTCGTTCACTTTGTTCTAGTTGTTTTGTTCCGTTTCGACTGTCATTGTGCCTTCAACTCTGATTTCCTGCCTTTTGACTGGAATGCCACAGTAAGAGAGAGAGAATGTGTTTTTGGATATTCACTTAGTTAAAGGAGCTATTTGGAAGTGCTATTGCTTCATAGCCATCGTTAGCATTAACAGCTGCTTACTTACCAGTTTAGAGGAAAGGTTGCGAGTTCGGCACCAAACTTCATTCCTTTACTCACCAAGAGCTGTCTCCAGCGGTGGAAAGCAACGCCAGTGTTAACTCTTGTCTCTATCACGTCTTTTCTTCTAATGAAGTTATCACGCTAACCAGCTAGCCCCGGTCTTTCTCGTCACTTTCCAATAGCGACTCACAGAAAATCCTCCGATCTGCCCTGAAGACGCAGCGCTGCTCGGAGGGCGTATTATAACCTTGTGTAGTGGTGAACGCTTTCAGGTAGTGTAAGGCTTGTGAACACAGCCCTGGGATGACCCCCCCCCCCCCCCCCATTCAACCTGCTCATCATGGCCAGGTTATAAAGGGCACCTGCTGACTTCTTTCAGACTCTTGCTGGTTCCTGTTTGTTGTGGCTCGTAGCATTGGCTGCAGCGTTGCCTCCTCATCCAGCTCTAGATCGGTTTATCCACAGTGGACAATTCATGCCCCATACCAGAGGTGGTTTACCTGCTGTTGTTTTGCCTTAGTTGCATGGCTGGTTTATTTTTGCTTTATTGGTTTCATTTGTTTAGTCAACTGGGTTGTTTAGTTCTGTTTGTTTGTTAATTCTTTACTTGTTTAGTCGTTTAGTTGCTTATTTACTTGTGATTAATTGCTTTCGTATTAGCTTTTCTCAGTGTAGCTGAGTGCTGCCAGGTTGGAGGGATAGGAACCCTGTGTGCATATTTTTGCATCCTGTTAGCGGTGAGGTTTGCTGTGAGGTTTGCTGTGCTGCACCTGAGGCGAGTGAGTTGTAGTGGGCACTCCTCCGTAGTCTTCCTCTCCACCAGTGGCCTCAGCTCACTTTTTTTTTTCTTATTTTGCTTAGTTTAGGTGGGACTGGTTTTAGGTATTTTAGTATTGATGATCTTTTTTGTAATTTTTTTTTTTTTTGTAAATTTTAATCTTGAGCCAAGAAATTTGTGCATTGAATAAAATAGTTTTTATTCTCATGTATGTTTTGATTCTCATTTTCTTCTTTTCAGGAGGTTCAGTCCCCGCTTTTTGATATTTTGTTTCTAATAAAACATTTTGTTGACTTCAGAACACGTCTGTCTTATCAGTTAACAAGCCTGTGTCCTGACATCCAGTTGACAGTTAGAGCCTAGAAATAGTATATCCTGGGGTATGATTCCCCAGGTGGTGTCGCTGGCCCCCTCTTATTACATCCTTTCCCTTATGCTACACTCCACGCCACACTTGTATCTTGTAAATGCAACAATGGGCGAAGTGCTTGTCAAGTGACAATCACCACCATCTGCTCCTGACAAGATACCACATTCAGCGGCAGAGAAAACTTAAGAATAACCCCTTTTTAATTGAGTTAATCAAATCAAACTATTATTACATCTTCTAAAAATACTATACTTATACCTGCTACTTCTATAAATACTGCTACTAGTATGGGATTTGCTTAAAAATTAGGATTGGAACAATCCTGCATAGGTTTCATTTTAAGCCAAAGTTCTTAGGGAAAATAATATTTTATGACTTTTATGACTAGAATTACTGGCTTAAGACAAAATTCTCGAAATTCGAAATCTGTTTGATTTAGGCCAAACCTTCATCCTGTTTGTTTTTTTTTTAATCTGGAACTTGTACAAATCATTTCTGCGCTGAAGTAATTCAAAAATAAAATTTTAAAAAGTAAAATTCGGAAAAAAACTAAAGATTTTCTGTGCTGGCCAATTGCCAGGAATAGAAAGTGTGAAACCAGATTGTAACTTGCCATCATTAAAAGCACTCTAATTTCGATGGTTTTAAAGGACCTATTTGTCTCATTCCCCCATTTTTTTTTCTGCAGATTTTGTTTCTTTCTCTTTTTCTCTAACTATGTATCTTCTCTCTCATCCTTCAGCCTAACTATGCTTTCACGAGTCAATCTGTCTTAGGCCGAAGAGAAACACAAAACTGCCCTATCTCAGAGGACAACAATGGGAACATGTCCAGTGAAAATGGGTGCAATTAGTGTCTCAGAAACAGTACAACAGCTGGAGGACAGCGACATTCTTCAGAGTTTGTCCTCCATAGCCTGAACAAAACAAATCTAAAATGCACTGTGGAAATTAAGTAAGAAACTACTAGTGTTACTGTTGTACCAATGAAATTAGATTGCGATTATGTAGACGTACGTGGACAGCACTGATAAACAAGAGCTCAGGCATTTGTTAGCACTACCATCTTGAGCTGCTTTATTCTCCCTGTGTGAAAAATGAAGTCAGCACTCACTGTGACAGAATCCATTCCGTGTAGTTTTCAAAAGAGGAAGCTAGTTCCCAGACAGCAGCAAGACAGAGAATACAATGAAATGTGAAGCACAGCTTGAAATTAGAAGGTAAATGTGAACTGCCTGAGCCTGGAAAGAAGTCTCCATTGACAGATACAATGGTACTTTCATCCATGGTTTTTCTATGTTAAGATTCAAGAATCACGAAGCCCAGGAAACATAAAACCATAAACCCATGCCACATACCATGGCATTTACAAAATAAGCTGTTTTGTAATGGCTGTCCTTAGATGGGCCTTTACAATACATTAAACTTGCGCATAATGTCACCAATATATACAAGCATTAAAGCGCAAACACAAAGCTCAATGATAAAATATAACATACAAAACACAAAGAATTTTCAAGCAATGAATACAAATAAAATACTGTAAAGCAACAAGCACAAGATCCCTCTAGAAAAAACTGTCTAAAATGATCTGTTTTGAGCTCTGCATGTCGATTCTATAAATAGAAACAGCTGTTTGTCCACAGGAGGATTTACTAAAGGGCACCTTACAGTTACCAGAGGATGCACCAGGTTTGAAGCTCAGAGAAAAACCACCGGGTCACTGAGAACCTTTACGGACCTGATTATGAATTTATAGCTGATTCACAAATTTAATGACACAAACCAAACCTAACTTCAACATGGCAGTGGTGTGATTATATCCTGTCCAAAAATGTATGTGCTTGATTATATATCATCATAGACTACAGACTTGATTGTTGTAGATGCTGCTTGTGATGAAGAGGTTACACAATAACTGTGAAAATGATGGATATGGATAATGGATATATGGATGCATACAACTATGTGTGAAAATTTGCTTTGCAATCTTTACATTTAACTTGTTAGCTTTTGAGAAGAGACTCTTTTTTCTATTAAAAAAAAAACTATTAGCAGTGTCTGTGGAATAATGAGAACGGAAGTCTAACTGTAATGGATGTAAATAATTGTTTGATCCCAGATACTTAATGTGTTTCTGGGCTTATCTAACTTGTTTTGAATTAAAAACACTGGTTAAATCACAAAATTTACAATGAATCATAACATATGTGTCAAATTTTTAATGAGTCCATGTAATGAGACTTATAACTCATATAAAAGTCATATATCACTTTTTACTTTGCTTCACAGAGAGACAGTAATTGTGTGGCGAAACAACTAATGGCATCAAAAATAGAAAAAAATGTACAATGTAAGTGTAGATTGCATTGATATTCTTCTATTATTTAAAATAACCAGTGTCTGATGTTCAGCTCAGCTCAAAGAAGTCAGGTCAGAGGAGTGCTTTTGTTAGAATAGAAACTGAATCATGATGTTTGATATAGAGGGAAATCAGCAGAGGCGCTTCCCCCTCAGCATAATGGGGATTTTATTAGAAAGAAAATAAATTTGAATTATGGAATGGAATAGCCTCAATTTAACCTTTTCCTTTGTGCAATGGCATCAGATATTACGACACAAGAGAACCTGCTGTTTAAAATCCCCTCCGAATCAGCTACAACTGTCAAATATTGTATCATGAATCATTTCTTTTTTTTTTGTGACTGGAAGAATCTGCATTTAACCAGCTATCTTCAGCAATGACAAAATCACAGATCAGGCCAGGGCCTAGTACTTTATTAACTCATTTATTAACTGAAAGCTAATTGTTCCATTATCTTTTCAATTAAATTGGTTAATGTAATGGCAGTGACCCTAAGGACTATTGTGTAATGCTTTACATACACAATACATGCACAGATATTTTACATAATGTATTTCAGTCTAATCAAATTTAATTACTTTTACTTTCTACAGTTACAAAAGTGCAGATTATCTTTGGGCTTTGGGGCATTTTACGATTACAGAAAACATCTACAGCAATAGTAACATCTTGCAAATGCTAATGCTGATATGTCTTGTATTATATATAATTTTAACAAGGTTAAAAACTTGATTTGCATTGCAGGGGGTGTTTAAATACATACAGGAAGGACTACATCAACTTGTCATAGGGGGCTGGTTCTATAAAATCATTCGACAGAAAATACTTAAAAGTATAAAATCACACACTGGAACCGCACACTTCAAACAAAGATCCGGTCTTCAGTTTAATAGGCGTTCTAAACCGGTGCACCAGCACATTAACCTGCAGGCAACCACGGATTTGCCAAAATGCTGAACATATTGAAAAAGAAATGCAGTGTGGATGATAACTGTCATGAAATCAAAGCTTTATTGTTAACGGGTAGCTAGGTAACAGCAGTATTTCAGCTCTGACACTGATGTAAAGATTGATGTGACCTTTTAGCAGATGTGTGATAGAAGATCAACAAAGAACTTTGAGTAAATTTCAAGGAAGAAAAATCTCCCCCACTGCCTCTATCAAGCTTGCAGCAGCTCCGTTTCACACAAAAGACGACATTATCTAACCCTGTGTGTTACAGTCTTGCTGTGTTTTTTGGGGATTTTCTTTTTTTTTGTTGTTGTTGTTTTTTTTCTACAGTTTAAAATGGATTTCATGGTCACACTGGGGAACATGACCTTTGTCTCAAAAAACACTTGTGAAAACTGTGTGTTGGGTCTTAAGGAGTTGATAAAACGAAGCATTATCCTGTTATACAGAAAGCTTAAGTTAAAAGTTTAAGTTGTTCTCTTTGGCTCTGAGGTGATAGTTCTGAGTCCTGCAGGATAAAGCAGTGCACATAAGTAAGACGCAATGCAGCAGAATAGTAAACAACAATGACATTGATGGAGTAGCGGCTTTGACTGAGCTGATGACACTCTACAGTGCGTGATCTAACAATTTTCCCCATTCCGCTCCTATCTCTGCAGGAGAGTAATAGAGATGCGGACAAGTGTGATAATAAATGCATCTGAAATAAGCTCACGTCCTTAAAAATATGAAGTCTAGGGTCTGCAAATGCATCACTTAGTTTGTTGGAACCAACAAAAAAAAGAGTAAACAAAAAAACAACTTTAAATATACTTTGAAATAATATCTATAAAATTTTTTTCTTGATTAGCCTAGACCCAATGACAGATTATGAGACAATAAGCAATTGGACTGACATGTAAAAGGCTTCCCACCCCGTAGAAGCAAGACTCCCTGAAAACCTGAAAGAGTTGTTTGGCATCAGATTGTGTTTGGTTTCCGTCTCTTTGGCGTCATTTAATTGAAATAGTATGCATGTTACAGAGTTTCAGATACTAACAAGCGAACTACCTATCAACATCTTTTTCAGTCAGGGGGCTTTATGCCTTCCCCACCCCTGGCCAAGTTTCAGGCTCTGCTTTGCACAGAGAAAAAGTTACTGCTATTCTATCAGTTGTGTTTGTCTACTTGCAGTGCGTTCTGAGGACTGACTGAAAGTGGTTCTGGCAGCAAAGTTATGCATATGTCTACAGTTGTGGGGACGGCTGGCGGCAGGGGACACCAGAAGTCATGAATTTTATCCATATTCGGCTTATTTTAGTAGCATATGGAGTACACTGTGCCAAACTAAAATTTGCATAATATTTTCAGGAGCTAGAAGGGTACATTGGCAGTTGGGTCTGGCATAAGCTCCATGGGAGGAGCTGCCGCCCACAGCCATTGTGTAAATCCACCCCAGATACTTCAGTATATATTGTGTTACATCAGTGTTAAAAAAAAAAAAAAAAAACGAGAGGGAGAGAGAAAACAAAAGGTCACACAGCTTGCTGTTAATAACGACAAGACACTGAGGCATCTGGTGCCAGACATCTATACATGGAGCTTCCAGCTGTCATGGAGACTGATGAATGTGGGTGGGAAGCAAATGAGTGAAAAAGCCTAGATGGTGGGGGGCAATGGTAATTATAGCTTCATAGTGAACCTGTCTCCTTAGAACAAAACAGGAAAAAAAGCTTTGATACAACAAAATGGTACTATCATTTATGTTGTGGAGGAAAAGTATTTGTGACCTGGATTATGACTCCGGAAAAACCAAGTTTTGCATCCTGCATCCGCGTGGTTAGGTTCAGGCTACAAAAACTACTAAAACACATTGGTTAAATTAGCTATTTGTAAGTTTTGCTATTGCTACATTGCTATTGTTAGCATTAACAGCTCTTTACTTACCAGTCTAGAAAAAACATTGTAAGTTCAGTATCAAACTTCATTACTTTACTCTCCAAGTGCTGTCTCCAGCCATGGAAACAAACTCGTCATTTTCCGATAGCGACTCACTGTAGGCTCCAGATGTAGCGCTGCATGCTCACAGGGCGTATGATAACCTTTTGTATTAAGGCAACGATGTCTGAAGCTCTTGTCAAGCGACAATCAACACCACCCGCTCCAGGCAGGAAACCACGTTCAGTGGCAGGAAAAACTTTCAAAAAGCTCCGTTTACAAATGGTCCTTAAGCAAAAGATAAAAATATTGAAAAAGTAACCATGTTTTTTTTTTGGTATCCAATGAAGCATGATCTTTCCTGCAGCTTGTTCGATTGCATTGAGTTTCCTAAACTAACCATAATAAATGTTAAGCATGCTTAAGTTGCCACAAGCAGATATTGTAGGGAAAATACATGGAATATGTTGTCAGCCCATGTTTGTTTTAATATAAACATTTTTGCAACTTCACAGACACATTCACTTAAAAAGTAATTTGTTACTGTATTGTGTTTAGAATAAATGTAATGTGTATTTTGACAGGCTTCATTATAGAAGAAACAAAGACACGTACTTGAAGCAGAAAACCCTCCAAAATAAAAGATGAAGAAAATTTGGGAAGGATCACAGAAAGGGAACCGGGAACCAAAGATGCAGTAAGCAAAGGCCTGAGAGTATTAAAAATCTTTTCAACAACATAATTTCAATATTAAATGAAAAACTAAATGCAAAAGGCTTTCTACAGTAAGTGTTACTCAGCAATATGTTAATGTTGAATAACTCGGAGCATCCATTTGGCCACTGGCCAAACCGTGAACATGCCAGGATAAGTTGGGAAACAAAATGATATGTGTAACAATTGGGTCAATTTGTTTTCTGTTGGCAAGAAATACACCCTCATCACTCAGCGGTGCACATCATCACAGCAATAAAAACAAGAGGGAAATCTTGGCACAATATTTAACAAAGTTAATGCCACTTGCTACAACTGGCATTATTTAGAATAGACAACATTTCCCACATTTTATCCACATTGTGGCAACCGGAAAATATTATGATGTAACAAAAGTTATGTTCACCAATACCAAGGTAGTATTATACTACAAAATACTGTGCTGCTGAAGCTCACACTGCACGCCAAAATTGCCATCAGACCTGCCTGTGGTTACTACACTGATGTCTGCATTCACTGGAGCGTCACGACCCCAATGATATAACACCACATATTGTGTATTGTACAAAACACACTTTTTCATTGTTTTGAAAACTTAATCTGCATATTGCTGTACTGATAAAAAAGAGAAAAAGTTCAGAGATATCTTTCTCTGAACTTTGAAAACACTGCAGCTCTGTCTAAACCTGTGTTTACTGACTGAGCACCGTGACTCTCCTCCTGAGTTTGAAGCTCCATTGTTCCTCTTGTGTACGGTGCCTCCCTGCATGTCCAGATTGTTCATTTCTGCAGCTCCCAGGCTGCTTGGTTTTGGCGAGGCGGTGCTTTTTGGTTCTGCTTCCTTCCCTGTGGCTCTGCCTCTCTCCTCCAGGACTCCCAGTGCTCTTTGTCTCTCAGGTGTCCTTCGCTCGTCCCCAAAAACTTCCTCCTGTATCTCTACTGGGTACGGGAGGGGTACAGGGCTGAGTCATCCGGGTAAACAGGGTTTGAGTGTGTATGTGGTCAGACAAGAAATGTGAAAATATAAAAATTGTTTCGAATTTTGAGTGTACTGTAGATGGGCACTGTGGGTATGTTTCCGCAGCAGCCTATTTGACTTGACTGTGAATGAAATTGAGCCATCATTAATTTTATTATTTGCACCTGTGCTTTTCCTAAGTAAATGTCTTCCAGGAGAAAAGGTCTCATTGTCCCACAGCAAATTGCAAAGCAAATGTCAGAGAAACTATAGCTGTAAAAACTTCAAACAAATTTTAAGTGGTGGTGAGGCAGATGCAGGAAGTTCTCTGCTTTCTTAACTAACAGTAACTTCAGTTTCAGATTTATTGATATGCTTTGGCACATAATTCCTATCAATAAAAATGATTAAGCACATTGACATCTTGTATATTAAATGCAAAGCAATACCATTAATGGTTTATTGGGAGGATACATTATCTACTTTACATGCTGCATACTATCGGTGAGTAGCTCACCTGGTGCTGATGTACCCATCAGCCATTTGACCTGCTGCCTGCCTCACCAGCTGCACCTTATTAGCCCGTCAGTCTCTGCACACTCTATACAGACGGCTTCTGCACTGTCTGTCTCTGGCAGAGTGAGTTTGTCTGATTCTGCTTGCCTGCCCAGTCATGCCCAGCTACTTCCATGGTTGTCCCTATTTTCAGTCTCCAGTAAAGTTCAGTCCCTAACAATATGACATTTCTTCAGAAAAAAACATGTCACACATGCAAGTACAATGGGGTTGAAATAAAAAAATCCACCAAATGCATCGTCTTCTTTCTAGAAATCTACAACAACCCCTGGGTAAAGGGCTTCGTTAAGAAGGCTGTTCAGATTTCAGTATGTTGGGCTTCCTTCTCTAGTCATAGGCACTCTGGTCCTCCTGTAGTGACATAGTGACAACCCAATTTGTCAGCCCGACAGCACAAAGAAGAAAGTGATTACATCAGAGGCCAATCAAGATAACACAAAGATGTTGCTGGGTCTGATATTGAAGTGATTACTGCCAATTTTTTATTAAGACCTACTTTTGGGAAGTGGCCAAACATGTTAGTAATTCATAACTCCTGATCCCTTTTTATTTATATTTAGAAGCAAATCATTTTTCTCCCAATATTGTCTAATTTCAAGTCAAATTCAGCAGTATAGGTCCTACACCTACTTCTGCCTGCAAACAAATTTCAATCTTTTGCTACACATTTCAGCAAAGCCGGTACATAATGAACAGTTACATATTTGGATGAGCCTGAAAAAAGCGGTTTGATTATTCCCCGTTTCTCCATGACTGATTTGTACATTCTTGTGGCATTCCTTAACTTTGCCACTGTGACATTTGGATGACCACTCCACAATTATCTATATTCTTGGACCTGAGTGAGATTCATAATTTTTCTCATAGTTAGAATGACAAACTTGACAATTTAACTTGTCAAGAATTTTGTTATACTTTTGTTTTAAGTCATGCTACAGTGCAACATGACTTAATCAGTTCTCCAAAATTCACAGGTCATAATGACAATGACTCAGTTTAAATTTTGCATAAATCATACATGTAGAAAGTCCCAATGTTCCTCAACAGCTATAGATATTGTCCAAAACTCAGTTCTGGATTATGCAGCCTTGGCAGAGAGTGTAAATGTATTTTCACACTTTCAGGTCTGGGATATGTCAAGAAAAAAAATGGAATGAAAATCATTTCCTCTGTGAAAGTGAAATTTAATATGAGCGTTGTTGAAATTATTCATCACTCTCAGACATTTGTTTATATTTCCAGGAATAAGTCATCTGTGTGTTTTTGAAAAATATTGCTGTGTAGATTTTCATCTGAAATGAATGTTTCCTTTTTTGGAATTACACCATTTAATTTCTCTCTGGACAAGAGAATTTATATATTTAACTTGGTTTTGATAACTTTATTGTATTTATGTTTTGTTTTTTCAAACTGAATGCACCTGAGGTGAAAGTATATAAGTCATTGTGAATAATGTTTGCAGGTCTAATTTATGATGCCCAGCCACAAAAGCAAGAAGGAACAGCTGTGCCTCTATTAATTCCAGAGATTGCATGTGCAAACGGTGTGAAGAAATATGTTGAAAAGGCTATTACAACAGTGTTTTCCAAACTTATCAAAATGACAGGAAATGATTAAATATTAGCTCATTCAAGTGAGTCTCTTTGTTCAGCCGTGTGCACTGGTGTACAGCTTTGTCTGACTTATTAGCTTTTTAATACCGTGCATAAATCCATTTACAGTCCGTCTCTCTCTGTGTGTGTGTGTGTGTGTGTGTGTGTGTGTGTGTGTGTGTGTGTGTGTGTGTGTGTGTGTGTGTGTGTGTGTGTGTGTGTGTGAGCGCGTGCATGTCCACTCACTTCCTCACTTCTGCCAGGCCCCCAGAGTGTGAGGTCATGGAGCATAGACGATCAAAAAGTTAAAAATGTGTTAAATTACACCTTATTCAGCTATAGGGGGAAAAAAATGTCTAGAAATCAGTCACCTAAAATAGCGTTCATATCGGGGGAGTCCATAGGTCATGTTCAATGTGTCTGTCTAGTTCCATCATTCAGTGCCAATAGAGGAAGTCGTATTCCATTTATGTAGAAAAGCAGGCAGTAAGTGTGTGGAGATTTGTGTGATAGGTAAGTAGGTGTGTGTGTGTGTGTGGGGCTCATTTAATTGTCCTGCAGGAAACTTGAATTAGTCATATCATACAGTGCCTGGTGGTTTATTGTCTAACTTAACTAAAGCATTTGTCACAATGGAGCTTTGATGTAATGCTAATGCTATTGGCAACATACTCCCAATGACATGCCAACTTGCACTGAGAGTGAACAAGCAGAGAAGTTGGATTTGGAGCAACTAGTGGAGGAGCGCACAACAAATGACTGATTGTTGCAACTCCCTGTACAGCATCAGCAACTATATTGCCTATCAATGTAGCATCTTGTCTGTGTTTTATCAGCAGTTTGTTTGTTCTCCACATTTTCTGTTGCTTTATTCTGCTGTTAATTTTATAAGGGGCAGCTATTTGATTTATGTAGCTTAATATTGCTACATGCCTGAAGCTATGCTGCTGGCATGGCCAATGAAAATGCAGCACTATGCCACAAAAGAATCTCATTGGTTTTACTTTTTTAATAAATTTTTCTTTTTTAAATCAATCATGCCCAAAGGAAAAAAGAGAAAGAAGAGGGGGGAAAAAAATTAAACCTGAAAGAGGTTTTTGCAGAAATGAAACCAATCAACCAATATGTGTATCTTCACACTGTGTGAGCATTAACCACAAAAAACAATAAGAGATGCAACAAATTAACTTTACAGGTATTAAAGAAAAAAAAAAGAAGAAAAAAGCAAATGAGCCCAAAGCCAGTTAGCATCCATATATTAACCACTTTTTTTTTTTTTTTTTAAAAGCAGTGTATTCAAGTATAAAAATCAAAGTGAATCAAATTGAGTAAAGGAAATGAGTGTGATAGAAGTGCATTGCAGTTAGCGATATTTTAAATCATTACCTCCATGTTTCCCTGAATAAGTAATAAACCAGTTTGAATATTTATTGTGTTTTCCTCAGTCAGAACCTGTTCTGAAACTCTTTCATAAGATAAATTGGAGGGAAGTCAGACACTCTGTGATACTGAATTTGTCTGCTGCAATCCATCAGAATAAAACCTTTTTTGGCGCAGACTTTTTTTTTTTCTTTGTTTGTCAAATCAACTGCTCGAGAGAGAGAGAGAGAGACTTCAACTTATTGACAATGTCTAGACAATAATTTTCCAGTTTACTGCTGAGATATTAAACCCATGGCAGCTTGAATTGAGGAACTAATCGGGGAATTAATAAAATGCGATGTGGGCTGCTTTTTACATTGTTGAGTACCAAACAATCTGTTTAGCAGACCAAAATCAATGTGTCACAAGCCTCCTCCTGCTGTTTACTTATTCACGATTCTTGCACATTAACAGCAGTTGTGAGATGTTTCCTGACTCACTGATTTTAGAGTAAGAAGTCACTGTGGAAACTAGGCTTTGTAACTGGGCCAACTCTGTCAGCTTCTACACTCTAGGGCTGTTAGGATTGCATCTGTTGTTCTCGAGGTTAAGTTGCAAATGAATCTCAATTGGATGCCTTTTGCCTGAATAGTGAATTAAGCAAATGTTAATCTTTTTTTTCTTTCCTTTTGTTTTCAAGTGACTCATTTAAACCTGCATATCTGTGTGCTCAGTGGAGAGTACATGAAGATGTGCTACTCTAATCATTATGAATTCAAGGGAGTATCTATATTCAGTGTAAGCTACACTCAAGATTTCTAAAGCAAAACATTCATATTATGTGAAACCATCATTATTATATTTGCTGTCCTCTAATTATTTCCTTTTTTTTAAATGAAGAAAATTAGACTGTCAGATGCCATCCTTCTCATTTCAGTCTCTCTCACATGCATTATGGGGTTATTTATGCGGATTGTGAAATGTGTCGGCAGCATATTTTTAAATCTTTAAGCGTAAAAATGCAAAACCAATCCAATGACCTCCATTAGATTTGTGATTGATTTTTTTTTTTTTTTTTTTTTTTTTGATGTGATGGAACCCCACTGCATTCATCAGACCATGACTTGCAGCCTGACCAATATAGTGAAGAGCGGAGCTAAGCCTCAGAGTGAAGCTCTGGCTTTACAAGTTGATCTACCTTCCAACCCCGAAATAGCCCAAATAAGTTTTCTTCCCAGGGTGACTGGGGCTCACCCTCGGGGACAGGGTGAGGAGCACAGACCTCCGCAGGGAGCTCCTTTTGTGTTGAGAAGAGACGGATGAAGTGGTTCGGGATGCCTTCTGGATGTATTCCTATGGAGGTATTTCAGGCATGTCCTATAGGGAAAAAACCCCAGGGCAGATCCAGAACAAGCTGGAGGGATTATACATCCTATCTGGCCTGGGAACGCCTTGGGATTTGTCGGGAGGGGGCGGGTGGGTGCAAAACAAGGCTGGGGAGAAGGACGTCTGTGTCCAGGTCATTATGGCAGCAAATATGGAGCAGAAATTAAGGAATACTTTATAATAAGGTTGTGTTCACTTGTACTGATTGTTTTAAGCTACATAGTATCTTTTTCTAAGTCTATTCTATTTCTTCTGAGTTTAAATAAACACAACATGCGTGAACAACACAACTGATCTATGACCGCATATCTTACAGTAGCTTCATATCACGTTCATGATGTTGTGTTGCCTGTCACCTTGGATTTAACATGATCACAGCTCCAGCTGGTGTCATGTAACAGTACAGATACAGTGTGACACTCTTGATCAGGGATTTAATTATTAATGTCAAGTTCAAAATGTTAAAAACCTGTGAGCGACTACCTCAAGAAATGACTGTCACTGTACAGCGATGATATTCGAACTATTCATGGTCTTACTGACACTGCGGGATGTGTTTGTGTTGTAGGGCGAGTGGATAAACAGTGTATACAAACATTGAATTTAGTCTTGCGAATAAATGGATCATTATTCTCTTGATGATTATGTTGTCCCACAGGATTAGTCATTTGTTCATGTTTATCATGTGTTTATCCAGATTAATTCTGGGCTGGATTGATACCTATTCAAATCATTTTGATCAAAACACTGTGTTCATGAATGGGCGTGAATTGCAGGGTGTCTACAGTTGCTCACCAGATGACTTCTGGAGATTTCCATACTGTCAAAGCAAACGCATTCGCTTTCTCCTGTTCTGCCACTTGCTGCTTCTTTCGCCTTCCAGTCTCACAGGAGTCGGGTATCTGGGCCATGTCTGCACCTCTGGGAGAGATATCTCTCCCTCAGCACCCAAGCCTTGTGTGAGGTTATTATTCTGCAGTGGCCTTTTTTTCATTGCTGGCCTCCCATGGGCAGTTCTTCCTGGCTGGGACAGATTGGTGGCAGCAAGGGCCGACAAACCTTATCACCTTTTCCTATCATCTGCCCTGCAGTTGACTGTTTGCCCCTTGACGGATTTATATTTGGAGTGGTGGCACTGCAGCATGCTCATGCCTCATGTGAGAAATCCTGTTCTGATAGAAGACTGTGTGATAACACCAATGGTTAAGAAGCGCATATGAATACAAACTATTCAAGTTTTTACCTGGTTTCAGAGCACAGAATCACTCCCACAACTCAGATTCATTCAGTGATTTCAAGTAGGTCTTATCAAATGCCAATTTTGACAGCTGTGTTAGCCAGTTGGAGAAACAGCTGTCCAATCAGAGCTTTGGACATGGGTTTAAGAATGAGGTGTCATCTACCTACATGTTAGTTCTCTCCCTACATATCTTCTACATCTGTTAAAAAGTAGTGACGGAAAAATGGCCGCAAAAAAATGTTCACAAGCATGAATAAATCAGAGACAAATATGTAACTCGTTACTGATTGGCTAATCCCCCACAACAAACAGATATCAGGTAATATGAACACAGCGTCAAGCTACATGAAGGATGTGAAATGACAAAGTTGAGTCTGATAAACTGCCCTGGTCTTAACAGAAAAATATGATAACTCAGTCTCCCATACTGACAGCCAGGACCAGATCAAATGAGGATCCTCTGAGCAGTTAACCACTACTATGTTTGTGGTAAATGACCGGTTATTCCAGGAGTCTGTCTCATTGCGTTTGTCAGATACAGGCAGATTCACTGACTCCTGTGCAGGACAAATGAGTTTTTTGTTGTAAGGAAAAGATGCAAGAAAAGGGGAAATGAGGACACACTTTTTTTTTTTTTTTATATAAAGGAATATGATGTCCTGTCTTTTTGAATCGTCATCCAAAGCAACGTGTTATTTTCTGATGACGCTGGCACATCTGGATCAACTGTCATGCCCATTCCATGTTCATGTCTAAACCCCTAGAGTTTACATCCCTCGGTGATGCGACTTGAAGTGATGTTGGTCCCCGGGAGCGCACAGGCACACTGCATTCAGAGTACATGGAGTAAGAACAAGATGGGAGACCTCAAAACATCTCCTCCACAGTTGATGTTCTGGCATGTTCACAATTCCATTAGTAAAATATCAGAAATGTGAACTGTGAACACAAAACGAAATACAAGGCAAAGCAAACATCATGTTTCTACATAACGGAAAAGGCATTATGTTACCAGCTTGGCCAATTACTGTTGTTTTTGTAGATGAACTGATGTCACAACTTTATATGTATCAAATTATATTGTTTGAATCTATAGACTACATAAGGCTTTTTTGCATAGGTCACCTGTTATTGATGTGACATTTGTCAGGAAAGGCTACCACATTTTGCATTCCAAATCATTTTGAAAGAAATACTGTTGTGATCTGGCAAACAATCAACACACGCCAGGACTTGCACACTGCCTTTTTTTTTCTTGATGTCAATTAGCATGTAGAAAAGCTATGTTTGATGCTTTGCCATCCAAAAAACTTCACAGTCAACACTCCTCCTTCTCGGAAATACACCTGCGAAGTCGATCAGATGAACAGGCGGCGCATATACCGCATGGATAAAAATGCACAGTTACCATGACCAGCACAGGTGTGCTTTTATTTCTCTGAATGTTCCTATGCTAAAAATAAACTTTTTGACAAAAACACCTGTACATTTATCAAAAACCTGCAACTTGCACTTATTATAACATTAATTTGGAGGCTGGATTTATGAGGCCCAAATGTTTTCAGTGTTTCTAAATATGTCACATCAGATATAACTAACTTCTACATGACGCATGGGGGATTTTCAGCCTTGTGTGTGTGTGTGTGTGTGTGTGTGTGTGTGTGTGTGTGTGTGTATAAACAGACATCCATGATATGGATTAAAAGAAATAAAATAACAGACCTAAAACAAAAATAACAAACTTAATAATAAGAGAAAACAAAAGACAAAAAAAACATCTAAAAGGTTAAAGTAACAGCTCTGTGCCCAATCCCAAACACATTCCCAAATAAAGCATTGTGTTGGTTTGGTAAAAGATTTCACTGTCATAATGAATGGAGGTCTGGACCCACAATGCAGACAAGATACTGAATGGCTGTAACAAATACAAATGTTTATTATACAAAGGTTGGAGCGGGGCAGGGGTTGCTGGAGCTTGGGAGGTGTCCAGAGGTAATCCAGGTGAGTCTGCAGAAAGCGGAGTGAGGCCAGGTCAGGTGGAGTGGCGTGCGAGGTCCGGAAGGGTAGCGGCAGAAAGCAGGACCACTTAGGTAAGCAGACAATCTGGCGAAGAGCTGTGAACTGGACCAGGGTTATATGCAGAGAGTAGTGAAGGCGACTTGATTGCTGACGGCTGGCAGGTGTGCAGGTGAGTGGTGACTTCAGCTCCGCCCATCTCCAGACAGAAAAACACTAGGATCCTGACATTCACTCCTTGAGCCCCGTTTCACAGAGCCGGGAATTGGAGCGGCCTTCATGACGGCGAACAAGAACAGCCGGAGTGGTGATGATGAAATAAGGATATGTCATTCCTTTTCTTTTTTTCTTTTTTTTTTTTCTTTTTTTTTGAGATGTTTCAAACTGTTCAGCTGGACTACGAGATTTTCACCGGTGATGCCTCAAGTCAGACACTTGCATTTGCATATAAAGCTTACAGAGTAAAATTCTAGAAAGATGTGAGTCCGCTGCTGGAAACGCAACACCTCTGGAAATACGTAGTGATGAATGCTATCATGTATTGCACACCTTTTTTTTATATAGGAACTTATTTTTTCTTATTGTATAGGACAAATTTTGATTTATATGTGCAAGCAAGCACTTTGATAATGAAAAGTGAGGGTAGAGAGGGAATGATGTTATGGAAGCAAAATTTAACCTTTGGTCTATAATTTTACATTTTAGTTGACATGAAAGAACAAAAGGAAATTTTTTAATCCAAGCCTTTGTTCAGTCAGAACAGCGATGTGTCTGTGATGCCTCTACAGGTATGTGTGTGTGACAGATGGCAGGTCTTGCAGGGTTGCGGAGGAGAGAATACTCAGTAGCTCACCTGCGCACCTGTGATGGTGGAAGAGTGAGGTCCAAACCACAGAGCGGAGAGGCGCCATAAAGCTGCGCACCGTATCATTTATTATTTGTTGCCCTTCCGTCTCATTTCCTTGTCTATCAGTTTGTAGTGACAGGCTGATGTTGTACAGGGCAGTGTCCAGACCCACAGGAGAAAGCCCGCCTGACAAAGACCATCTGGCGTCCCATCATTATTCAGAGCAAGCCCCGCACCCTCAGGACAGAGCCTGCCTGTCATGTAACACTGAGTGATATGAAATCCTATGACAGAACAATGCTGTACTTTAGCAAATGAGAACAATAATACCAATTTGTTATTAAAAGGTGATGCGCACAAGTTCCAATTTTTTTTTTCCTACTACCAAAAAGAATATAGCAACTTTAAAGGATAACATCTAAACCTGCAACTATACAAGAGCTTGGAGAATCGCAGAACCATACATCAATGAAAAGCCATCCCTCGACATAATCATTATCCAGCTCTCGCAGCAGATGATGGTTAGCGTTCCCGCTCTGCACATGTAGATACCATGCATCCACGTCCTCAGTTACAGGACTGGTTCCTCTTTGCCTTCAAGAGCGAGCAGATCATTTATGAACTTTATCTGTCCATTTTTATTCCCAACGGTTTTTCCTTTTTAATTAAGGTTAGCAAGCTCATTTTAATTTAGAGGGCACTTTGCACTTTGCTGTCAAAAATTTATGTTGCATAGCAACAAGACTGAACTGATTCCGCTTGCATTCTTTTGATTTCTTGCTTTTTCAGTTACTTATAACACTCACAGCTGTGTTTTGCATTTGAGCTGGAGAAGAAGAAGCCAAAAGGGGAAAAAAAAAAAAAAAGCCCACATGATCACAGCCTTGGAGTCGACAGAATCACAAAGAGACACTAGGAGGGCAGAAAAAGAACAGAAAATTTCATCTGATGGCAGCGTGTTTCCATCATTATCCAGCGTTATCTCACAGGGAACATCTAAAATCAGATTCCAAACAGTGATATTGTTAGAATGAAAGTTTGTCGTGAGGTGATTTGCAAACCGACGTCTGTTCTGGTTCGCAGTGAGATCACATCTTGGAGGTCGCTCCGTCTCACTGAGGGTCACTGGCTTTGGCATGACCTCTCCTACCTTATCACAGTCGCATCTGATTTCAGGATAGTCCCTTGGAGAAAGCCCAGCATGTGTTTTAACAACTGGATT
Source organism: Seriola aureovittata (assembly GCF_021018895.1). Lineage (NCBI taxonomy): Eukaryota > Metazoa > Chordata > Actinopteri > Carangiformes > Carangidae > Seriola > Seriola aureovittata. The sequence continues at coordinate 7,077,927 of NC_079381.1, read as the reverse complement.
AATATTAAAACCAATGGAAGTTCAATTAGCCCAACTGCTAGAAAGCAAGTTGCAAGTGAGAGATTAAAGCACGATCAATGGTCTCCTTCCTGTGTCCTTTTTACACAGACAGGTTAATGGTGTTCGCAGGGAGACTCGAGCATTAGTCCCCTCGTTAAAGACTGACCTGCACTGATTTATCGGGAGTGTGAGCGAGGTTGACGAAGCAGCAAGATTTAGAAAAGGATTAATCACTCGGTCAATAATGTTTTGAACTGGGGGTGAATCTGAGCCAAACCACCCAGAGTTTGGTCCCAAGTCTGAAGGAGCCCCTCTGTCTAGACTTTGACTTTCTCAAATTTAATATCAGACTCAGTTCTCATCATTACTCAGCGACGTGTGGATGTATTTTCTTCTAGCCATGCCTAGTGGGGGTTTGTGTGTTTTTTTATTTATTTATATATATATATATATATATATATATATATATATATATATATAATACTCAATTTGTATTGTCAAGTGTGAAGCTAGTTGAATGTGTGTCTCTGTATGAGGGACTGAGAGCGACGGAGAGGTGGGGAAGGTTAGGAAACTTAAATGAGAGCTCTTTCATTTTTCATATACACGTTAGGTGATTTTGAATGACATTCAAAATCAGTGGAAAGCCACAATCGTTCGTAGTGTCTATGGCAGATCTAAGATGAAAAGAGCAGAGGGGCCAGAGATGAAATCTAACAGAGTCTGCTTTGATCAGGGAGCACAAACGTTCGGTCGCAGGCCAACCATTTGCTTTGCTCGCCGTTTTAATCTCCACTGTGCGTGGGAGGAAGAACATGGTTGAGCTTTGCGCTCGCCTCAACCTTGTGTTGAGCGACGTGAACACTGAAAACATAAGAAACTGTCAAAGATGAAGCAGGTTAATGGCAGCACCAGTAAACCGCAGTTGTGGGGATGTTTCTAAAGTCGGAATTTCTGTTTGGTTGGGTTTTAAAACAGCTGCAAGCAATATTTTTATCTTAACAATGAATTAAAACACTACGTGTGACATGAAAGCGGTGGAAGAAGTGATGAACCTGCAGAGAATTATTGCCTATGTTGCAGTTCCCTTCAGCTCTATGGAGCATTTTATTGTCTTTTAGCTCATTGTTTTGGTTTTATGGCCCACAACTTTACTATCTTTGGTTCAGTCTCACCGCTCTCATCAACCTCATTTCTCGCCGCAGCAGGCAGCTGTTTTTAAGTGAAAAAGCTCACTGTATGCTTCCTGCCCAACACCAAACAGCAGACAGACATTTAGCAGCTGAACAGCAAGATATTCCCCACAGCGTTTAGTAAAAGAGCTCAAATGAGAGTTAATATTGGACTATTAAACTTTGCCCGGTGGCCAGAAACAGAACTCCAAATGAACGATAATGTTAAGCAGGCAACTGCTTGCAAACAAACAGCTGTGAAACTCAAAGAAGGAACTCTTGCAACCCAGCGAAAGACAAACACAAGCAAATAAATGCAGAGCCCACCATGGAGATACACAGAAACACAATGCAAATATATAAAAAAGTAAGGCATACAGAATAAAAAAACCACCATCTATCACCACCTCACGTTATTTTGTAATATGTAAGTCTTAACTGCATGTAAGATAAAACAGTTCCTCACTCTGCCTGAGCTCCAGAGGGGAGAAATTCAAACCCTCCAGAGATGAAGAGGACACTCAAAAAAAATCTGTCAAGCCTTTGAAATCACTCTCTCGGAGAAAATGTGAGACAGCTCAGGCAGTTTAACACCGGTGATCCTACTGGCCACTTTTACTCTTACGCAACCTGCTCTTGTGACCTGCGGAGGGATTTCCAGACCATGCAAGAATAAAAAAAGACATACAAACATTTTTTTTTTCTCAGATTGCAATGGTGTAATCAAAAAGTCTTTTATATGATGGTTATAGAATCTGGTTATTTACTGTTTTTGAGCTGTTTTCTGATTAGAGTATTGGGCTTCATTCTAAAATCAGCAAATGTATCTTTAGTTTTCATTATTATTTTTAATTCAAATACAAGCAACTGTAAATAAAAGGAGAAAAATGGCACACAGCCCTCCTGTACTGATATTCATCCAGCTCCATAAATCCAGCACTTTTAGAGCAATGAGATATAAATATAAAAGGAACTTTTTGTAAGTTTTGCCATTACTACATAGCTAACATTTGCATTAACAGCTGTTCAAACTTCGTTCCTTTACTCACCAAGTCTTTTTTTTTTTCTATCACTTCTTTTCTTCTGCTGAAGTTAGCATGCTAACCAGCTAGCACCAGGCCCATCTCGTCACTTTCAGATCGCTATCATTTTAGCCTACACTCTGATGTGAAGACGCAGCGCTGCTCAGAGGGAGTTTTGTAACCTCTTGTATCATTAAGACAACGATGGCTGAAGCTCTTGTCAAGCAAGAATCACCAACAACTGCTCCCAGCAAGAAACCCCATTCAGCGGAAGAGAAAACTTACAAGCCCCTTCACCCGGACTATTTAACTTTAAAACTGATGAATAATGTTTTAATCTTTAGTCTCTATCAAAAGGATTTAAATGTAGATACTTGTAAATAAAAATTGGAGTTTGAATAAAACTAAACTGCCTGAGGCCTGACCCATCAATACCAGCAGTACATGTAGTGAAAGTGAAATGGTGAATTGATTTAGTGAATGTGGAAATAGGAAAAATTATGGAAGCAAAAATATATTGTGAGTCAGTATCATCTGGAAGAGGTTATCCTAATTATAAAGGTGTTTTTCAAAGGCTTCTTTAAAACTATGCACACCATTAATTGCCAATTGGCATAAACCTAAAACAGACACCAGAATTTGAAAGGCAAAATATGAAGTATAAAGTTGGAGGTGGTGGAGGTGAACTTATGGAAAGGGAGCTGAACACATTAAATATCTCCAGACTCAATGTCCATTCCCACCTGTACTTTCATCCACTTGGGTAACTAAGCAGGTGTTCATGAGTTGTGCAGGGGAGGGAAAATGGGGTTGCCCCGTCCTCGACCCAGCGCGGTGAATGATGGATGTCTTTAACAGAGGGGGCAAAGGTCGGCGCTGAAGCAGGTCACAGAAGAAGATCAAAGCAGTTCTGGCTCACTACACAGGTTTGCTGTTCATAATTTCACTCTCCAACTTATTTTCCAATAAAATATGAAGATATCAAATATGAGGAGGGATTTTTCTCCCTTTCCCTCCCCTTACTCTCTCATCATCATTCTCTCTCTCTCACTCTCTCTTTCACACAAACACAAATCCTACAAACAAAGCTGTTCCTCATTAAAGTTTGTCAGGCAGATACAATATATTAGTGTTCCTTTATCCACAATATGTGTGAGAGAGATTTGTGCCCCTCTTTATGCATCCTTCCACCTCCCCAAAAAATAATCAACTTATTAGACTGATTAACAACGAGTTGCAGCACTCCTAACCTAAGATGGTTGATGTGTAAGTATTGTATTTCTTCAGTCGTGTGGATACTCCACCTCATCTGATCCCCGTCACCCACATTATCTTTTTTCATTTGTGAGCACTGCAACCTTTCCAGATGGTTTCCTACAATGTTTTGTAGTGTGCTATAGTAATTTGTTTGTTTATGTGTCCATCTGTGTCTGTGAAGATGATCCGTCCAAGACATTTTCATCCAAGACATTTTCACTGGCTTCAGCACTGCCGCTGTTATCCAACACTATAAAACTCTTTTTTTTTTTTCTTTTTTTTTCTTTTTATATATATAGCTAGCAGTCTGGATAAACATGTCGCAGCAGTCTTTCGAAGAACTGGGAAGAACAGAGCAGTGTGCATGTATTTTCTTCATCTTTTGAAAAGGTTGCACAACCCCATGTTTCGAAAAAATGCTTACAAGATAGGTGAAAAGTTCCCACGATGCCAAGGCTGTGCCTTCTTCTAAATTTTGATACAGAAAACTGAAGAAGAAGAAACTAACTGATTTTACAAACCCACTCTTGTACTAATTAAAACATCTAAAGAAAAAAAACTGTCATACATGAAGACTTTGCTGACCCCACACGTCTGTGCAAGCAGCTTATACTGACCCATAGGTTTTTATTGTTAGGTGACCTCTAGAGGCCATAGTCATTATTGTGGGGGCAAAGGAGGAAGTCAGGTGATGTAGTATAAAGGGACAGAGTCTGTGTCCGGGGGGGGTTCCTGGGGTGGATGGATAGGTTGACAAAGCACAGGACTTTGGACCACACTGTTTCATGTTTCCAACCAATAGTCGGTGTTGCTGTCCCACAACCTTGTTTATCATTGTAACCATGACGGTGAGACCTTAAGGAAATACTTATTTCAACCCAAACCATAATCTTTTATCAAACTGAACCAAATGGGTTTGACCATGAGCATTCCACAACCTTAACCACATGTATTATTGTTACCATGACTACAAAGGTTAAACCGCCCGCTGGTATACTCCTGGATACTGGAATGGGTCATACCTGATAATATAAGTCTATTTTACAGGGATAGCTGAATAAGCATGGAATAGCACAACCAATTATCAGAAATGTAGGTTAGGTGTTAAAGTGTAAATGCCAGTGTTTTCATGTAATACATTTATATTGCCCATTCTCTGATTATCACAGTGCACGTGGGCATTATTTAAATTCACATATGTATTCTTAATTATTTAATATATAATCAATTAATAGAACTAAAAACAAATGAAATTGCACCAGAAGAAAAAGCTGCCCACTCACTCACACTGATTCAGAACTCTGCTCAGGATTGTTGAGTCGATGTTAATGAACACCATACAGTGAATACGCTGCACATATGTCTTCTGGCTGTAAAACATGAGCGATCAATACCGTCTAATCGTTAAAAAAGAGGAGTTCAGTTTGTCCTCTCATCAGCAGAACAGATCCATCTGTGCAGCACCAGTGACTGTTGAAAGCCTTAATTTTGACTGGTGCGTTCTTTCCTGGAGGGGTGGACAGCTTTATGGTAAACATGTGTTATGTGTCACTGTCTTTGTGGAAGTGACCAGACAGAAAACTAGACAGGCTGAAAGCCATTTCATCTCTGTATTCTGACTTTTTCATTAATATTGCACATGTTTTTGACAGCAACTCCTTAAAGTCTGTTTTCTTGTTTTTGTTGTTGTTGTTTTGTTTGTTTTTTGAAGTCTTCAATCGGATCCTGAAGCCTGTGACCTACATGTGACTCTATCATGATGCTCAAATCCTAATTCATGTCAGCGTTGCCGTGTCAGTGGGCAATGAGGACTGCAGGACGGACGTGACATCCCTTGTCATTCTCCCTTGGCGTGTCTTTCTGATAAGGCTGTCAGGTCAGTTTGGTATGCTTTAATTTTGTGGACAAATATGACCATCTATATAAAAAAAATAATAATTCAACATAAAGATCTTGATTTAATGCCTAAAATAAAGAGTTTAAAGATGGTTGACGTGTAGTCCGATCTGTTAAATAAAATAAATAAGATAATAAATAAAGTTAAATTACAAACGTATTGACAGAAGGAATTAAAGTGTCTTATAGCGGTGTGTCATGGCTGCACTCACTGCTTGTACAACTGCTCTCCGTGTTCCATCTCTCTTGAGATTTACACACTCCAGCTCCACTCTTAATGAGAGTGCTAATCATCCAATGCACTGGACCAGTCAGACAATACTTTATCTATCCTCGGGGTCCATACGTGGAAATAATGATTCATTAACTCAGGTGCAGAAGGGTATGGGATTAAATCAATATTTTTATTTCACCACCCTCTATCTGAACCCTCTGTTTAAGAACATGGATGTCATTCCTCAGGTTCCTTCTCATCCATGTCATAAAAGATTATTACTGATATGTCAAACTGAAGCTGTGGTTCTTATAGAGTCTTGTTTTTACAATCTCTGTAAATCATTGTATAAGCTAATATTAACCCTCACATGGGACTTGGAAAAACGTTATAAATTTCCTCATCAAATATTTAATCTTTAATATGTAATATTGCACAGTCCAACAGCATCCAAGCACAGTTTAAAAGGATAAGATGTTATGTTGTCGTTCTCATATGAAGCGTCACATCATTTGCATTTTAATTGTCAACATTGTTTGACAACCTTTTTTGCTGGTTATCCATATCAGTCTCTTGGTCAATCTCTTTGGTCCGGACTGAAATATCTCAACAACTGAATTCCTCCTCTGCCACCATGGGGTTGACATTTTTTATTTTTAGGGTCTGGGCTGAAAGAAAACCATTGAATTTATTAACATGAAATTTTGTGCAGATAATCATAATGCCCACAGGATTAAATCAAATGATTGGCTGATTCCTTGGCATTTCATCCAGCATCATGATGAGGTTTGATGGATTGCCTTCATCACCATCATCAGGTCAGCATAATTTGTCCACTAATTGACCGGATACCTTCAACAACCCTCAAAACTAATCATGTTCCAATTAGCCTCAACCGAATTTTGTGTTTAGTGCGTTAGCATGCTAAATTAGCAAATTAGCACCAAAGTGTGATGAGGAACATGGGAAACACCGTCCTCAGCATGCTAGCATTGTAATTGTTGCATTTAGCTCAAAGCACCACTAGCTTGGCTCGTGCAGACTTCAGCTACATCCACACTACTACATTTTACTTTCAATTTTTACTTTCATCTCTTTTACGCCTGGCATCCATCCATACTACTGCAAAGTCTTCGAGTGCCTGGACCTGTTTAGAGACCTTTTGGAAATGATGACATAGTCACCCATTGTGGCTCCCTGATTGGGTTTCATCAGTCTCGAAATACCAGTGGTGAATGCAACATGGATAATCAAATACAAGCGTCATTCACCTTGTTGTCATTGCTGGCAGCTGTTGTGCAGTTAAATTCTGCATTTTCCTCGTTTGTAGTACTTTGTGCAACAATCTGCTTCCTGTTTACACCGGCCTTTCAGATGCGTCAGTATGGAAGGAGATCAGTTTCTGATACAGAGCTAAAACGGTCATCTGGACTGAGATCAGTTTGTGTTTTAAAACTGCTTTTTAAAACGAAAACGTATTAGTGTGGATGGAAATTTAATGTCTTTTGCCCCCGCACCACAAGGGGAAAGAAAATGAAAACACATTTTATATACTGATCTGACATCGGGGGGGGGGGGACTCCTTGATTACTTAAAATTGGCTCATTGACAGTATTTCATGGTTCATTAAACACATTCTATTTTCTTTGTGCATATGAAATTACATCCAAATGACACAATTATTACAGTTCAGAAGGCGGAACAGGACATACATTTAGTATCTCTGCATATTTAACCTACTCTGTGGAGTATATACACTAAGCTATACTGGAAGGGTTACAGGATTATTAAAATTACCAGTTACTTAAATGCTGATTTAGACATGAGACTGACATCTGAAATTGCCAGAACATTTATGTCATGTAACTGCTATCTGAAAGGGATATTTCACATATGGTTATGCCACAGGATGCAACATGTTACTCCCTTGCTGCTTAGAAACATGAAAATAAGCAAAGATGGCAGCCCTTGGGACAGCTGCATGCATGATTGACAAATTTTATGAGGATATATATGTGAGACTGTTGCTCCCTGGGGTGGAATAACTTAGTGACTCAACACGAAGCCGTCGGTGAATGACACAATGACAAGGACACAGGAGGGACCCAGTCCACTCCATCACACCTTGGCAAAGCAAACAGGCCTGACAGAAGCTTCTCATGGCTGCTTCAGCGGGCTTTGAAGGATATTTGTCCTGGCAAAGAAGGATACTTGAGAACGAAAATCAAGGAGCCAGATATAAAACGCCTCCAGCCGCGTTCGGAGACAGCGTAACTGATCAAGACCCGCGCGTGACAACCGGAGCCTTTTGAAATCAAACGCAACCTTATGAACACAAGGAGGCTTAACTGTCTGTGATAGACATCTGTATCTACTTCCTTTCTCATGTCACAAGCTCCTCGAGCCAATGCGCTAATCAAAGGCAACAGCACTGACTCTTGTATCAAGAGCTTTTCATTTGGTTGTGTTTAGACCTGTGAATATGTATTTGACAAAGAGGGAGAGATTTAATGGCACAAATTCATCACTTTGACTGGCTGTGCCCTTGGCCCCTTGGTATCTTAGGTAGATGAAAGTTTGTGCATGTCTGTAATAAGTGTGAATCTATCAGTCCTGCTTCCATTATCCCTCAAACAGCATCTGTTTAACTGAAAGAGGTTTTTCAGTTCACACACAACAATGGTTCATTTTTTTTCTTATCTCAACAGAGCAATTCTATGAGACTTTGGGAATGTTTCAGCAAGAAAACAGTAGTCCTAAGCTTAAAAAAAAAAAAAAAAAAAAAATTAACATAATACTTTATTGATCCCTGCTGGGTAATTGCCTTTATGCCTCCTCCTCTGCAGCCTACCAAGAGGTAAGAATCAGCAGCAGAGCAGAGCCTCTGCAGCTGCTAAGGATTTGGTGTCTTGCTCAAGGACACCTGGATGGGTTTCTGAAAGGAGGAGGATTTAGTTTTTTAGGGTCAGGTTCTCTTAACTCACTGCATCATCCCGCTGTCTTGATCTGTGGGTGTGTTATTTTATTACTATTATGCACTGCGAAAGTTTTCACCTTTCAAAAGTCCTTAGACACAGGGTGCCACTCCTGGCAGCATCACATGGAGAGTCTTAGCACAGCTGAATAGGTGCACTAATGCTTGGCTCTGTAAAGGGCAACCTTTTAGGATCACCAGACGTAACATTTGCCACCACAATCACTATGCATTACAATGGCTCTCACGGAGGAGTGAGTGTCAGCTCATTTTTGTACATGCAGTTATACGTCTAGGAGTAATCAATGTTTCTAATTGGGACCATTTTGATGTTACTGAGACCGCTTCACCCTCTCCACATTTTACAGAATTGATTTTCAGTCTACAAATAAATAACGATGAAGCTAAGCCTTGTTAGATTTGAAAAGTTAACTCACTAAAAAAGTGAATATTTTCAAATCATTATTAGACAACAAGCATTTTTAGCTCTAAGAATGGCAATGGAGTTCAGTCAAACATGGATTCAGCTGTATATGAGTTGATTATTTATCTCTATCTACTCTGTATTTACAGTGTGTCCACTTTTTGCTATGTTTATAGATTCATACTGTAGGGAGGGGTATATGTACACACACACATACATACAGTATATAAAGATAAATACATATACAGTATCATCCCATTTGGGTGTATGGTATTGATTTTTTTTTTTTTTTTTTTTTTTCAGATTGAAGTATCTCTATCAGTACAAAATTTTGCATTCATGATGTCCAGAGTATCTATCCCAAATACTTCATTGATTTAGCATCTTGATTTTAGTGAAACAACTGTTGGATGGACTGCCGTGACATTTGCACAGGCATTCATGTCCCCCTCTGGATGAATTGTGTTTCCTTAACTTTTCATAATAGCATCGCCATCAGGTTGAAATGTAAAGATTACTCATATGTTGGTTTTTCAACCTCCCCTATCGGGTTTAAAAAAAAAAAAAAAAAAAAAAAAAAAAATTATAAATCAGTTACAATGGACTCAAAGCTCTGCTGCCTGCGTTCTGACTGGGACCAGAAACAGGGAACATTACACTATTTCAAAGTCCTTACATGGTTGCCTGTCAGTCTGACTGTATTGATTTAAAGAATCTTTTACATGTCTTTAAAGCACTTTATGGTCTTGCATCAGCCTACTTGTCTTGTATGCTTGAAATGTATGAACTAGGACAGCTCCTCGGGCTGTTTGATCAGGTTTTTCACTTATATAAACTAATGCAACGTCTAATGCACATATGGATTTACAGGTTTTGCTCTTACTAGTTCCTCCATATTGACCTAAGATGTATCCAACTTCTTTAGATCAATCTCTGCAATGAATGTGAGTATATTTGTGGCATGTATATTTGATTATATACTGCACTTTATCCACATCCTCTTATTTGGTGCTGAGCCAAACCACAGAGAAGTGAAGCTCACAAACCTTTTCACTAAAGAAATGTATGCAGATATTTGTCATTAACTGCACATGGAGGGCCTTGGAAAAAAACATAACTGAAAGCCCAATGGACCAGCGTCAGAGACAGCAGAGCCTTACAGGACAGCCCTTTCTGCAGCCCTCCATCCATCATGCCCTTATAGTACAGTGTCTAGAAACCAGTGTTGAATAAATGGCACATGACAGCTTGAGCTAGAGTTTGCCAAATGGCAGCTAAAGGACTCCAACAGCATGAGGAATAAGCATTATCTGGTCTTCTGAGACAAAAAAAACAAGAAGGAATTCTTTGGCCTGAATGCCAAACACTACATCTGGCACACAAACAGGTAGCACTTATACTTCATGTCATGTCTTCAATGACGCTGTGTAGTGGCAGCACCATGCAAGGAGGTCAAAAGAGCATTTGAGATTAAAGGAATGATGAGCAGAGTGAAAGATGTTTGACAAAGATTGACCCTTTTCAGTATAAGACAATCTCTGCGTGGTGCTGGAATGAGTCTCTTGACTGTCCTTGACTTTCAGTTAAAGACCTATATGAAACATGTGAGACCTGATGTTCTGTTTATGGACGCTCCCTTTCAGTCTGATCGAGCATAAGAGGATTTCAGAAAAGAAAAAAAAAGAAAAATAATGGAATAACTGCCAATATCCAAGTGTATAAAGCTGGCAACAACATCAAGAGCACTTGAATCAATTTATGAGCTTCTATAAAGTGCAGAATGAAGGGTCTGAATATAGGGATATCTGATTGTTATTAATTACAATAATTAGGGGGCGTCCCAGTCAAGTCTTTTTATTTTTGGCCACATTCCTGAGCCACACACTTAAATATTGGGTATGTGCTGACACCAAGTCCCATCTGACACTTACTTTTATTAAAATGTTGATTAAATGTGTCTCTCACATGAAATAATGGCTGCAGCATACTTAATCTGGCACACCTTATCTTTCACGGGCATGATCCAAATACTGGAAGTCCTGGTTCTGAACTTTATTAACTTTATGGGCTTAAATTATTGATATGATATGAATTAAAGATAACCTAGGAGAATGTGGTTCCTGAAATTGACAAGATACGATCAGCTAGAGAGAAACGGTGTCAGTGTGGTTGTGTTGTGGGAACTACAGAAACAGCACAGTACGACTGTGAATGGACAGTTACAGAGAGGAGTGGTTCAGGCAACAGATGTATGGAAGTAATATATACAAGGGCTCATGTAATGAAGTGAAATGTCAGGTTGGCATTACATATATCACGATACAGCACGATTTGACATTGCTCCAAAGAGCTTCTCGTGACGTCATTAGCCACGTTTCCATTCACCTGTTTAACATGACATCCAAACACATCGCAGGCTATTATTTCCCAAAATATATTATTATCTTATCTACGTATAAGGTTGTTTGCCTTTCCGTCAGCACGTGCACCGATGCCCTTGTTTCCTTTGATTAAATACGAAAACTGCTACTGCAGTGGATGCAATCGTCCTAACAATTAGACAGATGCTGGAAATCCTTCGCCCCCCTTAATTTGAATGACATCGCAAGAGGAGAAAACCCAGCTTTATTAATCCCTCAATGGAAACATAGACCATTCGCAGTCGTGTATTGTCGACTTTTCTTTTTCTATTTTGCGTAAAACCGCAATAGAAACGTAGCTACAGAGATTTCTCAGTCTACTAGCGCCCCCCATAAATGTTTAATGGGGTTGAGGTGACTGTAGGAGGAAATTCTTTGGTCTTCAAGTAGTTCTTGCAAGGCTTTGAGGTGTTTGGTGTCAGTATCCTGCTGAAACTATGAGTCCTCCTCTACAAAGATGCAAACCAGAGGGTGTAGCGTGTCTCTGAAGAATGGAGCGGTTCCTCTCCTTGGTCAAGGCGTAGTCAATTCCTTACAGATGCCTAATTCCAGAGTGAGGCAAAACACCCCCAGGCTTGAATTATCCCACCACCGTGTTTCACTAACGATTTGATACACTGCGGTATCATTCTCTCTCCTGCTCCTCTCCTTACATACATCCTTCTGTTATTGCCATGAATCTCAAACTTGGAATTCATCAATAAATAAGAGTTTTTTTTTTCCAGTCGCCCACTGAGAAAATACTGGTATTTCTTAGCCCACCACAGGCAGATGGCCTTGTTTCCTCTCTTGAGAAGTGGTTTAGAAAGTGCCACTCATCCTCTGAGACACTAAAGACAGCCTTCTTTTGAAAGTTCTTTTGCTGATTGGAGTTTTGTGTTCATTATTTAGCAAATTCTGTATCTGTGCTGAGGTTGCTTTTCTATCTTTCAGGGAACTAATCTTGATGTATTGATTTGATGGTGCGGTCGCTTTTGGTCTACTTGATAAAGTTTCTACACAGTGTTTGAGTTCCATGCTCTGCCCTCTTAGAAACCTGTCAGACTAGTCATGCTTTGATGCTTACAAAGCCTGTCTTTGCTTAGAGTAACAATTTGACTTAAGACACTTTCACCTAATTCTGATGCCATTTTTCTGACTATCATAATGCTGCTTAGAAAGCAATGATCTGCTGGAAACTTGAGGCACAGGCCTATTTATAACAGGTGAACACCGACTGCAAGTTGAAATGCTTGAACAAGCCTGTGATGAGTACATCAAATCCACCTGAGTGTCATCTGAACGCATGCTTCAATGGAGTTTAGTTGGTAAGTGCCCCAGATTTCCTTAAATCTGATTGATGATCTACAAATAGTGCATAATCTTGAATTTTCCCTCTTCATTTTACATGACATAATTTCTTGTTTTTTTTCAATTTCACCACTATTTTCAGGTTTAAGTGAAAAGAGATTGCGATTTTCAATCTGCTTTCAGTCTTTTATAATACTACATTTAAGGTAAATACAAGAAACTTGTGCTACAGAACAAGTTTCTTGTGTTTACCTTAAATAGTAGTATAGTATTATACAGGGTACAGTGTATTCAGAAAGTCTTTTTAACATTTTGTTGTGTTTTAGCCTTATGCTAAAATCAGTTAAATCTCCACCCAATACCTCATAATGACAAAGGTAGTTTTTTTTGTTTGTTTTTTTATTTTATTTTTTATTTTTTTGCAAATTTAGTAAAAAGGAAGAACTGAAATATGATACCTGACATTTAGCTCAGGTGCCTCCCATTTCTCTTGATCATCTCTGAGCTGTTGCCACACCTTGATTGGAGTCCACCTGTGGTAAATTCAGCTGATTGGATGTGATTTGGAACAGCACACACCTGTCTATTGTGACAGACTCAGGGGTAGATAAATCTTGTCCCTCTGTTTTGGCTGGCTCTCTCTTTGTTTCAGGGAATTGATGGGTGGAGCTGTGAACCTGTCAGGGATGCAACACACCTGAGCAGGCTGGGCTCAGGAGGCTATAAAGCAGACCCTGCAACTTCCTCTCAGTCTGGCCTGCCGATTGACCCTGTCTTTTGTTCTGTATGCTGTGTGTCACACTCATACACACACTCCTCACCACTCACTCAGAGACACTGCAAAAGATACCTCCCTGCTGATGGACACACCCTATTCCAATGTTGTAGTTTATTTGATTAAAGCTGACAATGCATATCAGAGCACAAAAACCAAGCCATTAGGAGGAAGAAACTGCCCAACAGAGCTGCAGTGACGGAATTATGTCGAGGCTACAGAAAATAAATTTATCTCCATTGAAAGTTCCCAAGAGCACAGCGGCCTCCATAATTCTTAAATGGAAGAAGTTTGGAACAACCAGTACTCCTCCTCAAGATGGCCACCTGACTAAACTGAACAATCAGGGAAAGGACCTTGATTCAATAGGCACAAAGAACATCATGGTCACTGGCTGAGCTCCAGAGACGCTGTGTGGAGATAGGAGAAATGTTCTGAATGCATGAATGCATATACAAATATTCAAGTAATGGTAATTCATGCAAGTGAACTTTCAATGCCACCTTGTCACTAAAAAGTTTTCTTCATTTAAAACAGAAAAACAAAAAGTGTCTAAGAATTAATTAACCCAAACAAGTTGTTTGTTCATTTTTTTTGCCAGTATTTCTTACTGGGCACCATTGTCTTCATTTCACTCTTCCTGCTTGTCCTCATTTCTCTGTTTGCTTCAGTCATACGCGTTCCTCAATATCCGCTGCAATGCTGTGCAGTGTCACACAACAATTCACTAATTTCGAACAAGTGGAGAATTAAGATGTGTTTTCTGAAGGCATTAACAACTGCACGCATAATACATTCTTGTTTTAATAAATCCCACTGAGCAAGTCGTTTTCCACATAATACTTCACACTTGACACGTTTTAATACAAATAACTTTGCTTAAAATGTGAAAAATCAGTTCCATCCAAACTGTGTGTCAAGGCAATTTTTCAGCTGGTTAGCACCCTAGAATATTTTGAAAACAAAAGCTTTAGTAACTACATAATCATTTAGTTGATATGGGCTCTAGTTAATTCAGTAAATGAAAGGGAATATTCCCCTGCTCTGTCTTAATTAGTTCAGAGGTTGAAGAAACAAAACTGTGTGCTGTGAAAATGTGCACTGATAGCATTTACTAAATTGAACAACATATTCTTGATGGTGCTTACTTGGGCTGACATTTCCCTCATGGGTGCATGCCATGTAGTATGAATACAGAATCAGCTACCAGTGAAATTACAACATAAATTTTGATTCATGTGGCTCAGTGCTGGTTTCTTCTGGGACAACTTGAGGGATTTGGGCCATCCCTGATATCACAACTATGTAGTTAATAGAGTACGCTGTGTGCTGCAGAATTATACTTATACTGCTATTTGATATATTAAGATTTGATGATGAGAGCAAGCAAGCAGTTAATGCCATCACTGGGTACTGTAGTGTATGTGAGAAATTTCTTAAATGAAAAAGAAAATGCCGTTCTGCCAACGTTTTCATATTAACCGGGAGGTAAATAATGGGGTGGGTTATCTGCTCCAGTTTTGGGACGGTGCAGTATTTTTCTCTGGATGCAGCGGGTTGTTTTCTATTCTGCTCTGAGCTGATTCTCTGTTAATTGGCTGAAAATGGCCTCCAGAATGTCAGTGTGTGTGCAGTTCATTAAGCTGCATAGATAAGCTCATCATAATTTACACACTGAACGGGGACCCTTTTTGTGTTTTCTCATTTATATTATACTCTCAATGTGGATAATACTACTTCAGCTCATTTGGTTGAAAACAAAACGTACAATCATGACAATAACAGCAGCCCTTAACAGCCATGGCAATATGGCATTTTGTTAGCCTTATCAGATTGTAAAACATCCAATAATACAAATATGAACCCTCATCCTGCTGCGTGAACAGCCAAATGTCCTGTACTGCTCTCCACGCCAGCAGAATGGGAAAAGAGGTAGGGCACCTCCAAATATTAATTAAAGGACATCTTGTTCGTCTTCCTCCCTGCCTCCTCCACAGTGGACAAGACTATTAGCTGTGAAGTAATTAAAAGTGGCACAGACATATGAAAACCGTACTAATGACTCTATAAACCTTTCATTCGGGGACTATCAGCTGTTCACCCATGTGGAAGCAGTTCGTTGTGCCATACAGTGAGCTTAAGAGCTGGTGAGACGGTCGTACCACCGCCCACGAGACAGGAAGGGGATTAATAGCTGTAAACTGAGCCATTCAAAACAGTCATGGATTGGTGTGCTGATGAAGCTAAATCTCTTTGGCTCTAAGATGTTATGTTTACCTTAACCAGGCAGTTAATCGGATACATTTGAGCCTTTCTCTGTCAAATTTAAGACTTTTTTTTTTTTTTTTTTTTTTTTTTAACGGCAAATATTTTTAAAATTACAATGAAAACTAAAAAATGAAAGAAAAGAGCCAGGCCTACTCGAATGGCTTATATCTCTGTCCTGAGGTGACACATGTTTAACCAAACACCTGAACTTAATTTGTCACTATGCATGAATTACAACACACAGTAATGACAATTAATAATTAATAAATTGTCAAAGCCAGTAACATAACTGAAGTGAAAAGCTATAAAAGAATCAACGCTCCAAAGAAAAAAAAAATGTTGACTGTCCACACTCAAGTCTGAAATTGTGGATTCAAGTCTCATCTGCATAATATCTGAAATGAAATAAATGAAAAGGAAAAGAAGAAAAAAGAACTCCTCACTGAATACAGCAACAAGAAAAAGAATCTTTTTTTCCAATATAGTGTCTAATCTCAAGTTCACACTTGCAATCAAAGTGTGCAACTGTGCGTCTGTCACAAATGCCCCGATTTTACATATATAAGCCTCACAGCTGCTTTTCTTGCAAACAGTAGGCAACCAACCCAATGCTTTGTATCGCTAATAAAAATATGGGCCAACACAGCAGACACACAAAGTGTATACATTTAAGACTGATGTTTTGCCATTGGTAAAAAATACTAATGGTGTGGACCCCAGTCTGCATGTCAAACATGACGCATATTGGATACTGTGAACACATCTTGGCCTGACTGAAGCTTTAAATGGTTGCCTTTTACTGGGCTAGATTGTGGTTTGATACGTACGACATCTTTCAAATGTGGATACAAGAACTAAACATGGCACAAATCCTCCTTAGGTGTTACTCTTTGATAATACATGTTAGCCATTTCCAAGATGGCTGCCATTTCTGGCAATGAAATGTAATTTTTTGCATCCATCTACAATTTTCCTATATGAGTGATTGAAGTGTCACATAATACATTTTAACAACGTAGAAGGTGAAAAATAGTACGCTGTAAAAAATTAAACCTATATGACACATGGCGCAGATTTCCATGGTCCTCAAAGGATTAATCCTTATGCTTTTGATAACCTCTAGTGCCAACATGAAAAACTGTAAAACCAAGTTGATGGTGGAGGAATTTACAGCCAGAGGAAACAGGTGTTTAGGGCTTGCCTGACTGGACGTCCCTCACTGTCTAAGGCTGTACAGTAAAGGGCAGCGGTCAGCAACTGGCGGCCCACGGGCCTAAACTGGCCTGCCAGATTATTTTGATAATCAGATTTTTATTAATCTTACAATATCAGACTGACACTCCCACGTTTAGCTATAATGTCCGAATAGAGAATCAACCGTCACCTCACCATGTTTGTTATAATTTTACATATGTTGAGAATGAATAACACCCCCACACAAATGAAAGCATGAGCTTTATTTGCTTTATTTCAAACGATTGTAAGCTTTTATTCTGAAAAGTTCTGACAGGATTTTCCAGTGTTTCTGTTGCTAGCCTGACAGACCTCTGAAAAAGCGGATATAGGATATGTGATATAAAAAAAATAACAAAGTAAATCAGTCCAACGTATAGAACAATATCTGAGCCACACCGCCATACATGTAAACAGTGACATAACAAATCCCAGTTTAATTTTTATCAATCAATTTTTTTAAATCAGCCTTTGATTATGTTCTGGCCCGTGATCTAATGTTTTAGAAAAAACTGACCTGAGGCTGAACTTACTTGCCAACCCCTGGTATAAGGTTTTCTTGGTTTAAATACAGGATCCTAGATTCAAACCCCACTATGGCAAATTATCATCTTATTTCCACTACCTTATTTACAGCTTCGTAAGCAAACCATGTCAAGCTTTTTTTGAACATGGATCTGGTATCAGCGTTTGTTCTAACTTTGTCAACATGAAAGTTGTAGCTTTCTCTTCTTCTACAGAAGTGACAAACTTCTTCCAGTCTGCAACCCCCCAATGGCTCTTCCAAATGATACACAGATTTCTGAGACCCATCGTCTCCCTCGGATCAGTTAATAGCCTGGGTGATGTGAAAAAGTACATAACAAAGTCAGTGGGTTTATTATTTATTTTTTTCAAAATGCAAATTAGTTGTTGCACCATATTGAAACTTTTGGATGTGAGCAGCAGGTGGAACGTTATCTCATCCATTAAAAACTTTCAATCAACATGCACTTACCCCTTCACATGCGCAAGTAGATCTCCAGAGCCATGACATCTGCTGCTTTTACATTCATTGAGTCAGCAGCCCAGTCTTTTACCATACCCTCATGATTGGCTCTTCATTAATGATTGTATTTCAGAGCTGTTTTAATGATGCATGTGAGAAGTTGACAGGAGTACATCGCTGTCTGGTCAGCAATGATCTCAAAGTATTTACTGGCAAAGAATTTGGAGAAGTTTTGTAAAGCGTGTCAGTGAAGCAAAGAGCTGACATGACCCAGTCCATTTTCTTTCCTAGTAAAGAAAATAAAAAAATCAATAATGTAGGAAGGGTATCTCATGTGTACCCAGTCCCACCATTTATTCTCTCTTCCTCAGACTAAATGTAATGTTCAACTGACACCTCTATTAGTGTGCAAAACTCACACCACGGGCATACTGCTGACTTCCTCCCCTCCACTCATTCACACACAATCGTCACTGTACGTACTATGCAGGGCAAAAGACTGCAAACAGATGTAATGCTAATCATGCTAATCTGTGTGTGAAGCCTATTCGCCAGAAATACCAGATCCTTATAAGAGCATGGGCTTCATTTATCAGAGCATGCATACAAGTTCTAAATATGGGAGTTGGACCTCTGCATACTAACAAGTAAATTGGCATTTAACAAAGTTGCACAACACACAACTTCACACAGTGAACAATGATAAATCTCACCTGTTTTGATATCCATCTGTTTCATCATCATCACGTCCTGGTTCATTTACACACAGAAAATCCTCCAAAATATCAAATATGGAAAACCACAGCCCTGTGAAAAACCTTGTAGCCTTTAAAAGAGCTATTTATAAGCTTCAATCTCAGTTTAACATGTACATAAGCAAGTTAATTTGTGACATCAAACAATCACATAAGCACTTATTAGTAATGTGATGATGTAGAGATGTGGGAAACTCAAACTTCCTGCGCACATAAACTGAGAACAGACTTTTCAGTGAAGTAAACTTTAAAAAATATATATATATTTTCACATTCATAGATTCCTGATTTTCAAGGAGTAGATGTATTATAACAGGTCTGGAGGGGATCCAGACCAGGGATAATGCTGCAACTTGTTTGCTTTTTTTTGGGACATATTCCCTGTTCTCAAGATCTGACGTGGTATTCATTTTCACACCTTGTCTACATCAGCCGTGCAGCCAAAGCAGTATGTCAGCAGCTGCAGCCTGTCACCAGCGTTTACACTGGGTGCGTTCAGGAACAGGATTGCTGAGGTGGCATGTTTTGGACACAGTTACGACCCAATAAACGATCAGTGTAGTTACACACACGGATCAGAAGAAAATAGACTTTAAGCTTCAGTTTTCAGGTATGCACATAAAGCATGAGTGAAATGTGAGCAATTATGATTCCGATTAAAATCAAACTATCAATTGTGTAAGGTGTGTGTGTGTGTGTGTGTGTGTGTGTGTGTGTGTGTATGTGTGTGTGTGTGTGACTGAAAAACACAGCTGAAGTGCATCTGTAGACACAGCGTTGGATGACCAAGGTGCAAGAATGTTCTGTGTGACACATAAAATTAGAGGAAAAAAATATATCTTGCATATGAGATAACTGATTGGGATGAATATAATGTGAAACCTTCGCAGTCACCCAATATAACCCAGTTGAAAACTTGAATTTTGGAAGGATGTGTTAAGACGGCGCTCTCCACCCGCTTCATCAAAATACCAAATGAGGATAAATCTTTCGGAAGAATAGTGTGCAATCCCTCTACGAGAGCAGCGTACCAAACAAAGAGATTTTGCAGAGAGACAAGAGCAAAGTATTCATTTACATAATACCTAAAATGATTGAGTGCCTACTCTGCAGTAATGCATAAATGCTAATATTGTAATCTCGGCACACCACACTCCCTATTCAGATTCTGCCTGTAATCTGTGTTTGCCGCACATGTAAACAATCCTTTATGAGTGACTGAAAAAACAAGGTATTGGGTGATATCGGTCTTATCAGCACTGATCCCCGTTCCGGAGTCAGAATTCAGCTGGGCCCCTTTGATCCATAATCCCGTGATTGATTGTGGCACTTTAACCTCGAGGGCCCTGCTGTGTCTTCAATCGACCCGCAGCCATCTCCATCACATTCACTTAAACAGAGGGATCCTCCCGGTGTGAAAAATGGACGAGTGTCAGAGGGAAGAGAGAGGCAGCCCCCTCTGCCACTGTGCCTCACACAGTGCACAGGAGTGAGTGCAGGCTGTAATGAACGAAAGAGGAGGAAATATATTAAGGGAGAGATATATTGCTGCTGGTGTTGTTCCGTTACGGAGTCTTTTTTGAATTTTCCATCCTGTTGGGTAGTGCACATCTGTTGGGTGTTTGTTTTATGTCTGCTGCTATTGCTCCTGTGGACGTTCATTTCTAAAGAGCTTGTATTATTTCATCAAATTTGTGTTGTGTTGCCCCGTGAAAAGCAGAAGAAAAATAATTCCCCCTCAAAGGTATGCTAATAGAGTATCATTCCTATCCTGAAAGGGAGGGCACCGAAGGATTCCTCTTACAGTCTAAGAGCTCAGATATGTCTTGTGATCTGTGTTCACCAAATAGTGGATAATTGCATAAGCTGTGTTTAAATATCCCTTTGAGGGGCTTAACAAGGGAATTTTTTTTTTTTTTTTTTTTGAATACAGTTGCGGCTTGAGGCAATATTCCTGCGCTTTACAAACTTACTTCAATTGATGATCACACAACGTTGGTCAATGTAACTAATTTGCGGTGCAGCTTGTTAGGTGAAACCATTTCAATGCATTGAATCACCATAACAATCATCTTTCTACTCATCTTCCATCAAGCTCTGGAATTTCACCACAAAGGTGAAGCTGGTGAAGAATTCACAACTTCTTTGAAGAGGAGGTGGAAGGAGGGAATGTATTTTGTTGAAATAGGTAACCCACATCTTGGAAGGATACAACAGGCCCTACTTAGATCCCAGTGGGTCTAACATCTCTTTAGATTCACATAGGTGGAGTAATGTGGATAGCAAAAGACTTGGGTGCCCTTGTAAAGGAGAACTATTTTTGTCTGGCAAACCAAGTATTTTCTTCCAGGCTGCTGTATTCTGCTCTCAGTGTTTGACCTGCCTGGTACCAGTGGGGTTTGAAGAGATTCACAAAGCCTTTTCAATCATCAGGCTCCCACTGAAGTCGTTCACCCTGAACTGTGAAATCCATGTGGTCAAAAGGGGGCTGGCAAGTCCTGGTGCCACTTATCTGTAGATTAGCATAGAAGACTTTTCTTGCCCAGAAAAACGGCAACAACCGGTCCATCACACTGTGGTTTATAGTAATGTTTGTATTCAGTGTTACACACCAAAATAGATTTTGGAAATACATTTCTTCAACAATTGAACTCAAATGTTCAAAATAAAAGTATACTTAAACTGATATTGCCTTTTTCTATTGGCAGTTTTTAATGTGGTTAAAACACATTTTCGTGGATTGCCTCGTCCACAGCAGCACATACGCTAATTCGTATCTACTGCAGGTCATATACTGACTATGAGTAAGTGCCTCACACAACCCAATTAACCCAAACTATTACTTTAAGTCCTGGCGAACACTATTGAGTGCATTTATCTACATGTTCTTCACTGAAAATCCCACTTTTGCACTTCGGACACAGTCCTTTTCGTAATTAGTGTTTGAAACTTCTTTGTTTATGTTCCAAATAAGTTTGGTTTTAAAATGATGATCGATGAGGTTGGCTTCTTCTCATTTAGCAGGTTTGTCACACTTAAGTCTAGTGTCTATAGTTCTGACAAAGCTGCATCTGCAGGGTCAAACTTTTTTTTTTTCCTTCCCCTCCTTTTGAGGTGAGAAAAACATTTGTTTTCCAGACAAAGAGTACAGGTGGAGCAAGGTATGAAGGGAGGATGTGACAAGTGAAAAGATCCGGGAGTGGAGTGCCAGGCAGAGATGTCTCTCTTTATTTCCCTCCCTGCATTCTGTCTTCTTCTTGTACTCTAAGTACAAATTAAGGTTTCTTTTCACTGCTTTATCCAATTTGTCTGACAGTGTATTCCCATAAGAAGGGCCCTCTTGTATGAAAATGATGGCTCCATTATCCAAGGACCACACTCAGATTCCAGGAAAGGAGCCAAGATAATGCTTGTACAATAAAACTGGAATTGAGGTGTTCTTTCTTGCTCACAATTTCGTTTGGACAATGTCTCACAGCCCCTGTTAGACTTGTTGATGCCCCTCCATCATAACATTGTCCCGGAGGGAAGCTTATAAACAGCATGTTCACCATTTGTGCAGGCCAACAGCCCACTGCCAGTAACACTTACATGCACTCAACAGGTGGATGCGGATAAATTAAGTGTTCTGCATGGACGCATATAACTACATGCTGTGAGAGCTGTTACCATGGTAATTTAGCATCACACCAAGGCTCTTGCCAGGGTCCCTAGGGGATGCAGTAGGAGACAGATTTCAGATACTGTATTTAACAAACTTGAAATGTTGTTAGGCAAGCTAATCAGAGTGTATGAACCACCATGATTTACCATCACAGAATTTTAAAATGTACGTTACTATAGGATATGTGCAGAAATGTGTAGTACAGGTACAAGTACAGGCCTAAAACATTACAGTCTTTGAATCAAAATTCATTTTCAAATTCCAAGAAGGTAAGGTTGAGTCTGACATTTTAAATATATGTAAATTTGGTAAACTAACTTAATCCGCACTGGCATAATTTGTTTTAACGATTCCAAATTCAGCAGATACTCAATCACAATTGGGTTTCATGTTGGTACAGCATCCAGAAAATTGTAAAAATGCCTCAAAAAGTTATTTGAGAATACTTGCTCCCTGATGCTCCTCTGGACAATGCTTGGGTGAGATGTTAGGTTTATTCAGTCCTGCTGCCAAGTCTGGAAAGCTCAAATGAAATAAGTGGTGACTTGTTTAAAAAGATTATTTGTTTTATTTTTTGTAAAAGTTCAGATGGTCATGGGCATACACATTTCACATTTACAGGTCTGTGTGTGTGTGTGTGTGTGTGTGTGTGTGTGTGTGTCCGCATGTTTCAGAATAAGAGAGCTTAAAGAATTATTGGAACTATTACCTGGAGAGTATCCAGCGCTGAAGTCAATAGAGAAGACTGATAGACCCCAATTTGTCTTTGGATGTCTTATTCAGCCTACTCATTGTTTCCAATTCATATAGTTAATGGAATCACTCATTCACTCTAGTTAGTGAATCATCACTCACATAAGATGGCTCTTTGGCATTGTGCTCCTTGTTGTACCCATCTATGCAACCATTTTGCGTATGTGGAAGAAAATGCCCTACATACTTGCACCATGTCGACTGAGAATTCTGGATTCTGATTGGTTATACCGTCTGGTTACAATGAATTGATTCACACCTGCCAGCCAGACACCTGTGATGTAGTCCTTTTGTTTTCAGTGCCAAATTAAAATTTCCATTTGAAAGACGGAATAGACCTTCCTGTCAATGATTTCACGCTGTTCAACTGATCGACATGTGGCAGTAATACACCGACAATGGCGGAAGAAAAGAAGACTGCTAGCAAGAAAACATGGATATAACTCAATAATGCTGGATTTTTATTTATTTTTTTATTGACTTTGTAAATGTTTTCTGAGGAAGGAAATGCATTCAACACATTTGTTAGAACTCAAGGATAAACTCATGGTGTGAGTTCGATAAGTAACCGTACTCACGAGACCAAATCCACAGGACACCTTTTTAATGTGCTAATGTTGAACTCGAGGCAAGGGCAGCAACGATAATGCTTAGCTAGAGTTTGGAGCTTGCGGTATGTGTGCAACCAATAACGGCAGCTGTGGGAGGCATACGTGCATTATAGCAGGGTTGGTGGCTCGCGACGATGAGACCAGCACCTATAGCGTGTTGGCTCACTGCCATCAGTATGTGAGTGTGTGAATGTGACAAAGCACTGTGGATAAAAGTGCTATATTAATACACTCTATTCACCAATAAATTAAACAAATTTAATCTCAAACATATTCAATATTTGCATGAACCTGGGTTCCCTGTTCCTTATACCCTGTGCTCACAAATTAGCTGAAAGGATAGCTTGAGGTCAACACTGTTCAGTTTGCTGTTGGTCAGCATCACAAATTTATCCAAGTTGAACCTGAGGCAAATGCTCCAGGCAGATTTACTTTCACTACTGTGAGCATATGCAGTATTGATCGCAATTGCAATCATTTGACTGGATTCTGTGTGAAGTTTTGCCGTCATAAACGCTGGTGTTACCAGGCCCTTACTCTACTGTTGACTGAAATATAGACTTACCTGAATCTGTCAAAAACAAAACAAAACAAAAAAAAAACACTTTTGGAGGTTGTAAAAGAACCGTTAATTTTAAAGTCATTCGTCTCTATGAAACAGCCTTTGAAACAGAGGAGTTTGTTTCCCACTGCTGGTCTGTGATAAGTAATTGTCTGTCATTGCTGAGGCCCACCCCTGAGGTAGCTCCCTGGGTCCCTTCAGATAAGATGTTGACAGGTGGAGCACGGAGGAACACCATTTCCAAACCAGTAACTACAGAATACACAACACACAGCGGCCCAGTACACTACACATCTGCACTGCACCTAACAGTCCTTATCAGGATGCTCCAGCCAGCCCTCAGAGACTTGCTAAACACATATCGCAGAATTTTCCAGACTGAATTACTACACATGGGAGTACACACACACACACACACACACACACATGCGTGCAAAATAACCACCACTAATGTACATTTTGTGTGCTGGAGGATTTCCAATTTGCATTTAGATTTCAGACTCTTACTCCCCCAATTCTCTTATTTTCTGCCAGAGTCCTCATGCTCCATCAGCTCTTTTTAGATTTCTCCCAGCGGCACTGGAGCAAAGTTTGACCCAGCAGGTACCCAGGTGATGCCAGGTGAAGTGAAAGTTTTCGCTTGTGTAACGTAATGGACTGGACATAATTTCCCAAAGTTAAATCCTGACCAGAACAGTTCCCTCAAACAGAAACAGTGTACAGTGCAAAAATGATGTATCATCATGAAAGCCACTGAAGTAAAAAAAAAAAAAAAAAAAAAAAAAAACACACACACACACACACACACACAATAAATAAAAATAACAAATAAAATACAACCTAATTAATTTTATTATTAAAAATGACATAAAACAATCTAACCCAACCTATAAATTAACCTATGAAGCAGAAATAATAAACAAATGGGCCATTTCAGCTCTTCAGTAATAAATTGAAAAAATAATATTGCAGCTTACCGATGTGGAACTGACAACAGATATTAATAACTTGCCAAAATGAGTTCCTGCCTCACACACTTACCTCAGTGTATTCTTGTACACAAGAAAATTAAGTTGCAAGCTGAAGCTTTTTGTTTTTATAACAATAACAACTGACAGGGTTTCTCATTTGGGAGTATACAGTATACTGTACATTTAGAAAGTGTTGTATAGACAGCATTATTTATTTGTTTTTTTTACAACAATCTACACACAATATCCTACAATAAATCCCTGCCTGAAACTGTCAGGGCTGAAGATGTGGGTTGGGTGACGGTGCATGGCTCAAGGGATGACAATGTCAGTCGGTTTTGTTGATCAGTAAATTCTGCACAGTCCTCCAGAAAAAAAAAGAATCCTATTAGTTTTAGTGATTCCATGACTTGTACCACCCTAAAGCTGACATTTTTGGGCTTTTAGTGACATGTCATGATGACAACAATTGGATAGATCGCCACGAAATTTCATTCAGATACCCATGATGCCCAGAGTTGACTTTGGTAGTGCCCCGACTTTGTCTGTAGCAAATGGATTGACATTAAATCAGGTACATATATTCATGTCCTCCTCCTTACGAACTACATTCATCTTGGTGACCCCTTAACTTTTCATCAGGCCATAATTTCATATACTTTGGTTTATGACCAAATATCAGATAAAACTAATGTCATTTCTATCAGCCTCAATTTTGTTTTGTGTTTCGTGCTAATTATAGCAAACGTTAGAATGCCAACAAGTTAAACTAAGATTGGGAGATCTCTAATATTACACACTAAACATTAAGATGTCAACATTGTAAATGTCAGCATGTTAGCCTTTAGCACAAAACACTTCAGCCTCACAGAGCCGCTAGCATGGCTGAAGGTAGGCTCCTGCATGTTTAATTTAAGTTACAGTACATCAAATTTTGAAAGGACACAGTCTGAAATGGGGTTAATAAATTGAGCTCAGAGAATCATTTCCACTCTCTGCAGCTCCTCTAACCTTTGTAGCCTCTTTTGGATCAATGTTTTGATTTATTGCAACTTTACTGCTGCTGGAAATGGCCTTGATGAGACCTAACAACACGATAGACAGCTGCTTTTATTTTTGATTGATACACTTACAAATCAATATATGCATAAACAACAGAAAATGTGCTGGTGAGGTGCAAAAAAACCCTGAGGAAAAAGGGTTCAAAAAATGGAAGAAAAAGAATTTAAAAGAAATAATGAAATAATATTCCACACACTAGCAGACATCCATATATACAAGTATATAAAATTAAAGTGACTAGGTAATAATGGGCAGTTTACAAGATAATCCATATGGATCACATAACAGAGGAAAAACCTTTAACAGCTTTTTTAAATTGTGAAGGTGCTAAGTTTAAATATGAAATGGCAGAGCACTCCATGTGACTGAACCTCTGTAAATTAAACTGTAATTGACATATTCAGCAGCGAGGAGACCCGAGTTTATTGTTATTTCTGGTGGAATAATTGTGGAATTGATGGTTGTAGGAATAATGTTCATGGAAACACAAGGGAGGCTTCCTGTTCAAAGGACCCTGTGCAAATAGGCTAAAGCGATCTGGAGTTGGTTGACTTGATAAATACTGAGGATGCCTGAGCGGTGGGAGAAAAAATGGTTGAGATGAATGAGTTTGCCATGGCAGACTTTAGCAGCTACAAAAACAAAAAGTTCATGCGTTGATAAAGATCAAACCAAAGCTATGTTGGACTTTATCAAGTGGACAGAAACACGGCTCCAGATGAATGATCATGTTGGTACTTGCTAACACATTCACCATAATGGCTTAACAAGCTGAAAATATACACTGAACAAAAAAATACAATGCAACACTTTGCAACACCCCTATTTTTCTCTCCAGTTCTGTTCACAGATGTGTTTTAAATCCGTGTCAGTGAGCATTTCTCCTTTTCCAAGACAATCCATCCACCTCGCAGGTGTGGCATATCAAGATGCTGATTACACATGATTACTGCGCAGGTCTGTCTGTGGCTGGTTACAATGCAAGGCCACTTTAAAATGTGTTGTTTCTTTTTGGGGAAAAAAAAAAAAAAAGGAACTGAACTATCAATTTCACATGATTGCATCTTTTGGGGGGGCTGGGTCGTGGATCCGAAAACGAGTAGGTATCTGGTATGACCACCATTTGCCTGACAAGATGCAACACGTCTTTGTACGGAGTTGATCAAGTTCTTGATTGTGGCCCATTGAATTTCTCCTCTTCAGTGGCTGTGCAGAGTTGCTGGATATTGGCAGGAAGTGGGACACGTAGATGGGGAGCATCCCAAACAAGCTCAATGGGTGACATGTCTGGTGGCTACGCAGGCCATGCAAGAACTAGTATAATTTAATCTTCCAGGAATTGTGTACATCATGCTGCAACATGAGGTAATGGCGGCAGATGAATAGCATGACAATGGGCCTCAGGATCTTGTCGCTGTATGTCTGTCTCTGCGATGTGTGTATCTTTTGTGTGCTTAGAAAAAAATCTTCAATCTTTTACTTCAACTCATGAGCAACACTACTCAGATGTGACCAATGGAATTTAAAATAACTGAAAGAACGATTCGGTAGTCCAACCAAACTCTGTAGCTCAGGATATTCCAATTGATTGTGGTTTCATTATCAAGGATTTTCCAAAAATAACATTGAGTTAGGCATTTTGACTCATTTTTCCAAACATTAACTACAAGTAACTTTAGTAGAATAACCTGATCAAAGAAAAGATACATTTTTTTTATTTTTTATAAACGCCCTCTCTTCAAATACACTGTCCACGGCTTAGCAATACGAATGGCATACACTTTGAATGAAGTTTAACACATTTCTGACAGTAGATCTTACAGACTGAAAGAAACATCCAGCTTGTGTTGCAAAAGGCCCGAGTCTGCCCCTAGATAGACAGAACCGCTCGCCAGATCCATGCCTGCAGGCTGGGATACTGCCAGCGTCAATTGAAATCTTTAGCTCAAATCTTGGCCTTGTTTGAAGTTGCATGCCCTCTCACTGTGCTCGCATTTTCTCTGGGTTGCAGGTGGCTGGTCATGATACCGCCGTTGGAACGCGAACACAGATAAAATGAACTATTACCCACAATTTGATTGAACTGTCAGCTCCAGTTCCAGCTCTCTCTCTCTCTCTCTCTCTCTCTCTCTCTCTCTCTCTCTCTCTCTCTCTCTCTCTCTCTCTCTCTCTCTCTCTCTCTCTCTCTCTCTCTCTCTCTCTCTCTCTATCTCTATATATATATAATCATTTTCTTTGACAGACTGACAGTGTTGTGTTTTCTTTCAGTCCATTTCATATTTCAATAATAGATTCTTGCTGTAATAGCCTCGGGGATGTAAAACAAACAAGGTTGATTCCTGTGTCCTCTATTATCTATTCATTATGAAAACGTGATTTAGAAGCCTTGCTGTTCATCTGTTAGTGATGATGTCTGTCTTTAGTGTGTTAGTAAGTAAAGCTGGTGGATCAAAGCTTCTTGCCATATTTTTAGTTAGTTCAAGTGTGATCTATTTTTTTTTTTTTTTTTTTTTTTTTTTTTTTTTCAAATAAGCATTGTTGTGTAAGTGTTGTGTAACAAGATCTGGGTGGGTGAGAGAGGGGGAAGAGGGTAAGACGACCACACATTCATTCATCTCTCCTGAAGGCAAAAAGATCAACGCTTTATGTATTCAGGTGTTGTGGTGTTTAGGCCATTAGGGAAGATCGAATGGTGAGTTTTTTGCACAGTTCAGATTTGATGTGTTTTTTTTGTTTGGATTTTGTTTGGATTTTGTCCAGCTCCTCTGTGAGTTTTTACCTCTGGACACATGTTGAATTAATCATAGAGCTTGTCAGTCTTGTATTTGCTCTGTTTTTGGTTCCCTGCAGCAGGTATGTGTGTTTCACTGCTGTTCAAAGTGTGTTTGTGCATGTCCACACGTTTGTGCTCAGGCAGCTCATTTCGGCAGCACTCCATAAAGCGGAGTACTTGGGGTTACATACACTTATCTAAACCCTCAGTCTCCTGCAGCTCTCACACCAGACGGCTCCATTCATCTTCATTCTCAATTCAGACCTGGTGCTCTGTTTCTCCATCCCTTCATCTGTAAACATCACAGTAAATATGGAACCCCCCTCTGCGAGAGAATTGATTTTTTTTACAATCTGTGCAGCTTCATGCAGCAGCCAACAAAGTGAAATTGCTCAGCCATTAGTGATTTATTCCATGCAGCACACACATGCTTTTGCAGTTCATGAAGTCACCGGCTGCTGGTTAAAATTCATAGATAGAAATTGTTCAAAATCAAGTTCTGGACATCCAGGTTCTGTATTCAACAGCAGGTGTGCCATAATGTAAGATTCAGCCCTCCAAAAAGATTGTAGCAGCACAGAGTGAGGAAAACACTACACTGCAGATACATATACCCGAGCATCTCGTCAGGAAGGAGAACACTTGAGCCAAGTTTCAAAAATAGACCACACCAAACACCTCATAATCTAAATGCAAATGCAATGGATTTAAGCTGATGTCAGTATGGTCTAGTTGAAACTGCACTCATGCCATAAAACCTGTCCCAACAGATGTGAGCAGCTGCGTGATGATGTGCTGTCGGTTTACGGTTACAGCACTTCCGGAAGTATTCAGACCCCTTCCCTTTCTGTACACTTTATCATGTTGGCGATTTCCTTTTTTAAATGGATAAAAATTTCCCATCAATCTAAGTTTTGCAAATTTATTAGAAATCAGAAACTGAAATCTCTACAAACGTACTCACCGTGCCGTGGCACTTCAAAGTATGTTGGGGTTTTGTTCTGTTTGCTTTAATTATCCTTGAGTAGGGACTAGATTGGAGTCCACTAGTGGCAAATTGAATTGATTGGACACAGTTTAGAAAGGTACACACCTGTGTATATAATATAAATATGCAAGGCCGAACACTAGCCAAGTCATGAAGTCCAAGTAAGTCTCTGTGGACCTCTGTGACAAAATTGTGGCCAAGCATAGATTAAGGCCCAGGTAGAAAAACAATTTGTAAAGCTTTGAGTGTTCTCGGGAGCAGAGTGGCCTCAATAATTGTGAAGCAGAAAACGTTACTCGAGGACTCTCAATGGAGTAACAGGGCAAGAAGAGCCTTGGTCAGGGAGGTGACCAAGAACCCAACATTCAGTTACAGATACTCAGTAGTCCTCTGCAGAGAAGGAAGAAGCAGCAGGAAGGACGACCATCTCAGCAGCACTCCCTCATCATGGTACAGTTGCATCTTTTTACTTTGAGTAAAAGAATGGACGCACTACAGAATTAAACTGTGTCCCAAAGCCAGCTGAGTAGTGTGGTATGATGTGGTGACTAACTTACACGTTTTCTTCTGGGGCTTACTATAGCTGCATTTGCTTTACCTGAATCTACTCAAATTGACCGAATTTGACTCTGAAACCAGTTTTCGGACACACTTGCTGCCCGCAACGCTCCCTATACATGCCGATGTGCTACCTGTGTGCCGAAAAATACAGAAGATGTCACTTGCAGACATGGAGTCTCGTCATATTCTTTCATGTCCCAGAGTCAGACAGTAGACCTGGAGCTTTTTAACCTGTCTGCATGTGGATGCTATTACTGGTTGCCTGTGGAGTTGTGGAAGACTTCAGTTGATAATTAAACAATTTTTGGTGCCTGTTAGTGTTAATGACTGATTTACAAATAGACTGAATGCTTTTAATTTTTCCATTTCTTATTTCTGTTAGTCATGATACAACTCATATACAAGTTTATTTACTGTAAAACATATCCAAGTATCCTAAATGTCAGTATCACAACGAGTAAAGTAAAATGCTTTAAGAGTTCATCCGCTTTAAGTTGCCCACAGCTTAATAAGTTGTAATGATACTTGTATAAAGTATTATTGGCTTTACTTACACTCATTAGCTAAGTTTTATACTGTATTTCATGGTCCAGATTTAAGTACACTAAGGCAATGTTACCACTCAAACTCCCCAACATTGATCCACAGTTGTAATCATACAACTTGTGTGCAGCCTTCACTGACAAAGTCAGTAGCACAATAGTAAGTGGTAATAGCCGTGTGTGTAGTGCAGGGAGTACGCAGGCTTTCGCAGTGTAGTCACTTCTTTCATAAGTGGGCTTTTCATGTTTTTTCTCTGCCACTGATTTTAATTCAAGCTCTATCATTAAAAGAGAAACCATGCAGAAAGTAGGTCCTCGTTTTTTTTTCTTTTCTGATCTTTTTCTTCTGAAGTGTGAGCCAAGTACTGGAAGATTGACAACAGTGGCGGCAACGACAAGTTAGCATACTCTACTGTCTAATCCAATCATCAGTGCTCTCACTATGTAACCTCATTATGTACTATGCCTTGTAATACACAGTACATGTTTTTCTCTTATGTTACTTTGTTTTGAAGAGTTGTCCATTGTCCAAAAACATGATGGGCTATCTTTGTGTCATGTTTTGGGGTCTTTAATATGAAATTTGGTGTCTTAAAGTTTCTCATGTGTCCTTAAAAGTCTTACACCAGTTCTCAGACCTAGAGTTTAGATCAATATAAATCTGATGAGTTGCTCTTGTTCACATCACTGATGAAATCTCTTTCATTACAAGTAAACATTCTCCGTTTTTTCTGTCTTTGGGATCATTTTCACGGCTGTCAGACACAGGTCTATTTTCCATGTTTCTCTTTATAGGATTGTCTCAGGATTTGTCAATCAAAGGTCTCTTTCCTTTCAACTCCATTGTAGCGTGCACTCATATTTATTCACTTATTGAATGGTATTAGCTATAGGGGCAGATGAACACCTGTTGAGCACTCACTTCCAAGCCCTTATATAGCTCTCTCTGTCCACACCAGAAGGTGCTTTCTGAATGCTTAGGCCTCTTGGGATCATGTTATTTCTGATGTATTCCGAAAGAGTGATGACATGCCATCTGTTATGAATCTTATGTAGGTCTTCCCATTTCTCCAGGATCGCCATAGTCTCTAAGGGGAATTGAAATATTGAAGTATTTTCTATATTTAGTTGTCAGAATGACACTTGAAGGTGCTTACTAGTAATGCTAATTTGAGACTGATTACCAGGTGAACGGTATATTGCCTCCAGCTACAGGTCATAGAAGGTAATTATACAAGTTAAAGGAAAAGAATGGGGATATTCTGTGTTTTTGTTACTGTCAACATCCCAAGGACAGGCCAAAACCAACAATGTGTTTGTCCATCCCTAATACTTTCTGACTTCCCTAGCCTAACACCCATCCCCAAGTCAATTAGTTTCTAATCAAGATGTAAATCTTTATATATTAAATGCAAAATCACAAATATAATTTCATTTTTTAAATGGCTCTGTTTAGTACACTACTGAGCATTTGCAGCAAATGGGATAATAATGAAGATATTGAATTGCAATTGTATAGCACTTTTCAAAAAACTAATTTATAAAGTGATTCACATACATAAAACACATTGGTGCATGAGATTAAAGGTGATCAAATAAAAATGTTCAAAAGATAAGAGCATAATACAAACAGAAACTCAATTAAAACTCAATTAAAAGAGATTTTATAAGAGGACACTGAGGTGGATTGTCAAATTCAATTCAACATGAGGTTATTTCATAGTTGAGGAACAAATCCTCTGTCGCAAGCCTTACCCTTGAAGCCGAGAACAGCTGATCTGCAGATCTAAGGGAGCAAGCAGGGATGTAAGGGGTGAGAAGGTCAATAATATAAGACAGGGGTATAGGCTGCTCAGTGATGTAAAAATAAGGAAAAAGATTTTGAAATCAATTCTGAGCACCACTGGTAACCAGTGCAGTGAGGCAAGAACTGGAGAAATGTGGTCATATTTTGGAGTTCTTCTGAGTAGCCTTGCTGCAGTATTTTGGAAAAGTTGGGGGTGGTTGGTGGATTTCTCTGGCAGCCTGGAAAATAAGGAGTAACAGTAATCAATATTTGGGAAACAAAAGTGTGGATGAGAGTTTGTGCATCACTGAATGAAAGAAATGAACTGACCATTCCAATACTCCTGATTTGACCAGTGGCAGATTTTGAAATATTGCTAAAATGTTTGATAAAATTCAGGTAAACATCAAAGATATTACGCGTGTGGCTCACATAATGTGCTGTGGGTCCAAACACCATTACTTCTGTTTTGTCATTAAACATTAAAAAGTTGCTTGACATCCATGACCTTATATCAAAAAGGCAGGCAGTGAGTGTGGTGACTGACTGAAGGTTTGATGCACTGACATATAAATACATTTTGAGTGTCATCTGCGTAAAAATGGAAAGGCGTGTTCGAATTGCAGATAACTTGACCATGCAATAAGATGTATATGGAGAAGAGTAAAGGACACAGAAAATTCTCTGTATTGGTAGGCAATGTCTTTTTCTACCTCTGCCTGTGGCGTTCTCCAAGGTTCCATTCTATCACTCTGGTAAGTCTTAAACCAGTCTAAAGCAGTCCCAGTTTCACCTACCCGGTTTTCAAATCTGTCAATTAAAATGCCATGATCTAGTGTGTCAAACACACCAGAGAGGTCCAACAACACCAACACACTTCAGTAACTGGCATCTGAATTCATCCTAATATTTAAGACTTTTACAAGTGTAGTTTCTGTGATGATATATACGATATTATTTGAGAATAAACCACTTTTTCCAGTATTTTGGCAAGAAACAGCAATTTAGATATGGGTCTGAAACTATTAAGGTTATTGGTGTCAAGGTTTTTTTTTTTAATTTTTCAGAAGTGGTTGAACAACAGCCATTTTTGAAAACTGGTGGAATAACCACTGAAGATAAAGACTAAATAGGTCAAATGTCTGAGTTTTGTGGGGAAGACATCTAAAGGAGAGGGGGAGGGTTTCATGCCATTAATCATCCACAGTAAATTTGGCTAGGATAAAGGATACAATGAATTAAAACTCATATGCACCTCCATGTTTGGTTCAGTAAAAATATAAGGTGTGATTCAAGCTTTATCAATAAAGAAGGACCAAAAGTCAACTCAAACTCAACAAAAACTCCAGTGTTCAAGTTAATGACTGAGGATGTCAGCCAGTGCAACAGTGTGGTTCATTTATGTGTTTTAAATGGTTTTTGGACAACAGTGGAGTTCTAAAGGACTGGAATTAGCTATAAGGCTTTGGTGGAACAGAAAATACTTGTTAGTAACATCAATTCATTGTTGATTTTGGTCTTTTCAAAGGATTTGTTGACAATAAGTCGAAAAATATAGAATATCACCAGCTTGTTTCACAGGTTTGATAGGCTACCTTCAGTCTGGTCTTTAACATGTAATACATTATCATAGTGATTGAGGATCTGCTGCAATTCATTATTATTTTCGTTATTGATTATCAATATTATTTAATTAATAGATTAGAGCCCAGCGGGATATCTGCAAATTGCTTGTTTTGTCCCACTAACTGTCGAAAATCCAAAGATATTGAAATTAGAAATAAAAATAAAACCCACGCACAGTCTCACATTTCAGAAGCTGTAACCAGAGCATGTTTGACATTTTTGCTCAATAAATGGATTGAGGTCAGGTGACTGACTCATAGTGAATCAAGCATATACAGTATAATGTTACAGTGCCTTGATATATAATTGTATTGCAAGTCATGTAATAAATGTGGGGCTGAATCAATATCTAATTGAATTGCAAAGCTTACAATCAAAACCTAATCATACTGTGAAATCCTGTGAAATCCCGGCCCTATAGTCATGTATAGCTATACGTAGGTTCCCAGAACACTGAGGATTTAGACAGGCGACAGTCACCATCCCTGAAATATTTTAGGCAAAGGCTCCTTTATTCTTTCTCAACTTGTAGCTAATCCTCACTGGAGCTTTGCATAAACCCCCCTGGTCTAATAAAAACAAAGCTCTGACTGACACAGGGGACTGACCACTCTTCTCAAGTTAATTGAATGCTACAGTTATAATACCACCTTGCTCAACCTCTCTCCCCAACAAATACACAGACTCTTGCACGTGCACACACAGTAACACAAGGGCATTAATGGGTTAGAAACATAATGAAGGATATACTTATAGATTATACATACAGTATCTACACAGGCGCATAAACACAGTTCCATTTGATAGGCAGCCACTCTGCGATTTATACATGCGCAAATCTGCTGCTCATGAAAAACTGTCCTCCAGTCCTCTGTACATTCTTAGCATGTGAGACGGTTCTGAGGTTAAACATTTTCATGGCTGTGTTTAATAAGTTATGGGAAATTCAGAGAAATGTGCCTGAGGGTGGAAATCATTTCCCCCTTTTTCAGGAAAAGGATTTTATCAAACTTGTCCAGAAATCTGTGCTGTAATTGGCTTCACGATGCAAACAAACTCCAAAACACATCTCTGGGAGAGAGAGGAGGTCTTTGTGGAACTCACTTGTGAAGTATATCCAGAGGATGTATTAAAATCCCCAAACCGTGCAATATTATGTGTGTTGGATATGATGGCAATATGAAATTCAGTATAACGAATAGTTACATGGACCATTTTGATGTGCCACTGACTGGACATGCTGCACATGTAAAGCCTGATAAAGAACAGCTTATTAGCCTGTAGAAAATAGGCTGTACAGTGTAAAAAAAAATTATTTTTAACCAGTACTTAGGGTTTTATTTAGTGAAATTAATGCAATGTTAGAGTAATGGCCATATGTAGCTGGACAGTAACATACTTTCAATATCAGACTTTGGTTTTGCAGCCAAATGCAGCCTTGTTATTGCCTAGAGTTGGTGCAGCAAAGGAAGTTGCATTTGGACAAAAAAAAAAAGAAATAAAAAATTCTTCCAGGCCACAGATCCAATCTTAGTTGCGATTTGGGATACAGCATCTGTGGATTTACATGACTAATATATGTCACTGTAGTTCCCGTTAGTCATTTGCAACCTGCTGAGTGCTACTGGCGTCTGTGTTGTTTGTGTTGCAATTTTCTTCTGTTACTTCTTCTTCTGACTAAAACTGAGTGTTGAAGCTGTGAGACCAAGTCCTACAGCAACCAAACTTGGCAGCTTAGCTTTCAAATCTGCCTCACTAAACCAAATCTGTTGCATAATACACCACCGATAAACTGGTGTGCCACTAACTATTTTCCACCACTTTATATTTCATACCTACCATTTTTCACTTTTACGAAAATGGCTCTTACATGTTTGCACATGCAAACGCCTTGCTATTCCACTGATGAAGAGTTCTAAAACATTAATAGAATCAGATGACGTGTACTTACCCCATGTGCTGATGAAAACCATGAGACACAATTGAAGGCTTTCAAAAAGTTAATAAGAGGAGCACAAGTTAAAATTATTTTGTCAAGTTTCTTTTTTAAAGTTTAGAATGAAAGTACATGCTCAAAGCTAAATCGGTTGGTAGAGGTAGTGCCAAGAGCTGTAGCAATTTGATAGCAACACCACAGAAGAAGACTGCCAACTACAGTAGCACTGATAGACATAAACATTACAGCTTTCAAATAAAAAAAAAAAAAACTGGCTTTGCAAATGTGTTTTCTGAAAGGAATTTCAACCCATTCATTCAACACATTTGTTAGGCCTCAAGGATACACATAGTGCAGTTTGGAGAGAGAGAGACTGAATGCAAGCATAACTGTGTATAAGAAAAGGCCATTGTCTGCCTGAAGTTAAATTACATCCAAGCATGTTTTGTATGAGTCGCCTATATTTTCTTTCAGTCATCAGGACAGAAGCTGTGAGCACATTTTGTAGGAGAGAATGGCAGGATGTGTTTGGAGAATCAGCGGGAATTGGCAGCCATAATAGAGACAATTTGAGAACTTGTGAACCTCTCTTGGGAGTAGCGTTTCTTTATTGCAATCATCAGTGTATCATGATGTGATCTTGTCTTCTAGCTTTGTAGAAACTGAGGCTGAGGCTGTATGGAGACTTCCAGCTGGGGAATTAAGTTAGGCCCAAACCTGTGTGTGTGTGAGAGGAAAACATTAAGGGGTAGACTGCCAGTTGTATAGCAACTGCTGGAAAAGCTACAGTGGGGTCCAACAGCATGAGACCACTTTCCCGAATGGGAATTGTGGTGATTTATACCATAAACAGACAGCAAGTCATAGAAAGACAAAAACATTAAGCAGGAAATGAAGGAGTCCACGAGTGAGCAGTATCTGATCTGAAAATCATCTGTCGTGGATTCATGTGTGAAATACGATTATGCATGAACAGGAGGAGGCGGCGCGGTGGTAAAGTGGTTACCACTGTCACCTCACAGCAAGAAGGTGCTCGGGTCAGTTCTGCCGGCTGGGGTTTGCATGTTTTCCCTGTGCGGGTTCGCTCCGGGTACTCCGGCTTCCCCCCACAGTCCAAATACATGCAAGTTTGTTTAATTTGGTGACTATAAATTACCCATAGGTGTGAATGTGAGTGTGAATGGTTGTTTGTCTCTATATGTCAGCCCTGTGACAGACTGGCGACGGGTGTACCCCACCCTCGCCCAGTGTTAGCTGGGTTTGGCTCCAGCCCCCCACGCGACCCTATAAGCGGTATGGATATGGATGGATGGATGAACAGAAGGGCTCCTCAAGGATACCTGCAAACCGCAAGCATCTTGGAGAATACTGTGTTCAAGGGTCTACGCCCAGGAATCCAAAGGTCATTAACAATGGCACAGAACATCTGGAGGTTCATAATACTGAAGGCAGCAGACAATGCGGATGAAGGAGCAACCCCAGTGGTGTGAGGTGTAATTGATTAGCGGTGACAAACTCAAAACCTTTCTTTTTTTCTGCTTTAAAGGGACAGGGACAAGTGGATAAGAGTTCCAGAAAGATCTAAATACTTCCCCGCCTACCTGCAGAAAATAGTATAAACAGTTACCAAGGCCTGGGAGGTTTAATTCTTTATACTGCTTAAATTAACTTATTATAAGTTCATTAGGGAACAATATAGTAAATTTATATAACATTTAGTTATGTGTTAGTATTGTATATTTGACATGATTTAATGAATTAGTAGTTTTGAGAGTGTGAAAACACTTTTAGCAACACTGGCAGCTGTGGAGGGAAATGGCTAATAGGTCAGTTCACCACTTTGGTCCCCAGTGAAACTATCTCAACAACTATCAGACAGAATTATCATCATTTTTTTTTTTTTTTTAAAAGGTATTCATGGTGCACAGTGGAATTAATCTAAATGACTTTGGGGATCCCTTGACCTTTCCTGTAGCACCGCCAAGAGTTTTGATTTATCCTGTGAAATATCTCTACATTTATTGCATGGTTTACCATCAAATTATTATTTTTTTTTTTTACAAATATTCATGATTTTCAAATGATGTACCTTAGTAACTAAGTGATCACCTGCCTCTCCATCAGTGGCCCTATGATATTCACATGTATGGTTCCAAGCAACAACTAATGGATGGATTGCCATGAAATTTGGTACACATGTCCATGTTCCCTTAACGATGATTTGTAATTACTGTTTGGTTCCTAATAATGACCCTAATCATTTGGTGATCACTTCAAATTTGTGCAGTCATCAGAGCAACATTTTAATTTGCTCAATACTTTGTTTAATGACCAAATATATGCAAAAGTGACATTCTCATCATCCTCAGCCATATAAGCATACAAGAACATAACATATAATACTTTATCACTTTATACTACTCTAGAAGTGTGGTTCTAGGGATGGGTATATCAGTGTGTCAGTTCACAGACGACTTTGGTCCAGACTGAAAAATCTCATCAGCGGTTGGATGGACCAACATTTGTTCATGGTGCCCAGAGGATGTAGCCTCCTGACTTTCCTCTCGTGCCACCAGGAGGTTGACACTCTTGTTTTTTTTTTGGTTTTTTTGTGCAATGTATCAGCAGCTGTTGGATGGATTGAACACTAATATCTTTGATGATCCTCTGTGTGTTCATCTAATAACACCAGTTAGTGAACTATCTATACTTATGAAAAATGGGTTGGCACAAATTTTGGTTCAGAGATTCTAGACAACTCTGCTGTAAATGAACTTGGTGATCCCTGGATTTTTCCACTACAGCCACCAGCTGATTGACATTTGTGGCTCAGAACCAAATGTCTCAATACCTGTTGGATTACAATGTATTATGGTACAGATATGGTATTTGTGAACTTTGAACTTAGTTGAACTTTCGACATCATAATGGTGCAAGGTGAAAGTCGGGATCACCAATTCATCAAATGCTTTGGTTTATCTATCTGAGATTTTTTTTTTCATTCTCTTTGACTACAATGCTCTCTATAGACTCATAAGTCTTGTTTCTTTTCTTGTTTAGGTTATTTTTCATGGATTTCAATTTATATTTGAGTTAGACTATAGATGAGACATAATCTGTGGAAGGAACATAGACTATAAGGATTAAATTAATCTGTGAAAGAAAAATAAAGATGATGACGAATGGCTTCATTATTGTCAATCAATGTCTACTGTGATTTTTGAATCTTGAATCACTGGAAGCCATTGCTGATAGTTCGGTATTTGACAAGGGAAGGTTGTTTGTGTTCTTTGGAAAAGAAACATTACACTGGCCGGCCAGAAATAGATGATGCACGACCTGTAAGAACAGGGAGGAAATTGAAAGTTAGAGAAATCCAGACAAGGCTGATTTGTGTTTTTTCATTGCCCGAAGCCTTGTTGATTCAAACAGGTTCAGAAATACAAGGGGTAAGTGGAGACAGGCAGACAGGAAAAAGAAAACTGAGAAGGTCAATGGAGATGAGACACATAAGTGAACTACATGCAAAGGGAAATGGAAGTAGATATTGTAGTAAAACCAGGCTGAACTTGTGCTGTATGGGGTGAAGTAAACATGCTATGACACTGAAATTGAAATATGTAGAACATGCACAAACAGCACGTTTTCTTCTATAGCTATACATTTTGGTGAATTTTATATTTCCATTAGAAATATGACAGATGGCCCTTCCAAAAGATACATTCACAGATACATTTGCGAATCACTCCTACGCAGATGGAATTATCAGTTGTCATTCTATATATAAGAGGAAACCTTTAGACAATCTCACTTTTCTAATGACATTAATTATGCTGTCAATCCTTGATCTCTGATAATATCATCTCTTTCATGAGTATTCTTGGGCCCTGAGTGATTTTTAAGGTCAGGATTATTATACTGTAACACTGACAAATGCAAGATAGCTATTTTCCAAAAATATTAACTTCACCTTATATCTGAAGAAAAATAACATAATAGAAATAAGGGAGTGTATGTGTAATCTTGCTTGATAAATCTTGCTTGCTTGATCTTACATTGTGTTGATGCTTTATTTTCTTTTTCTTTTTTTTTTACATAATCCACAGATTAACAACTCTGCATTTTTAGTCTATTATCAGATTTTGTTCATGTTCCAAGTTTACTGTTGTGGTCCACCCTCACTGCTCTCACAGTGTTGTTTTTAGTGAAGGATATGTTAATGTTTTTTTTACAGTTTGTTTCCACTGCCCCCAAGTGGCCAGAAAAAAAAATTAATATCAATTTACTTATTTTCAAAACTTATCACATTCCAAGGTAGCATTAGATTTAGTGATGGTTACTGTGTAATTTTTCACATGTGGTAATAATGAAAAACTGCTGACAAGTTATTCTGATCATTGAAAATATCCGAAAATATATTCTTCATTTATCCAGTTGAGGTCTCGAAGTGTCACTTTGGCTGCTAAGCTAACATAAGCTAACTAACAGTTTCACAGACACTGATGGGATGACGTGCTTACAAATGTAGCAGAGATTATGACGATTGTTTACCATTAGCTAACATTAGCCGACTCCAATTATCTAGCTACAATGTACAGGACTAGAACTGTACCTGTGCGGTTAGCTTTAGCAAGATCTTTTATTAACCAAAAAACTCCTGATGTTGTCAGAGTTTTCAAATGGGAAATAGATTCAAACTACTCGTTAACTTTTTTAATATCAAAACCAATACAACCATCTCACCTCTTTGGACTAACATACAGACGGTACTGCACATCGACTATGATAACACAGCCAACAGTTTCATTTTGTTTTAAATCTAAGAATGAGAAGCGAATTAACAATATTAATCATGCCTTTAATGTTATGTGGACACTTGGGTGCAGGGAGGTCACATTGAAGTTTGGTGGTATTTCGCTGGAATGCAAAACATAATGCTAACATGACTCACACCCTAAGAACAAATTCTGCCTCTACTGCTTCTTCAACTAAGTGCTTGACATGTTGGTAAAGTATAAGCCACGGTACAGCCGATGATAAATGTCACGGTGTTTGTGGCAATCAGCTAATTATACTTTAGGATGAAGCAAGCCAGTCAAGACGCAAGCATCCACAGGGGAAAATTACGTGCACCAGGCATGTTGTTAGTGCAGCTGCTATTCACTTTGTGCTGTCTGACAGTTTTTAATTCAATGAACAGTTGAGGATACCAATCATGTTGTCCTTCTGTCAGGACAGGTTTCTGTGACAGGGGCGTGTAAAGGCTGGTAGATAGACTTTGATTCAATAAATTCACTCTTAATGGTGTACGATGAAACCAAGAAAAGCACACACCCTATTTTTATGTTAAAAACACAATTCTATATGTGTTTGCCTTTTGTTCCAATTTCCTCCCTTTCATTTCTTCCACAGATGAAGTGGTAGATACAAGATATATGTCTATTTCTCTCAGATTGACTGCTGTTGTCGCAGCTCATTGGGCTATAACATTTTGTCATTTTGTCCCAGCATCTTTGCCAACATCACAACTGCTTTAATGGAGGAGTTTGTACTCTAAGGAATAATGAAGATACTGCAAGATGTTTATGCCATTGGGTGAAACCACTGTATTGAAACATTAACATTTTACTCACAAATA
This sequence comes from Seriola aureovittata, assembly GCF_021018895.1. NCBI lineage: Eukaryota > Metazoa > Chordata > Actinopteri > Carangiformes > Carangidae > Seriola > Seriola aureovittata. The sequence continues at coordinate 7,035,766 of NC_079381.1, read as the reverse complement.
TGTTTTCTACAGCTTTTATTTATGTCAGTTTTATTTGTATGGCACATTTAGATACGGAACAGCATATACACCTATCTCATCAACAACACGCAGCAATAGACCCCCAGAGAATTCAGCAAAGCTGCATTTAGCTGCACAAACGCTGATCTGCGACATAAGCTGCAGTTGAGGTAGATTTCTTATAAGATTTCGCATAATGCTATTATCATATGGGGTCCATCTGTATTATAGGAATAATCCTGACATTGCATCACCTAAATTGCTACACAAGATGTAATGCGGTTTAATGTGAGGTTCTGCCTGCTGTTTGAACTGTGTATTGTGTTATTTCGCTCTGTCACTCTGTTTTGTTTGATTGTTGGTGCCGCTGTGATCACATGGAGAGAGGTAAACTGCTTTGTTTGTCAGTACCTTTTATTAACAAGCATAAAGGTGCATTAAATGTCATGTTTCCATCCTCCCAAAAGCAAAAAACCCATTAAGTCCCCTCCCAGAAGGTAACATTTCCCACGGAAGGGGCCTGAAGGAGAAATCAAATTCCAGGATACTGAATCCCATAGGTCCTATGGTGACTGTCACCCACTGATTAGTTCTTGTGTCTCCCCCCTTAGTGCCAGACAATAGCCTCCCCGCTGTGAATAATTAAGGTTTGCAGACACTCTGTTTTCCCTATTCCCACTAGCCGCGCCTCTGAAGACGTGCTTCCCTGCACGCCGTTAAAGGTTTTACTTTTTCTGAGATCAGACGTGTTGAGAGATGTCTAGAAAAACCAACTTTTCTTTGCCACCCCGCTGACTTCACCGCGGTGCAACTGAACTTTCACTTAGCAGATTTGGCAGAGGTCTAAAAAAAATCATATGTTCCCATTTGAGTCAAAGCAGGAGCTCATGCTACTCTGACAGACGGTACGAGCAGCCTGAGCAAAGCAAAGACAGGTAAAACCTTTTATCTGTGCATTTAAAACATATTGCGTTTTTTGCTAGAACACAGGCACCTTCACCTTATTTAAGATTCCTGCATGAAAAATTTAAATGTGATCATTGAAGATTCATATATTTTTAATACTATATATCCTACTCTTCTGTAGTATTTTAAAAATCTTGTATTGCCTTAGTATATTAGCTTTTGTGGTTTGCAGTACTGATTATGAAATGACACTATGCATTTCTTTGAGAACTGTCAGTTCTGATACACTAGGTTTTGAATGTACTTGATATGGTGAATAACTTTACAATAAGTCCTATTACTACAGCCACTAGATGTCACCTAACAACAAAACCTAACTGTGGGTCACAATAACCTGCTGCACAAACGACCTATGGGCTTGTTTTTTCTAGGACAGTCTTTAACTTTACCAAGGACACTGTAATATAGGGAAATAGGAACAAATATAAAGGCTCAATCCCAGGCATTCATCACTAATGCACCCTCCTATTTTCAGTTTTTATCCGCCCTGTGCATCTTACATGTTTCTTTTCTCTACAGTGACGGTGAGGCCTATATCCTGTTTGATTTGTCATATACAAGTAAAACGGAAGACAAGCAGGTAATGGTAGCATTCTTCGTAACCTGTTACATCAGCAACAGAAGAAAACATGGTGAAATTTTGACTGAAATATATTAAGAGCACTGTATTTTTATTGTCAGGAATGTTTGCAAGCTCATTAGGTATGTTAGCTAAGTGATTGACAGAAGAACATTTCCAGCACTTCTGTTTGCCTCTGAAAATAAATACAGGCAGAGTGGTGTACCTCATGTTTTCAAGCCTGGTGTGAAAACAGCTTTAAGACAATGTGTGTACAAATATTCAACCAACAATCAGAAAACCATTTAAGGTTTAGCAAAAGTTGTAATATTGCGTCTCAACTAATAACCTGTTCAAAATGTTACAAATACTCTGTAAATTCTCTGTAGGAGGACTATCCAAATAAAGTGTTGCCAACAAAATCAGCTTTTGGAACTTCTGGGTCTCCACAACTGTACTTTAGTGATGGGACTCAGTCAGCTATTGAAGTACTGAACTCAGAACACACGCTGACATTGAGACAAGATAACAAACAGGTTTCGAGCTTGGATGTAAAAGTTAGATAAATGTGATGGTGCAAGTGCATGTAATGGCTGCTCTTTCAAGACAAATACTTTACGTTCAATTGTAGGCCAGTTATTGATCTTCTGACAGTGACATTTTTTCATTTTTAACTTGCCCCCAAAGTAAATGTAATAGAAAATGAATAGATTCTTAACTTCATACAACAAACTTCCACAATACTATGATGTGTGATGCCTCTAATTTCTAGGACCATGAATGATCATGATTGTATCATATAAAAATAAGGAGGGAAGACTTCCTGTGTGAATAACTGTTACTTTGAAAGGAAATGTATTTTATTAAAGTTAAAAAAAAATTCATGAATTCATGTCATTTGTAAAATCTCACAGAAATCTGACTTTAAGGAGCTATTTATAAGTTTTTTCTCTTGCTACATAGCGAACGTTAGCATTAACAGCTGTTTACTTACCAGTTTCACCAAGAGCTTCAGCCATCATTGCATTTATAAGACAAGAGGTTATAATAGGCTATGCCTTCTGAGTAGTTACTTCTTCAGGGCAGCCTTGACGCTGCAGTGACTTGGTATCGGTAAAGTGGTGAGACAGCCGGACCAGGCCAGGGCTAGCTGGTTAGTGTGGTATCCTAGGTGCTGGTATGAAGAAGTGATCACCGCTGACACGTCTTTACTTGTAATCCAAAAGAAGTTTATTTACAAGAAAGAAACCGTGTCAAAAATGCCGAATCCTGGAGTATCCCTGCCAATATGAGATCTCTCTTCTACCGTCTCACAAACCCCTCTATTTATCTGTCTCATCCCACCTTTGGGATGGGCCCTTCTTTTAATAGAAGGAGCCTTCATCCAAGTGGTCGACCATATCTGGTCGACGACTTCTTGTCTCTGGCCTTTTGACCCTTTAGGCCAGAAAAAACCTCCACATCCTGAGTCTCTTATATCGTAGGAGACAGAAAACTCGATGGGTAAGCAAGTTTGCCCCCTAATGCACAATCCTTAAACTTAACTTATAATGAATGGTTTAAAGTAACCTTTGATAAAGCCTTAGTTGACACCCTTCTTTAACTTATTAATAAAACTTACATAAAGGAAGAACCTACAACAATTTAGACTGTTGAAAGAGGAGGAAATGAAATGGATAATACACTACATTAGCATGCTAATGTCAGTAAAAAAATTTAAAAAAAGAAGAAGTGATAATGCTAATGCTGGAGAGAGCTCTTGGTGAGTAAAAGAATGAAGTTTGACGCTGAATTCACATTTTCTCTTGACTGGTAAGTTAACAGCTGTTAATGGTAACGCTGGTTATGTAGCAAATCTTGCAAATAGCTCCTTTAATTCTCAACTCTATAGGTCTGTTAATGCATTACGTTTAGCATATTTTATTAAAGATTACGCACTAAGATAAGGTTCCGTATATTGCAGTGCTTCCGTTCAACAGCGTTCTGGCCATGGTGCCAGCTATGCAGTCCATTTTCCCTCTGCTCACAAGTCACATAAATCAGTCTTACACTTTTTGTGTTGTATTTTTAAAGGGGTGTAGCAGCTCTCTTTTCAAACCTTCAAAGGCTTACTGCATGCAACAGTATCAGGCATAAAGTCAGAGGAGGAGAATCAAAGCATGCTGTCAGTAAAAGCTGCTCCGTGGTTTGTGGTCTTGTTTCAATTATCCTACAACATAACTGTTCCTCAGACATCAAAAGACTGAAAGTGCCTGGGTGAATCACGCTAGGACGAGAATGGGTCGGGCTTTGTTTTTACCCAAGACCGAGGACAGGAGGATGGCAAAGTCACGGGAGATTTACGAGCCGGCGTTCACTGCTCTTTAAGAGGATGCGTAAGGGAATGTGCTTAATGATTTATTACCTCATGCCACCGTGGAAATCAAAATGGATTTTAGAATCTGCTCAACTCTTAAATCCAGACCTGGAAGAATGTGATTTATGAAAGTGACATCAGGAGCCCTGTGTGTTCCACTGTGCGTCTTAGCAAGCATGTGTGAAATGGTATGTTGGCCTCATTAAGCACATTCAAGTTATGTACAGCACAGTGCATTTTTTTTTTCTTATGCAGCTGTTTCATAAAATGCTGTTTTCATGTCTGCTATCTGCCTGTCTCGTTATGCTGTGTAACTAGGATGAATCACAGACACATATCCATACAGAGTCAGTTATGCAAACATGTAGCAAGGCTTAGCATAATAAACGTGCAGGTCATGGTCGGCTGCGCTGATGGTGATGAGAACACATCAATGTGTCAAATATGGGTGTCAGATTTTGGTGCTTTGACAATTTGATTGATTTAAAGTTTGAAAAAACAAATAATTTAAGCGCAAAGAAAAACAGTCAAGAAAAATGTAACTCCGTGTTTGTGCCTGAGTGAGGGAAAAGAGTCAAATCCCTAGAGCATGAAAGCTGTGAAGACAAAGCAGTCAGAGGCAAATCTACCTCTCATAAAGAATTAAACATTTAATAAACACGGTGATTTCATTTTACTGGGGCAAGGTGCGGAAATGTGGAGAGCGCTTTCCCTCAAGTCCCTCTGCCTTTGAAGTAAACTTTCTCCCGCTGGTGCTCGCACACTCGCTCAAAACACAAAACTCAGACAGGAAATGAAAGCCAGAACTCCCAGCACACAGTCAGTCAACTGTGAGCAACTGTTATTGATCAAAAAGCCTGTTGACCCCCTGCAGATATATTAGGGTTTGATTGTTGGTTGCTTTTGATTTTTTTTTTTTCTTTTTTTGTGTTTGTTTTGTTTTGTTTTGTTTTTCTGTGGTCGCTTCCAGTGGAATTGAAACAGTCACTTCACCTTAAAGGTCCAACGGCCCACTCAAACTGGTGTTTTCACTTTTCCTACCTAGTTTCTCTCGGGCCTGTGTTTGATTGACACTTCATTTGCACTTTGTTAGCTTTTGTGCACCTGTTAAACCAGGGCAATTTACTCCTTCACCATTCTTAGTTTTACATGTCGCTCGGTGACATCACAGAATCCCCTGCACAGCTCCGCCCAGCTTCAACCTGAGCAGGGATGTAATCAGGCGGAATAAGTGAAAACACGCGAGCAAGTGTGCAGTGCATTTAACTCTAAAGTAAAGTCATGGATGGCTGCACACTGGGCCTCATCCAAATGTTTCTTTCTCTCTTTTCTATTTTTTTTTTCTTGTATGTTAATATGATATGTATATGTATTTAATTTGTTCCTACACACATGCAAATGTTTGTGAATTAGTATTGGCTTTAAATTGGAGGCAAGATCACATGGCAGTTATCAGTTATTAGCATAAAGACACAGACAGATCATCCAAAGAAGAGCAAACAAGGGTAACAACAATAATACTAAAAATAATGACCACATGTTTGGTAATGAAAATAGAAGTAGCGAGATTTAAAATGAGTAACCAAAAACCATATAGCAGCTAGTAATATGATCACAGTGATGGGACATAATAATTCCCCAAAAACCTGTGAGGCAGTGGATAATGAACTTCAGGAGACATGCGCACAGCTCATGAATTTGACTGACAAGACATCTGCCAGCACAGGAGACCATACTACCACAGATGTCAAGCATCATCAGGCAGGCTCACAGACATTAGCAGCTCAAATGATTTCTGTGCCGGAAAATACATTATTCAAGTATCCCAGAAAATAGCGACTTAAATGCGAGGCAGCATCATCTAATTACAAGCAAATCACAGAGCCTCTTATGTATTACGCAAGAACAAACTGTTTAGGAAACACACTCACAACACAAACTCCTTGTTAACATTTTTTTTTTTTTTCTGACATCATTAGTGTTTTATTTTCTTGGCTTTTAGTGTTGCTGTTGTTTTCACTGCTGCAGAGACACTGTTCTGTGTTGAGATACTCTTGTGTGATGATGTGCTTTTTTTTCCTGCCTTGACTTGACTTGACCTAGATCTCACCACAAACCAAATAAGAATCTCAACTGGTCCTGGCCAATCGTGAATTTCTGTCTCACCTACAAGCACCTTGGAAAAAGCTCAATTACACGCTGCAACGGCTCAAAAACTTCCATTAGGAGAAATGAGCTGCAAATTCAGAAACGGTGCAGATTCAAAAACACAGACGAAAATATCAAATCAGATAAAACAGCTGTAGACGTGCTGAAAATGAAGAAACGTGCTGCAGGAAGCCAAAAGAAATACATCGCATACATAACGGCAAACACGCTGCAAATAGCTGAAACGATGCAAAAACGAAAACATTAATGCAACAGAAAAAAACGCTGCACTCCAGACAACACAATGGAAGTCCTTTAAGTGGAACAGCTGTAGACCGTATAGAAGCACACTAATGCTTGCTATGTTATTTTATTTCTTTTATAACATTGTAAAAACTATGTCCAAATATAAAAAGGAACACATACACATTTTTTATTGCCTTTTTATGCCGCATCTTTCTTCTTTCCGCATACTCTCTCATTTGGTCCAAGGTCAAGGTTTGGCTTCCTCTAGCACGTTTGTTTGTATCTTTGTTGTATTTGTTTTTCATTTTCATCATTGTTTTTGAGCTCGTTTCTCCTAATGGAAGTTTTTTGGGCCGTTGTCGGCCACAGTATTAAACTGTTGTACTGTTGAATCCAACAAAAGTTCTGACTTCACTTGTAAAAACAAGTTAAGATCAAATGTGTTGATATGAATGTTTCACCAATTATACCACTGCTTTAAATGACGGTGGTACAACAAAATCATTAGTATGAAATCTCATCGGCACCCCATGCTGAAATGAAGGATGTAAAAAATGCATGAAGTGAAATTTCCAGGATTCAACAGACTGACGTGTAAAAAAAAAAAAGTGATAGAAGAAGCATTTTGAGCAGAGAAGAAGAAAGATGTTTAAAGTGGCGCCGTTGTGCTGAAGGGTCGTGCAACCAGTCGTCCAGCAACTGGAGGGAAAGGTTGTCTGACTTTATTAAGCATCAGGAAACAGAAATCGTGGTGCGGTTTATTCGACCTCATCAGTACGATGTTCGTGCTCCTTTTTTATTTATCATCGTACATGCAGCTCTCGGATGCGGAGTGAGAAAAGCTGCAGAAGGCAGGGCAGTTAACGTTGGCCTGCTGCTACTCCAACCAGACCCCATCCACTATTTCATCACATCCATCTTCCCTGCCATCCAATCTCCTCACCACTCTTGTTCCCCCAGAGGAACAAAAAAAGAAAATGTAATGCACCTGATGAGGCCACTGCTGAGCCAGAAAATCCACTTTGATCTCTTGTATCAAGTAGGAAAACTATGCAAACAGTGACAATATATGCATCATTTTGCAATTACCTGCGCATTTCATCAGAATAAATGACGCGTAATGACAGCAAAGTCTTTATGACGGCCACAAAGAGCCAAATGAGATGCAGAGGAGCACCCATATGTTTGGGACTTATTTATTCATTCCCCCATTTATTTTTTGGCAGAAGAAACCGGACGAATATCTTATGTGAATCTCATAGTGTTTATACAGCAATTATGCGTCGTGGCTAAGTAATGCAGCCAGTGTTTATGTAGGGCAACATGGACACGTCTGTGTTTGGAAACACTGCAGCTTGGTTCATGTACAACAGAATGAACAGATGATGTTTGGAACTGTAGCTTCTGGTCCTGGTGCAGGAAAAGACTGGCCAGTTGGATGATGAGAACTGATTCATCACATTTGTTCATACAGTGGGGTCCAAAAGCCTGAGACCACTGTGCTTTTTTCTGTTTTTTTGTCTTTTTTTTTTTTTTTTTTTTGGCCTAACTATTTTCAAGATGCAGAATAAACTCTAATTCTCCGTGATAAGTCCAGGTATTAAAACCGAGGAAAAGGAAAATAGTATGTATGTACCTTATACATAAAATATGACCATCATAACATTCTTATGCCTGCAAAAAACAGGACTCCAACTACACCCACAGTATTTTCACACACAAGATTTTCAATCCAACACATGAAGGTTGGCCAAAAGCAGCACTTCACCCACAAGCCCACCTTCTGTCAGTAAAGTTTTTTTTTTTGTTTGTTTGTTTGCTTTTTTTTCACGCCTTACATATTTTTTCAGAGGAGTAAAGGAGTAAAGGATGGAGGAGAAGGATGTTGAATCAGAGTGTAATGGGACGTTTAAACAGCGGTTCAAATAATGCAAATGCCCTTCAGCTTTGAGGGGTGATCCAACTCAAAAAAAAAAAAAACAGTGAGAGATTGTGTTTATTCTTGGCAGGTCAGCTGTAAACACGAGCAAGTAGCTTCAAATCAGAGAACTCGGAATAAAACGCACCTCCGGAGGATACTTACTAGTCATCACTCTCACTCACCACCACATGTAAACCTGTAACTTGCTTCAAAAGGCGCCTGTTACTATGACTGAATGCTTACAGTCCTTCACACCTTGACACAATGGAACGTTAGTGTCTGGAAAACGGGGCCACATGATAATGATGATGGTTTTCCAATTGAGCCCAGGGGCGTGACAGTTCTTCTCTAACAGTATTGGAGGTTTTCAACTGTTGGTTCTCACATACTACATGTGTTTTTTTTTTGTTTTTTTTTAATCTACCTGCTATCATCTTGTATCCTTTTAAATTAAGTTTATTTGTCAACTTCTATTTATCGTTTCTGTTTTGCGACAAAGGGGGAAAAACTTCCAAAGTACAGCTTTAACCCAATTTAAACACATTTTATTTGCACCATGCGTACTTTGTAAGTATGTTAAGCTTGCTGTAAAGTCACTGAACCATAACAGACACAGTGTAGAAATATGTAATACAGGATTTTAAAGGGATGACGTTTTAAAAAAAAAAAAAAAAAAAAAAGTACATTAAAATATGTAAAGAGGCATACTTCTATAATTCTACAGGACATGTCAGGAAGTATATCTCCACGGGGATACAAGGATCAACTTGGCATTAATGGACTTGTCTCTGTTATGTGTCCATAATTAAGAATTCTCAGAGTCTGCAGGCTACATTAACTCTGACTGCGCCACACACTCCATTTGCACCTTCATTCATCCATAATTCACTCATTTTTCCAACAGACTGTTCTTGTGTTGCCTTGGGCAACACTCGCATCCTCACACAGGTGTAGGTGTGTGTGTGTGTGTGTGTGTGTGTGTGTGTGTGTGTGTGTGTGTGTGTGTATGTGTGGTTGCAGACTCACCCATTAGCCCACACACATGCACACACTCTGGCCCCATTTCTTGGAGTTTCTGATATCCTTGTTTTTTTTTTATTCTCTGTTTTGGTCTTTTTTTCCGCTTTTCTTCCTGCTGTGCTTTGGCCACTTATCTCTGAGAAGCACTATGTGGCAAACATGTTAAATGCCTCCTCTGCTGCCACCTTATTCAGAACTTTCTGAAAACTTTTGTAACATTAATATTCAACAACAGGGGACTTTATTACTTACTATTCACTTTATGCCCAGAATGGATTAATTATAATATGAAATCTTATGAAATCATTCAAGGGCTTCATCATGTTACAATGAAAAAAAAAAAGAAAAAAAAAGAGCTCAAGGGAGAAAGAAAATTGCAGGCTTTTGTGTAGGAATGTATATGCCATTATAGTTGGGTTTATTGAATCATTAAAGGTTGTGATGTACGTAGGTGCAGAAATATGTAGAGAAGACTAAAGAAGGCTTCAAGGTTCATCCATGAAACAAAACTATAGATACGGCTGAAACCAGGAATGGGCAAAAAACGTAAGAGACGATAAACAACGACGGGAATCGGAAGTCAGTTCTGTTTTGAGACTAACTGAAATGTGTTCATAGCACCGTCGAAAACTATCAAGTACTAAATGCCAGCGTGGAATCTCTCTTCTTTCTTACTCTGGCTTAAATCATCATGTTGCCACTTTTATACTATTTATTTAAACAAAGTTCCGATGCTGCTACTTGTGTTTAATGCAGCTATTTGTAAGATTTGCTATTGCTACATAGCCAATGTTAGCATTAACAGCTGTATACTTACAGTCTAGAAGAAATGCTACAAGTTCAGCATCAAACTTCATTCCTCTACTCAAGAGCTTTCTGCAGCGGTGCGAAGAACGCCAATGTTGACCCTTGTCTTTTTTTCCTACTGAAGTTAGCATGCTAACCAGCTAGCCCCGGCCCATCTTGTCACTTTGAGATAGCGACTCACTGTAGGCTCCAATCTGCCCTGAAGACCTAGTGCTGCTCAGAAGGATTATTATAACCTTTTATTATAAAGACAACAATAGCCGAGGCTCTTTTCAAGCAACAATCATCTCGTCCCGCTTGCAGCAAGAAATAAACCACGTTCGGCATCAGAGAAAACTCACAAATAGCCCCTTTTAATTTGAGACATCTGGCTTCTGGTGCTAAGATGTGTTGTTTTGGTATTAGTGTCAAAATGCTCTTGAAAGTATCAAATATTTCAAACAATAGCCAGCTCTAATGGAACACTGTTTTTGCATCTTTAATTAGTTTTGCCTGCCTCATTTGTATTGGGTCTCTGTTGGACTACATTGATGCAGCCCTCTAGTATAAAGAGTAAACAAAGTTTAATTCATAGTCTCCATTAGTAAGCAGGCCAACCTGCATGCCATCTGGCTCCCTACTTACCACTAGCTACACATTTTGATCAGTAAATTCCCAAGAAGAGAAATGAATCACTGGTTACATCAGCTTGAGCAGATGCCAGTGTGCACGACGCCTACAGATATTCTGCAGCGGCAAATCGGCAACAACAAACAGCAGCAGGAACCTACAGTACATGCATTGGACAACAGCAACAAACAATAGGATTTGCTGCAAGGAATTAATATTATTCAGATCACAGCACAATTTCACATAGCTTACACAATCAAACCCACAAATGCAGGGCAGAAACGTGGTAAACAGCTGATCCCAGCAGCTGTCTTAATCAGCCCTGAACTAAACTGATGATTGGATTATAAGGAACAGTAAAATAAGTCAGGGTGGCATTCAAGAACCGTGAAAAGATACTTATACCTTCTATGTGTGTTTTCATAAAACAAAATATGCACAGAGCAAAATAAAATGGTAGAAAGTTAACATTCAGGTCTTATTTGTCAACATAAAAATTAAGCTTTTGAGGGACTTAAGGCAAATATGCTGAACTTTGATGTGGTGTAGCAAGGATTAACTCTAGTGTCACGTAAAGCCTCAGCTTCACAGAGCCCAGGTTGCATTGTATTTTGTGGGCCCCAATAAACAATTTTTACTAATCTGTTGATCATTTTTCAATTAATCAATTATGCCAGTAAAGACTGAAGGAAAATTATTATTATTTCTTTTTAATTCAAACAAATTATATATATATAAGTATACAACATATATAAAACAAAAGTTGTTGGAAGCTGTGAATGTCTAAAATGTTTGTACAACAAATGACTCAATAAGTAATCAATGATCAGATGATTGTATAATATTTTAATTAATCACCAAAATGTGTCAGCTCTACTGGGCTCACTTTAAAATAGAGTATTTGCCCAGTAAACTCACACCGTACTGTAGTTCTGACACGTTACATACAATGCTTTTTGAGATGATGTAATATAATTGGCTTCCATTAATAAAATACAAGCCATGTTCTGCCACTGCATAAGATTTATTTGTACACTGCAGAATGCTTCTTCTTCTCTGGCTTTGATCACTTTGTTCAAGTTACACACAAGGCTAGTGTTGGTTGTTTACACCCTCCGGGTGCAAGCGCTAAATTACAACACAAAGGCCATTATAGGATATCATCTCTGATCACCGAGAGGAGACATGGGACATTAATCATCACAAATGGTATATAACACACATACGGAAACACACATATTGTACGTGCCAGATGTGAACACAAAGGTGTGTGTGTGTGTGAATGCAACAACAGTCAACCACACATTTGCATGCAGCTCCGTTCGCACATTTTAAAAGGAGACTAAAGAGGGAGCATATGTGCTTTAAGCACATGCACAGTACAGAGTCGTAGGAAAAGGTTTAGTGCTTTGCTGTTGTGAAAGTGTGAAAAGGCACAATGGTCATTTGCTGTGTCTGGAAATGACAAATTGCTCCTGGTTGGCCGTGCTTAAATCCTTCCACACATAACCTCAAAAGCCATTGTGTCTGAATATATATTTCTTTTAAAATGACTCACAGTATTGACCTTCGTGCCTGTGCATTGTAACTGAAGATTAACTAATGACTACTTGTTAAATATCGCCCAATTTTTCATGGCAGGATAATTAATGAAGTAATTAAGCGCACGGTACGAGTGCAGAATCATCAGAAAAATTCCAGATATTTTTCACTCATCTCTTTCTCCGCCCTCTCCTTTATTTTCTCTTTCTCTGTGATGCATTACAGATTATTTCCCTTGTGTGGCCCCTGTGTTAGCACAGAATCCATTAGAAATCCATTAGATTGGCAAAACTGTTCTACAAAATAGAAACAAACCAGCACACACCAGCGATTAAACATGCATATGAAACGCATAAAAAAGAGAATATTACTCTCTCCTCTTCCTTTTTGCAACATTTTGAAAATGACTAGAGGACATTTGCCTGAGGTGAGACAGAACCTTGTTCACTACAAGCAACCGCAGGCATTTCTGCTACGGTTTTATAGTCCATGACACATGAACTGTGTAATTTAAGATGTACAAAAAAAAAATGTCCATCCATTAGTTATATCTGCTAATAACGTCTAATGAGTACATCATAACACTGAGGTTGTGGGCTTGATTTTAGAAAAAATAAAATAAAAAGTTTAGCTTGAGTTTCCCCTTTTTCTTCTTTCTTGTTTACTCCATTTCACATCTGAACGGTCTGAACCATTTTTTTAATAAACAACATCAACACATCTTAACAATTGAAACAGCTTTAACACTTCCTTTCCCTCTTATAGCCCCCCGGCCCCACCCCCCCATTAAACTCACTCGTTCACTTGAGTAGCATCATGTGACCAGTCCCATAAAAGCTAGAGAAGCTACACCACTTAAAATAGAAACAGAAAACTAGTTGCAGATAGGACGGCATCGGGGTCCACGGTCCACCTATTATTGACCTTAGTTTTGGGAGGGTTGCAGACACTGGGGCCTACCCCAGCTGACGTTGGGCAAGAGGTGGGGTACACACTGCACATGGTGCTAATCAATCACAGGGCTGAGACATAGAGACAAACAACCACTAACACACACACACATCCGCAGTTAAGAGTCACCGATTATTATAAACTGTATATTTTTGTTCTGTGGGAGGAAACTGCAGCACCCAGAAGAAACCAAAGGGGCGGGGCCCAGGGAGAACATGCAAATATCACACAGCTGGGACCTACACCTTCTTGCTGTGACGGCACAGGAGAAAAACCTTCAGGTTTGGGTCAGGTCATTGCCAAAGAATAGGACACAATAGTTAACATAATTAAAAGAGCATCAGTCAAACACAAATTATGGAAAACAATATGTAAAACGTGATCAGCATATGGGATTTATGTTTGTTTCAAGTGTTAATTTGAGGAACATTAAAGCTTCCTCATCAGTCCACACATATCTGATGTTTTCATCTGCACTCATTTCCCATCTCGTCAGTGGAGCAGAAGCTTAAATGACTTTCAATTCACACGCCTCGTGTGCATCATGATTTATTTGCTAAATGGTGTTTCCATTCCATTTTTCTTTTCAATCCACCGACTTTGTAAACAGCAACATGGAAATGCAGGCACTGACAATGGCAACAGGCGGATGTCACGCAGGAATAGTAATGACTTAATTTAGCATGTTAGCGAGGTCAAGTTGATCAAGATACAGGTCATTATGCAGTTAGAGCTAATACCTATTCCAGGCAGCTTCTTTTGTGTTGACACTCACTCAGACTCTGAGTCAAGCATTTGGATCATATATCCTGTAGGGGGCTCACACAGACTGCCCATATGTACGCTGTTTTGTGTGACTCATCACTTCCCAGAATCTCAAAAACGCAGGTGGAAAGTGCAACATTAGCACGACACAGAGCATCGTAATGGCCACAACCAGAATTTTCCTTCAAACAACTACATCAATTCACAGGAGGTTAATGTATAGCATATTTTCAAGACTATAACTGAGGGCTAGAATAAACAGTATGGTACAATATAATGTGTCTTTTACAGCAGGTGCCTGCACAAAGCATTTTCTTTATCCACATTCACTGACGCCCTGTGTAATTATGAAGTTAAGACTGCTGACTTTATGTAAAGTGATGAGAAATGAGCTTGTGATGAAGACCTTGCCTGGAGCAGCTCTGTGGATTTATGTCCTCTCCCACAGACAATACACCCCTCTATATACAATTTAGAAGAGGGAACAGAGGGAATAGAAAAAAAGAGAGACATAAAGGAGGAGAGAGAGCGAGAGAAAAGAACTAATATGCCAGATGTTAATAAGAAGTTGTCACAATAGATAGGCAGGCCTTATATCAAGTATGCAGAGGCTTTGGGAGATCTGCCAACAGACCTGAATAAAGCCCTGGTCCACTGGGGCCCCTCGAGCTCTGATGGCCACAAAACTAAACTTCTCTGCTGCGATGGTACCTTCCTCTTCTGACACAACACTTTATCTCTACTGTGACCCTGTCCGCTAAAGCTGTCATAAATCTCTGATTTCCAGTGGCTGGCACAAACCCTGACAGCAGGTAAATTTCCCTGCTCCTGTTTTATGCATATTTTGAGCACTGACTGAAAATTGCCAGAAAATAAAACAGCCAAAGTACTTTTACATTTAACAAGTAAGAGTATTTCTAAAAAGAATTTAAAGAAATATCTAATGGCATTAAAGCCTGTCTATACATTAAAATTTAGACTTTTTTTTAAATTTTCTTTCTTCAGTCACTGTACATGCTGTTTTTAGTGGTACTGCTATTTTTTTAGCTGTATCCAATGATTTAGGGAGTGTGCCATGGGCAGTTGTCATTGTTATCTTGTTCTCTTCAGTCTTTGATTTGAATTTACATTAGTTTTGCATTATGATGTCATGTTTACATGAGTGGACCCCAGGAAGAGTTGCTACCTTTGTAGCGGCTAATGGGCATCCAGATAAATAAATAAATAAATAAATATAAATGATTGATGGTCGATTTTAACATCCTGTCTGACCCCTTCTAACTGATAATTTTGCCAATTGTGTTACAGCTTGTGCTCATATTGTAACATCATTGGAGAATGCTAACTATGTTTCCCAGCAACTGATTTACAGGGGCTTATGTCTTTATTGTGTAAGATATTTCTTTCGTTTTTAAAAGTGCAGCCCAATTAAGTTAATCACTAGTTTGAAACAAGTAGCTACTAATAACAACAAGGACACAAACTTTTTTCTGAATAGCTGGCTCAACTTGATCATAAAGAGACTGATTCAGAAAAAAAAAATCAAACGCCAAGTTTTCAGAGTTGCTTAAAACTTGTGCTGAACATAAAAATTCATATTTTTATTATCAATTCTGTAAGTATGCACAAGCCCTTATATCTGACCCCTTCCACCAAACCACTGTCCATTTTTACAGTGTGCTGATTCTGTTATTTCTTAGACACCCAGTTGTCACTAACTGAGCCAGATGAGGGACATCCCAGTGTTTTGTGATGGACCCCTTCTCACTTCAACAGATCTCAGGGATTAGTTTACTGATCATCTGGAATTTATCAGAATTCCTGATTCCAGAGATATTCCATCGTGGGAATTCCCAGTGGAAATATCTCTAAGACCGGAGGATGGTGTTTAATGTGACATGGTAGTCGTAGGCTATCAACCCTAGCTTACTGTCTGTCAAAAGTTAACTCTTCTCTGTTGGAATAAAAAAAAAAAAAAAAAACTTTTAAAAAGTGTTAACCCTCCCTTGATCCAGGCATCTTAGACACTAAAGACCCGTTCCTTTAGCTGCTAAGAGAAGACAGTGGTATCAAAAGGTCTGTAAGTAATGGAGGGAAATCATTTTGTAACATTAAAGGATTTTAGCAAGGGTGGACTTAAACCTACCCTTCAGTGATGATTTCCATTTGAGTTCATATTCAGGCAAGTACTTAGTTTTAATGCCACTTCACCAAAGAGCAGTTTTTTTGTAAAAAGCTATAATCCTGTTTCAAGTGAAAGATTGAGGAATTTTGTTGGTTTCTCTGGAAATATCCTGAATGATCCTCAAATCTTACCTGTTGGGGTGGTGCTATGACTCTCCTCTGAAACCAGTAATGTATGATGCCTATCCATCCTCTCTAAAGTGACAGAAAAATATATTTAGAGCTTAATTTCTGCCAGATCCTGACTGATCCAGAGTGTCCCACATTGGAGTCCCCACCACCATCATACTGCCATGCTTTTATTCTATATTAGAAATGTAAAATCCAGTCTGCCATCTATGGGAAAGACCCATGTATCCACACAGAGACAGTCCCAAAATCTCTTAGATGATTTTTCCTCTGTAAATCAACCAGACCAGGCGTACTCGAAGAGGGAACTCACAGTCTACATATCTTGGTACACTATATGCTGATAAATTTTATTTTTTGCAGTCTAAATATTTTGGCATATTACCACTGAAGCGACATCGGCCAATTAAAATGCTCACCAGGCCGATTAAACAAAAAAATGTATGCAGACACCATAGACAGAGACTCTGTTCCCAGCGAGACAGTATTCAGTGAGATTGGGACCATTAAACCATGAGAAGAAAAGGAACAGGCTCAGTGGGGAAAATGCTGAGAAACTTTAGTTCCTGCATTACAACTAGCAGCTCATAAACTGGGACTACTAAGTGACTTTGTTTTTAGTTGCAGTCCCAGTTAAAAGAAGAGATGCTGCTACTCTGCACAATACAGATATTGTTTATTTATTTTTCTTTATTTATGTAAGTTTACAATTTTTTGTTCTCAAGTGCACTAAAACCTTATTTATTTTTCATTCATGTTTTTTTTTTTTACAAGTTTACATGTGGACATTTAAGTGAACATTATTTAATTTAAAATAAGTGCACTGCAGACAGAGTGCAGATCTATTTGCAGACAATGCAAACAACAGTGTTCAATAAATGTTTATTTACGTTCAGCAGTTTTGTGTTTTATTTGTTGTTGTAAGGTCACACTGAGCATTGCAACAATATGTCTCTTAAGATGGGACAGAGCTCTTGATATTTGCTTTAGAGGACAATTCAATATCAAATGAGGAGTTTGTAGAAATCTGTCTGCTACTTCAGCACCACGGACAGCGTCACGGTTTTATCAATACACAGCACTCTGAGGTTGTGGGCTGGAGAGGGAGTATGGCGGATTAACAAAGGTTTGTGCTGACATGTCTACGGATAAACTGGACAAATCAGTCAAATTAACAGGTATCTTAAACAAATATACTTAAAATCCATGAAACTACTCATGGTATAATTGAATATAAGCAAAATGACAGTGTCAAATATGACAAAAACGTATAATCACCCCGCTAACTCTCTAACATATCACAAGGTATGGCAAACTAGTATTTCCCAACGGTAGGAAGTTTTGACATTGAATCTACATCATCATATCGCCTTGTAGCTGTCCCTTAAACCTTCGCTGCTTAAAGGCCCTTTTATCTTGAAGGGGCACTGTCGCTGCACCCTAGGCTCATCTCTGCCCAAGACAATTGTGTTTAAAGATGATGATGTAAACAAGCCAGAGCATTTTTCTTCCCCAATAGCAGAATAATAATGGGCACTGCGTCAGTGCTGGAGAATGGTCTAGCTGCACCCATTATCATTCTGGAGATTAGGTCTGGCTATGTGAGACTTCTGAAACCAAGACAGTGAAACAAGTGGGTGTTGAGCTGCGTGGTAAAATGATAATGACTCATGAAACCTTCTGAATGGGCATAATATGTCCATTTGTAGTTCAGACTGGTTTGCATTAGATATAATATGCTACATTTTATAACAGATTTTCCAAGTTGTTTAAGATATACTATATTTCTGTTTTTGTTTTAGCACATACTGTAGATGTTATCCAATGTAGTTCAGAAAATATCTCTGATTCTTCCTAGTAATTTTTTGTTCTCGAGCTGACCAGTCAGATCAGCATTCTCTAAGGGATCTACATGTTTATAAATTATATGGACAGACTTTTTAAAATATTTTTTTAATCAACAATATTTGCATCCACCGATAAATTCTATTTAATTGTAATCTTACTCATAGTCATAGTGTGCCTTCAAACAATTTGGTGAAGCTCAATTTTAAACAGAAAACTGTTGACCAACTGATTTATATACGTTTACTCCCCAGTGCATCTTTCCACCACACACACACACACACACACACACACACACACACACACACACACACACACACACACACACACACACACACACACACACACTCACTTACTCACATCCAGTCCCTGCCTGGCAGACCTCCCCAGTTAACTGGGCTTGTAAATCATCTGCACAACATCAATGGAGAAACATTTGTCACCTCCAACGCCTGCCTGACTCAGCATCTCTTTAACTGTCCTCAACGAAGGAGGCACGCAGGGTGTCAGGGGGGTCAGGGGGTGAAATTTTTAAAGAGGACAATCAAACTACCAATTCCGCTGCTTGCCAGATGGGATGTTATATGATCAGAGGTGAGTCGTTATATCAAGTAAAGAGATCTTGAACCAGAGTCCATAGATTTCTTTTCTTAACCAAACTTCAGCCATACCATAATAAGCAGATTTTCATTTTTTCAGTAATGTATGTTGTATGTTTACAGTTTGTGGTATTGTTGTGCTAAGAGGACACCAATCACCGATCCTGCAGGATTTTTTTTTACCCAGATGTATGTATTGATGCTTTCTATTGTTATTATTTTATCATAATAAACACGGATAATTAATAAGGACATATAAATTGTATGTCGATGTGAAAAGAAAAACAACGGGATCAGTGTCAGGAAAAGGTTATAGAAAAGAACATAATTACTCTGTAAATAAACTGTCCCATAGAAAAAATGTATTGCTGTGATGGTGTGATGGATTCTAAGAGAGGATTCCACACAGTACAGTTAAAAACTATACAACTGACAAATGACTAATGGATCATAACAATAAGACAGACATGGTTTTGTTAATCTCGTAATAAGATGTCCATTCTGACCCTGTAGTCATTCCCCCATGACAAATCTATAGATGCCCTCCTCCATGCTTGTGCAATTACCCCGTGTCAGTTTGCCTAAGGCGACCTGAGTGCTTAACCCACATGGATCTCAGGTAAATTGTCCATATTAACCACATGCTGTTTCAAAGCCCACAAGGATCACTATTAAATCCCATGAGGCTGATATAGATGTACTGGCTGGGATGCGGGTTTTCTACTTGTAATAAAAAATAAGCAATGACGTGGAAAATTGCCATGTGTAAATAATAATCAGGCTGAGTAATGAAGCTTGATGAAAGATTTAAAACAACTGCCACCACTTGCCATTGTCTATAGATACTCTGTGGAAAGCGGTGCAGCTGTGAACATTAAATGAAACTTATGATCACCATATTAGGTAACATTTGCCTGTTAGGCTATACAGCCCTCTGAGTTATTTGATTTGCATCAGTTTCTGATTCAGTTTATGAAGATAATAAAGTTCGATTTTCAAAAAAAAAAAAAAAAAACTACATTTATTTCAAAGGGGAAAAAAGAGACATTCAAGAACCCTGTAATACCATTTTTTTTTTAGTATTCAGGGAAGATAAAAGGCAAAACCGGCAGAAGATGTATGTGTCCTTTCATCTGCCAAACTTTTTGAAACTTGTTCAGTGTCTTAAAATGAAGTCTTTGCAGCTTTTGAAATGTCTTTTGTATGGAAAAAAATAAACAGCTGAAGTAGATATGAAGTTGTAAAAATGAAGTTTTACCAGCACTGAAAGGAGTTGAAGTGGGAGTAGAAGTGCTAAGAGGAGTTTAAGTTCAAGTTTAGATATAGTCAAGTAAATGTATATGTAGAAAAAGCATTTAAAAACAACACTGAAGTTTGCACAGGGTCACATTAAACATAAATGATTATGCATTCATGCTGACATTATTGGTATTCCATTTCTGAAAATTTAAATAATTTTGGGGTCATCTCATCCAGAGGGACCATTTCATCAGCCCTGCTGCGACATAACATCTAACTCTGAGGACAGCAGGAACAAGCCAAATATGCCAGTGTTACAACGGACCAGAAGAAACAGGACATGTTACACGAGTACGAATAAGCCTGCACATCGCTTTTGACTGTGATGCATAATTTTTCTTCATCGCATAGACCGGACAGCCTTGTCAGAGAGCTGGTTTTTATTCTAATAAATAATGCATGCAGGTTGAAAGAGTTTGCAGCTTCACCTCCTAAATCTTGCAAAGCAGCACCTGAAGAGCAGCTATTCCTATTTTTCACCTCGCCTTTTCCAGAACTGGTTCACTGCCATCATGTGGTTGGCGACATCATCTGCTGCGCGGAGGTCATGTTCCTGCCCCGCATTGTTTATCTGTGATGTTCAGTCTCTCTGTCTGTGTCATGTATGTCATGCCGCCCCCCCCCCCCCCCCCCCCCCCCCCCCCCCCTCCCTGCCTGACTGACAGCAGCCTCAGCAACGACCAGGGTGGGATGTCTCTAATTAAACACTGGTAATGATGAGTGTGTAGAGGGGGGGTGGGGTGGGCACTCATTACACAGAGAACAGATGCTCTCACCAACCCCTGCCAGCTTGCCTTGATGCCCACAGTATGAATACATACATATAGATCACTCTGTCTGCCTCCTGCTTTTAGCCTAAGAGCTCAATGCCAAGGCAGCCCACACTTCGCTACCGCATGTTAATATTTCCTTTCACACTCTTACTGAAATCACAGAATTTGTATCAAAAAACGATAAGAGGTCCGTCTTTTCTCTCTCGCACACACATTGTTATTCCACACAGTATTCGATGCCAGCCCACACTTGGTCAGGGCTTTTTTTTCTTTTCTTTTTTTCTTTTTTTTTTTTAGTTACACCCACATTATGTTCAGCTCATGCATTCAAATATGAGTGAACTCTGAGTGGGGTTGTGAAGTGCAACACAGCATCAGCAGTCAATATCACAAAATAAGGTTAGGTTAAATATGAAAATTAATTGAACCTCAGATGAAGCTTACCAGAGGCTGTGACATTTGGCTTGTGTTAGAGGGTTGGTAACGACTGAGTGAGGCTGACTCTACAGGGGTGGAAGAAAAATATCTTTAAATTTATAATGAAATCTCTAGTGCAACAGTTTATGCAACAGTATTTGCATGGAGTGGGACACCGGCCTTCAAAAAACAACCAGGAAAAAAAAGAAAAGAAAAAAGAAATCCCTCGACCCTGTTGCTTCAATTTATGATTTCACGAGGAAGTTGATTTCCACAAACATGACTTCAACAGAGCAAGTGTATCAACCTCCGTTTTAGAATGATTAAAGGCTCATTACAGTTCATTACTTTAACATTATTTTTGAAGCCATCATTTCTGTCAGTTATGATAACATTACTCTCACCAAAGTAACTGCTGAGTTTCGGGAATATGATTAAATTGCTACAATAAAGTCCATTGGTACAAGAAACACACAGCAGTGAGATGATCAGGCAGGTTGTAAAGAAGCCACATCAGATTTGATCTGAACCGCTTTATTTGGAGGTGAAAACTGAAAGTGAATATATCGAAATGTTAATGATCCTTTCATGGCACAGAAGTGTGTCCCAAATCCATACTACAGACTTAGCATTAAAGTTTTCTCTGCTGCTGAACGTGGTTTCTTGCGGGTGGCGGTGATAGTAAAGAGCTTCAGGCCATCATTGTCTTTAGACGAGAGGTTAAAATACGCCCTCTGAGCAGTGCTATGTCTTCCTGTACGTACAGACCAAGAGCGGTGTTAATGCCAACATTTGATAGCAATAGCAAAACAATAGCAATAGCAAATAGCAAAACTTACAAATAGCTCATTTGAGTATAATTGAACCAGACATTGTGTTAAAATACGTTTTGAGTGTAATATTCAAGTAGACAGTTCTCCCGTTCACAATGAAAACAGGAGAGCTGCTCAAAGACAGAAAAAAAAGATCTTCTGAATATTTCCAGAAAACACAATATCGATCACAATCTTAAGATGTTTTTGCTTTCCATTTGTGAAGTTAGACATCCAACACTGCACATTTTCCTATTCATATAAAAAGTTTGTTTATTTATTTATTTAATATACTAACTGCTAAAACACCATGATGATGACTATGTGGTACACACTGTAAAGATGTAGTGAATGTGGAGAACACATGTGGTGTGTTCCAAACTACAGAAAGCTTGAGTTAAAGTTCAGGGGCATCAGTAAACTGATGCATGTTTAGAATGGACAGCTTGGGTCCCCTTTGTTTTAGCCACTTCTCGGACCAACAGTTTTTCAAGCCCAATTAAAAGTAACACGGATGGGGGTGTTCGACTCCAATGTAATGTTTCTTTATTGTCTGTGCAAGTTGGTGTCTTATGTTCACATATTCTCACCTTGAGATGTCTTTAAAGCCCGAATACATCTTAAAATGATGTCACGGGTCTTGCCACAAGCGTGAGCAGCATGCTAATTGCATTTACAACTGATAAACTATCTGTGAGAAAGCATTTCCACAAGAAGTGGTGGTGGTGGGGATGGGGGGCGGGAATGCAGTTTCTGGTGTTATGACATCTTGGCCGTCCTGATAATTGCTTCTCAGAATGTCTGACATACTGTACAATAGCTCCTATGGAGTATTTTCAATAGAAAAAGTATTGACGGAATTGTATGAAGTCAAAAGCAAAATGGAGGGCTCATGGGGGGTAAATGGATACACAGTACGGTATGTTCAGTTTTCATGTGAGCACCAAGCTGCACGTGCTCTTATCATCCCCTGTGTCGCTTGCATTATAAATTCTCACAGTTAGCATCTGCGCTTTAATTTATTGCTTAATGTTGTCATCAAGGGGCCAAGGCCTGCGCTGGCCTCTGCTATCAATCTGATAGCCTGCAGGTAATGGCCAAGTTGCATATTGTCACAATTCCAATACATTATTTACTATGAGACATTAAAAAGTAATGCGTATTAATAAACAGGCCCAAGGCCAGAGGGCAGGTTCAATCCAATCGTATTTCTCCTTGCTTTCATCAAGGAGACACTTTATAATATATGTATGGCCAAAGCAACACTCAAGGGCCTTTTCTCTTGCCAACGCGGCTTTTGTGAATTATTATTGTTACAGTAAACATATTTAATACTGAGTTACTATTCAATTATTCATTTTACTCATCAAATAGTCTTTTAGTAATGCCACTGCCAATTTCTGTTCATGTTAAACGTTTCCTCACACATTTCCGCCGTCCTACACCCATCTTCAGGGGCTAGTTACCGTCAATCCAGTTTCCAGTGTCATAATCGTCATCCTCCTCAGAATCCTCAATCTAATTCTCCATTTGATGCATTATGGGGATTCAGTACAACTGTCATCTGGTCTCTCTTCACTGCCAGAAAGTAACGAAAACATCATTTTTATAACAAAGTGTTTGCAAGCAAATCACCAAATGAATACGACCGCGAAAACTCATAATTCCGATAATTCAGTCCTCGGTATCACAGCTGTATTTGTCCACAGGCTACTCTTGACATTACCTCTGCAGCGTGCAATTATGATACAGAAATTGAAATTTTAGTAACACCTCAACTGGGTGTTAATTGCATAGATTGCATGGTTTGAATATTAATGCCTAAACCCTGCGAAAGCAAGTGGGGTTCACTTGTGACTTCACGCTGTTTTGTTCAAACCCACAGTACTTTAATTAAAATTCTATCCGAGATAGATCCAAGACAGAAAACGTCGGTCTGAATTTTGGAGAAATGTGTAGGAAATGCGCAGAATAATTCAGTTTCATGTAAGAGTGCAGCCCTGTGGTCTCTTGTTTCTCTCACTACAAACATCAAAGCACTTCAACGAAGTGTTAGAACAAACAGTTATGGATTATAT
Source organism: Seriola aureovittata (assembly GCF_021018895.1). Classification (NCBI taxonomy): domain Eukaryota; kingdom Metazoa; phylum Chordata; class Actinopteri; order Carangiformes; family Carangidae; genus Seriola; species Seriola aureovittata. Next base: position 7,011,740 of record NC_079381.1, on the reverse strand, counting down.
ATATATGTAACACTCATCTATCGTTTCATATTTTGAAACAAACATGAGGAGAAAATCAAAAGTGTAAGATGTTAATTACTTCTTGGGCTAACAGCGGTCTCTTTCCTGCACTCAACCAAACCCCATGTGCTTGTTGGATCAATATCAAAAATAATAAAGTAGACGATATAAAACATCACTTGGTCTCAGCATGCTTTGCATCACATTTGAAAAACGTTTTTTGTATCATCACATTAATATGCATCAGAGCAAATACGGAATAAAAATACAATTTTGGTTATTTCCTAATTTAAATGAGCAAATCTGGTATAAATATAATTCTTCAGTTAAGAACAGCCCTAAATGAACTGATAAACTGATGCTTAAAGGTAGTTATCACATTTCTAATATGATGACTTACATGACTGAAAATCAAGTGATTGCCTTTTCTGTATACATTTCACACGTACAGTATCTTTAAGTGCAGTCTGATAATAACATGGACACATTCATCATTAAAATTAGATGGCGGGGTAAGTGAAGCAAAGAGATAAACAGATGCTTTCTTCCTTCAAAGAGGAAACATCTGTGCCCTTGTTACCCTCTGCTTTATGTCATTTTTATGCTGGGCAAGTGCTGTAAGTGCTCCCACATCTGCTACAGTTTATATAAGATGCAGATGCCCCCCCCCCCCCCCCCCCCCCCCCCCCCCCCCCCCCCCCCCCATTGCTGAGTTAAGCCCTCTCATCATTGATTCATGCTCTTGGGGGAAAACTGACAAATTGGACCCCTTGCTTCTGTAACAGTACCTTATGGATCCATCCATCTGTAGGAGGAGAGTCGGGTCAAATCTTGAGCTCACAGTCAAGTCTGTGGGAGATGGAGTGTGCTCACTTATGGGAGAAACATTAACACACAGGTGTGTTTGCTTGTGGTATAGAAGTAATTTTCTTTGACTTTTTTTGTTTTCATTTTCACAAAACCACATAAACATAAAAACACAGAGACGCCCATACGGTCTATCACCAAACCAACAAAACACAGCAAAATATCAAAGACAGTCTGTAAGCAGAAAGACAGGAAGAAAAAAAGAAAGAGAGAAAAAGAAGAAGGAATCTTGAAGTTGCCACAGCAGTCATTATAATGGCTTCTGCTTTCACTTCTATCATTACTGGGGTCTGTTTAACCAAATTTACAGCATGAAACTTACAACTTTTATCATTGGATTATTTTTTAAATTACTTAGGAGTCATTTTTATGCCTTTATTCAACATTGTGACAGTGGAAAAAACTGACAGAAATATGGGAGGAGAGATGGGAAATGACATGTAACAAAGGGTAAACAAAGGACATTCTGGTTCATGGTTGGCGCCTTCATCCCTAATTTGCAGGTAGTAATAATATTAAAACGTTTCCATAGTCACAAAAACAAAAGGCAACCCATGCACAAATGCAAAAATCCTGTAGGACTTGCATGCATAGAGGTTCCCTGCTCAGTTTTTGACCAACATTAGTGCCATGGAGCTGTTATCTATGAATCGGTCCCTATTTAGATGTGCAACACATTCCTGCCAATGGTTTCACACTCTTTGATCTTCAGGTGGTGATAACATGCCAAAATATGCGCGAGCATATGCAAGCAATGCGCCAAGAAAGACGGGGAAGAAGAAGACGGTGAACAAGTAAACGTGGATGTACATTCTCCAAGTACTAAAACCTGTACGTCTGCTAATTCATGCAATTATCCAATTTGGAGAATGGCCAGACATGTTGGAGCTGACAGAAAGGCTACATCGAACCTAGAGGCTACAACTTCAGAAGACCACATCAGGTTCCTCTCCAATCAGCCAAGAAACATAAATCTGAGGCTGGAAAATGTAGTCTGGTCTGATGGAATTGGATTTCTGCTGAGGCAGCAGACAGTAGGGTCAGAATTTGGCATCAACAGCATGAATCCATGGAGGCAGGCATTGTGGAACAATGGAGTAGGTCATGTTTCCTCGGAGCTCCTGTCTCTTTGCTTCCATTTCACACCAATAACCATTTAGTTTAATAGTTGCTCATCCTAAATTAATGCTAAGTAAGTAATTGTTGACACTATTCTGACAATAAAAGAAACATTTTTGCATTTAAATACTCAATATGTGAGCTGGAATGACAGAACAGGGACAATTAAACAATATCACACGAGAGGGAGTGATGCTGTACTGACTATCAGCACGGCTGCGATTCTGTCATAGGTACGAGGCCGCAGACCTTGTTATATTCTACATCAGCACTCATGGTATGCCTCTCGTCTAATCAAGTTACTTGGTTGGAGCTTACTGTCATATAAGATGCCACATCGCCACGTTCCACTTCCACAACAGAAAATAACTAAATCTTGACCCCATTGCATCTTTGAAGGCGAATAGCAACCCTGTCGAGCAAGGGAAATGTGAGGTAACAAACCACACTCAGGGCAGAACTTACCTCACAACAAGCCATAACCGAGGCTGCTATCAACCAGCTACAGACTAATACAGAAACTCGTGGCTCTACCCTGACAGGACTTGAGAAAAGCGCGACACACGCATCAGACCTAATGTATGTCCATCAGAAAGAAGTCACTCAATATTCCCTCGAAGACAGACGTGAATCCCTGGAAGGCAGTTCACGCAGAAACAAGGTTCAGAAAGGTCCAAGAATCAAAAACTTTATTGCTGATGTACTGAAACTTACATTTGGTTTGGGGAAAACTCCACTTTTGGAGTGGGAACACAGAAAACTTCAGCTGTGCAGAGTCAGACAAGGCTTAGAGAGCAAAAATAACCAAATGTCATTATTATCACGAGTGCAAGGAAAATTCCCCAACGCGCACAGTGAGCTGAAACCATCACACAGCAAGATATGCAGCTACAAATTCCCCCTTGGTCTAAGCGGGCATCATTCACTGAAGTGAGACGTACTCTGTGTGGTACATCAAGTGTGAAATATGGATTCATATATCAAGCTCGGCTGAGAGTGATGCTGCCCGGCAAAGAAAAAGAAATCCACACCTTTTAATTTCTGAAGCCAAATTTTTCCGGGTTTGGTACACGGCACAAAATCTCAGGTCAGTAGCAGTGGTGTGCAAATGTGTTGTCACATACGCACAAAGAACAACTGTAACATAACCACCATTTACCACCTCATCTGTAATGAAAATCATTTTTTAGCAAACATAAGCCATGGAATAGGTATTTTGGAAAAAAAAAAGCATAACCTCCAAGCACGAAGTGAAAATCAGATGTCAGAAACACAAAAGTAGAGAGGATATACAGCAGCTGCATAGTTAATGGGGGTTACGCCACAAAGCAAAACTGTGAAAGAAAAAAAAATGACACATGCAAAACAACAAAGTAGTAAAGTAGTTCAACAGGATGATTAGAAAAAAGGTCTTGTTAAGTTCCAGCAAAGGGAAACCGGCATGTGTGCAGTGCTGTTCTCGGCCTTTCACCGTGTAACAGCATGAAATATGCAATAAAAACGTTGGTTCAAAAACCCTGCAGGGACACTTTTAATAATTTTTGTCCTTTTTCTTTAGCCTCTATTTCCCAAAGTCTCCGGAGTATAGAGTTGTGAGCTGTATTACACCGAGGCATTATGAAGATGCCAGAGTGAAATATGTCAAAAAAATGTCTTTCAGTTTAGAGAAGAATTCAGATTGACAAGTCAGGAAGCGACATCTGAGGTTGCAGGGGTTATCCGGAGGGTTCGGTTCCCGTGGAGCTTGATAGCTGGTGATGCGTAGTTGCAGTGGCAGTGCAGGTGAGTGTGTCTGGGTGCTCCGTGGAGTGTGACACACCTTGCTCCTGGGGCAATGCAGGGACGATAGAAGTGTGAGTGGGGGGATTGGGGGGGGGGGGGGGGTAAGGCACTGGGGATTGGAGTAGCATCTCCTGCTGACTTGTCACACACTGCTGCGCCCAGTCCGCACGAGGCTCTTTTCATGTAAGGACCATTTCTGGAGTTAAACTGTTCCTACTGCATGAATTATTCATTATATAGCCTTGTCGGAAAAACCTGTTCATATAAACAATAGTTCAAACTTCCAAAAAAAAAAAAAAAAAAAAAAAAAGAGAACAAAGAAGGTACATGCTTGGTACTGAGAGAGTACAAAAACTTTAATCACAGAGAAGAAACGGTGTCTACTATATTCATCTATGTTGAACTGCATTGCATCACTTTGTGCAATGTCCCTCTTGTGGTTGCCAGTTAGCTAAAAAAGCAGCTCCTCCTGCCACACAGTCGCCTGGATGAGACTTTCTTGTGACAGTGAGTGGAGGTCCCCGGTGACTTCCTGTCCACTGATATGTTTGCTGCGACTATCATGAGTAACGGTGCTCAATTTCCATGTTTTGACATAAGAGGGGACATTTGATAAATAGTTGGAGGACCTGAGCACATAAATGAGGCATAAATAATGCATAAATTAAGTGGCATTTTATGGAGAGATGTCAGTGCGTTTCTCCAATAACGGGAAGATTAATGACCTGACTGTGTGTGTGTTTGTGTGTGTGTGTGTGTGTGTGTGTGTGCGTGTGGGGGGTGGGGGGTGGGGCTGAATAGGAGAGTGGCAGAAAGATCAAGGGATGAGTCCTCAGACTGACTGTTTTCAATCAATATACCCATGTATTTACAGAGACTGGATGGATGATGCAAGCAAAGCAAACCTTAGCTGAAGTTTCTCGTAAGAAGAGAAAGTGTGCATTTAAAAGCTCTCTTCCTCTGCCTAGTAGCACTAGTTATTTTTGAGGGCTTTTGGTTGCCTGACAAAACCGAGGCCACTTTATAGAACTGATGTGTCACCCGGCATGCTGCATTTCTAACTCGGTGTCAAGTACTGGCTGAGGATGCAGCAGCAGGTGAATTTTCCCGTTGAAGTTGAGATTAGCAAAGCAACGCAGAGACAGAACGGGCCCCTAGCCCCACTAACAAAAGAGAACCATTATAGTAGCAGTAAAAAGTAAAACCTGAAGTTGCAATCCAGTGAAGGTCTTTTATATGGAAGAGACAGAGGTTCAGAGAGCCGCCTAGGCAATCTGTACGCAGGGAGCGGTGTCACGCCCACACACCCCCTCTGGGCATGCTTTCCGGCACAGGCCAGATAATTGTCTAACTTATAAGACAATATAAAACATGACACGTCTATCTCTATCTACATACATTTAACGTACCCAACTTAGAGAATTCAACTAGGAACGATAGCAAATGTCAACAGAAGTAACCATCTAAATGTAAATATTAAAACAATAAGAAAAGTAATAAAGTCAGGGCACTTAAAATTCACATCTCATCTCATCTCAGGAGCAGAGTGGAGGACAGGCCATCAGAAGGAGGGGAACTTTGATATATTTGGGGGGAGTCTCACTGTCAGGGATGTGTAGCTGTGAAGAGGTTATGTGTTCAACATTTCAGTGTGGCAGTTCTATCCTCAGTCTGTCAGTCCAAAAGTGATGTTGGGTTTGTTTTCCTTTTTATTCCCATTTTGATATTCTTCTCTATGTATTTCTGTGCGGGTTGAAAGCAACTGTTAGCATTTACATGTTATTCCAGTTTTATTTCTGCTTCCTCTGAAAAGGTCTTTAATTGTCTGGTCTGAGCTTGCAATAGGTCACACAACTCATTTAAGGCCACATCCACATTACTACATTTTAGTACTTGCAGTTTTTGAGCCCCTAAAATGGAGACTTTTGGAAACTCCAGGGTTACATTGTAGTCTGGACGGACAGAAACGGAGACCATTGGAAACGATGATGTGGACACACACACACAGTTTAAATTGATTGGGTCTTATTGGTCACAACTACCAGTGGAAAATCCAATATGGATAACGGATTGCGTTACTTGACCATGTTTGCTCGCAGCTGTTGTGCAGTTAAATTCTATATTATTTTCTCCAACTAAGCATTGTTTCAAAGATGAGTAACATAAATGTGCATAACGCCGGATGTCATTGCACAAACTATTCAAATCAAGATTTAATTTTGTTATGTGGAGCGTACACAGTTGGTGCACTTGCAATGCACACAGTCCCGCACGGTCACAAATTTTAGGCTGCATGCGGACTTTCAGTAGCAGACTCTCTGACCACTACTGATGCGCTACAGCGCTACAGCTACCGCCAGCGCTTCGCTCGTGCCACCGGAGACGCATCAACTTCCTCAGACCAGAGTCGCCTCACATGTCTGTATCACCTACCTGTAGTTCAGTCATTTTCGTGTCTGACATGGAGATGCGTGTCCGTGCGACTCTGAAGGTGGTGAGACTGTCACTCATGCTAATGCCAGCGGACAGCTATGTGTGTGTCTCTTAGCCATTTCCTGTTTGCTGGGGCATTCAGACATTGGCAGCTGTCCGCTTTGGTTTCTGTCCCTGGAGCTCGGAGACGACCTGACACTCCCTCCCTCCCTGACACAGAAACCTCTTGCAACCCTGCGCCGCTCCCTGGCCCAAGAACCAAGAAGTACAGATATTTCACCAGTGGAAGGTCATGAAGAATACCCCCACCATCACTCAGAGCTGATCTAATGTTCACTGTGCCATAACTGATGACTGATGTAATTGACATTGCATAACTAATCTTACATACTCCACAGTGGCTGATGATAGTTTCCCAGCAGATGAGTTAAAGACTTTAGAAATTCTGAACAGTGGAAAAGGTGACCTGCGGCTCATCTAATCTAAATAAGGGGAGAATGACACTTTAAATTCATGGGGACAATCTCTGCGGTCTTGCTCATTTGGAGTTCCCTCCAATTCGCCAAGGAGAGAGGGGATGATGGCAAATTGAAAATAATTGCAGTGATTACAGCAACATCTGTAATGTTCAATAAATGTAGGTCAAGGGCAAATATAAGCGTTGGAAGGAAACTATCTTCGGTGCTACCATCTTTCCCCACTAACTTTTGAGTTTTTTCTCATTATACTGTCAGCATATTTCAAACTAATTTAACAGTGTAATCCATAGCAGGATCCATCCTCTGAAGAAAAAAAAAAAAAAAGCAGTATGAAAATTTTTGTCATTTAAGTCTTTGTAAATTCTGCCTTGTGGAAGAAGATATTTTTGTGCTTAGCATAACAAAAGTGGATTTAAAAATCCTTACAGCAAAATGTTTTGTTTTTTTTTTCTCCTACTTATAAATGCTACCATTGCCTCTCTGATCAATATTCAGTGTACCAGGTGACCTGCCAAGTTCATGGAGCTGTGTGACTTCTTGCATGTTTTTCAAAAGGAAATGTTATCCTTCCTGCCCAGCAGCCAAAAACTAAAGAAAGAAGAAAGAAAAACAACCCCAGCAGAGTCACACTCTCTAATTTGGAGTGCTTTTGCGTAGGCTTCTGACTAGTACATGCATGTGTGCACAAACACTCAGTAATTGGAGCGTATACATTTAAATTCATATTAAACATTTTCATTTTTATACTCAAAAAACAGCACAGAGAAAAGGTTTGTTTTGCAGAAAACAGACAGGAAATTCACTTTTCAATGATGCCGCCTCTGTTATTTCTAACTGTTATGGTGTAGACAAAGTGTATATCTTTATGTGATATATTAAATAATGTAATCCAGATTCATTTTCATTTATCAGCTTATCATGATATGATTTTGTCAATACTATACACAATTATTTATTCTTTAAATAAGATTCCATATCTTTAAAAATGCACAAACACCGATAACACAGTTCATTACACTGTCTTCAACTAGAGCGGTTACACCATTCAGCGGTTACTGTGAGTCATTTTTGGTGTACTTACTTTTTTTGAGTTTTTTGTTTGTTTTCTCAGTTATTGTGCTTCACTTCAACTACTACCATTGCACTTCAAATTCCATCTGTTACAGAGTGAGAACAAAAGTCAAATGAGAAAATACGATGAACAATGTGAGAATGGGACAAAAGAAAGGGGGCGAAGTCAGCAGCTGCAGCAGAGAAGAAAAAAGCACAACAACAAGTGCTGGTTTGGTAGTGGTTTCAAGAGAGCAGCACTCCACGTCCAGAGAAGTGCCACTCTGCACTCCACTCGTCCTCTGACAAAGAAATATGTGTTCATTGGTGTCCGGAACCGGCCCAGCACGTTGTAAAGAGTTTGAGAATTGATGCTTTAATAAGGTAGATGCTTCCTTTTTTAACCTATCGTGAAGTAATGCTAATCTTAAACCACAACCCATAATGACATCTACCTTTTATTAATCACTTACAATGTTACAAACTCAGTAAGGTTTGTGAGCCCTTTCTGTTATTGTATCATTATATACTGTATATCTCACATTAGCATCAAGTTTATGGTCCTTTTATTCTTTATTATCAGCTTTTATATGATTAAGTTTTCATGTAGTTTAGTTCTACATGCTTTGGTTTATCAATTGTGCTTTTGTTGTCACCAATCAAATTTTTTGTGATTTAATTGCCATCCATACATATATACAGTATATTGCGTACTCTGTGTTTTAGTTCTGAGAACTTGTTATTCGAGTCCACTCATAGTCCTCTGGTACAAGTGGCAGACAGAACAGAGAATGAACGGTCACTTAAGAACCTGAGACACTGAGGCAAAGGCCAGTCTGTTCCATTAAGCAGAAAGACAGCTACTTTTTTTTTTTTTTACTCGGTACTGACAGTGTCAGATTTGTGACAGAAAAATGTGGCACATTGATTCACTCTGTGGCATGAAAACCTTCAGCATATTTAACAAGGAGTGCCATGTAGAGCTTTTAAACATTTGTGGGCTACGTCTGCTGTGTCCCGCTTCTGAATGTGTGGCTGAGGCCAGAATCGGTGTGAACACAACTGGAGGTCCGATGTGTGGTTGTTTTATTTTTTTTTTTTGCTCAGGGTGTGATATGAGCAGCGCGGACCACATGTAGAAAAAGGCAAACGTTGAAGACACTGTCATCTTTTTAATGAAAGCTACACTAATGAACTAGTATTCAAGCATTTCTTTGATGACCTCACAACCTTTGAAAGAGCATAATAATAGCTCAGAGGTTCTTTGAGGGGGCCTCACACTGAATATGAGATTTTATTGTAACACTTAGACCCAGTGAAACCCACTGAGAGTGCTGTGAATTTCAGAGCGTTTACAACAAATCTCTCTTATTGAAAGCTAAAATGTGAATAACTCTCAGCTATTGCTTTACCCCAATTTCTACCCTCTAATATTAATAAGGCTTTGATCATTTGTAAAGTTGGTGTTTACAGCATTTTTCTCGAATTTAAGGTGCGAATTGGAGCAGCTGTTTCAATATCCAGCGCGATGTAGAGCTCATTTTCACTGCTGCAAGTGTCATCACACTATTGAGAATGGCGTTTGGAAAGAATGGAGCTCCTACAAAAAGTGGCTGTTTTGTACGGCTAAATTTGAGGTTTTTTCTTTTTCAGTAAAAGCTTCATCATGGTATATGTAGCTGAGAGATAGCCTTAGCTTTAGGATTATTTTTTATTAATGCTCTTTTAAGAAAAAAAATTATTAATTACCACATGAACACCACATGATGAAACGGTTCAGCATCAAAATCCCTCAACGCTCCCTCTAATCTCTCTAATAGGTAATGTATTCTGCATACATGAAAAATGCATGAATGTAAATTACAGCATATGGAGTAAGCCTGGTAGGAATATGGCTTTAAGTATATAATTACGGCCCATGATCACAACTATGAATGCTACTGGCCAGTATTTATCTGGACCAGAAGGAAATGTTCTCCGTCTTCCAATTACTGTTAAAGCGTGGTTGAAGAATAGTAAGTGCACCAACAAACAAGTTCAATTTGCAGGAAGGTGCTGGTCTGGCAGCAAAAATTTGGGGAAAAAAAATATGAATTTGCAGGAGATAAACTGAGATGGTATTTTTCTGTTTGCTATAAGTGCTGGGAAATGATTAGATATTTGAGAGAGGGCAGGGCAGCTGGGAAGTCATAAAGTTATCATATCCCACACCTTCCTTAGACTATAGATGCAATCCCTGCCTGTGGGGATTGATTACACCATGATTCTCATATAGCCTTAGTCCTTAATATCAAAACTATACTAGACAGCTGCAGTATATACATGGATATGTTTTACATGGTTAAATAAAGTCTGCCTTTGAGTAATGCCTAATTTTTTTTTTTTTCACCGTATGAAATTCAATCACAATGTGCAACAGAGACATTATATTTTAAACTGTCCAACAAGTCCTCTAATTTAGATGACTGTGTAGGTTGTTTGCTCCCACCCTTGGATGTGACCAATGGCTGTATACGAGGATGGATGACATGACAGCTCTCTTAAAGTGAGGCCAGAACATCTTGATCACCCCCTAGTGGCTTGCCACAGTACAGGTCATAAACCCCACTCCCTCCATGTTAGCAGATGGGACATGACCCCAAAGTTAAAAAAGAAAAAAAAAAAAATTAAAGTAGATGTCAATTTTTTATCTTCATTTTTTGTCTTGAAGGGTTTTATTTTTGTACCAAGATTACAACCGTGGTATCAGGGTGGGACCTTGGTACCACGGTTCCACCCGCCAATCACTACTGGAAAGACTCTGGCTCCAGATGATGTCACCAGCGCAAGACGGCTGCAACCGTATCCAGGATAGTTTTGCTTTCCTAAGTGGAGTCGTTGTCCATCTTGATCTCTATACAAAACCATTGGATAGGACTAATAGAGGTGTACCAGCCTGGTCTCACCAAATGGCATATAACTAACACGCCATTTTCCTTAAGTCATTTTGCATGTTATCACTAACACATTTTTGCTTTTAGTGTCATTTGACATGACATAATTTCTCTGACTAACCCCTAACCTCTCCCCTAACCCAAACAATAAAATGGATGTTGAGTCAATTTATTGCCGGTACAATTTGCATGTGCAAATGAAAAATTTACTGTCTATGTTCTCTTAAAAGCCTTTTTGGATATTGAGAGCAGGGGAGACTTGGGTCATGTAAAGTAAATTAATAATGTATAAAACAAGACTAGGTTAAAACCTTCTATATGGCCGGATCGTGTATGGTGTATGTACTTTCCATTGAACTATTTTCAATGGAAAGTAGCTAAAGCCTGCTCGAAAAGTCAACGTAATACCTTAATCAGCAAATTTATTATGTCATTGCATTGTATTTACATTCTGCCTAGTGTCAGCCAGTTTCAGCCCTTTATCTGTTTCCTTCTGTCTTTTCTGTGCTCACATATAAAGTATATGAGTCTGTTACATTACCAGAAAGAGTCTAGGGGTAAAGGGAAGTAACAATGAAAAATAAAGAACCGGGCAAAACAGAAACGAAACAGGAAACCAGATTCTAGCAATAAATAAGGAAGAGTTTTATTCACCGTAACGAAAACTATAACCAAAGACCGGCAGTAGAGCACTGGGTAATCACAAACTAGCCACCACATGAAAGGAATAATATCAGTAGCTCCACGAAGCTGACCCGTACAAATTACAAATAAATTTCTGCACACTCATTTTTTGAGGGTCAGTCACTGTAAACTGTTCCTTTAACACCTTCAGGGGCCCAGGCACCTCAGGATGACGCTGTGCCAGGTCATCACACGCAACTTCAGCAATTGGGACACTAACCACTTCAGGAGCAGGGTACACTTTCCCGCCCGCGATATCGTTGCCGACGAAAAACAAAAAACGGCACACAGCTGAGACCGAATATGAACACAGGGGAGAGGTGCAAGCACAAAACTCATACCTACTCCCCTGCCCAAGGTGCTTGAATCACAGGCAAGAAGTGGCACCAAACGGCAAAACCACTGGACAAGATTAAGGGACTACGAGCCACCAGTGTCTCGCAACACCGTGACAGAATGCTGGTCCTCAACTTTCACTGTGAGTCACACAAACCCATTAAAGTTTAAAACATTCATCAGGTGGGATAGAGGATGGGTCACCGGGGATTACCGTCTTCATCAACCCCACCCTCTTTGGCTGTTTTGGAGCGGACTCCTTGCGCTTCCATGCTGCACAGTCAGCGATTAAATGATCCCACCTCTGGCAGAAAAAACATTGCACATCTCAGCCTTAGCACCCTGGCTACAGTAGCTGTGTATCACCTGTGTTCTGGCAGTTTTTAAATTCCTCCAGCAACACCGGCTCTCGCACTGAGGCAACGAAAACTGTAACGAAAAACTGGCAGTAGAGCACTGGGTAATCACGAACTAACCACCACACAAAAGGAAGAATATCACTAATCGACGTAACGACAACCACAGCTCCACGCAGTTCACTCTCTCTAGCACGAATGGCTCACACTGGCCACGACCAAGCCTCCTCCAACAGCATTTAGGCCCCAGCTGCTGATAGGGGAACAGGGACAGCCGGGCCACATCACCTGCTGGAGGAGAGGGGAGGGCAGAGCAGGGCATACCAATACACACTCACACGACATAACACAGAGGCACGTATAAGGGTCAATGATGTGTAAGGATTTTCAAAAGGCCAATAAATAGTGTACATATAAATTCAAATTTTGAATAAAGTGATGTTAGTGTTTTTTCATTTAGACAAATGGGCTGTGGCCTTAGTAAATGTCATGTAGTGTGACCATGATTTATTTCATTAACATTTTAAAAAATTCACTGTAATATAAAGTGTGTAGAAAAAAGGTATTTGAATTTCTTTTTGTAAACAATGATCTCATATCCTTGTTCTCTGATGTCGCAGTCGCCTTCTTAAATGTAGTTAACAGACTTGTTTTTTCCTGTAAATTTCTTAAAACTGATCAATGTTAAATGACTAGTTATATATTATAATATTATTTTGAATTTAATGACAGGTTGTTGTTCACACCACATGATTAGTTACTCCAAATGACATGAAGTTAAAAAATGTATTTGAAGAGATTGCTAAACAATAAATTCCATGCAAAGAATTTATTTAAAACAGATTTTATGAAAATTTCCATGAACACAAATATTTCATTTTTTGTAATGAAAATAATACGGCAGCAAACAAAGCCAATGGTGAGCCTGAAGATGACACTTTTCAGTATTCAGTCAGTTGAACAGCTAAAAGAACAAATGTTAAAACCTCAAGCTTTATGTCACGAACTGAGCAGACAGGCAGTGGACCCAAAAAGCAGAGCTGAGGCAGACGCTTAGCAGTAGACAGTTTATTCCAAAAAGGGGTCGGTACACGGGAAGTCAGTCAAACCAGGCAGAAGTACAAAATCAGTAGGCAAAAGACAGGAACCAGGAATCGGAATCTTCAGTATAACACGAGGGATCAAAACACAGGGAAACAGAGCCGGAACGCTGGGACAAAACACGCAGACGATCTGACAAAGACACACTGGGAGAGGAGGGGTATAAATACACACAGGAGCAGGGGATAATGAGACACAGGTGAAGGCAATGAACAAACACACACAGGGAGTAAAGACACTGAGAACACAAGCAGGAAGTGAGGGAATCCAAACAAAATAAAACAGGAAGTGGAAAAAACTAAACTTAACAGGACCTGACACTTTAGTTAAAAAAAAATGAAAAACAAAAGTTATATGTTGTCAGGATTAAGGATAGGCGACAAGGGAGTCGCTTCTCCCGTACGCCAGACCATCACATTTCAGTTTGCGCCTTCATGGGAGCTTGTGTATTACTGCAGAGCAGTGACACGGTGACCACGCAATAGACACCTGTAACCATGGTAACTGCACACTAAAGTGGTGCTAGCTGTATAGCTGTTACCTCAACACACTAAGACGATGAATATATTTCTGTCCATGACAAAAATGAGACAAACATGCCAGATGAAAACTAGATTAAAACAAAATAAAAATTGACAAAGAGACTGAATTAAAATCAGGTGCCAAAGCGATGATTTTTGGCTCCGTCATATACAACGGCCATGGTCTGGCAAGTTGGTCTATAAGACACGAAGAGATGTTCCACCTCTGTTTGATACTGTGTATGAAGCTCTGTCAGGGGCTTTGTTAGAGCTCTTCTTTTCATTTTCAGTTTATTTTTGGTGTTGATGTTTTTTTGTTCCCCAGCTAAGAGGCAACTGTTTTCATCTCTGGACAAAAAATTGATAACAGCTTGCTTTTTCTCTCCGCTGACAGTTTCTTGCACCCCCTTCGCTTGAATTTTTCACTTGGCCCTACTCTTTGTCTTGCCATTAACCTCTTCTACCTCTTTGTGAATTTATCATTTAGTTTTCTCATCTCTGCTGGCTGTTTCCCTCAGATGTAAGACCTGCTTCTTCAGTGTACACTTATCCTTCCACAGTCTTTTGCAGTGTTTGTCTGCTGAAGCTGTATTCCTTCTCTGATCTCTCTCTGGTGTGGACGACTCTGGTGAATTAAAATTCCTCTTACAGAGAGGTATGGGGTCGCTGCATTTTCTGGCATCTCTTGTGGCTGTATTGTGCTTCATCAACATCGACCAGAACTGCTGCAATATTACATGTACAATCCAACATAGTGTTTGCCATCTTTTTCCTTCCCTTTAAACCCCTTGATGCAGCTCTACATTTCTTCTCCCTTTTTTCTTTTTTCTCTCTCTCTGGCAGCTCTCGTGACTTTATATATATATGGAATCCATGCTGTTTTCTTCTCTGGTAGCTTAGCGTCATGCCATAAATCTATGGGGTGCAGTCTGTTTTATTTTGTTCTAATGATAGATGACAGTAGATGAACATGTTAACGAAATATAAAATATCTTTCGTCCAGGTTATGAAACCAAGTCTTTTGTCGCACCACATGATTCAGGCAAAATGTACAGGCACATAATTGGTGACCTGAACAAAAGATCCCAACAAACACTCATCATGAAATTCACTAGCAAAGTATATATTTGTAGAAATATTGATTTTTTTTTTTTTTTTTTTTTTTTTTGGCTTTTCCCAGGTCATGCCACATGATATACCCATATGTGGCAACTACGTACCAGCAGTTAAAAAGGTTGTTTTCTTCCAAACTTGAGAGTTACAAACCTGCTTGCTGCTTCCGTGGGTAACTAGCAAACAGGTACATGATGCATTTTCCTGTCTTTGAACTAATTTCAACATAAAAGCCTCAAATTAGTCCTTTCTTGACAGTCTCACCAAGTGATATTTCATAAAATGGATATCAACAAAGTTTGTTGGAAATACAAATGCGTTGCAACAACAGTACTACAGAATGGTAGGAGCAATCGTTACTATCTTACATCGTGGACAATCTTACTTTGTTTGATTAATCTAAAAACGTAGATCATATACCAGACAGATATTTAATCAGTTTAGTTCAATTAAAGTTCAGTCGCTGATAACTAGCCTATTGTCAACTCTTGGGGCGGCTGTGGATCAGGAGGTAGGGCGGGTTGTCTGAGCTGAACAACAAGCAGTCTCTTCCACCTTGCTGTCACCGTCATGCTTTTTCTTTTTTTTTTTTTTGTGCGGCAACCTCTAAAAACCTTTCTCTGTGTTCTGCACTTTTTATTTGTCTTTCTTCTCTGCCTTTTCCACTTTTTCTTTCTTTTGTTGTGCCTCCTTCTCCTCGTCTTCCTGTTCTAATCCCCCGTCCTGTTTGTTTTTCATCTCCTCTTTCTCCTCTTGTTCATTTTTAATTTCCTCCTGCTCATTCTTTTCATCCTCTTTCAGTGTGTCCTTGTCTTTTTCTTTAATTTCCAACTTCTTTTCCTCCACCTCTGTCTCGGCCTGGTCGTCAGCTTCTTGAGAGACCAGGCCAGGTCTTTCTTCTTCTCCAGTTCTTTCTTTTATCTCCTCCAGTTGTTTCTTCCCCTCTTCCAGGTCTTTGTTCTTCTTCTTCAGTTCTTTCTTCACCTCTTCCATCTTTTTTTACTTTCATCTCTCGCTCTGTGAGCTCTGTTCTGAACTTCTCCTCCAGAGCGTTGTTTTCAGCTCCTTCGCAGCTCAGCTGGTTCGTGGTCTCTGTGAGCCGCTCGGAGAGTTTCTCTTTCTCCTCCTGGAGTTCCAGGATTTGATTTTCCCTCTGGCGGAGCTGCTCCATCAACTCATTCATCTTTTGCTGGTCGTTGTGCTCCGAGGCCTCAATCTGCTCCTCCTTGAATTGGAGACTTCGCTTATGGCGGGACACTTCCAAGTCGTTCGTTGTGATGGTCTCATAGCGCTTTGTGTGTTCCTCCTTGAACTGCATCTCCCTGATCTCTAGAAGGTTCTCCAGCCTGTTGATTTTCAGTTTGTTGTTGTGCACCCTGTGGCAAAACTTCACCCTTTTCCTCCTGCAATTTTTCTATTTGCCTTTTCAGGCAGTTCTTTTCCTGTTAGGTGTTCTGAAGGGCACTTCGCAGGGAGAGGAGCTCATTGATGCCCTGATGGCCAGCCTCATTAAATTGCACCCCTCTTTGTGGGTTTGCTCTTCCAGCCATTGCACTCAGAAGCAGTTGCTGTTTAGTGTAGAGGTTTGTAATTGTCTGTAGTAGACAGATGTTAGACGTGTGGACATGTTCAGATTATTTCCATGTGGTAAGCCCTGATGCTAACCTTGAAGTCACAGCAGATAAACAACCTAAATTAGTTTTATTTGTATCTGTAGCACCTGTAAATGAGTGAATTAATTATTTTAATGTTAAAATTCATCGACATTTCTAGTTCCTTTCACCAAGTGGAAGATTATTTCTGTCAGAAATTCTTCAAGTTGAAGCAATAAACAGTACTTTAAAAACTGTGGAAACTGACTTTATAATCTGTTTAAGATTAATTCAATTATTCACTCTTGGATCCTGGGATCCAATTTTGGATGACAAACACAGCACGTGTTCACAAAGTCAGTGATGAAGTGTTTTTGAATTTGGTTCACAACTCTGATGGCTTTGGCTGAAGCTCTCAGGTATTTTGACCCATCTGCCCCAAAGGTTTCTCAGAGATGAAACTAAAACACGTGTCAGTCAATCAATCAATAATAAACATTTGATTTTTTATAAAGACAGAATATTGATTATGAACTCTTTCTTTTTTTCTAATTGTTGAATTTTGTAAGAAATGTTTGGACTTTTTTTTAAAAGTAAAAAACAAAAATGAGGCTGTCCTTCAGATGCAGATCAAAAACTTAAAAGGCACTCCGGAGTCAGTCCTCCTAATGTAGTGTAGCACATTAAAATACACAACAAAGTTCATTTTGTCTGTTTCTCTCTCTTTCTTTTTCCCACATTGTCTGCTGCTGAAATGGGCCAGAAACTCAAAGCAAGGTAAGAATGAATGAGTGGGCTGTCTCCTGCATAATTGGAAGCATTCATTGATTAATGATTTTGTGCATGCAGGCGTCAGAATTAGCAGCCCCTGCTGAGAGGGAGGATTCTGTATAATCAGCTGATTTGCTCTCATTATCATCCCTTATGAGTGCCAAGCTTGTCAGGTTTGCGCAAACTCCCTTTGTTTAATGTGAGGCAATCATTCCAGCCGTAGTCTGCTCATCAGAAATAAAATGCCCCCACATGTTACATAAAACTGAATCTTTCCCACTGGATGGATGTGAAGCCGTGTTGCAGCAAAACTCATTTAGATCTCCTCAAATTGGAATGTTAGTTTTCTGACTCAGGAAATTTGTGTGTTATTGTAATGGATATTTTTCATCAGATACAGTCAGGTCCAAAAACCTGAAGTGATCTCTTATACTTTTTTATACCATTTTCATACTTTTTGGATCCCATTCAAAAGGAGAGGATAACGTAGATTCATTAAAGACACTTAAACACTAAACCATATCTACCCAACTATTTGTACCAATTACCGGAGAAATTGCTATTTTTTTTACCACAACACACAAAATCCCCATGTTGTTAGTATTCTAATGAGGTTAGCATGCTAATAAGAGACCTCAGGGAGATTCTAAGCGGGTTTTGCTGCAGCATAGAAAGGTAAACACAGAATGTTAATACATCGAATGGCTATTGAATAAAAAATACTGACCAAAAGTCAAAAATTAAGTTTGAGATAATAACAAAACTAAGAATATACAACTATGCTAGCAGCTCTGTCAGGCTGTACTTAGGGTGGTTGCTGAGACATTTCACTGACTGTTACTCACATGGCTAACCTCCCCCCGCCCCTACTTGTCCCGCATCATTAACTGCACCGCAAGCACAGCATCACGCCGCCCTCATAACAGAGCAAGGAAGTGGTACTCAAGGTACAATATGACTTCTGACAAATCAGTGTTTATTGTGAAAGGAACACAAACTCACTTAGGTATTCCTTATACAAGGTCCCTTCAGAAAAATGTTCACCTCAAGGATGAAAGTGTTCCTTCTCCTTGTTTCGCCTGATGAGAATCTGCTGCCAGGTTTTTTCTGTGTCACATTGCTAAAATGCTGTTGTGGACAATTCTGCTAAATACCATCTGCCAAATGCAACTGTGACTTGTACGGGCGAGCACTGAGATTTTGTCCAGTTAAGAATCTAATCAGAGTCAGAGCAGGCGTGTGTGTGTGTGTGTGTGTGTGTGTGTGTGTGTGACAGAAATAGAGCACAAAATTTACTATATGCCAGTTCACAAATAAGACTAAGGTAGCCATGAGCACATTTACACATTCATCCCCTTAGTCCCCACCCACACCCACACACACACGCACACACGCACGCACACACACACACACACACACAGCCTTCATAGTGCAGCAGGTAAGCTTATATATGGAAGCTATTGTGCATTTTATGACTTAAACATGAAACTTTCTTCAGTGTTTCTATAAACCTTGAAGTTTATTCTCAGACGTGGAGGCATTTCAGATGTGACCTCTGGGACAGGACAGAGACACCTGGAGAAATGACTGTGGTCCAGACCAAACTGTTCAAAATGTTCACCAATGTGCCAGCTAGTCATGTGATTCCATAGCACACACAGAAGAAGATGCAATGTTTTTAACAAGATATAGCTACATTAACACCTGGAAATGGGGGGGGGGGGGTCTGCAGTCCCCCCTGCAAAATTGGTGCTCTAAGCATAATTATGTTACATAGCCATAGCAGCAAATAAGCATCTTTGTGAGAACAAAAATGCAATTTATGCAAAGATATATATGATGATAATGGAGAAATGGGACAAAAACTGGAAAAATGCAATGCTGAGGTCAATGACCTACCGAGGTCACCAGAGGTCAGATACAAATTGCCTCCCCGTCCGGGGTTTGTAGATTATATGTTGAAACTTTCATGCCCATTAAAAGCACAATTGGTTTGCGTACCTGCCCTACTATCAAGGCCAGGTGTGACTCAAGCACAGTGTAAACTGTAAGCCTCTTAGTTACAAAGGAAAAGTAGTTATGCAGATGTTGTTGTTATTACCACAGGAACGTGGGAGTGAGAATAAAAGCAACACCTCCATTTAACCTCCCCATTCAATTAAGTATTCAGCCGATGCTTCCAGCTTATTGTTTAAGATAAAGCTAATGTGCATCAAATCAGTTTGTATCACACTGAGGTTAGGGATGAAATTGAACAGATGCAGAAAATTATTATTCATCTATCTACAAACAGCATTTACAAAGGCCTTTGCTTAAAGTTAGAATCCTTAAGATTTCATTCTCTGTTGGCTTGGCAACAGCAAGTTTTTTTTTTTTTTACAATAATTGGTAACAGGCAATTTTCAGTACTGAGTTCACTTTTTCTAAACTTTCCACACAGTCACCACAGCAAGTTAACCCTCCTGTTGTCCTGGGGTCAAATTTGACCCATTTATAAATGTTTTTATACCAGAAAAATAGTTTGTCTTTCACATAATTGCCTGAAAATAATATTAAATAATATTATTATTATTAATAACACTTTGCCAATGTAATTAATGATCACTATTTTCATTGAAATTTGGGTGTTTTATTCAAATTTAAAGCATCTGTGGTCTTCGTGGGTCAGATTTGTCCCAGCCACTACAATGGGTCACACAGTTGTGCTTTCCTACAGATAAACACACATACACACACACCACACACTTTTTGCTCCCAAATGGCATCGGTCTGACACACACACACACACACACGCACGCTCACACACACACACGCACACACACACACTTTCTCTAAGACGGCAACAAACAAACAAACTGAGCTTGTAAGTACAGCTTCTTTGGGGCCTTTCACATTTATGTCTGACACAACACGATGCTATACTGGAGGCCCATGACTTAATTTAGGGAGTTGTTGAGGAGAGAGACCAGGAGGAACCTGTAGAAGTAAAATGAGCATCACGTGTCAAAAACCATGCTATGACAACCCCACTGCCATTCATGCAAATGAAGGCACATTCACACAGAGGAACACAAACACACACACACACACACACACACACACACATACACACACACACTGGGACTGTTTTTGTTTGTATTTGTGTATTTGACGCCTTGAGGGAACCCGAATAGATTTTAGCGGTCAAAGGTCGTGGTGACATCACTTTGTTGTGAATGCTATATATCCTGATCCTAAATACATATACATGTTATATATATAAGTATATATGTATATATAAAAATGTATCCGGCATGTTGCAGAAATATAGATAATATATTTGTGTACTTTCAAAATATTCCATCTAGCAATAGAATATCTGCTTGTAGCAACTGTTTATAAAGGGAATTTTGGACCGTGAATTAATACTACATCATGCATGAAGTTTAAACTTGCATGATGTTAGGACATAAGTGAAACTACAAAAGTATTTGCAGTTTTACACAGCCAGAGTACAACAGTATGTTATTTCACTCTTTTATTCTAGTAAAATCATGTATTCCTTTCACATATTTAACACAGAAAATCTCACTACAGAAATAAACAGTTGCTTGTTTGAAAGTGTTATTTACAGCTGACTAATTTCATCTTTTATGAATGAGATCCAAATAGGATGTTAACACCAGCCTCCTCTCTCCCTCTCCATAACTAGCATGTGAACCAATTAGAATTTTCCCCTTCCAAGCTGTCAAAATGTTATGAGAATTACAATAAAAACGTTCGTAATGTTGCATCACACTGTCCTGAATTGTATTATATTGCACTGCATGATACTGCAGCTAGACATCAGGGCTGAATCAAATCGTATTGATCTGTTGTCTGCTTGGCAACGTCTCAGCAGATGAGCCACACACCCCCAGACATTAGCAATACTTCACAACCAAGGGCAAAGGTTTCATCACAAGTTTAGGTGGGGGCCCGAGTTATCAATCTGTCTCAGTAAATCTGAGGGAGTGGAAAAAAAAATATTGACAGATTCTTGTCAGTTTAAAATGCTGATATGAAGTGAAACTGGATTTAACTTGATAATAACTGCTCAACATAATAGTGTTTTATGTTATATATAACACATTGACATATGCACGTTTCTCGTATTCTACTGCATATGTCGTATGTGTTTCTGATTGTCGAGCAAAAGACAATTTTTCACCCTGGTGAATGAAAGTAAAGAAAAGTGTGATGCATCTTCTCTCCCTCAGAATGGGAGCGACGAGTGCTTGCCTTATCTCCCTCAATGTCTATAACTGTAATATGAAAGGCAACAATACCTTTTGGAAAGGTTTTTTTTCATGCCGCAATGTACAGTATAAACTGAATAGTAGCAACGGATGAAGGAGAATCAGAATCAAACGTAAAGTAATGAAAAGAAAATCTGAAGAGCTTCAGATGAACTGACTAAAAAAAACATCCACCTAAAGAAAGAAACAAGGCCAGAAGAACCAAGATCTGGGGAGTGCGTTGTGTGCTTTTGATGTCATGGCTTCATGTCTGACGTTTGTGTGTTGCCCACCCCTCCCACCCCACCCCCACCCCTCCCACCCCACCCCCTGCCCCCCAACACACACACACACACACACACACAGCCCTGTTGCTTTATACTTCTCTGTAAATTAGTAGAAATGCCATAACAAATATCCTCAAAAAGCCATCTTAAAATGTCAAAACATCAACTATTCTTTTTATCTGTTCGGCTTCCAACATCGACCTGACCCACAAGAAGCTGCTTGCCTTTTGGGATGCTTCATTAGGTACCGCCTTTTTTTTTTTTTTTTTTCTGCTCATCATAGCTACTGTACATCTGCATCTATAGCCACTGTTGAAAAAGATCTATCTATCTATCTATCTATCTATCTATCTATCTATCTATCTATCTATCATTGCTAAAAATGTTCAAATGGATATACACAGCACCCACTTTCAAAAGCTGTGACACACTGCACTGACTGCACTTTATATGTGTTGAAAAGTGTGACGGGCAGAACACCCCACAGCCACGCAAAGCCTCACGACTACACATGAAAACTCGCAGTGGATTTAAGACAATCGTGCAATTCATGTTTTTCAGAGCTTTTTTTTTTTTTTTTTTTTTTTTATGTCAATACTGCCAAAAGACTGTATTTTCTTCTAACTAAGTTCTATCATCCATATCCAAAAGCAAGCCTGAGCGCGCTTGACAAATCAGCAGAATTCTGCAAGTTCTGTGGGTGTTCCTGCATGGATAGCTTTCCTTTGGCTTGCACTCACTGATGCTATTTCTGCCAATCAAAGTCGCCTCTCCGTGGTTGTATTTACAAAAAAAAAAGAAGGCTGTGTGAAGCAATGCTACAGTACTGTATCCAAAACAGAGGCGCATACAGGAGGAAAAAAAAAAACAAAACAAAACCGTGGATATGGTGCATGCAGCGGCGCATTTTGACATATGAATCGAGCCATGGCGGCGTGACGCTGAACACAGGGAAGATTCATGCTGAAGAGAAATCCCAAGTTGGCAGCTAGGGAATTTTAAACTAGGACATAGAACAAAACATCTAATTAAAGCCCCTATCTGTAATTGCAGTATACTGTTCCTTTTGTTTCCCTGTTGTCTTTATGTAGGCTCTGATTCACTGAATCCAAGGCATTTTATGATCTTTAAATTGCCGGGTGAACTTTTGATGCAACAAATGAGGGTGATGCTTATACAAGACTGTGACCATTATAAATCCCTTCCCAGGCTTTATAATAAATTGTTTATGTTAATAATACATGTTATGTTAAATCTGCACTTTACTTTTGCTCCCGCAGGGCCCAAATAGCAGCAAGAAGAGGCCCCTATATACATTATTTAGATGTCCAGTGTGTGTTGGTGGTCTTACAGTCCAAACAATAATCGGGGGCTTCACACAGCTGACCTCAGACCGCCTTGGGATCCTCAAGGAACAGCTGGGGAACATGTGGCGGTTGCCAAGATTGCTTTCATCTGACCTGGATAACTGGGAAGATAATGATACCAACAATGTTGTTTTTTGCATGGAAAAAAAAAAAAAAACTCACTTGCTCTAATTCCCATGCATGCAGCTCCAAATTATTTTCTGTCAGACTTAATAAATGATACTGCTGTGGCTGTTATTAATTATGCATAGTAATCCACGTTGCAATAGTATCAGAGAATTTAATTCAGGGAAGAAAAGGCTGCCAACTGCACTACACAAAAAGCCCAAAGGAATCATTTTCTGTCTCCCAGGCTGCAAAAAAAAATTCAATCTGTGAAGTTCTGACCAAATTAGAAAAATGGAGTCAATAAAATATTTATTTACATTGCACTAATCTACTCTGGAAGCCTTCCAGTATTTTATAAAATTCTTTAAAGTCAGCAGCTGTGAGACTAAATAAACCCTAAAACCATTAATCTTTGCCTTTTACTGACAATCTAAAAACAGTTTCTCCGTCATGTCCAGTTTTAAAATAGCTGCTATTGTGCAGTTGCACTGTCTGTCAAGTGCCATGAGAGTTTTCCACCCAACATATCATTTTTATTCTAATGTGTATGCGGGCCACCAGTCATGCATTTCTCTAAAATACAGATCCTCTCACTTATTCAGCATTCTGTCAGGGAGAGCTGCGTGGCAGAATTCAATTTACTGCTCTGCACAGCCTGCTGAAGGCAAAGAATGTCGCCTGGCTGTCGCTTATAAATATGGATTTGGCCTACACTAACTGCTATCAGAGTATTTTGAAAAGCCCCAGTTTCCCTTAAATGTAAAAATTGTCATGTGTGTTTACTCATAAGAGAGTCTTAGCACGTGAGCGGCACATTTTAAATTGCTAGTCAGAGCGATTAAGAAACCTGAGTTAACTTTCACACATTTGGTCACACTTTCCTTCATGTGGAGGGCATTTTCCCCCCACACATGAGCATTAAAAGGCCATGCCAAAAATACTGAATCACTGACAGGCACAATGCCCGGAACAACTTTACGTGATAACCCCCCCCCCCCCACTATCTGCCACACAGGCCTTAGCCAGTTTGGGCAGCTCTGAGCAGATGGAACCGGAGACATCCGCAGCTATACTCCTGCTGTGTTGCTTGAAAGCATCATGGATCAGACACAACAGGTCACAAGACAATGCAACTATGCTGCAGAGACTTGAGACTTTGTGTGCGGGAGGTCAAAAGGTCGTGATAACTTGTGTTGAGGAAGGGTCTGGGGAGTCAGATGCAGACAAAGAGAGTGCCAGGAAGATATAGACAGGTCATTTCCCATCTATGCAGGGGGCCGAAGCTACGCACTCAGCAGTACTGGATTCAAATGATAACGGCAGCTATGGATGCACCCGGTCGCTTCCTCCGCGAGGCCATCCCTTCTCATCAGCCTCTCAGAGGGAGAGTTCAGCCGAGTCAGCACAACACTGATAAAAAAATGTGTCCATGCGGCCTGCTCTATACTTTGATTCTTTATTCTTCATTGTGGAACAAAAGACATGGATTCTGTGTCATGGAAACTTCCTCCTTTCTTCCCCTATCTCCTCTCATTGAAAATGTGCTTTGTAAATGCACAAGACTACAATCTATTTAGGAATCTCTGTGCAGGTGTATATACTCGCAGTGAACAAAGACATAGTCGCAGACACTCCCAGGCAGTAAGTACGCTGATAAGCACGCTGCGTTTCTCTGGCTCAAGTGTTTTTTGTTGAAACACTGTTGACGTAAAAGCAGCAAACTTCCATTTTTGTGCCTCTTGATTAATGATGTGCACACAGAGAGACGATGCCTGTAGAAGAACCGTTTGCTCTACTTTGGCTAAGAGCTGAAAAAAGTGAATTAGTCTAGAATCCCCCCTCCCCTCCTCGTCTACTCTTTCAGCCCACTCCAAATAAGACAGATCTAATATCTGCAGATTAGATTATTCATTTCTCTTTTTTATTAAGGGGATATGGGCTCATTTTCTGAATGACAAGGATGATAGAGGGCTGACATGATGAGTATTCACTTGTTTGAGCTAAAAGACAAATCTGGCCATAACACAATATTAAATGGATGTGGAGCCCAGATTCTCTGCCTTGATATGACATTTGATATGAATGAGAAGTTGATTAGCTGTCAGTGCATGACGCTGCTGCTTCTGTGGTCTGGATTCGGGTTCTGACTAATGAGAGGAAATTAACCATCGGGGCGTCAGAGGACTCTCCTTTGATTTCCTGATCTTCGCCAACTTCTTTTCTCCTCTCCTCTCTTCATCCCTGAGGTGCTGCTCGCATAACTGGACAGAGCCCTTGACAGAGGTACACAGGAGAGTGATGAAGCAAGACACCTCCCGATCTGATCCAGCCTGATTGCCAGATTAGTGCCAGAGAACAGGGCTCCCAGTTACAGGTGAGTGATGCTGGCTCGGTATTGACTGCGCCTGTCGCACAGTCTAATGACTCATGGTAAAGCATTTTTTGACTAACAGGATCTATCAAAGATATGCCACCTCAAGCGTTCCTCCAGACCTAATGGAGAGGGGGGGGGGGTGTCTCTGTGAATGAGAATGGTCAAATCACTGTCTTGTCGGGCTTGATTTATTGGCAAGCAGCAAAAAGTTTCCACCAAACGCACACACCTCCATCCCATGATGGCGAACAGCTACAGTGAGTCACAGGGAGATGAGAAATGCAGGTTCACACGAAGAAAGGATTAGCTGGTCACAAGTAATCATGTTTCATGGGGAGAGAAATGAGAGTATTAAGATGTGATTTTTGGCTCTTGGAATGCCAATGCTTTTGGTCAGTCGGTCAGTTGGTCCACCACTGTGGTCCAGCCTGAAATAAATCTCTAGAGGATGAATCTTAATTACTTTACTTTTGTAATTGCAGGGGTGAGTCAGGAATCAGGAGGAGGAGACGCAGAGAAACAGTTGTTAACGTCGTTCAGCTCTTTCTCTCTCTCTCTCTCTGTCTGTCTCTCTCTCTCTCTCTCTCACTGACTGTCTAAAGTTCTATTTACAACCTTGAAAAGTCTGTCTGTCTGTCGATATCCTCTGCTCTGTTTAATCACAGTGAAGCATCTATAAGCAGCGCTTTAATGACAATCAGCTGGTCGGAGTGTGTGTGTGTGTGTGTGTGTGTGTGTGTGTGTGTCTGATTTATAAAAAAAACTAACATTTTGAATTTACTATTCACAAGAAGCCCCTGCTAATGTGAACCATGCCTTGCAAAATGAGATCCCAGAAGACTTGCGATCAAGAATTGTTTAACGAACAGATGTTTTCTTATTGTTGAAAGAGAGTGCCCTTCTGTATATAGCAAGCAAATAGGTTATTTTATCCCAAAACCTTTTCCTTAACCTAAAGAAGTAGTTTTTATGCCTAAACCTAATCAAACTATGACCTTTCCACAACCTCGTTTAAGTTGGAGGGCTTGCTGGATGGAAACATTGTTCTTCTTGCAGTCATTAACATGAAAAGCCCTCCGACCTTACCATCTTGACTTAACAGCTGGCTAATGTGCTGGAGGACAGCACAGGCTTCAACATCAGCAGCATCCACCATCCCTGATGGTGAGCCATAGATGTATATAAGTTATTATTAAGCCAAGAAGACTTGATGAACTCTATATGCCACTTTTAAGCTGTTCATTTGGGGTGACCAAGTCTGATGATGATGGAAAATGGTGGTGGTGGGAGTGATGGGATATTGCTGGTAACACAAAGCTATAAATTAGTCTTTAATTGCCAGTGAGAGTACATTTACTGTCCGATTTTACAGTAGCACACAGTAGCAACATCTCTTATTGCACTACATGAAGCACTGTGAATTTAGGTGAGTTAGCGGAGATAATAAATGTGATTTGTTTTGCCCCTTTCATGTCTACAGTACACTTCTTTAAGTGGCAGAGTAAGAGGAATGACCTCTCATAAAATCCTAATTAAGGTAATGTGTGAATGAGCAGCGGAGCCTTGTGGGTGCTGATGGTGATAAATGTCCGTCCCTTCCAAGCCACGCTGAAGGTGAAAGTGGCTCTCGAGTTCAGGTAGCCCACTGCGCCTTATTATTCCTGAGACAATAGAGGAGACACTGAGCTGATGCCTCTCCTGTGAAGAAAAAAACCCCCCAAAAAAACAGTAATGAGCTACCATCAGGTTGCTTTGCAGCCGCCAATCGTCTTCTGTGGAGAAATAGAGCAGTGCCAAGCATTTGATGAAATTCAGAGAAATATACTCAAACAGCCACTTTGACAATTCATTCGCTTAAAGCCAAAAGTAATGTTTCCATTTGTGTCGAAGAAAGAATATCAGCTTTGACATTTGAGCAGCAATTCCCATGGAACAGCTTGTCTATTCGCATCAAGGGTATGAAAAGGAGTGACTTTCAAAGAACGATGTGCTTTAATTTGACAATCCCAAACATGTTTCAATGCAAAAAAAACAAAAAAAACAAAAGTGGAACAGTGTGGGAATCTGTCAGGTTTATTTCCTCTCTCCATACATCCTGGAAAGTGCTTTGTTCATGATGCTGAATCTAGGCTTCGGCAATTTATCACAAAGCCGAGATTTCAGGCTGGCCTATTTAGTACTGTCCAGGTTTCAGAGCATTCAGAACAGATTTATCAACAACCACCACATTCACTCAGAACTGGTGATTTAGGAGTATACTCACTCACCCATGTCATCCATGTCATTACCTTTCAAGATTGTATTCTTTTGATGGATTCGAGCATGGCCCTTGCCTGAATTGTCTCCATGCTGAGCAGCTAGATGAGCCTGAATTTGCTCTCAAAGTACTATCAAAGCTCTCATTAATTATTTCTTCGGCAGCCTCAAGAATTCTCGACCAAGAGGAGGAAGGAAAAAAAAGAAGGGGGGCATAAATCTAAAATAAAAAAAATAAAAAAACGAGAAAAAGCGAAAACAAAAATGAGACATGACACTATTATCAGTTGACATATGTGTTTGGGGAAATGTGGAGGGTAATTTGCAGAGGATTCTTTTTATTTTATAAAATGAAAACATAGAGGATTCAGGTGGGAATAAGAAAAAGGATGACTTGAGCCACTGAAAAAAATCACAGAAAGACCCCGGCAAAACCAAAGTCCTGTGTAAAGACGGTTTTAATTATTGCAGGGGACTGAAAAACCTTCATTCATATTCACACTGGTTCACTATGCCGACCTCTTTTCTAACAGCACCAATCATTATAATGAGAGGAATGATTTGGCGACAACATGACAATGATAATCAAGTCAATTTATTTGAATAAATTACTTGACATCGAATTCAAATGTTGTAATTATGAAATACTGTACCTCTTGCAAAGTCGTTTCTCTTCGCAAAGCCAAATAAATATTCACACAGATTCCATGGGCTTTGCAACATCTGGCTCAATTTTCCTAATGTGAGTCTATGAAATCACTACTGACTGATGATCACATCATACTCTTCGTTTTACCCCTTTCACACTCTGTGTCATCCTTCTTTCTTTTCTTTTTTTTTCCTTCAGTGCCGGAGAAGCACCACCCACAACAGATCATTGTTTCTTCCAGGGCACGAAAACCGCTGTCAACCTCAGCGTTCCTCCTTCACTCCCTCATCTTTGTTCAGTTCTAATTAACTGAGATTTTGCTTGGCTGAATTTCAAAAGGCCATTGGAGAAAACAGCTCTACTTGGCTGTGAGTCACTCAATCTTTCATCTGAATTATGGGTTTTTAAAAGTCAAGGCATTATGAGATTGCCAAATGGCGAGGATGAAATACAACAATGTACCAATTATGTGAAAAATGGGAAGTTATGTGATTTGAGTTCACAGCTATAAGGGCCAAATCAAGTGCAACTCAGGAGTATAAAACTTGCAAGGAAGGGAAAATAACCAAGATCTCAATAACTCTGTTCATTTACTTCAATGCAATGTAAAGAAAATAGGGATAACTTCATGGAATTTAGTCAATTCAGTAAACTGCTCTCAGCAAGGTCTCCCTAGATAAAGATTTTAAACTCTTAATCTCACACTCAAACTACTCTAAATTACAATGTGGGAAGCAATGAAGCCAAAAGTGGAGCATTGTGCATACACGTCTATTTATATGTTTGTGTTGGTGTATGCATATTATATATATATATATATATATATATATATATATATATATAATATATATATATATATATATATATATATATGTAACCCCAGTCCCATGTAGCTAGGAAATATTAACTGACAAATAATTGGGGTGTTGTAGTACAGTGGGACGGGGCCTGAGTTCGTCTGGAGATGGCGCTACCTGTGATAAACGTGATATAAAATAACTTGGCGGTGCCTCCAATAACATTTAAGAAGTAACACAAAATGTTGGTACTTACCCTTTAAAATAAAAGTTCCCTTTAACCTATTTAATATGTATACAAAAATATCACCCTTGTAAACACAACACAGGATTTAGAGGAAACAACAATAATTATTTATTGTAGAGTTACGAATTGGATTTCCAAATTAGTCAAATAATTCACTGTTGACTTTTAAGTAGGCCTAAGCATTAATAAAAGTATTCAAAACTCTCATTTGGTCTGGAAGGTTTGACACACAAATGATGAACCCAATGATAAAATGTGAAATCAAATAAACAAATAAACTCAAATGTCCACAGCCCACACTCACACACACATTCACGCAGGGCTATTAAATGTAAAGAAAACGTTGCAGGCCTGGTCGATGCTTGTGAGCGTGGAGGCCGAAAACGAATGGCCGTTTCACTTGGTTTTAACCAGCACAAACAAAAAATTAGCACGTGCACAGTGTTAATAGTGTACTCACGAGTCCAGCAACAGTCAGAGAATAAGATGGAAAAGGGGCAAAAGGCAAGGTGCAGTTTCAACGGCAAGCAAATGGAGCGTGCAGCAACACAGTGCGGTGAGCCACGTTCAAGTACAGCAGCTACAGTCTCCCTCCAAAGGTCCAGGGCTCTCCCGGTCCTCACTCTCTCCCTCTTATGGCAAATGTCCGGTCCTGAATCACATAATTCTTCTTAGTAACTAAGTTACAGGCTTATTCATGGCGAAAAACCAACAGTAGGTCTTAAACAAATTAGCAATTGCTAACTGCAATGGAGAATTAACCATAGGCTAGTTTATGAGCAGGCTAAGCTAAAGGCTAGCAGCGATTAGCAATTCAGCTCGTCTTTAACACATTACAAATTACACAGCACAAAGTACATTAAAACACATGAATTTACCTCTGGCAGCTTCTCAGAGTTCTCACACATAAACCAGGGGACGACTCTCCGTCCGTCTTGGGAGTTAGTAGTATTTTATTTACTTTACAATCTACAGCTATCGAGCTCGGATGCCGATAACACAGCCTCGGCTGTCGCTAATGTGCTGCGGCACGTCAGGGATGCTAAGCACCTCCTACCTGAACAAGGTGAGGACAGGATTGGCTAAGGCTACATACATTCAAAGATGAGATATTTAATATAAGTTAACATATAAGAGATGCTTCACTACCCCACAAACAAACGTGGTCAATCATATGGATCTTAAAACTAACACCACCCTTTTATCTCTGACTTTTAACTGTATACGAAATGACTTTTTAAACATATTTACACTTCATGAACTATTATTGGTTAACAACACAAACATTTTAATATCTGTATATGAATGAATGAAAATAATAGCCACAGGGCTACATATATATATATATATATATATATATATATATATATATATATATATAAATAAGTCACCACACACCACTGAAATGTATGTTTGTGTGTTAATATATATAAATATAACTGATAGAAATTTGTATACTGTCATTTGGAAGAAAAGGAAAAAGAAACTTTTCACTTTCATGGCCCAAACTCTCCTTATCTCAATCAGGCTGCTACACAATGTCATCTTACTGCATTTTATGTCCAATGCACACTTAATCACAAGGTGTTTTATCCAAGCTGTCGATGCCCTGTTAATTTTCAAACTATGCTGTAAAAAGTTGCTGCTAATTCTGCTGCTGCAGTAGCATAAAATAAGGACGCCAGTCCTCCGACAGTATGATCACGTCCCCTAAGCAGTGTCAGACCGTCATAGCCTTCCAGCAATGGGCTGCTTGACTGATCACAATGGATTATTACGCTGATAAAATGCGTAACGTGAAGAAGAGTATGTAGAAAGTTAAAAGTCCTGTCAGTCAAAAAAAAAAAGAAAAAAAGAAAATGAATTACGGAAACATTGCAAAGCAAGCGAAAGGGGCAGCTGAGAAAAAGAGGCATAGAGCAAAAGCTGACCGAAGATGTTAAATTGTACTGTTAGAAGCGGCAGTTACTGGTTACAGAGCTGCTAGCAAGCAGCAGTAAACATTGTAAACTGGCCTTTTTTTCATTGCAGACATTTGACTTGTCTAAGCAGGGAAAGCTACAGGTGGAGCTAATTCTGTTAACAATGGCTGAGGGTAAGCTAGGCCAGCCAGTGAGTGAGCATTCACAATACCAGGACTCTTCTAAGTCATTAATGTTATTAAGTACACCTGTGCTTTTCCTGCTACGGCATTTCAAACTTCAAGCTGGGGAATTGTCTGAGAAGCACACTATCACAGAACAATTGGGAGGCTTCAGTGATAGCAACATGGAGAGCCATCCTAATCAAGCTAATAATGTGATGACAACCTCCTCTGTAGCTCGATAACTTCATGAAGGTAAGATGGGTTAACGACTAGTTATGTCTGCGCAGTTTTGTATTCATGTTTTAAGGAAAATGTATGACACAGTGACCGTGCGGAGCTGTATTGTGAAGTGACGCTACTGAATGATAATGTTGCTAAATCTAAAGTCTACATCGATTTGTGTTTGGGTTGCTTCAGTTTACTGGTGGAGGACAGTTCTGTCATGTTGTACCAGTGGTTTATCTGTCAAATCGTGCCAGTTGCTGTCAGCATATAAAGTGGGAATTATTTAGTGCTTTCTGAGTGTGTGACTTGTGGTGACCCTGAATACTTTCTAATTCAAGCTTCTTTTTTTCTTCTTCTTTCTGTTTACTACTGGGGCAGGCACTGCATGGGTTTTGAACTGGGGCCACTGGGAATTGATGCTTCAGGACAGATTTGTGAGGGACACATTCGCTGCCTAACCATAACCGAACCTCAGTCATAACCTTAACCAATGATGGCAGCTTTATGTGAAACAGAATTGGTCAAGACTACAGACTACTACAGCTGCAACATCAAGCCAGAAGATGGAGTTTGGTGTTCACGGGCCGCAGCTACTTCCTGCTTCACTTCACCTCAAGGTAAGAGGCTATTTGTGCTAACATGTGTCTTTTATATTCTGAGTAAATGTCTCAGCTATGCTTAGTTGTTTGTGTGTTTGATATCAGTAGCTCTGAAGCTACCAGTTTAATGGGTCGGTGTCTTCTGGCTTGTAATTCCTGCTCTTATTATGCTACTGTGTACTGTATGTGCTGTATTTGTATTAGCATAATTTGAGAGACTTCCACTGCACTCTATTGTTGTGGCTGAGATTATTTAATACACAGTATTTGAGTGCAATGTAGTTTTGCTGGTTGGTTTGGAGGTTTCCTGTTGGCTCAGTAAAAACACAGTCTCTAGTAAAAGGTAGATTGAATGTTGGCTTGAGGGTTGTGAAATGCATCACTTTTCCTATGTTTATGCCTTGTGTCCATACTACTGCAGAGTTTTCCTGCCACTAAAACAGACTGTTTTGGAAACGCTACCGTCGTTGTTTTAGTTTGAAAACTGTGTGGTTGTGTTTTAGTGTGGATGTGCAGACACTGAGACTTTGTGGAAATGATGACACATGCATTCATGTTGGCTCCCGGATTGGGTCTTATCATTCATGACGTATCCTTCCCTGATTCGTCTCACTGTCGTGTGACCATTTTCCAGATGAAAGCAAAGATTCCTATGTTCTCCACCGCCATAACCAGCTCATACTCATGTGCTACTTTCAGTAACAGTTCCACCTCGTGATTTGTCCAAGTAAAGAAATCTCTTGTCTTACTTTTTGACGTTGCTTTTCCTCGATCATAGTATTTTCTGCAACTAAGCAACCAACTGCAGAGTGGACAATCTGCTTCCTGTTTACAGCGGCATGTGCATGCCCAGTTTTAATATTCAGCTAAACATCAGAGACATTTTTGATTCTAATATGTGTTTATGTGACAACTTGCTTTGTTATTCTATTACTCTTAGCTACTACTTCAGATAAACTACTGAGCACCTGTTGTATGGTTTACACTGTTGCTACTGTTTATCTGCTCCTTATCAACATAACATACTGTACATCACTGAAGAAAACATGATTTAAAGCCACAAATCTTTGCATTTTAATATGGTTATTCTCATAATCATTTGCTGATGTGACTTTTTCTGCTGCAGCGTAACAACAGGTGTTGGATTTCAGTGGATTTCAATGTATCTCAGTGCATTAATATATTCCCGGAAATGATTATAGTTACTTTGTTGGGGAGCGGCCACATGACAGCCATTACCCACACATACATTATATATAATAGCTGGTTTTGGGCTTCGTATATATTTGGGCTGTGTGTTAGGCTTAGTGTTTGCTTGTGGGACGTGATAAGGTCAGAGACTAGACACCAAATATCTACTGTGTGCATAATCTGTATTCACTTAAATAAATCAGTTCCATATTAGTTGGCCGACTGAACCAACTCCTTCCCAGTTTTGTGACATTGTAATTAAGGTATTGTCAGCTTGCTCCCACGCGCAGGGCATGATTAAGTGACAATCTGTAATTGTTTTCTGCTTGTGCTCCTCCTATGATTTCCCCCGTTTATTTTCAGTTTTGTTTTGTCACAGCTCATGAAATATTTACTGAAATTAATGCAGAACAAGACAGTGGTGCTATTGCTGGTAGCTGAGCTGATTGAACTGCACAGTCATTGTCATGTGTTATGTAAATGTTGTTTTACATCATCATTGCTATCATGAATCAGGAAAAGAAAATTGGAAAAAAAAATCTATACTGTAGCTCATAGTTTTTTAGACTGTCAGGGGAGCAGAGGAGGAGGCGCAGAGGGACAGACATGGGGAAAAGATACTGATACTGTGTGAAGTAAAAGGGACAGATGCAGCCGCTGTTATTGGCAAGTTATTGTAGTTTGGCCTGATGATTTGGCAGTCAATGGGTAGAGCTGCAGCAATGGCTGTAACAGAGCTCATGGAGACAATTAAGGTACAATAAAACCGATTGCGCCTGAAGGCTGCGATTCTTGTAATCAAAAACTCCTTCTCAGAGTCAGAACACAGTCAAAGCTGAACACACGGATGTGCTACACTTATTTTTCAATTCAGTTTGACCTCCATTTCTAGAGGATATCATGATCTCCTGTGTCACATAAAAGGGAGCATCCATAAATCAGCTTAAAAATCATGGAGAAAAGATGCTTCTTTATAACTCTAGAACCTGAGAAGTAGTGTGTTTTTACTTTTACTTCAGTATCAAAGCAACGCAGTGATAGTTGTCTGTATGTTAATAGATAGATACATACATAGATACATTGCTACCAGGAACCGGCATACTTTTTAATGGTGCCAAAATATATATAATATATTATATATAACAAAAAAATAGGAAATTAATTTGTAAAGCTTGTGACTGGGATTGTCGGTGGGGACAAGGTGTCTGAGTGTTTGAGACTGAAAACCTCAATAAGATTTCAAGAATGCACTTTATGCTCTATTTTTTCTTTGCTAATGAAAAACATCATACTACAAATTATGCTAGATTTTGTATTGTTTTGTCATCTCATTTGACTTTGCTCTCAGAAGTAGTCTTAAGAGAAAACAGTTAATCCCACAGTGACAACTTATGTTTGGAAATTCGCATTCACCAAAATATATTTTGCAATTACTGAAAAAAACTAAACCAAACACAACTCCGCCCACACCAGTACATCTTTCCTAGAATGCGGGGATAAATGCTTCTTTTTATAGATTGCTTTCTTCCTGCTGGTGAGCTACACTGATGCAGTAGTAGTTTGGGTTTCAAGTGTAGTTTGTGTCAAGAATATTTAATGATTAGTCTACAATGCACTAATCATAATACACATGCAACGTGCTGAGTAAATTTTAGCTAAAAATTCATATATATACAGCTATACTGTACCATCAGTTTTTAATACAGGGTGCCATAGATGACTATAGTAATACACTGTTCACTGACAATGTTGTGGATATGTCTTTTGCTGATACACAGTATGATATAGGGGCAGTGAAGTATCCCTCAAGTGCCTTTCTCAGCAGCGGTGGTGGACCATTCACTCTTCTCAGGTGTCGCAGGCCGACCTTCCGATCAGAACTGAACTCTGCTCGCCTTTAGGCTACCACTGCCTGCAAATTGTATAAGAAGCTGTAATTTCTCCTTTTTAGCTACAATAATGTCCATGTCCCTCAGCGAGTGCTTCATCCTGCCACCGCAGCACTCTCATCTTGCCTACAGGGCTAAATCAATGAATCAAGTGAAAGGATGACAGGTGGGGAGGGTGAGTGTGTGTGTGTGAGATAGACATCAGGAGGAAAACAGAATGAGAGGTTAATCCCCACAGCTCAGTATTATTTCATATCTGCTGCAGAGTATGGTGAAGGAAACCAAGTCACCCTTTTCTCTTAAGGCCATCTCAGGACGCGTGTCGCAGCTTTAGCTGTAGCCTGTCACTGATGGTCATTCAGCTGATGCCTTTACACACATTTGTCCCCTGCTGTCAGTGCCTCTTGCACTGTGCCATTTATCTTAAGACTCAACAAAACACTTGAACATGCTCTCTTTGCTGCTGCCTTTGCTACCCAGAAAGATCAAGAGTGCATAAAAATCTGGTATAGGCATATGTGCATGTGACGGGTACGTTGCCATAAGACAACTCTCAATTTTCCCCTAATCAGCAAATAATCATTGTTTCTAGACATGCATTCAACATGTGCTCATATCTAATGCATGAGACGTTATCAATAGTGCAAGCTGTGTATTCAGTGCAGACAGAAAGTGAAAATGTGAATTTCCCACTTTACCCCACTCTGCTGCATCTTTAGAATTTGTCAGTTTGTGCAAACTGTTATCAGAGAAACATTCCCAGTTATTTCCCTACCTCCCAGAAGATGTTAATTTTCATCCGTCCACTAATGATATTTAAACTAATTTCATGGGAGAATAAGTCCTTTAACCTAAACAACCATTTAAGCTGTTTGTTCCTTTACTCTTACATATGACTCATAGGGCAGGCGTACCAGACCTTTGTCGTTATGGATACAATAAGAAACATGGGGCTAAGGTTATTGAACAGTCATGGTTTGGTTAGGTTTAGGCACAAAAACTGCTTGGTTTCTGTCTGAAATCACACACTCATTCACTATTCGCTGCTTAATATTTTTGCGTGTTCTCTGTAGAGGCCTTTTGAGCTCAGCTGCAAAATTAAAAAAATACTTACTTAGAGGACCTTTGTCATCATGGACATAATAATAAACATGCAATTAAAGTAGTGGAACAATCATGAGTAAAAAAACCCATTAACTATTGGTTTAACATGGTAAACAACAGCGGCCTCCATTGTGAACCTCCTGTGTTTCCTTATTCATCCATCCAAACTTCCTAATGCAGATTTGTTGCTGTTTATACTCTGTAACCTTTCTTTTTTGTTGTTATCATAATTACTACACCTGCTAGAGGTCGCCTAACAATAAAACATAACTATAGTTCGTAATAAGCTGCTTGCATAGACGACCTATGGGCTTCTGTTTTATCAATCTCATCTTGCGAGGCGACATGTTTTGCGAATCAATCATGGATCAAATTGAACAAGGGCTGGAAAAGGGCTCGGTGAATTTTCTACAGACCTCTCATTCTGAAATCGACACAGCTCAACATAGTGTATTGATATTTCTTGGTTCCCACTAAATTACAGAGGGTCAGTCTCAGAGCAGCTGGCACTTTCTGCAAATGTTCGTCTAAGGGAGCATCATAGCTACATATGGTATGGGATTGTGCAACAGTTCAAAGGTTTTGGGTTCATGTTTTCCACAGCATTAAACCTGCACTGAGGCAGATCAGCATTAAAGCATTCTCTCCAGACTGACTAATCAACATTATAATAAGTGGTTGGCTGTAGCTTAAACATTTGCCAGAAAGCAGGGCCCTATGCAAGAAGCTGTTTGGGGGGGTCCCTATTTTGTCAAAGTATGATGGGGGGATTCCAAACCCTTTAAGATGATCCGTGGAGATGCATCAATCTGTTACACTTTAAGAGGGAAACAGGCTAGATTCGTGAAAAACTCTCTCAAATTCAAATTAAACACCTCAAGTTGAGCCAAGCAATTTAAACCTACAGAAAATGATAATAAAAGGCAAACAATGAGGCTCCTCTGTGTCAATAAACTCAGCACATGCAGCATTTTCATCAAAAATGTTTATTTTAAATTTTGAGAACAAAGTTCTTAAACATGAAACATAACTCAACATAAAACTCCCCTCCCACCTAAAACAATTAAAAAAAAAAAAAAAAAAAAATTTTTCTGGCTCTGCTTGGACTAGAGCTCTAAAGTATTTCAGAATTGCACCTGGAAAGACAAAGCTCCTTAGGTTACCAAGCAAAATTGATCATAAGCAAATATTCATATTATATAATTTCAGTTATGTTGCACTGATACAGAAATTCATAACTGTTTTATGTATATGTGTATGTATATATATATATATATATATATATGTGTATGTATATATATATATGTGTATGTGTATATATATATATATATATATGTGTGTGTATGTGTATATATATATATATATATATATATATATATATAAAACTATACATTGCAATATACAGTGTCCCTTTTAAAGCATGAACCCAATTTCAAAGTTGTCACTTTCAGGCTTTTTCTGCTTTCATCTGCACATTCTACTCTTTAAAGTAATAAAAACGATAGTAAACTAGTGATGAGCACAATGTGATATAGAGGGAGTATTTTTACCTATATTTGCAGGCCATTACAAAGTGGACAACTTGTATCTAACTGATGATATGGTCTTACCTTGTATTCTTACTGAGGGCAGAACTAGCGGTCATATACATTAAAGTATAAATTAAATTTACTTTAATTTGTGTTATTATGGTTCTTTTGAATAAAAAGATACATCAAAAACGTAACTCTATTGTAGGAATAGGCAGGTTTGTTCAAATTAACTAACTACATTGTCACAATAAATATTGTAATAAATTTGTCAGAAGAGTTGTCAAGTAACCACAAAATACATATGCAAAATACAACAGGAGAGAGAATGGGACAATCTTTCTTAACACAGTGATCATTCAAAATTCATAGTGCTATATGAATAGTCCATAATGCTATACTACTACTACTACTACTACTACTACTACTACTACTACTACTACTACTACTACTACTACTACTAATAATAATAATAATAGGCCTAATAAAAATAATTTGTTTTATTTATAAAGCACACTTCACATTATAGGCCTATAAAATGACAACCCACTAAACTTAATGCAATAATCATAAAAACAATCCTAAAGTAATGTTACTTTGGCACATATCTAACAGCATAGAAAGTCTATGACTGAGAGGCGACACCCACCAGATGACTATATTGCAGACATTGGAGAAATTTGCCCAACAAAACACCCTCCCTGCCAAAGTGTGTTGTTACCGAGCTGCTGGAATAAAATGCTCTGCAGCCTGCTATAATTCGACACAACGGGTGTAACTTCAGTCAATCGGTCCCACAGCACAGTCCATTCAAATGCCATTTTATTTTAGGCCTTTCGTAAAGCACACACTGGATAAAGCTGGGTTTATTTGCATACAAACAGTCCCAGCCAGCTAGATGAGCTAGGTTACTTATCAATTCAACTGAGGCTTGCTGAGCTATAGCCAGCAGGACAAAAGTAGCAAACTTGCTCAAAAAAGTGGCTAACATCATAGCTACCCCGTCCACCCCATAAGTGAATCTGCATTATTAACAAATGCCTTACCTTTTTCCTGTGAGTATTTTTCTTCTTCTTCAGTTTTCTCTTTTCTGCACTGGAGGGACATGTCCTTTTTGATGCCATGATACCATTACTAACGTTAACCGTTTCTCTATTCACCGACGTGACGTGCGGCTGTCAGTCATCTCATCATGCCTGTAGGTAGACGTCACTCATTGCGTAACAGCCTAGTGATGATTTTGACTTGATTACCCCACAAACACAAGCCACAGCTTCCCTGTCATTGCACCTTAGTTTTGTTTATATCCTTCCTTTTAACTTTTGAGCATATAAGTGCTTCACTAAACACATGAGGGGGGCTTGGCTAGCTACAAATAAAGACAGGTAATTTTGATTCTCCCCAAATATATTGAGGCTGAACTTGATGCTTGGGCCCGCCTAGTGGCTGCGAGGGGCCCTATGCATCTGCATAGTCTGCATATAGCAAGAAACGGCTCTGCCGGAATATTTCTGTAATGATGCTACTCAGAACAGGAGGAATGCATTGTACAATATTGCTAAACCTGAAATGTTAATCTACACTACATAAAAGGTGCCCTGTGGAGTTTTGTGGTAAACAAATACATGTTCTATTTACATTCAGTGTTACTCACCAAAACAATTTGTGTGAGGACGAACAAACATGCATTTCACAGCTGTTTTTAAAAAAAAAAATGTAGATCAGTGAAATAGCGTGAAGCCATTAACAGAAATGTCCATACATCACCTCCAAATGCAGGAGGAAAAATACTGCCTCATTGTGCAACTAGTGATACCTTTTTAACATGAGCTCTGTGGATAAATAAAAACAAGTATTATAGTCTATTTTTAGCCATGGTAAAATAATGAAAATAAAGAAATATAAAGGCCAATTTTTCCCCCCAATTCATCAGTACTCCAGGACTGAGACTGCAGCTGATTGATAGCAACGGGGAGTCACTTTAGATATGTGGACAGATGATTACCGCATCTTTGTGTCACTTTGCATTACATCAACAATAAGTGGGAGCTGTCTGAGCGAGTGTTTTTTGCACCTCTGAATGGGAGAGTACCCCACGCTTGAATGGCAAGTAACCTCACACTGGCCATCATGTACAATCTGGATGAGATTTTAAATGAGTGACGGTTTTGGACTGTGTGTTTAAATAACGTTATGGATCATGTCACGTTCAGATTTGATTTAGAGATAATTGTGGGTAACTGGTCAGTTCTGCTCGTTTTTCAAAATTGGACCTGTGCAGTATTCTGCTTTGAATTCCACCAACAGTATCAATGAACTGCATGGTTGGTTACCCAAAAGTAACTGGGTAGTACAAAATGAATCAATCTGTAATATTACATATCTACAAAAGGATCACACTCAACTTATTTAATTGCCACATTAGGGATTGTAATGTATCAAATGATCCTTGCTAATTCCTTCCCCTACAACTCGCTGTATT
This sequence comes from Seriola aureovittata, assembly GCF_021018895.1. Taxonomy (NCBI): domain Eukaryota; kingdom Metazoa; phylum Chordata; class Actinopteri; order Carangiformes; family Carangidae; genus Seriola; species Seriola aureovittata. Next base: position 6,971,157 of record NC_079381.1, on the reverse strand, counting down.
AGTCATTTGTAAAGAAGGTCAAATTAGCAGAAATACCCAGTATTAGTTCAGTGAACTGCATGCATTCTTTACCTTAAGACATGTAGGAGAGAGACTCTTGAAGGACATTAATCAACACTTCCCTTAACTAAATATATAGTTATGACAGAACATCTTTTCAATAGTGTTTCATCTCATCTTTTAGCACAGGTCTTTCTTTTGTGTGTGTGTGTGCGTGTGTGTGTGCGTGTGTGTGTGTGTGTGTGTGTGTGTGTGTGTGTTTGTGTAGGGGGGTTTTTAGTAAATTAATACCATCATTTTGAATGAAGCAGTAGAATAGTTGAATTACAGCCAGTTATGGTATAAGGATGTTTGTCTGCTGCAGTGTGTGGATGGAAACCAATAATGTGACAAAAGCCACACCCACATGAGAAAAAAAAAAACACATTCAACAACATCAGACCTTCACTCCAAAGAAGGGTTCAAACTTTTACGAAAGGGTGTTCAGTGTTTTGTTGAAAAAGTCTTTCTTGATCATAAAGACTTTCTCCCTGTGGTGAGTAATCCAGTGAACACAGTGACAGACCTGTTCAAATCAACCTTCACTTGCTGTTTAAGAGCTGGTAGGTCATTTTTAAAAAAGGGGATATTCAACAATGATTTGCATCTAAACGGAAAACGTTTCTAAACGGCTGGTGCAAAAAGTGCAACTGTATTAGATAAGTTGTGTTATATAAAAGGAGGTTGTTGAAGACAAAGATACCATTTGATACATGTATTTTCAGAGACGTTTAGTTTTTCCAGGGAGTCAGTGCAAAGTTGCAGTTCTATTATATACAAGAAAGCTGTAATTCAAGATTAAATGCCTTTTTTTGTTTTTTTTTAGATATCTCGACACACAATTAATGCTTTCTACACACTTTCTAGTTTTAGTTTACATGACTGCTGATCCAGTTGCTCTTTGTAGGTCATGTCAGCCTCCTGTGTTGGTTGTGTCTTTGTCTTTTTGTGTATTCTAATTTCTAAGTTTCTAAGTTTGTTTAATGACCGGCTGTTGGTCTGCCAATCTATTAATAAACTAATATAATTTTATGAGTAATGGATGCCAAAACAATTTTTCTCAGGTGGATCTGAATTGCAGCCCAGGGAAATGTTTCGTATGTCATTTATGAGTACTT